>NC_092525.1:40490866-41115866 GCF_037038585.1 Patagioenas fasciata | reverse complement strand
TATGAATAGCTTTAATAAAAATTACCAGATACCTGTTTGGGAATTGTGTTGTTAAAGCCACTTATTTAAAAATCCAGCCGTAACAAAAATTATTAAATCACTATGGGAACTGGATGCTGTGTCCTGCATGGAAAGCTACAGAAGTGTATGAGGATTAGCATGAAAGGTAGATATATTGATATACTATTATATATTGTCCTTGTAGTATCAGAGCTATAGATACAACACAAAAGTTCACCCAGTACACTGTTATACAAGTTCTTGCAACAGTCATTAACTATACGGACTTAGAAACCTTGTATGATATTAACCCAACTCTAGCCCCTCCAATCTTTTTTTTTAGCGAGCAGTAATTTCAGCTTTAACAACCATCTCTCCTTCATGAAAAGATCCATTGGTCTGCACAGAAACTAAAACCAACATTGCATCTTTGATTCTGAATACAGAGATGTAGACACAAAGGGTAAACTGTCATATCACAGAAAAAAAAAAAAAAAGAAATTATAGGGTTAAACAAGGATGGGAAAACTTACTTGTGTTAATTACAGGCATATGGAGGGAAAACTCTAAGGTTTTGTTTGATTTTAAAATATAGCAACAGATACTCTCGCTATTATTGGCCCTTTATTTCCTTATTTGTGTATTTATGATTTTTATCACTCATAATGCTTTCCAATAAAAAAACACAACAACACCAGCAACTCCAAGAAAACACAAGAACCCACTCTGTTTTGAAAAGAGGGTTACTTTGTAATTCTAATGGGCTTTTCCTTTTTCTTAGTTTAGGAACTTTTTTTGCACTGGAAAACTTTCTGATTTGGAAGCTTTGTCCAGGAGCAGTGTTCCATGGAAACAGGTTGATGGCCAAAAGCACAATGTGCCCAGGAATTGACTGAGAGCCACAGACAAGCACCTGAAGAGAGAGCAATACCTGAAGCTGCTGGAAAGTTGTACCAGGATGTTAAATGAGCTGATCACCATGGTGGCCTAATAAACTGAACTTAGCAGCGTCACATTATATGAGTATATCACTTGCTTTTCTACTGAGAGAGTTTATTCTGCTATAGTTGTAGTTGCCTTGTTCATATTTGTCTAATATAACACTTCAAATGTTTGCTTTTGACTAGAGGCTATGAAGACCATTAAATACTCGTACTTAGCTCTCAGAAACCAGAATTTTCTTGTTTGTGTCTTAACTAGGTCCTTGTTTACTGCAGGGTTCTCTGTGCCAAATGCAATCTTAACTATGTCACAGTGAGTCTAAGGCACTTTAGAGATAGTACTCAGATATTAAACAATGATCTAAAATACGGGGTGTTTAAAAAAAATGGACACAATTTGAAATCACTATGCTTTGAAATTGAGTCCATCTTTTTGAAACACCCTGTAGACCACCTAGAAATAGGAATGGAAGACAGTAGAGAGGCTCCCCAGGTCACTTCGCAAACTGAAAGGGATCACTGCCCAGGAGTATGGGAGAGACTAGGTAATGTAGGGGAAGAGCATTTAAGGATTGCACAGGAACTTGTAATAGGATATTTAGAGGAGGAGCTAAAGGTAAAGAAAGGGGGAGATTAAGGTGGTTCAGAGAGGAGTAAGCATGGGAAAACAGAGAAAGGGGATAAGTGGTGGGTGTTGTGCAAGCACATGGCACATCAATGTGCTTGGTGGGCCATGCCCTGTACCTCACCAGCACTGTCTGTCCTTCCTAACTCTGTCCGGCATGAAGGCTCCCTATGCAGTGTGCATGTGTGTTTTGGTGGGGAGGCCAAGTCCAGTGGTTGCAGTGAGGCCATGGCTCAAAAGGGACCTTGCAACTGTGGTGCCAATGACTGAAGCCTGTATGGGCATGTGTGGGTATGTGATCACTATCGAGGATCAAGACAGACAAGTGCCAAGTGGGTGAAGTGGCCTTGAAGTAAAGATACGTGAGAATGTATCTCTGAGCACGACCACAGAAGGAATTGGCTATCAGAGGGATGGTGGGATCCTGACCAGATTCTGGAAAGACTGCAAGGTCTGAGGAAATGTATGTGCCCCAGTTTGCATCCATTTGTACGTGTACTTGTGCTTTTGTGCTGGAAGTAAATGGGGAGAAAGTTAAATCACGTACATGTAGACACACACACAGAGGAATGTGATTAAAATCTTATATACAAGTCTATAAACACACATATGCACAGTAATCCATGGATATTTGAATGTATTCACATATATTAACTTACAGTTTTGTGCATAGATATGTGGAATATGTGTGGAGGTATACCTATAAAATTTCCCTCTCGAGTTAAGTGAATTACTCATTTTGGTGCCTTAGCATTCCTCAATGGCTGATTCCTTGAAACTCGAAAAATCTGTCCTCACTCTCGTTTTTGTGGTGTTAGTTCATCATGAGATGTCTCTCCACCTCAGAAGCATTCTGAGAGTCTGAGTCACAGCCCACTGCAATCCAGGAGAGCTCACAGGGCCTCATTTTAGGATCGCTATTTCTACTGCCATGAAATTGTTGACTTTAATCATGATTTTTCCACTGTAGTCACTCTTAGGATGAGGTAATATTCTGGCAGCATCCAGAACTCTCCAGATCATACAGATCTGGTACAATTTCACTTGGGGTAAGTCCCAGGCAGCAGATGAACCAAACTGTCAAAAGTGACTGATGGTTCCTTCCTTTCCCAGGCAGAAAGGGGGTATGTTCCCATATGGCAGGAATGCTAAGAGCACAGAGGGTGTGCCTTTGTCTCTTGACTCACCATACTTGTGTCTCAGTTCCCCCAACTTCACTGCACTTACACAATGGGGAACTGTTCTTGGCAGAGCTACAGCACATAGAAGGGAGCCTCAGAGCTCTATCTTGCTGCACTCGCACAATGAGAACAGTTTTCCCAAAAATCATACCCGAATGCCCTGGCATCCAGGTACCAGAGTGGCCCAGGAGAGCGGGGAGGTTGCAACCACCACAATAAAGGGTGTCTGTACCAGCAGCTGGAGTAAGAATACAGCCTCAGAGGCTCCTATGCCCAGGTGCCAGCAACTGGGGAGACTGGATTCCAAGGGCAGCTGTGTCACAGATGAGTACTTTCGGGTCCTGCCTGCTGCAGAGTAATGTTTAGATCACTTAAAGAAAAGTGCAGCTTAACAGAGTTTGATGTCAAGGTTCACTCTATCACTGCATTGAGGAAATATGCCAAGCAGAATCAGGCGAGTGTTGTTTAGAGCAATTTCTATGGGGACAGGAGATGCAAAAGGGCAGAGGGAAGCCCTCCTGTTGAATCCTGAGGTGCAAAATAAACCCCCTTGCTTTCTGAACTCCTTCTCAGAGAGGAATCCAGGTGCAGCTGAATCCAAACTTGGCTCCAGACTTTGTTAACGGTTCAAGTCTAATAGACAGAGGTTAAGGGAAAGCTAGTAAGGGATTATATGTATTTATGGCCAAAGGGTTGTATGTGCACACCCAATTCTTTACATCACTTGGCTGGGATTTCAAAGTTTCACCATTCTGCATCTCAGCCTGCTTATCTCCCCTCCTGGGGCCTGGTGACAGGTCACTCCAAAGTCTGGTGTCTCAGAACAAACTCTCAGGGATCAAAGTTAATAGACATAAAACATCTAATGGAGTAGTACAGCAGCAGGGCTCTCTTGAGCTGGAGCCTTCACAGAGGTTCCAGCCAACCGTAGAAATCCCCAGGTTTTTATACCCTAACAGGCTCTTCACCTGCCCCTAATACCATGATTCAGTCAAACAGCAATATTTGAGTCTGGGGTCTTCTTGCTTCTCATTGGTCCCTTTTCATTGACCTCAGATGGGCCTTTGTTTTGTTTACCTGTAGATATTGTTCACAGTCCATAGGTATGACTGATTAGAGTTCATTTGCTGCTCTGCTTCCTTGTGGGTTTCCTAAAAGGAGTTCTTGGCCCAGTTGCAGATGAGGCTTTTACCTCCTTTGGAGTTTGTACCAAACTGCTGCTGATTTGGCTGGGGATGGTCGAGTGCATCTGCCACAAGCAAGTAGGCAGGCTGTATGTCTGAGCCCAGCTGCTGCAGGGATGCATCTCGCACATGTGGTGGACCTTCACCTGGGTTGGCCAGAGAGACAATGAAGCAGTTGGTACTGATCATGAGTGAGTGAATGATGTTTTCTATCTGTGTGACTCTGTGTGGTGGGCCAGATGTATATGTGTTGTACATGTGTGTTTCTGCATTTGCCTGTTGAGGATTATCTGCAGTAAACTCGCCTCCATTGACTTTCTGGATTCAGCAGCATTTAACAAAATAAATGAAAATTCAATGTTATTTACTTCACTAAAGCCACAGTAGGGTCAACTGGTTCAAAGGTATGGTAACTCTGGCACTTTCAACACAAATGTTACTCTGTTTTTAACTTTACCTGACCATTTTCTAGCCATTTCTTGATGACAGAAATTCACACCAGGACATACAAAATATTCTTAAGTCTGTATTTCTCTTTTCAGTGTTTCCACCCTCAACATCTTTCAGAGCTGCAGTATAAAGACAGTTCATTTCTAGAATTTACTGATGGGTCTGACTAGAGCTGGTTCCAGGGATGAGGGGTGACACTGGGTGGGATGCAGCAAGGACAGCTGAAGGATATCATAGAATCATTTTTGTTGGAAGAGACCCTCAAGATCACAGAGTCCAACCATTAACCCAATCTTGGCACTAACCCATGTCCCTGAGAACCTCATCTCTGCATCTGTTCCCTCCAGGGATGGTGACTCAATGACTTCCCTGGGCTGCCTATTCCAGTGCCCGACAATTCCTTCCTGGAAGAAATATTTCCTAATATCCAATATAAACATCCTCTGGTGCAACCTGAGGCCATTTCCTCTTGTCTTGTTGGTTGTTACATGGGAAATGAGACCAACACCCGCCACGCTACAACCTCCTTTCGGGCAGTTGCAGAGAGTGAGAAGGTCTCCCCTCTGCCTCCTTTTCTCTAGGATGAACCCCCAGGGTGAAGAACCTTTTCCTCATGTCCAACTGACACTCCCCTGGCACATCTTCCTGCCATTCCCTCGGGCCCTATCATTGGTTGCCAGAAAGAAAAGATCAGCGCCTGCCCCTCCTGCTCCTCTTGTGAGTACCATGGTGAAGTCTCCCCTCAGTCTCCAGACTGAACAAACCCGGTGACTTCACCTGCTCTGATCAAGAAAGGTTAAGGTCAAGCCTGTAAGTTAAACCAGGGTCAGGGAGGTAGAGGTAACAAAAGTATAGCTCAAACAAAGGCCACGGACAAAGACTGAGCTTAAATGCAGCTGCTACGAAAGTGGGGGACATCTTAGTAAAGCTTCTCATGGTTCTTTCTCACATGACTTCTTCCAGAGAAGTCTCATCTGAGGTCAACAAGCTTCAGCATCTCAGAGCTGGCCTTGAGCACATGCTGCTACACCGCCAGGAGAGGAGGCAAAGGCTTGAAGAGCCCCTCAGTGACCCCAGGCCTTCAGCTTTGCATTCTTACATTTGCTGCCCCAATGCCTTGATGAATGACTCAGGACTCCAACTAAGCAGTGGTACATTTTTTTTTCCTTCTCCTCTCCCATTTTCACTTTCTCAGGAAAACTACTCCACAATGGCCAAGGCTTAACACATGCCCTCCACTATTTTAGCTTCTATTTAATGGTCTTTAATGACAGCTTGTTTTTATCATTGTATTTATTTCCTTTTGTCACAAACCCTTGTTGAATTTCCATTGCAAAGATTGTTCATTGACTAAAGTCTCCACTGTGAAGGCTACACAAATACATGAATAGTTAATATCTAAGGTCTTAAATACTGTCATGGTTTAACTGTAGCGGGCAGCTAACCACCATACAGCTGTCGCTCATTCCCTCCCAGTGGGATAAGGGAGAGAATCAGAAGGGCTAAAGTGAGTGGGTTGAGGCAGAAACAGTTTAATAGGTAGAGCAAAAAATGCCTGCACAAGCAAAGAAAAACAAGGAATTCTTTCACTGCTTCCCATGGGCAGGCAGGTGTCCAGCCACCTCCAGGAAAGCCAGGCTCCATCACACATAACGGTTACTTGGGAAGACAAACGCCATCAGTCTGAACATCACCCGCTTCCTCCTTCCCCCCCAGCTTTTATTGCTGAGTGTGACATGTGGCACGAAATATCCCTTTGGTCAGTTGAGGTCAGCTGTCCCAGCTGTGTCACCTCCCAACTTCTTGTGCACTCCCAGCCTACTCACTGGTGAGGCAGTGTGAGGAACAGAAAAACCCTTGATGCTGTGTAAGCTCTGCTCAGCAATAACTCAACAATAACTAAAACATCTCTGTGTCATCAAGACTGTTTAAATCACAAATTGAAAACATAGCTTCATATAAGCTACTATGGAGAAATTTAACACTATCCCAGCCAAAACAAGCACAAATGCGTAGGCATTATTTTGATACACACTATCATGATGAACACAGACATGTAGTACGAAAAGGCATTGCCAAGTAGCTGTAAAATTTGAATTCTAAGCTTAAGTGCCTACCTGGAGTATTGAAGTAAAATATGCTGGAAGTTATAGAAGATACAAAATAACAGTTATTTATGGACACTAAGTTTCAGCACTTCAAAACTATAAGAAATATCTTCAAGCTTAACCAAATACAAGAATAAAAAAATATAGTAAATCTTGGAGTCATCTTTGGGTGATTATAGAACCGCAGAATGGTTTAAATTGGAAGGGACCTTTAAAGTTTTCCTAGTACAACCACCCTGCCACAGGCAGGGACATCTTGATCAAGGTTAGGTTGCTCAAAACTCTGTCCAACCTGACCTTGAACACTTCCAAAGATGGGGCATCGGCAAGTTCTCTGGGCAAAAACCTTTTCCAGTGTCTCACCACCCTCAAAATAAAAAAATATGTTCTTTATGTCTAAACAAGATCTTTTCCCTTTCAGGCCTTGTTTATATACCGAAAGGCTACCACAAGGTCTCCCTGGAGCGTTCTCTTCTCCAGGTTAAAAAACGCACATTCTTTAAGCCTTTCCTAAGAAGAGAGCTGTTCCAGCCCTCTGATCATTTTTGTGGCTCTTCTCTGGACCTGCTCTAACAGATCCATGCCCTTCTTACACTAAGGGAGCCCAGAGCTGGACACAGAAGTCCAGGTGGGGTCTTAGGAGAGCAGAGCAGAGGGGCAGAATCACCTCCCTCCACCTGCTGGCCATGCTTCTTTTGATGCAGCCCAGGATGCAATTTACCTTCTGGACTGCAAGTGCACAGTGTCAGCTTATACACAATTTTTCATCCACCAGTACCCTCTAGTCCTTCTTTGCAGGACTGCTCTCATTCTATTCAGTCTCACCCCTCAGTCTGCAGTGATCCTGGAGATTGCCATGACGCAGGTGTAGGACCTTGCACTGGGCATTGTTGAACATGAGGTTCACGCATGCCCACTCCTCAAGCCTGCCAAGTTCCCACTGGATGGCATCCCTTCCCTCTGTCAAATCAGCTTCATCACTCAGTTTGGTGTCATTTGTGTACATTTTCTTCTGACCAATGTATCTGTAGAGAACCTTCTTATTACTTTTCATCTTCCTTGCCAAATTCAGCTCTAATCTACCCTTAGCTTTCTTGGTGCCGTCCCTACACACCTGGGGAAGTGTCCCTGTATTCTTCCTAGGATATGTGTCCTGGCTTCTACTCCCTAAGCATTTTCATTCTTATGTTTTAATTTGACCAGGAGATATACTGGTCTCATACCCTCCTTGCCTGATTTCTTACACACAGGAATCAAGACCACTTCTGCTCTAAGAAGAAGTCCTCAAAGAACTGACAGCTGCAGTTTTGCTCCTTTACCCCTGAGGGCAGGTTCCCAGTGGGTACCAGCCATTAATTCCATACACAACTGAAAGTTTGCTCCCCTAAAATTCAGGGTCCTGATATAGCTCTTGGAATACCTCTCATATTTGGATATAGTACTAAAAAAAGATGCAGTGGTCATTCAAAATAGTTGTATTTAAACAGGTCAAAATACTTGATGCCTGTAAGTAATTTATATCACATAACTCAGACATGAAAGGCATATATGTTATATTCCAGAAGTCAGAATGGCAAGATTTCAGAAAGAGAAGAAGGAAGGAAGGAAGGAAGGAAGGAAGGAAGGAAGGAAGGAAGGAAGGAAGGAAGGAAGGAAGGAAGGAAGGAAGGAAGGAAGGAAGGAAGGAAGGAAGGAAGGAAGGAAGGAAGGAAGGAAGGGAGGAAGGAAGGGAGGGAGGAAGGAAGGGAGGGAGGAAGGGAGGGAGGAAGGGAGGGAGGAAGGGAGGGAGGGAGGAAGGAAGGAAGGAAGGGAGGAAAGGAGGGAGGAAGGGAGGGAGGGAGGAAGGGAGGGAGGAAGGGAGGGAGGAAGGGAGGGAGGAAAGGAGGAAGGAAGGAAGGAAGGAAGGAAGGAAGGAAGGAAGGAAGGAAGGAAGGAAGGAAGGAAGGAAGGAAGGAAGGAAGGAAGGAAGGAAGGTTTCCGTTATAATTTTTTTTTTTCTTTTGATGTGTTTGAAGTTCTGAATGAAGAAAATTTGAGGACTTGTGAGCTCTAAAAATGCTTGCTTTTATTTCCCACTTAGTGTGTCAGTCAACAATTGCTCTCCACACCGTGTTTTTTAAAAAGAGAAGATTAACTCTACTTTTTGATGGTTTTTTGGTTGGTTGGTTGGTTTGGTTTGGCTTGTTTTTTTCTTTTTGTTTTTTGGGGTTTTTTTGTTTGTTTGGTGGTGGCGGTGGTGGTTGGTTGGTTTTTGTTTTTTCAGAGTAACCTGTTAAATATTAAACTTTTAGTCTGAAGGGCAATGAAAACTACTTGAACAGAATAATCCCACCTGCATTTAAAAGTAAATACATTTGAAACATTTCAACAATGGCACAGAAGTGAGGAATATCTGAGATATTCTAACCAGTTAAAAAACTGACAGATGAATAAAAGAATAGGCAAGAAAATGACTTTTTAAATAGTCTTTTGTATTTTACCAGTTTCTGGCATTTTGTCTACAAGGATACACAAGAAACACAGATTTAATAAAAGGCCCTGCATACCAATATATGTTATTTTCTGACAAATATGCTGTCACTGTAGTATGGCTATAATGCAGTTTTCTCCTTTTTTTTTTTAATTTTTATTTTTAATTATTTTTTACTGTCTATAAGAGTTCTAACTAAAAAATAGGGTTAGTTATATGGATCTCACATTAAACAACCTTGTCGCTCAACCATAATAGCTATCAGACAAGCAAACTGATGGTTCTATTCAAATTAATTGTAATGTTGCATTTTATTATACCAATATCAGACTGTGTTTCAGCAGAAGATCTCACTACTGCATAGAAAAGTGAAGAAAATGATGAAGGAAACAGAAAAGATGGTGTGGGGGACTCTAGCTAGTCATGGAACTAGTTAGTGTAAGTCAACGACATACTGTTAACATCGTGGTAATTTGTTGATACAGGCAAGGAAATGACCATGGAAGTTGCTCAGGTAGTATATATCAATACCAACTATATCCCTGTTGTTCAGAAGTTTTGGGGTTAAAGTACACTCTAGAAATGAAAATTATCACCTCTGGTGATAGTGATTTCTTAATGTTTAATATTAAACTGAATAGGACAGTAAGAAGTAGAGGATGATGGAGAAATGGTCCAGCATTAACCACTAGGTAAAACGAAGAACAATTGTCTTCCTCAGTATCACTGATAATTCAAAAAGGTGTATTCAATAACTGCTACTCTGATAGAAAATGCATATTATCAAGTAGTAAGTGGAATACTTTCTGCTTTAATGAGCTGTGTGCTATGCAGAGATACAGATTTGAGCTCATACTTTATAACCAAGCTAAATGTCACTGTGGGAAAGTCATTGAACTTCCTGCAAATCTAGGGGGAAAAAGGTATATTTATTACTGCTTTCCCTATAACACAACATATATTATACCCAGATCTGCATTATAATTAAGCTTCTTCCTGTCTCTCAGATCCTTTTACTCAGTGCCCACCCATATCAATGTTTCTGTTTTCAGATTAGATAAATTGTGTGCATGACATTACTTTTGAGAAACTTAGATATAGTTTTGATTCTAGCAGGAACTGATGAAGAACAATCATGTGAATACTTGAGGTGAGAGCCTCCAGGCCTGCTTTTATTAAAACTTTTGTTGCTATGGTTGACAGAAACTTGACAGAAACTTTCTAAGTCTGATTTTACCCCTGCTACAAGTTAGAATCTTGGTTGGCAGCTTTGGAAATCAGAAGTAATTTTCCATAAATCCGCACTCCTGTAGGTGCTCGTAAGATATGCAGATGTCAAAGGGGCTGGGTTTTCTTTCTTCACACATTCTGATGTGATCTAACAGATATTAATGTCAACTTTGACAGCTGATGTGAGTCAGAGTTCAGAGAAAGCAAGTATGATGCGAGTCAAGAGTGTGAAGGCTGTGGAGTGTGCAAATATGTAATCAACTACTATTCTTTGTGCTTTGCAGATTCGAATTGTGCTGCAAATACCCCTGTTCTTTTCTTGTGGGAAGCCTTTACTCTCTACTCTCTATCTCTATCCTGCATTTTTGTCTTTTCCCCCTCCTTCCAAGTGGTTACATAGAAAAAAAAATCAGTATACCATTTTCAGCAACTAAACAAATCTCCTTGTCTGTCAACCACAAACACAACCTGAAGATCTATCGATAGTTTCTGATGAGTTTTTTGAGTTCTGCTTTAACACATAAGAGACCTTTCCAATCTGGAGTTCAGTAACTTATGACCATTATTTATCATTGGTAGCAAGTCTATGTAGCATTAATGTAAGGCCCTACAAGATGAGGAAATCCTTTGTAGTTTCTTCATTTTAAAATGAGGAAAAGAAACAGAATATAACTTGTTTGTTTGGAGTAGAATGCATGTCATCTAAACCTGCCATCTTTAAGCTAACTAGAGATTATTCTGTGATTTTTTTTTTAACATTCTTGACATGAGTATTGTAGGAAAAAAAAAAAAAACAAACAAAAACGCCCACTAAATTCACTAACAATCATAGTTATTTTTGCAGTTTTCCAGAAATAATATCTTATGTAAAATATATCACCTGAAAAATACATATAACCATCCAGATTTAGCATGTTAAGCAGTTCTATAAAATTACTTATGACTTATTTTGCTGACATTCAATTAGACTTTTAAAATATTATGACAAGTGAGATTGCACCATAGGCAAAAATATCTAGTTTCAGTTTTCCTGGAAAGAACAGCAAGATATGTTTTTCAATTTCCCAATTTATTTAATAATAATAATAATAGCAATGACAACAACAACAACAACTTAGGGGGAGGAAGCGGTAAAGAAAAAGTAGAAATACAGTATGCATCACCGAGATTCCATCTCAGGGCTTCCCAGTAAGACTTCTACTATCATACACTGTGGTTCTTCCTTTGCTTAAAACTAGTTCTACTAGAATTATCTTTTTACAATAGGAATGTAATTCATTAAGTATCTGCTATTAAAAAAAAAAAAAAACAAACATGCTTCTATTTAAAGATAAGTAATTTGATGAAAACTGAAACAGAAACAATAACGTTCCACAGATGATATAAGGGAAGCAAGGAGATGACAGAATCACAGAACCACCAAAGCAGATCGCACAGGAATGCGTCCAGGAAAGAGTGGCAAAAAAAAAAAAAAAAGTCTGATTTTTGATGTAATTATCCCAGAATCAATGCAAACTCTGCTTATGAAAGGTGATGTCTAATTTTGATCTGAAAGATATTGTATCCTTTTCTACAGTCTGTTCTGCTTCACTGGATCTTTCTATCCTCATATTCTTCAGAGAAAAGAGTTCTAGATGGTAAGAGCTATTTTAAATATTACTAAAACGTTACTAATTCTATTATCAGGTTTTTACAGATACCAGGAAAATTTGAGATCTAAGGTGACTAAATACAGTAGCAAGCAACAATCTTTTCTCAGAATAAGTTGTATACTACAGAAAGTTCATAAAGGATGGAATAAAAGAAATCTTATTACCCTAATATGATTTGTAGTGAATGGAATATAAAAAATATATATATATATGACTTGACAAAGATCAAATAAAATGGCTATTGCCAAGTCACATAAATCTCCATTAAAATCTACCAGTTCTCTTATTAGATCATGGCACCTTGAAGTTCTACATGAAAACATTATACACAGTGGATAGGAATACAATCTTATAGCATCTTATACAATGTAATTCTAATCCAAATAGTTGGTTTTCTTTCTGTAAGTTGATGATACCAAATGAATAGCACAGGAACTGCTTCTCTGTATAAATTAATGTAGTTGCATAGGAAAAATGCGTACATATAGCTTTCTAAAGATCCTGGCATGTGCTATCTCACGAGCATTTAACAAAGTAGAAATAAAGAGGAATTTTTTACATTAAAAAAAAAAAAGAAGAGTTCTATTTTTGAAAGCTCAGATTTTATATGGGGTGAAGGGAATAGTATAATAACTAATAAAGCATAACAAGTACCCATATTAAAAAAAAGAAGAAACATTTCTGAACTTCACTGTATGCACCTGAGTTATTCTCTAGGAAGTTTCCATTCAAAGGTTTGTAAAGCAGTAAGGAACTAAAATCCTTCTTTTCAACTCCAGAGAATTGCTACATGAAGCTCTGCCTGAAGGGCAATTTTTTCACTTGACAGCTTTTCTCATGAAATGTGCAAAGTTAAAGAAAAAAAAAAAGTCAAGAAAAAAAGTGAAGAATGTGTATTTCCTACCTTTTCCCTTTCTCTCTTCTTATTCCTTCTTTTATTGTTACTAGAAATTTGATTCACTAGATTGAAAATAAAACCCAAGAACGTGAAGAGGTAATGGCTTTATAAATATAAAATTATCTCTTTTTGAAAATATCGAAATACGTACTAATTTCTCATGAAGTTTATCAAAGCTTCTGAAATAAAATAAGAATTAAATAAGTATTTCAGAACATTCTACTTTTTAACTGAAGACTAGTTACTGATTGTTCTTCAAAAAATCCTAATAAGTGGTAGACAGATTTCTGCAGTGCATGTTTTTCTATTGGATGTTTTCTAAAACAGATGTAATAACTAACTTGTATTTAATTTAAGCATGGCAGGTCTAAAGACAGGTAATTTATATAAAGACAGTGTTTATCCAGTGCTATTGCTACACATGAACAAACACATTTTCAGTAAATAATTTACTTTCTTTTATCTCCTTGCTTCTGTATACTGAATATATTTAAGACATTTTTTTACTACTAACAACATTTTGTTATTCAGATTTCACCTCTAGTTTTCAAAATGATGAGAACTTATATTATACCTCAGGAGAACCATATACTTAAAATAGATGTTTCAAAGTAAACTGTCTAGTTGTGAGTGACTGACTACACATATCATGCAGTATAAGCATGTAGTAGTTGTGAATCATGACATCTTTGGGCAACAAGAATTAAGGAACATGGAGGTGTTTCTGGGGAATCTGGAAATTTTATGTCATTTTGTTTGTGTGCAGATTTTTTCTTAAAAAGGAGCCATAATTAAGGGGTTTATGTTATTTGCTAGCTGAGCAACCTGCTAAGGTTACTGAATCCAAGAACCAGATCTCAACCAAATATATGAGAGTCCTCACTCACAATTACTCCAATAAATATCTTAAAGAACATTTATATTTCATAAACTTTTAAAAAGTCCTGCATTTCAAAGTACAACAAAATCACCCCAAATTCCCAAACATTATCATAATACAATCAAGAGGAGAGATGCAACATGCAGCTTGGCATCTCTCATGCCTTCTGTGAGGGAAAGAGGAAAAGGAGAAACAGGAATAGGATCCATGTCTAATTTTTATGGCTTTGCTGTATCAATACATTTCCACTGTTTTAAAGGGAAATTAAATTATTCCCCAACCTAATCCTCTGAAACACTGTGTACTCATTCTGTTCCATACTCTGACTTTCAAGCATATAGTTTTTCTATTTTATTATTTATTTGTCTTATGATAGAATCCAGAGGTTCAATCAGAACCCAAAATATTATGTTATTCTCATATATTCTTTTAACAGGTTAAGATCTTGGCTGCAAAACACATTTGTAGCTACTGATGAACTACAGTCTGACATAATTCTCATCTAATTGGCCAGTACAAAATATTTTTATTTATATTATCTTTCTTGCCTAATTACTACACCTGCTTATACAAGCAGAAAATGTAATGATAAGAAAGAAAACAGGTAAAGTCCTATTTTCCAAAAATTCAAAAATATTTGACCGGGGGGAAAAGGGGAAATGTATTTTCTTCATTAGACTTGAATATTACAGCGGTTGGAACTTTAAATCTGCTCTCACCTTTGTATATTGTTCCAAGATTCAGATCTTTTTTCCCATGTAGATTGGATTGGGATATACTTCCTGCACACTGAAGATCGTGGGCTGTGCTGTGCTAGATATTTTGGATAGATGTCACTTGCCATGGGCACAGTGGAGGGTTGGAAAGTTCAGTGAACTGAATCCAGTGGAGCTTAGCCACAAGGGCAGCTCTCCTGTTCAATGGTTAGGCTCTCATTACACAAGTTCAGCTGTGGCTTGGTTCTGAGAATGAGTTGAAGTGATAAAAAGCTTGTCTGCACAAGCAAAGGACAACAGAAAACCCAAGTAGTCCCCTGAGCCAGTTACTCCTATCAGAAAAACACCAAATATTTCTAGACTGATGGACCACTACGGTCATGCACATACCCCTTGGTTGACAGACAGGACCATTGACCAATGAAATGCCTCAGTGGAGAGAAGTTTCTAGACTGCTGCCATAAATGACCACAAGCTGAGATTCAACTAGGGTTGAGTTGATCTTCCTTAGAGTAGTGGTTCTGCAGTTGAAGACTCTCCTCTTTAGATCCCAGATGCCTTGTAAGGCAATTTCTCTGTGGATTGAGACACCCCTCTGCCTTATTGGTAACAAATTATATTTTCTGGGTACCCTTAAGAGTCCTCACTTTTCTTGAGTGAATAGATGTGCATTTTGAGTCATCATTCTAAAGTTCTGGTATCCCTTGAGTCTGAATCAGCTGTGTAGTAACTGAATTCCAAACCAGTATCCGAATCTACGTTTTATAATGTTGTCAGAGTGCTGAAGAATTTTGGATAAACCCTGTTTCTAGTTGTTGTCTGCTAAACCATTCTGATTAAAATAAGGTGTGTTTGGAGCTTATCACTGGCCTAAATTGATTTTAGAGGTGTTTCAGCAACAATGTGTCAGCAGAGAGTGTCACACCCAGCTGCTGGATGCACCCACACTGTACATGGGTACCTGTGGATGGCACTGACAGACCCCACCCCACCCAGTCAAGGTAACAGGGACTGTTGGCACTATCTGCACCAAGATGCAATGTGTCACCACATACTCCCTATGGGATGCCCAAGCAAAGTACATATCACCTTCACAACAGAAATGCTGTAGTAGACAAAGAGATGACTAATGATAATAAATATGAGAACATCAACTACAAACTATCTGGTTTTAATTTGAATAAATTGATGGCTTTGAAATAGTTTCAGTGTTTTGTCCTCATTATAGGGCTGGGGATGGGTACAGCTGGCAATATTCCTTAGTTATTACAAAAACACAGTTTGACAAAAAGAAACTTCTTTGAGATCCTGAACCTACAAGTAGCTATTTTATAGAGCCACTGAACCTTGAAATACATTGGGGCATTTTTAATGCCTCTTATTTGTGGTGTAGACAATTTCTCTTTGTTGGGATTCTCTTCAAGGGTTGAAGATTTTTCCTCAATACAGGTAACAAAAAGGTCTCTTTTCTTCAGTCAGTCACCACAAAACTTAAAGGAACTTATCTTCGAGAGCATCCCACTGTGAAATTTGGTTGTAATTGCCCAGAAATTATCAGAGATGCCCAGACAAATAACATATAGTCCTGGTCCAGAAGGCCAAAAGGGCTCTGTTAATTCAACCTGTTTGTACAGTATTGGGAGTATCCTCTTAAATGCTCATCCAGACACTGAAAGTAGCCTCAGCTAAGAGACCACAGGTGTAGAAGTGCTACAGGAAAATGGTGGGACAATTCAGTAGTTAGGCATACCATAAGAAGACACTGAAGAGTTTATAGCCTTATGACTTGATCTTTCAAATGGTGCTCTCAGATGTTCTCAATAAAGCAGTTATGAAGAAGAGAAGGCTTCCCAGAAGAGATACGATATATATATAAACTCCAGAAGAGGTGATTTCCTTAATCTTGCAAAAAAACATGCACTTTATTTTTACAGCTGGTCCACATTTCGGGCCCCTTCAGGAACCTCTAGGGTAAGCTACCAGGGTTTTGTGACCTTTCATAAATTACTGCCCAGCTATCTGCCTGGCCCCATGAATGTCTGAAGTTCAGAAGCAGTTTTCCAGCAGTTGCCATTTTAAAACTGTCATTTAAAAACAGACACCACTTTCATCTCCTTTTCTCTTTTTCAAGCTTGGTTGTTGTGGGGTCAAACTCATACAAATTTCACAAACTTAAAGGTAAAATGCTGAAGTCTAGTATGCATGAAACTCCACCAAGAGTGAGGAATCCTGGCTTCACATTTTCTTTCCCTCAGCAGTTAATACATTTATAAATGATATAAAACATAAATTTAAACTTTAATCTGTAATGTTTTTCTTCATTGCATAATACTCTATCTAGGCATCCTAGTTAGCAGGTACCTCATGAAGCTCTTGTAAGGATATAGACTCATGGTCTATATCCTTAGCATTTTTGATTTCTAGATGTTTTTTTGACCATTTTGACAAGTCTGGGAGACATCTTCACTCTGACTAGCCTTGAATTCAGATGTGTTTGCTACAGTGATCTCTGATTAGGCGAGGTCATGGGGACACTTTCTATCCTACTTCAAACTGCACTGGTACTGAAATGAAGTCATAGGAGTCCTCATTTGTCAAAAGTAGGTCCCTTATCACTTAGTACCAAGTGAATTTTGATTCTTTTTTATTAACGGATATGCTTGCAGTTAATTGAAACTACGATTTCTATTTATAAACAAGCAAGTTTTACAAACCTGTTGTTTTAGGAGGACAGGAAAATAAATTCCTCACTCCACGTACTAAGGAATAATGCATTTAAATTACCAAAGCTAAGGTCACTATAGAAAAATACGATCTTCCCCCAAACCAAGTATTTTGATTAAGGCTTCAAAGCATGCCACCTTAAAAGACAGTAATTTTCATTCTGATACTATGACATGATCCTTCTTTGAAAACATGAACAGTCCAAAAATTTCAAGATGATTCTTTAGTTGAAAATCCGTACCTGAAAATGAGTGTTTGTTCTCATAGACTGTAGATAAGAGAAATACCATTTATGTGCTGTTGTGATCCTGTATTTACAAAGGAATGGTATTTTTTTCATTATTTTCCCCTTCAAATTATCAATACATTTGTATTCTTTTGAGCTGCTTATGCAACTCAGTATAGAATAACATTAAAAAAATAAACAGTACCAAATCTCAGAAAGATGCAGCATGTAGAAATCATCTCTGCTTCTTTTGAACTTAAGCATAGCAGATGAGAAGCTCAGAGAAGGCTTATCCACTATCATGCTGATAAAGGGGTAGGTCCTGATCCCCTATCTTTTAAGTCTTGTGAAATAAAGTGATTTCCTGGAATAGGGAATAATAGTAGATGCAATAGCTCATCAGCTTAAATTATATTATGCAACGCTTGTGGATTTATATTACTATACAGTTGTATAACATTTTAAATATGAACAAGTTAAGTGCACTGCATAGGAATATATCGAACAGTGATGGATTTTTAATTTCAGGAAAAAAATCATGTTTTCATAATGACAATCTGCTTATATTTTTCTAAGTATGTGAAAGTCAGCTTTTGAGCAAATTGCATTTCTAATGTGCTGATAGAAAAATCTATGTCAAAGAAATTAATTGATACTGGTTTTATTAGCCTTTAGTTCTTAGGATTTGCCCTTATAATTTCAAACTATTCAGTTTAAATATGCATATTACCAAAAAAAAGAAAGAGTTTTGTCTTTGACTTTAAATGGTTTATCTCCTCTTTGTTCTTTTTTTCCACCAAAAAAAACCCTACTGCTAACACAAAGTCCTCTACTTAATATTACAGACCAAAGTCACTCCCCCTCGAAAATAAAGGCTTAGTGTCCTTCATATATTCAGATTTCAAATAAAAAACAGATTTTCTTTTATTGCTGTTGATTAGATTGCTAGATGTTCTTTTGAGTTATTGAAAATATATGCAAAGATATTATAAAAAAAAACACAAAGAAACAGGTCTTTTTAGAAGTATCTCAATACTTCAGGGGTTAGTCTTAGTGATGTGCTGCCTGAGAAGTTAAGTATTGTATAAATGTCAGCATAACCCATGGTCTCACCCATTGTCCCTCAGGGAACTTAGGAATTGTTCTGTGTTCAACTGCACACATTTTCTTTTAATAAGAAATCTACTATACCAACAGCAGTAGAAATCGGGTCTTTGGTAAAAACCCTCTAAATGTGTGAAAACAAATTTTTTTTTTGTTGGAATTCTGATGTGCTTTGTGATACGGCGTCTGTAGGATAATTACCATCCAAATGTACTGGGAAAGTCTGATAAACTAATAATCTACACACATGCCAAGAGAAAACTGGCAAAACTGTTCATACCTCCTTTGGTTATCACTTGTCTCAGCTATCTAGACAGTGTGAAAAATGCGATATTACTTGATCTTTTTCTTCTTAAACAAACAAACAAACAAACAAACAAACAAACAAAGATAACCCAAACAAACAAAAACAAACAAACAAAACCAAACAAACAAACAAACAACAAAAAAACCCCAACAACAACAAACCCCCCGCCGCCCCACAAAAGCCAAAACACAAGGAAGCATACAAATGCTAAGGCACATTGCCTACTTCTACATTACCAAGTAGTAATAAGTAGTGCCTATAGAGCAAAGTAACTGGTCCTGAGCATCTGATATCCACATGATATGTCATTGGAGGTTTTACTTTGTACAGCTTCTAGTCTGCTCCTTTATGCACATTCGTAAGAGGAGTATTCTCAATGCAAATATCTTATATTGCAAGGAGCTAATAAAAAATCCTACCCCAACTTCTCAGCTTACATAAATGTTATGTGTGATGAACTGAATTTTTTAACTTTAGCAAAGTTAGAGATATATATATAGATAAAAAACACTGACCCATATTTCTGATTTTGGGTGACTTTGGTCATTACCGGTAAAGCCCACAATCTTCCTTTTGGCCTGGAAGTGCAGAATCTCAGGGTTTGTTTTGGCTTGTGTTACCGTTCTGTCAAAGTCTATATACTAACACTGAAATTTTGACCTAGATAAAATATGTTTTTCTTTAATCCAGCTGCCAGAAGTAACAAGGACAAGAGGCAATGGGCACAAACTGAAACACAGGAGGCTCCATCTGAATATCAGGAAGTGCTTTGCTGTCAAGGTGACTGAGCACTGACAGAGGTTGACCAGGAATGTTGCGGAGTCTCCTTACAGGTATTAAAGAAAACATCTAGACATGGTCCGGGGCAACTGGCTTCAGGTGGCCCTGCTTGAGCAGAAGGGTCAGTCCAGATGGCCTCCAGAGGTCCCTTCCAACCTCAACTATTCTGTGATTCCATGGTGTATTTTGGCTTATATCTAACCAAGAAAAAATCAGCCTAATTCTGGCACAGGGCAAATAAATGTGAGTCTTATTTGTTAAAACCTAAACAATCAGCTTAGTGACAAAGGCTGAACAAGTGAAAATACAGAACAAGTGTCATAACAGGTATTACAAGTAGGCTTTTTAATAATCTATAACAATTTTACTTCTGAAGTTACACAAAGGGAGAAGGGGCAAATTCATTTTGGCTCCTGCTGAGGTGAGCAAAAGCTTTCACTACTGCCCTAACGGTAGAAGAGTCTGCTAATAAAAAGCTCTATAGAAATAAAAATATGCATATTTCTTACAGTGGGGTGGTCTATAGCGTTGAATATCAGTTTCCTCCTGTATTAACTCAAAAAACTGTATTTCTCTAGGAAATAGGAGTGGAAGACTTTGTTGCACTTTCAGCGCAATCTTTAAAATTTTCTTTGGTCAAAATGTTTCAGCAGTACCTTTTGAGTAACAGTTTTATACCACTATCCAATCTGTTACACATTCCATCCAGTGAGAATATGCAGGAATGTCTGTCTAGGTCAGCAGCCATTTACACTTGGTGGCAGAGAAGCGGTACTGCCTACGGGAGGTACTTTCCTGTGTGACCGATTGAGTTTGCTGGAGTACACAATATTACCAGTTCACACATTTATCTCATGATGCTTGGCATTTTTCTTAGTTCTTAATGAACAGCAACTGTTCAGAGAGATTTGCAACTACCAACAATTCTGAACATGCTTTTAAAACTCTTGAGCCCCCATGGTTATAAGAAGGGTTGGTAAATGCAACATGTAGTTGCACATTGAAAAAGAGAATAAAAATAACAACATAACACACCTGTTATCTGGGTAAAAGTTGTACAAAACATTTCATAGATGTCATCTCCTTTCCCTTGATGGCTATTAATTCAAGAGTTAGAGTACAGTTTTTCGTGATTTGTCATACCTAGAAGCTATGAAGTTCCCTTCTGCAATGGAAGACTTGGGAGATTTCATTTTTTTTCCAGTGGATTTAATGTAATATTTCTTTTTACATTCCTGTCAGAATTCTGCAAGGCCAACCAAAGATTTTTTTAACACCTGGATGTTGCAATGTTGGATACTTATTTACTAAACTGTTGCTTCTATGAATCACAGTTAACTGAGTAGTGCCTCACTTAGGTGATCAAACTGCTGAGAGCCTACAATAAGCAGATGGAACTGAAGACATTTTTATAGTTACATCCCCAGGCAATGTGAGTCACAAATTTATCCTGGGGAAGGTGAACCAAGTGGGTTATGAGCCACAGGGCTTTTAGCCAATTTCTGTTCCTTTGCCGTGCGACTGGCACTACTTACTTTCCAAGTCAGCATTATAGCATTTTTCTTAGTCCTTTACCCATTGCCAGTTGCAGAAAACTGAAGACATGCTGCTGTGCTGTGAAGTACTGTGCAGGAATTTTTGCCAGATCTCAGGAGTTGTTATGCCAGTGCTAAATGGCATGGATTTAAACTGGATCTGATAATAAGCAGTCATTTAGAAAGCTATAGACAGAATAACGTAAAAGCTTTTCATTGTAGTCTGTCAGATTCTGGTGCTATAGATTGCTGAACTTTGATTTCCATTAGTCTCCTAACTGACTTTTGCATCTTTCCTGGTGAACTTGTGTAGGGTAAAACTACACTATCTTATAATCGAAAAAGAAATATGGCCACTTAATGAGATCCCTTGAAGCTCCCTGTTAATAAGAGAGCTATTTCTGATCTATGGCTAGGAACAAATACAGGAATTGTTTAATTATTAGATCCCAGTTTAGGTCAAAATGGCTCTGCATAAGTATGAAAACAGACTGATGTTAGCCATTCACTTGTATAAGATTTTAAGTATACATATTAAGTGAGGCTAGTTGTTTGTTTGCTTGGGCTTTTAAAAAAGAGCCATTGGTATGAATATGTCTTCCCAAAATGGTAGAATATGGCAACAGTTTCACACATTGTAAATGTGTACTGATGATTAATATATCTGTTTACTTTGGCAGTTCTCAGGTTAGGAAGGCATAAGGTCTTGTAAGAAATATAATATGTAGATGTGGATGTGCTGGAAGGAAAGGCTACATTATGGAATTTGCCCTTCATGCATCAAAAGCTCTTACAAAATAATAGTGACATTAAAAAGCCAACATGCTTTTACATCAATTAAAAAAAAAAAAAAAAAGTTAAACTACAAGTAGTTCTGTAGCTGTGGCACATTTTATTGACAAAGAATTTGTGTACCATAATTCTCAGTTATTAGAGAAAGTTAGTGTCGTGGTCCAGCCCCCCTGGCCACTCTGGGAGCTCAGGAGGAGCCCTGTTGTGCCGTTCTCTTGGTTCCAAGCTCAGTGACTTGGGCATCGGGCACTCTATGGCCACATTTGGGCCATCTGCTGCCTGAACTGTAGACCAGAATGACCCAGCATGAATTGTGTCCAGAACGGAAAATACTGACCAAAGCAAAAAATCTCAAGATCCTAGAAAGAGTGATCCTGAAGTGAGACGTTTTGAGCTCTCTAGGACTGCAGTGGGATGTGTGACCTGGTATTCCCCCCCCTGAGCTGGGACATCTCTTTGGGCAGATTTTGTGAGGGCTGAAAGATCATCCATCCACAATTTTGCTAGGAATCAAAGTCCTGATTTTGCAAAGTTCACCCATCATCTGTTGATGAATGCTGGCACATAAGAATGAATAATTAATGAAACTCACAAAAAGGGAAACTTTAATCATAGGTTAACCTCTGTGCATGACTTGATTTAACCCTGATCTGTGTGTGCAACACTGCTGCAAATTCTAGGTGACTGTTTTCAAATTTTTAACTAAGACGTTATTTTGATTGTAACATGGAATCTCTCTGTTAAATTGGGTGATGATTAAATGCCCATAAGAGTTATACAACCGAATTTTGTGATCTATCTCAAATATTAATAAATTCTAAATTGCTGTTAAACCAATGCTGTGTAAAAAAAATTTCTGCTACTTTAAGTAGCAGAAAAGTAGTAGGAGATTTTTTTACTTTCTCTCAATTTGTAAAGGACCACCTTTTACTATAGAAAATACTTAACATTCTAAAATAACAGGTAAGCATTTTGAACACAAAGGTTATGAGTTTCAACCTGGCTCTGCATTTAGCTACAAGGAGTCATAATTACCAGGAACACAATGAAGTTGGTCTAGTGTATTGGTCTGAATTTTCTACTTAATAAGTTGCTGTGTTTCGTTCCCTGGTAGCACACATTCAGATTTCCTATTTCTGCATACAAAATCTGTCATTGCTCCTCCTCCTCCTCTGTCTTCCACCAGTAAAACACATTACTGTCTTAGGTAATAAATGTGTTCTATCAATGGTAATCACATCACCTTTATGCCATCATTCATTTTCACTTTGCGTGCACTTACTTCAAGCTATTTCTAGAGATCACTTTAAGAAAAAGCAACTTAAAATTTGGAGGAAAAATGTTTCTAGACGAGTAACAACACAAAAAAGAATCCACTATTAATTATGAGGGGTATAATGCAGCATAAAGTACTGTGAAGAAAGCTTTCTTACAACTACTTGAAGAATTCAGCAATTCTTCACAGAGGATAAAGATGCAATTCTGTGTCTTAGTTCATAATCCAGAATCCTTACCATCATGTTTGCATCTATTCTGTTCACTACATGCTTCCACATAAGACTGCAGATCTAAGGAAACTATGGCTTCCACACTGCAAGATCACCATTCAGTTTTTCATTCATTTTCATCTTCTGTGAAACATATATCATGTGTAGTTATATTCTATAATACTTTCTGTCTCTTAGAATATGTGATAGATAGATACACTCTTTGCTTTAGTCTGTGTTTGTAGCTCTCATGCAATTTAAGCTGGATGTGTCCAAATCAATGTGAGGACCCCAGCACTTGTACATACATCCACATACCTATCATAATTCTCAAACACTTTATGTACAAATTATTTTTTTCAGTCTATCCCTAAATCCCAGTCATGTGCAAAACAAATATCAACTGAAATGAGACTTCGGCGGTATATACCCTTGCATGGAAGTTACTCTATACTAACATTTGGTAATAAGCAGAGAAGCACAGCAAAATTAATCTGATTAAGTATTCATGAATTCACATATACCTGCACTATCATGTGGGAATAAACAGTGAATTTCTGCAAAGTGCAGAGTATTGTCTAGTCCCATTGTACTGCTGACAATTGTGTGACAGCTAAATATAATTTCTTTATGTTGTCGTTCTATGCTAAGTGGCCATGAAAAAATCAGTTAGGTGTATTTTTTATGAAAGTTTTGACTTTAGGGGCAGAGTGAGGCCTAAATAGATTCCTGCAGGTAGTTTACTTCCTTTGCCTCTGGCAACTAGTTTGTTGATATTACTGACAGTCTCCAATTAGCATAAGCTTTAATACTGAGGAACTTTTTTCTAGTCAGAAAGGAATTTATGTGTAGAGTCTAACATTCAGATGATTTATAAAATTAAAATATTGTGAGGCAAAACCAGGGTAGGGTAGGCATATCTATGGGTGCCTACATAGCCCACACTTGGCAAATGGCTTGCATACCACCACCTGGTAAGATAAATTGGGGGCAGGGAGAAGGGGAGGATGAAGAGGGGTATGGGGAGAAAGAGACAAAAATACACAACTCAGTCTGGAGGGCTCATGCTAAGAAGATGTCATACTAAAGAGGAAAACAACCATGAGCTGGGCTGAGCAGTGACTGAGGAATTGCATGGAGGGTTTAGAAAGAAAAGTTTCCAGCATGAATAACAGAAGGAAGATTTTGGTAGGTATAGATGTTGAAGTGGAAATAGCAGGAAAAAGGAATAAGACACTGGCAGATGATTCCCCACCAGCATTGCTACCCCTGGCCAGGCCAGGGAGAGCATCCTTCTCACTTGGTGCCATGAATGCCTGGATGGTGGGGTGTCAGCACAGGGGCAGTGTTCAGGGAGGCACCTCAGGTGTGCATCTGGGAATTCTGGAAGGACTTGTCACTGTCATGGGGGCCAGTGGGTTGTGGGGAGCAGCAGGGATACACATGATGCTGGAGCACCCACGTCTCCTGCAGAGGTTGTGCAACCTGCAATGCCAGGAGAAGGGACATTCACTGGGATGTGTGTGGCGGGATAGGTCAGCATTTGTGGGATTCAGTATTAGTTATAGAAGGCAGGTTATGAATGTTTATGTGTTTATTGAGTTTAGGTCACTTTCTGGTATGATGCTTCATCCGATGCATTGCTGATATTGATCCTGTTGCTCAATGATGTGTTTTTAACAAATCACAAAGCTACTTACATGCTGATTTGCTTCAAGTTGTGTGCATTGAGCAGCTTCTCTTCATGACAACATACAGTAGATGTTGTGATGCTCTGTTTCAACTGTAGAATAGTGTAATTGAAATAAGAGCTCTCATTTATCAGAATTTAAGTGAGAGCTTACCTAGAATAACAACTATTCATTCATGACAACTGGCTGTGATTTGATGTTTAAATAATACACTACATTGAGTAAAATTATATGTGCATTTTAATATAGAGGTTTTACAGGTTATGTTCTCTAGAGCTGAGAGAAGATGGACAGGAGTAATTGAAAGAATAGAAGAGTATATGATAAAATAAAAACAAACCTAAATAGTTTTGTGGAAATACTTTTCTGCTGTTCAGCCAGTGTGTCTACATGTTCTTTTCTGAATGCATGACTTTATATAATTGCTGTAATAAACAAAACTCAGTAGATAATCCTATAATCACTACTTCACATTTTCAATGAAATAACAGCTACAAAAATTACACCTGACTGAATTACTGAAACTGGCTGTTTAATTAATTTTCTAAGCTGGTAACTTTTAAATGAATGCATAGAATGCTTGAATAGCTTTTCCACTTCCCTTCATCATATATTTCTATTTAATTTCACAATAAAAAGGATGGCTTTTACATTGGAATGCATAGACCTTAACCTTGGAATATAAACTGCAATTTTAAAATAAGACTATTTTAAGGGAAAGTTCCTTTGTGGAATGATGAAAATTTGTGCCCAGATTTAATCTATCCTAAAGATTTCCTCTGTGACCCTGGATTGGTCATTCAATTGCTTCATCTCAGTTCCTCAGCTAGAAATATAATATACCTGGTTAATCTTTCCACTACAAATTTCCGATGTGATGAAACTGAAACCGAACTTTCAACAGCAGAAAGATTTCCATTATAACATTGTGGTTTAGATACTTCCATCCAAGTTTCTACTTTACCTAATTTTGAGTTTATTTATTTATTTATTTATTTCTTAAATAGCAGTAAATTCTGAAGCTCATGAACGTAACTCAGCCTTCCAATAACCAATGTCAGTAGTTTCACTTCAGGGTTCTACTGGCAGCCTTGGAAACTCAGCACATTCTGAAATGTCAGATCATTTAATAGGACAATATTCCAGCTATCTGTCCTGTCTTGCAACAAACAGTTTTCTCTGTAAGATGTTCAGAATTACTGTCTCTAATTGTGTCCACTTATATGGAGCTTCATTTCTTTTGTTGGAGTCTGTTGACATCACCATAATGCAAATCATTAACTTAAATAAATAAATTTTTAAAAAAGCAACTTGGTTTAAGATTTGAAAGAAACATTTTTATTATATCTTAGTTACAACAATATGAGTTGTTTAATGCCTTAAATGCAGAACAGATCTCTGAATTGCAAGTGATAGTATTGCATACTGCCTTTGGGTAGGAATATAACTTCTTTGTACAGAGTTCTTAAATTTAAAAACTACCAATAAATAAAAATAGTTCAGAGTAAGAAACATTATAAACCATTTTAACCACACCATTCACTGCTGCAAATACAATAAAGCCTAATTTTACAACCCACTGTTTCTAGATAATATTCTTACAATCCCAGCATGGTGATCACCATCTAATTAAAGAGGTATTGATAATTTTTTTTCAAAAGCATATGTAAAGGATATATATGATCCATTTCATAACTCTGTTCCTTTCTCATTTAGTATTTTCCAATAATTTTAACAAAATTCTCTTTCACCCATAATTAATTAACATACAAGTATTCCTTCTCCATCCTAAAATTATATATAAATTGTTTTGGTAGTTTGACCTCTATATGCAAAATTATAAGCAGTAACACAGTGTCTATGCGATCAGTTCTGTATCTTTCTGTAGCAGCAGAAGAGAACTAGGTTGGTTGTTTTTGCAATGCTATAAGTTTTAGCTTCCCAGATAATCTCTGTTTTTTCCAAAAGTTTCGTTTTGAATTTTATGTGGAATCTGAACAATAAAGGCTCTCTCCTGTATTCTTTAACTATAGGCAGCATGCAGTTACACTTTCACAAGGTATCATGAAACAGAATTTTTACAGACCACACAAAGTGAATGCATTTCCTTCTGTTTGTTCTGTGTTCTGGAATTCCCCAATTTCCTGCAAAGGAGGTGTGTCGCATTAACACCCAGTTCAGAAGGAGTCAACATGAACCAATCGCCGTTGATTCTCTGTTACAGACCCTCCTCAATATAACAAACTTTCAGGAGATCCTGAGATGCTGTCACAGACAGCTGGAAGTAATTAAATGTGTGGTGCAAGACACCACAGCTTTTGTTCATTATGACTCAGACTCCCTAAGGTATTGTTTGAAACGTCATTTATTGTAGCTAACACTAGAGGGAGAAAGAGGATAGATAATCTCATCTCTTTTCCAGAGATGGGAACCCTAAGCTGGGCAGTGTCAGGTGAACCTCTAATCAAAAACCAGCGGCCGCTGTAAAGCCCTTCTGTGGAGAGGTTGCTCGACATTTTGGTCTTCTGAGTGATTATAGTATTTTTTAGTGACAACAATTCTAATTATTTCTGCTGTCAAACAAATGAATGTTCACATGAGAGCATGTTTCTTCACTTTAAGGTATGGACAAGGACATGCAGGCAGTGTAGTCACCAGTATAATACGGAAGCTGCCTATAAGCAGCTGGATCAGCCTGCTAATTTGTCTGGTAGCCATATGTGCAGCACAGTACAGCAGCTCACAGGCCTGCAGCTACTCCGGTTCACTGTTATGGGGATCACCAGCTTCTCAAAGGACAATGATCTTTTGGTTAGCATCACTACAAAATTGCCCTCCAGTTTAGCATTTTACACATGTTCTGTCTTGCTTGTCAGAATTAGGGGTTATATGTGGTATAATATTCTGTTTTGGAACAAGAGGTGTGTGTTTGGTCCTGAAAGGCTTTCGGACAAAGTAATTTTATAAAGTACAGTAATGATTTAATTTTTGCATGTCATGAACAATGCTTACTATATATCATATAATTGTCATAGTTTATGTACAAAATAAGACATAGTCAACTACACCTTGATGGGTCAGAACAGAAGAGAAGCATCGAAGTACCATTGTTGCTCATTTGACTCCAGATTGGCTCCTATTGGTGGCAATTAAGTACTGACCATGTTTGTAACAGAAAAGGAGATCACATACCCCCTTAGCTGGTTTTCTGTATTTTCCTGCTTATCTATACAGTATACATTGCGTACACCTGCACAAACCATTCTGATAAAAATCTAGTTTTGTATTATTCGTACGTGCTTCCAAACACAGTTTTGCATTATTCTTATGTATTTCCAAACACTATGATTATTGTTCAAAGGAGCAAGCATTTCTCCACATTTTACAGCCTGTGTCCTCTGGCATTCCAGCAATCTTTATTTGTTTATTTATTTTCTAGATGGCAGTGTTCCAGGAGTTAATTTCTTTCCATTAGTGCCTTTA
This sequence comes from Patagioenas fasciata, assembly GCF_037038585.1. Classification (NCBI taxonomy): domain Eukaryota; kingdom Metazoa; phylum Chordata; class Aves; order Columbiformes; family Columbidae; genus Patagioenas; species Patagioenas fasciata. Next base: position 41,087,402 of record NC_092525.1, on the reverse strand, counting down.
TCTCAGGGATCACTGTATTCAAGTACTTCATCTTTTTCTGTCAGGACATGTTCCTGTTGCATGGCATTGTTCAGTACTTGATCTTTGCACATTTATGTAGCTCTCACCTCGGTGGATGTTTGCTTTTCTTTTACTTTACTGTCTCTCTTTTCAGTCCTTCAAACAGTCATAGTCCAATTTACCTCTTCTTTCATTACTCTCATTCCTTTCTAGATGACTTTATATCACCTTGATCTCTGCTCTTTTGCCATTAGTGTGCTTTTATTTCTGGTACCTATCTTCCACTGTTTCTTTCTCCATAATAATCTCTTTCTCTGCTGGCAACTTTTCAAGTATACTCGCACATAAGTTAATAAGAAATTCTAAGGTCATGTGATGGACAGACAAATGCCTTTATTTCACAAAGCTTTGCAAATAATTAAGATCAAGGCATACAACTGTCTTATTTTCTTAATCTCCAACTCTCTACCACTGGGCTTTAAATGTGCAAAACATCAGCTACCCTGAGGATACCTTTAGAGCTGACCTGGAAAGAAGTCATGAACCAAAGGAATTAGATTGCACCTCTAATAACAGAAACAGCAGTAAACAAATAAACTCCACTCACTGACTGTTTTCCCCTCAATTTCATACTTTAGATAAACTTTGAAATTAAGCAGTTAGAATGAACTCAGAATAGTGGTAACATACATAATAAAATTAACATTTACTTCCTTTCTTTTTTGCCACTCTACAATGTTAAAGTTGCAATCATTACCATTTCATTCTAAAATTGGAGTCACTTTAGGTGGGGATGCCTGATTTCAGACTCTGGTTTGATGATCTCACAAAGAATCCAGTAAATCCAAGAACCACCTTTGTGTGCAACCAGCTTTCTTAGTAAGAATAATGTATGTGCTGCTTACAGGTTTCCTTCAAGAAAATCTATACTCAAGTACCTTAATTTTATAGTCCATGATGGAAAGAATGCTACATAGTTTTGTTATCTAGGCTGAACAAATGTGTTTAAGAACTCTTCTCCTGACTCTCAGAACAGCTATGCTACTACCAAAGAAAGGAGAGAAAACATCCCAGAAAAACAGTGAAATGCAAAAGTACTTGGGCACATCTCAAGCATCACAATGATAGTTTTCCAGCAAGAACTCCATTCCACCCCAGAATCTGGAAGACCAACATCATGCTTGAAAAAGGGTGGAAAATAATTGTGTAAAGAAGGAGGAGATAGAAGCAGATAAGAAAGCTGTGAATACCTAGGTTCCTCAGTTAACGTGTCATTTTGCGCAAGGTATACAAACTTCAGATGTTTGGCTCTGATAAAGCTGAAATTTTGATATTCACTTGACAAAGAAAAACATGAAAATGTAAATGCCTCACTAAGAGAAGAATGCCTGTCTTTACTGCTTTATTAGTAACTGCTGAGCACCCTTGAGCTTAAAAATTGCTGCCTACTGTGAACTGGGAAGTGTGGTCACAGCTAAAATTTATAGGCACTTCAACATAGAACTGTTAAACGGTACACTGAAATCACAGCTACTTTGAAAAAGAACAGGAAAGCTATGATAAACACTTAGCAAGTAGATCTCCACCCTATTTCTCAGCACTTGAATTTGACGTGACATGGTATCATTGATAACACAACTGCTTCAAGAAAACACATTTACAGTCTCATTTTTGCCTTTAATAGTATGACCTAACAACTCAGTTTGTAATACATAAAATTTGATGAAGTGCATTGAATTCAGTTGATACATATCCTGTTCTAGGAAAATAACATTACAGACAGCCTTTCAGAGATTTTTGCTGATTGAAATAAAGAAATGCTGTAAAGAGTCCAGAGAAAAATGGAGATTCTTAAAATAGTTCATTGTGACTGTAGTTAGCTTGTTGGTTGTCTTGGTTAATATTTCAGAGAAGTTTAGATTTGCTTTGTCAATTCTTTTTTTAGTATATGGGAAACCAGGGGTTTTCTAGCAGCAAAGCAGTGAAACAAGAACTTGAATACAGGTTCAGTTAAATTTGTTGTTTTTTTTTGTTTGTTTGTTTTTTTTTAATTTGAGATGTCAACCAGTGAACTAAATTAATTCAGCCAAGGAGTTGTGTTGTCATATTTCAGATAAGGAATTATCTAGCAATATGCAAGTTTTGAAAACATAGATGATTTCCAAATGTAAATTAGTAATTTCTAATGAGTGAGTAATAGTCTCTTATCAATTAATTCACCATCTGTACCATTAATTATTCAATTATCTGTAGAATAAAAGCCTAGCTAAGACTATAATCCATAGATTATGAATTACCAAAGTAAAGCTTATAGCTATTCACTGAAGGAAAAAAAAGCATGCAACAATATTTAGATAAGCTGCTACATACTTTTCCAGTGTATCTGATCTATGAACAACTCATTTGGTTTCTTACCTCTAAACTTCACCTTTTGATGTGTTTTCTGCCCGTATCAAAGTGTGTATAATATGTTAGACTGCAATCAACAAAAAGACTGCCACTAGCAGAGTGAGATCCTTGTTTTTCCTGGGGATTTTTTTTTTTTTTTTTGATATCTAAATTTGAGTTAGTCATGAGAAAAAAGGGGAAGAATTATAAGGGGAGGGTTTTTTTCCAAAAATTTCAGACAAAATACTGGATTATACTACTTCTCAGAAATGCTACTATTCACCAAATACTCCACAGGAGCCAATGTCTCCATCGGTGTATTCCAACTAACAGCTGTCTGCCTTTGTCAGACAGGAGATAAGGAGCAGGTTCCAGTAACATGCTACTTCTCAAAACAAATTAAGATGTTACAGTGCTACGCTTGTTTTGGTAAAGATATGTTGCTTATCTGGTAACTTTTCATGACATGGCTTGAATAAGAGCAGTTAATGTAATGGAAATGTTGTCAGCAGCTAGTGAGAACAGAATACCAGAAACACTGATGTAAGGGGATGTTTGTTCAAGAACTGATAACGCTCAAGGGGAAATTATCAGAGAGAGCTTTCCAAAGACAGCCACCATCTGGATTAAATAGTAACCAAGGGGATTACAGAGCTTTTTGAAACAAGGAGAAATTGGTCTTAAAAACAACTAAAAAAGAAGAACGAAAATTTGTAGAAGTGGGGAGAGATCTTGGAGAGAGAAGAGCGTAAGACATTAACAATCTCAACACATGGTGTTGACTGCCAGACATCTCCTCAGCAACATCATACCCCTGCCCATGCCAGATGCCATGAGATGCTGGCACCCAGTTCATGGGGTGACAGCACAGGGGCAGCATGTTGGGACCTACCTTGGGGGACCACGGATGGCTCCTGGGGTGCTTGGTCACTGTTGTGTGGGACAGCAGGGTGTGAGGAGTGGCAAGAGTACACATGAAGCTGGAGCAGCCTCATCTCCCACAGAAGATGTGCAAGGGGGGAGCCCTCAGTTCCAGGAGAGGGGATGTGTGAGTGTGTGTGTGTATGTGTGAGACAGAGAAAGGAAAGCAGCAGGTTTAGGGGATTAACTTATAAAGCAGTGTTCATAAATTTTTATCTGTGTATTAACATTTTGTATCTAGTATTGTGGTTAACCTGTTGTATTATTGATATTGACCTTGAGTGTTCACTGATTGGCAGTTAACTACATGTCATTTATAAATTAAACCATCTGCTCTGATTCTGATTCCATTTAAGCTACCTGAGCTGAACTATCTTCTCTGCAACTTATCTCAGAGTATAAAATATTTTGCCCAACTCTTAGGCTATTTGATGTTTATGCAGCTTCTCCTAGATGTGAACAACCATACAGCAATGCAGGCAATAGAATCACATATAGTATTCCAATTTAGTTTCCCAAATACATCTAGTTTTAACTATTGTACATAGTTGAAAATTGCATTTCTATTCCTACTAATTATGTACCATTGCATGATCCACAAAAGATCACATAAATCTTTTTAATTGATTGTGGCACTGGATGCTGTCTGTGGTTTTTTATTCCCTCTAACCCTTACATCTTTTTAGTCAGTGAATATGGAAGTGCAGTCCCCTATTTTGTAAGGATGGTATATTTCTGGATAACTTATTCCTTAATTATGCAGATCTGCCTTCACAGTACAAGGTATGGGTAGGGAAAGTTGTAGAACAAAAATTCTGTCAGTGTCATGTAAAATGAACAATAAAAAAAAAAAAAAAAAAAAAAAAAAAAAAAGAAAGAGTAAGAAATATACTCTGGACTTGACCGTGGACTTATGTTATGAGAAACAGAATACCTTAAACAGCACCTACCTGTAGCAGTAGAGCATGAGAATATTTTATCTATTGCCTCAAACTATGGAAGTCCTTTATAAGTGTCAGCAGAAAAATAACTTGTCAAAATCATCACCTGAAGAAATAGGTTTCAGTTACTTAGAACACTGTTTATTATATGCTTCACTTAAGCAGCAAAAAGCTGTGCAGTAATATTTTGGCAGGTACAAGACGATAGGCATGACTTCATCTCTTGGATTCAGATGTTCAAGTGAGTTAAGTTTTATTGGGGAGTTCAGTGCTGATGACTCAACTTTAATTTAGGCATTCCTCCCGGATGAATAAATCTGTAGAAATGGTAAAAAGTAGGTGATAGTTAAGAACTGAATCTTAGTTTTCACCAGCTATAGCAATAAATGCTGACCAGCAACAACATTAGTGACTTATTAGCAGCCATCTAATATGTAGCTAATGAAGTACTTCATCATCTCCAAAGAAAAGAAGTAACATACATGAAGCAAAGTCAATTAATTTTAAGTGTAGTTAAAGAGAACAAGTCAATGGACGTACACTGAGGCACTCAGTCACTGAAATTCAGTACTAACACAACCAACCATGCGAACAGGCTGTGTTTTTTTTTTCCTAACAAGCAACTCTTTTCTGTAAACACCAGTTTGTGTACTATGTCAATAGCCACAGAATAGTTACATTACCACTGCATATACACACACAACTGACAAATTGAATTCAAATTCAAATTTACAAAAGTAGAGCAGAAATCAAAACGACATTAAGATATTAATTGTTTTAGAAGAGAAAACATCCGTGAATAGAATTATTAGAAAAATTAACTATAAACTAATCAGTTAAGCTGAGGCCAAGAGCTGATTATTTCATATTTGAGATGTATGTTTTTGAGACCTAACTGCATTGAAAACATTGCAATCTGGCAAGCAGGAAATGGAGAGTGTAAGCTTTGTAGTTGTTTTCACACAGTGAACATTTCAGATCTCAAAGACTTCGAGGTTATTAAAACTTTCTTGGCTGCCTAAATATCTTCCATAAAAGTCTGCTGGAATCCTGGTCAGTGAAAGTATTGCTGCAGTATATCTGACTGTTTCTGAAAAATCTCTCTGTTGTACTTTCCAAGAGTTACCCAAAGTATAAATATTTATATTTGACAAAAGCTTTTGTTTTCACGTATTTTTCCTGCAGTGAAATTCCAGTGCCTTAATGATTACCATGGAAATGAATGGAATGATGCCTCGATGATGATTACTTCACTGCAAAATAAAGTGGTCAGCTGGGAGGCAGCAAACTGTGATTATGCACACATTTATTTGATAATTAACAAATGCAACAGAAAATATGACAAGCAGCAGAAGATAAATGAATTCACATTCTAACCAGTGTCAACTGGAAGGATTCCCCAGAATGAAGATGCAGCTCATGTGGAATTTATTTCTCTACAAATACTTCTTGATTTGTCCATATGTCTAAAGAACATTGTTCTACCACTAGTTTACCTATCTTCTCACTAATCTTTCACATCATGAAGTCTTTTCTAATGTCTGAACTGAATCTTCCTGGTCTTGAAATATAAATGCATAACTTTTTCCATCCAGCACGATTATAGACTATTGCATTCTTTCCTGTAATAATTTGTGTATTTGGATACTAATAAATTTTCATTTTCTCCTCCTCAACCATCTTTATACTAGGAAACCCCAATAAATTCATTTTGTCCTTGTAGGTCAGGGTAGCATACATGACACTACTCCCATTGCTTTCTACTAGATTTAAGTGGTCCACATATTTATTAAAGATTACTGTCCGAAACCACATACAGTAATTCATCTTGTGTCTACTTACGCTATGCAGAAGAAATAAGTATTTCTTCACATAATCTTCTAGTTACACTTCTGTACACAGTTATATCACAGTATCACAGTATGTTTGGGATTGGAAGGGACCTCAAAAGATCATCTAGTCCAATCCCCCTGCTGAAGCAGGAACACCTAGGTGAGGTTGCACAGAAATGTGCTCAGGTGGGCTTTGAATGTCTCCAGGGAAGGAGACTCCACAACCTCCCTGGGCAGCCTGTTCCAGTGCTCTGTCACCCTCACTGAGAAGAAGTTCTTTCTCAAATTCAAGTGGAACCTCCTGTGTTCCAGCTTGCTCCCATTACCCCTTGTCCTATCATTGTTTGCCACTGAGAAGAGCCTGGCTCCATCCTCATGGCACTCACCCTTTATATATTTATATATTACATCCTTAAATACTTTCTGTTCGTGTGGTCAGGCTTCTAAATATGATTCATATGAAGCTGTATCTCTAAAGGCAGAATTACTACTGAGTGTAAAAACTACTGCTGTGTGAGTGTCGTGAAATAATAATGTCTTTTATTTGCATTCAAAGGAAGTAGAGGTATCTTCAATTCACCAGTGAATTATTCATGAGTTTTACAACTTTATTTTTCAAAGAATTGATTCAGAAAACAAGCAAAACATCAATAGCATAAAAGTAGCCTTACTTTCACTCACACTTGTTCAGACATCCAAAACCAAACAATATTCTGAAAAGCAAGCAGTTCTCAATTCAAATTAAACTTCAGATCAATTTTTGTCCTGATTTGCTATGCAGTTTTGTAAATGACTTCAGAAATTTCTTAAAATGTAATTTAGTATACAACTCAGTCAAATTTTACAAAATACCAACATATCTCCTAAACTATTTGAAAATAAGTTGATTGGGAACAATACATTTTCTCTTTGAATCTGGAGAAAAAAAAAAAAAAAGTCTGCATACATTTAGTCTATTGTAATATGATTTCAGGTACCTACATTCAACTTTTCTATGTGTTTCTCTAACACCTGGAGAAATGTATTTACTAAAAGCCTGAGTTCCAAATTGTGATGAAACAGAAATATAAATAGATCTGATTGCCATGCACAGTTAATATAATTTTGTCACCCAGCTACAAATTGGAACTTGACTTTCATCTCAAATATTCCTTCAGTTTCTGTAAAAAATAGTCCTAAAAATGAAATACTTACATGAAAAGAACACTGATAGGTAAAGCTTCCTAGAATACCACATTAATGAAGAGTATGACATTCAACCCATTGCTCTATGCAAATCCCCTTGACCTGAAAAAGGAAGTAATTTCACATGTGCCTTCTTTTTTCCCCTGTTTGTGTTTGTTTTGTTCATTTGTTTTGTTTCTGTGTAAAGTTGTGGGGTTTTTAAAATTGGAGTCTGTTTTTTTATTTGTAAAGAAGTAAATAGATAACTTTCAGTACTGCTCTTTTAGAAGGGATGGCAAAAGAGAAGGTTTTTGTTCCCTTCTCCTCATTTGTGCATTTCTACTAGGGACTGAAATTGACCTTTCTAAATTACAGTGAGAAATGTTTAATTTGAGCCAGTAAAGTAGTTTATTTCTCTCTTCCAGAATTTTGACCTTTGTCTGTTACAAAGTATAGACATTTTCAGCATTCTTTATTTAGTCAAAAAAAGTTAAATTTTCATGGGGAAGGCAATTAGCAGTAGCAATGTCTGACATTTAATAAGAACCACACAATATGTAACCTTAGCATGATAAGTAGAGAAATAGTCTGTTCTCGTTTCTTTCAACATTGTTCTATATTTGAAGCTTGGATAATTAGTAAGAATAGTGTGTCAACAAAGTGTCTACATAATTACTGAGCAGTTCTTCCTACCAAGCCAGCTAATTATCGTAACATTTATAATACATAAGCCCTTTACCCATTTTCTTTAATATAAAAAGGAACAGTCATCTTTCCCACCATGTTTGATTTCTTCCCCTTCCCATTGCTAAAACAGAAATATTTATAGCCCCATCTTCCCTTTTTCTTCCATACTCAGGAACATTTATCTTATTTTCAGCCAATTGATGTTTAGTGCAATATCTTTCTTCCTCTTAAAATGGAAGAAAAATGTGAGAATATGTAGTAATATCATGTCCATTTGTTTTGTGACCTATGAATGCAACTTTTTCACAACATTTTTCATACACAAGACATGATTCTATCAAACTGTTTGTGAAAGATGGGAGACAAAAATCTTCTAACACAACTACCAAGACACGTTTGTCATTTATTGGCCTATTTTTAGGAAAACAGCATAGCTATGGAGAAAAAGAAAATAAGTCATATATGTCAAATGTTGCATTTCATTATCACAGAATTCCTCCTTGTTCATGAGCATGAAGTAAGGTAAAGTATTTAGAAGTTGGCATTTGACACTAAATTGGCTCATACACTTCATATATCTCCCTTTTCCTGTGTTACAGCTGCACAAATACTCTCAACTAATACCAGAGTTCATTATGCTTAAGAATGTTCACAAAATAAGAAACAGACTTTGTCCTCAAAAATTTTACAGTGTGAGAAAGGCAAAATATGAGATAATAAAATATTCTCTGATTTCCCAATGATTCATAAGGAATACATGTTAGAAAGGTATTGAATCAAATTTTTCAAAATACCTAGTACCAATCATTTCTTCTCCATAGAGAGATTTGTAAGTTATAATTAAAATGAAAATAAAAGAATGCAGATCAGATCCCCTTTTAATCTTCCTGCAAAATACTTTTAACTTCATATATATACATTCTGTAGAGAGGAAAATTGTTATGTGAAAACATACCATTTTTCAGGTAGTAAAATAAGAGTAGAGAAGCAAGAACAAAAATATAAAGCTAATGTGAGCTGCATTGACTTTCAATAGTTGGCTGAAAAAAGACTAGATTTTTACCTTAATGCCTCACCTGTTGATCCAACAATTTATACAAAACAAGTATTTAACACATTCCACACTTCCTTGTCTATCTCATTGTATTATTCTATGATTCATGCAAAGGCTAATCAGCCAGTTGTGTTGTTAGCAATAATTATCAGGTATGTAGTGCTTTACAAACCCTAACAATGAGTTTCAGATATCATTGGCTGTTATGGGGGATGGAAAGAAAATAAAGCCGTATTTGAATCAACCCAAGATCAAAAATCAGCACATATTCCAACTTCAATGACGAAAGAAGAACCTATATTTTCAGGAATGCTTGTATGTTTTTTGACTTCTTAGCCTTACTCCTGCTAGCAGAAAATGAAATCTTGAACTTGATAGCACCAGATATATCACAAAATTCCTGTTAAACTCTCTTGTTGTAGTTTTTATTTTGCATGCAAATACCAAAAGAAGACTTAAACATTTCTGTCTTAAAATATTAGAAGTCCAGAATATTGCACAAATTTCCCCACAATCACCTCGCCTCAGGATTTCTCTTCTCGCTCTTCCATCCTCCACAAAAGCACCAAGCGGAGGACTGAACAAATAAACTGTTGAAGAGTTGTGAGAAATGAAGGACTAGACAAATACAATTGCAAACAATGAGAGCACAGCCTTTTTCTCCTCTTCAAAGCCAGTATGCTCATATTTAAACAGGCAACTTACGCCTCCCAAGATGAACAAACGAATTACATCATGCAGTGTCTATCTTCTCTGAAAGCAGCCACAGCCAAAGTAGCCTGGCTAAGAAAATCAAATAACAATGAAGAGGCCTGTGTACTTAGATGATCACAGCTGCTCATCTGATGATACAACTGTCTTTGCCTTCTTGTCTTACTGGAGATTTTTTTTTTCCCAAACTCTGCCACTGGAGAAAAAAATAAAAGTGCCAAGTAAAAGTCTCTTTCTCTCAGAGAAATCTGACGGCCATGTGAAGGTCTGATGGCTACCTGAGGGCAGATAAGAGTACAACATGAATATCTGTATTTCATCTATCCATGGATATCTCAAAGCTTCATTTTCCCAGGTAATCTAAATAGTAAAAAATACTGTTGGGTTTTGTTTTTTGATTTTTCTTTTGCATCTGTGTGTTTCGTTTCACTTTGGTTTTGTTTTTTCTATTACAATGTTACTGTTAATTTCCAATAAATCTCCATATATATGTTTAAGCATACTTTTTAGGTTTAAGATTAAGTGCAGAAGTTGTTTAGGTACTATGAAAGCCTCAATACTGTTCATCAGCTGCAACTTCAAATTAAATTCATCTGTTACCAGTGAATATTAATGTGACTATCATGTACCATGTGATTTTCATATATAGTGAGAAATCATGCTAGCATAGGATGAAAAAAGATTTATTGATGGGATATGTAGATGATGGCATACATTAATTCTAACATTGAAAGTTACTTTTTGGATAAATATAAGGGCAGAGACAGGAAGCACAAGAGCTAAAAAGTTATCCCAATTGCCACCTAGGAAAGCCCATCATGAGACAACCAATATTGTCTGGGTATTCTCTCCAGTGTAGCAAGTGGTGACAATGAAGAGATTTTTTTTTTTCCTTTGTACTATATTCTTCTTGCCAGGATCTTCTAAAACTCTCTATTGTTTTATGAAAATAGTAGCAATAATTGCAGCAAGCTAATCAGGTCCAAATGTTGCAAATGAAATGGTTGTTCAGCTTCTGTACCCATATATTTTTGTTAACTATTTAATGTTTGGTAAATACTTTGCCGTGCACAACAATTAGCTTTCTCCAATATAAACTAAGAATTATGAAACAAGAAGTAAAAAAAAAGGGGGAGTGGAAGGATTTAGGATGACTTTCAGACCACTGATATTTATTTCCCATGAGAATCTGCCATAGCAACACTCTTGGGACTGGAAAGTACAAGTTCATGAGAGAAGCAATATAAGAAATATAGCATGATAAAGCTAAAAAAAACAAAAACAAACAAAAACAAACCAAACTTCCACAGAGACTCAGAAAACACTTGTCTCAATAGCTTCACTGTTTTCCACACTTTCTGCTGGTATTCTTACTTAACTTTGTCAAGGTAGATGTAACTGTTGTATTATTCTTATTTTTAGCCTTGTGTTCTTTTTTCCTCTCTCATACACACATTCTTCTTCTGATAGCCAACAAGCTGGTAGTCACAGGGAGACTGTGAACTATAGCCTGAGAAATACCTTGGATTAGAAACGCATACTACTTTCCAATGAAACAGGCAACTGATAAACTCTAAAGAAAACAACATTATCTGTATTCCATTTAGGATGGGGCTTTTAAAGTGGATAACTGTTTAGAAGATATGGCAGGTGATATGGAACAAAAGGCTTACCAAGGCTGCTTGAATAATCTTCCATAAAAGATAAAGTTATACAACAAATATTTTGAGCTCTGAAGTTACAAAAGGGGTTGTGATTACTCCATCAGGAACCACTGGCAAATACACATAAAATGCCATTAACGAAGAGACAATTATAGCTGAAAGTCTTCTATTGTTTGATCTCTATAATTATTGTCTCTTATGAACTTTAACCACTGAGAGTTCACAACTGTGTTTAGCTCTCCAGCCTTATTTTGTCTGAAACAAAAGTGAACAACTGTCTTATACTGCACTTTAATCTTTCTAATTGCTATAATTCATCCTTATTTTGTGGTGATAAAGCAGGAAACAATCTGCCAAAGTGATCTCAAAAGCAATCAAATTATTAATGTTTCCATACACTCAGGTCTTATGTATGAAGATCCACATTGTTTTCTTAGCCTGGAATAGTACAAAAATTAATACTTTGATTGGATATCAGTCTGAATACCCCCTTTCTATTAGCATAAATTTATGTTATTTTTGTCAAAAGCCTCAAAAAGCAAAGACAAATCTGGACACCTTCCAAGATTCATAGCCAAAATCCAAGAGGAAATGGTTACACCACTTAGACATGCACAAGTCTATGGGCTGGGTGGGATCCATCCAAGGCTTCTGAGGGAGCTGACCTGTGCCCCTAGGGAGAAATTTGTGTGCTCTGCTCGCTCCCTGCAATGCCTGTACGCCAATGCGCGCAGCATGGGGAATAAGCAGGAGGAGTTAGAATCCTATGTTCGGTCGGGAGATTATGATCTGGTGGCAATTACAGAAACGTGGTGGGACAGTTCACATGACTGGAATGTGGTCATGGATGGCTACGCCCTTTTCAGGAAAGACAGACCAGCCAGGCGTGGTGGTGGAGCTGCTCTCTATGTGAGAGAGCAACTGCAATGTACTAAATTCTGCCCAGGAGCGGACGAGGAACGAGTTGAGAGTGTATGGGTCAGGATCAAGGGACAGGCTGGCAGGGGTGATACGGTTGTAGGTGTCTATTACAGGTCACCAGATCAGACTGAGGAAGTTGATGAGGCCTTCTATGCGCAGCTGAGAGTGGCCTCACAGTCACAGGCCCTGGTTGTTGTGGGTGATTTTAAGTTCCCTGATGTTTGCTGGAAGGACCATTCAGCCAGCCAGCCACAGTCCAGGAGGTTCCTCCAGCGCATTGATGATAACTTCCTCATGCAGATGGTGGAGGAGCCGACCAGGAGAGGTGCACTGCTGGATCTCATCCTCACTAACAAAGAGGGTCTGGTCGAAGCAGTAAAGGTCGAGGGCTGCCTGGGTTGCAGTGACCACGAGATGGTGGAGTTCAGCATCTTGTGTGGCAGGAACAGAATAGCAAGTAGAATTGCAACCCTGGACTTTGGCAGGGCTAATTTCGGCCTATTCAAGCAACTGCTGGGGGAAATCCCATGGGCAAGACTGCTTGAAGGAAAAGGGGCCCAAGAGAGCTGGATTGCATTCAGAGATTGCTTCTTCCATGCTCAGGATCAGAACATCCCCACACGTAGGAAGTCGAGGAAGGGAGCCAGAAGGCCTGCGTGGTTGAATAGGGATCTATTGGGTATGCTCAAGCAGAAGAGGCGAGTTTACAGGTCATGGAAGCAGGGACTGGCCACTTGGGAGGAATATAAGGCTGCTGTTAGAGGATGCAGGAAGGCAGCTAGGGTAGCCAAGGCCTCCTCAGAATTACAGCTGGCGAGAGGGGTCAAGGACAGCAAGAAGAACTTTTTCAAATACATAGCAGATAAAACTAATACCAGAGGCAATGTAGGCCCACTGATGAATGAGATGGGTGCCCTGGTGACGGAAGACACAGAGAAGGCAGAATTGCTGAATGCCTTCTTTGTCTCTGTCTACTCTGCTGGAGGCTGTCCTGGGGAACCCTGTACCCCTGAGACCCCGGATGAAGCCAGGTTAATGGAGGAGTTTGCTTTAGTCGATGAGGACTGGGTTAGGGAACAATTAAATAGTCTGGACGTCCATAAATCCATGGGTCCAGATGGGATGCATCCGCGGGTGCTGAGGGAGCTGGCTGATGTCATTGCTAGACCGCTATCCATCGTTTTTGCCAAGTCTTGGGAAACGGGAGAGGTGCCAGAGGATTGGAGGAAAGCAAATGTCACTCCAGTCTTTAAAAAGGGCAAGAAGGAGGACCCGGGTAATTATAGACTGGTCAGCCTCACCTCCATCCCTGGGAAAGTAATGGAACAGCTTATCCTTGGTGTCATCTCAAGGCACATCAGGGATAAGAGGTTCATTAGGGGCAGTCAGCATGGCTTTACCAAGGGTAAGTCAAGCTTGACCAACCTCATAGCCTTTTATGAGAATGTAACAAGGTGGATGGATGATGGCAGAGCGGTGGATGTGGTCTACCTTGACTTCAGTAAAGCCTTTGACACAGTCCCTCACAGCATCCTCACAGCTCAATTGAGGAGGTGTGGTCTAGACAATAGAGTAGTGAGGTGGGTTGCAAACTGGCTTAAAGAGAGAAGCCAGAGAGTGGTGGTCAATGGTGCGGAGTCCAGTTGGAGGCCAGTATCTAGTGGAGTGCCTCAGGGGTCAGTACTGGGGCCAATATCATTCAATATATTCATTAATGATTTAGACGAGGGAATTGAGTGTACCATCAGCAAGTTTGCTGATGACACTAAGCTGGGAGGAGTGGCTGACACGCCAGAAGGCTGTGCTGCCATCCAGCGGGACCTGGACAGGCTGGAGAGTTGGGCAGGGGATAACCTGATGGAATTTAACAAGGGAAAGTGTAGAGTCCTGCATCTGGGCAGGAACAATCCCAAGTTCCAGTATAGGTTGGGGAATGACCTATTAGAGAGCAGTGTAGGGGAAAGGGACCTGGGGGTCCTGGTGGACAACAGGATGACCATGAGCCAGCACTGTGCCCTTGTGGCCAGGAAGGCTAATGGCATCCTTGGGTGTATTACAAGGGGGGTGGTCAGTAGATCGAGAGAGGTCCTCCTTCCCCTCTACTCCGCCCTGGTGAGACCCCATCTGGAATATTGTGTCCAGTTCTGGGCCCCTCAGTTCAAGAAGGACAGGGAACTGCTGGAGAGGGTCCAGCGTAGGGCAACAAAGATGATCAAGGGAGTGGAACACCTCCCTTATGAAGAAAGGCTGAGGGAGCTGGGTCTCTTTAGTTTGGAGAAGAGGAGACTGAGGGGTGACCTTATTAATGTTTATAAATATATAAAGGGTGAGTGCCATGAGGATGGAGTCAGGCTCTTCTCAGTGGCAAACAATGATAGGACAAGGGGCAATGGGATCAAGCTGGAACACAAGAGGTTCCACTTAAATTTGAGAAAGAACTTCTTCTCAGTGAGGGTAACAGAGCACTGGAACAGGCTACCCAGGGAGGTTGTGGAGTCTCCTTCCCTGGAGACATTCAAAGCCCGCCTGGACACATTCCTGTGCGACCTCACCTAGGCGTTCCTGCTCCAGCAGGGGGATTGGACTAGATGATCTTTTGAGGTCCCTTCCAATCCCAAACATACTGTGATACTGTGATACTGTGAAATGTTCACCAAACTACTTCTCATCATTTCTCAGCAATCCTTTGTAACTGGGGAGGTCCCAATTGACTGGAATTTGGCAAATGTGATGCTCATCTACAAGAAGGGGCAAGAGGAGGATCTGGGGAACTGTAGGTCTGTCAGTATGACCTTGGTGCCAGGGAAGGTCATGGAGGAGATCTTGAGTGCCATCACATGCCACATACAAGACAACCAAGTGATCAGGTCCAGTCAGCATGGGTTTGTGAAAGCCAAGTCTTGTTTGACCAACCTGATCTTCTATGACAAGGTGACCTGCTTAGTGAATGAGGGAAAAGCTGTGGATGTTATTTTCCTGGACTTCAGTAAAGCAAATGATACCATTTCCCACAGCATTCTCCTAGAGAAGCTGGCAACTCATGGCCTGGATGGGTGTATTCTTCGCTGGGTGAAAAACTGGCTGGGTGGCCGTGCCCAAAGAGTTGTGGTGAATGGAGCCGCATCCAGTTGGTGGCTGATAATGAGTCGTGTCCCCAGGGCTCAGCGCTGGGGCCAGTTCTGTTTAATCACTTTATCAATGATCTGGGTGAGGGGATTGAGTGCACCCTCAGTAAGTTTACAAACAACACCAAATTGGGTAGGAGTGTTGATATGCTGGAAGGTAGGAACACTCTACAGAGGGATCTGGACTGTCTGCATCAATGAGCTGAGGCCAGCTGTGTGAGGTTTAACTAGACCAAGTGCTGAGTCCTGTACTTGGGTCACAACAATCCCAAGCAATGCTACAGGCTTGGGGAAAAGCAGCTGGAAAGCTGCCTGATGGAAAAGGATCTGGGATGATAACACTGTCTGAACATGAGCCAGCGTGTGCCCAGATGATCCAAAAGGCCAACAGCATCCTTGTGTGCATTAATAGTGTGGTCAGCAGGACCAAGGCAGTGAACATCCTGTACTGGGCACAGGTGAGGCCCTGCCTAGAATCCTACCATTAGTTTTGGGCCCCTCATGACAAGAAAGACCTTGAGGTGCTGGAACAAGTTCAGAGAAGGGAACGGAGCTGGTGAGGGGCTGGAGCACAAGTGTGATGGGAGTGGCTGAGGGACCTGGGGGGTTCATCCTGGAGAACAGGAGCTGAGGGGAGACCTTCTTGCTCTGTATAGCTACCTGAAAGCGGGCATGGAGGGTGTTGGTCTATTATCACAAATAACAAGTGATGTGACAAAAGTAAATGGCCTCAAGTTGTGCCAAGGGAGGGTTATATCGGATATTAGGAAAAATTTCTTCCTGGAAAGAATTTTCAGGCATTGGAACAGGCTGCCCAGGGAAGTGGTGGAGTCACCATCCATGGCAGTGTTTGGAAGACATGTAGTCTGAACCTACATGGCTGTTGAAAACAGTTTTAGAGAAAAAGACTGGATGGAGAAGTGGTTAGAAGAGAGCTATATAAACCTTTTACCTGATTTTATTAGGCAGGAACACATAAATTAAGTAAGGATATTGCAACAGATAAAATAACATCTAAAGAAAAGAAAGAAGATGAAAGGACAGAGAGTTTTAGTATGGCTGTGAGAAGAAACTTGTATTGCAGAAATTGCAGCATGTACATGGACTCAACAATACCAGAAAGATAGAGCTGAGCAATAACAGGTCAGTAACAGTGAATGTGATTATCTGGGCTTGACCAAATTACAACTAGGGGAGACTCCTAGTGTCTCAGGTGCAGATTATATAACAATTGCTGGTGAAGCTGCTCCAATCTTTGAAATAATCTAACTAAAGAGGGTTAATGGTGGCATAGGTTTAGTTCTACCAAGTGGACATTTTTGTAGGAAAGTTGCTCATTTACTGTAAAAACAGATAAAATTACAAAAAGTTGTGCGGGATTGTTATTTTATTTTTCTAGGATTTTAAATAAGGTTTTTTCATTACAGAAAGGCAACCGTTGAGTTTCAAGGAATGAGTTGATGAAGAAAACTAAGGAAGGTAATCTAACATACAATTTTTCATTTCCAGGTAGATATTACTTATTTTATTTAATTTCATGAACCACAGAGAAAACAATGCAAGAAAGGACTCTGAACCTGAGGAGATTACTAACTCTTCCAGTAAATGTGTTAGGAGTAAAGAGTATACAGTGATAAAATAAATGGTTGAAAAGCAAAGAAGATGTACCTTAAAAGTCAAGAGGAGAAAGAAAATTTGAAAATTGCTTCCATCAAGATAAACTAGTCTTTGCAAAATATATTAAAACAAGTAGGAAATATTATTTCATCACATTAATTAAAATTAATAAGGAAGAAAGGAAGATGACTTGTGTAGTGGCATTTCTGAGGGAAGCTAGTCGTTAAGAAAGAAGGCTTCTAAATCACTATCTTGCTTTAATTTTCTGTTATATAAGGAAGAAGTAATGAGAGTGAGGCTATGAAAATGACTGCAACTGGAATAAGATTCAAAGGTCTCAGTGCTTTCAATTAAAGGAACTCAATAATCCCCATCCTCAAATTCTGAAAGAACTGGTATGTGAAATTGTATTCCCATAACAAGGATTTTAAATGGGAAGCATTTCTGGGCAGATCATAAATCATAAATCACACCAAGGGCTGTGAAAATTCTATATGAAATCAGAGTCTTAAGTTACAGGCAAAGTGAAACAGCCCACTTTGGTCAAACCGTGGAAAATAAAAGAAGCCATTGACTAAAAAAAAACCACACAAACCAAAACCAGCACATTGTCTGTTTCAAAACACATAGTGATCCAATATCAGAATGTACTACTTCAGGAATCACTGGAATCTCATTATTTTCTGCAAGGGTTAAGATAACTAGAAGGCAATAGGTAATATTGTTTTTACAGTTAGTTCATAGCATTTACAAACATCTATAGCATTTTTCTCATATTTTGCAATATTTCTTTTTAGACATTACACAAGATATTTTGCAGAAGGTTTTTAGGGAATGTTTGTGTCAGTATTTGTATTTGTTTGTATTCACCTACTTTTAAATGTTAAATTTACCATGAATGAAATTTTCCTACATGTTTTATTTATTTGTGTAGAATAAACCTATGGGTTTCTCACTGCCAAAATAAGTTGTGCTCAGCTCAGTAGGTTACATCCACATGCAGAGTGTTTCTTGCCAAAGTTACTCCTAAGAAACAAAATCTGTTGTCCTTGTAAAGCATTCTACCTTTCCTCATAATTTTATTTCTCTCAAGAAATATGTGAAATCATCTACTTTATTAGCTTGTCTGAAGAGATTACCATATTTATCTGAATAGCTACTAATTATTTCACTCTTGACAGGCCATCCATACAAGTGTATAACCTATATCACATTCATCGAATCAGTGTTGATGTTAGATCACAACTGGAGATTAAAAAAAATCCCACAATTATTCTTTTACAACCACACAAGTGCAATCACATGTATTTGCCTAATGCTTAAGCCATCATGGTTTTGGACACTTTTTTTTTTTTCTTGCAGAAATGCTCTTTATCTCTTACTTGTAGGATATTAAATAAAGGAAATCTAAAACTGCTACTGATTCCACAGCCAGTCAGGGTTGTGGGTGCCTTTAAGGCTTCTGACCAGCCTCACGTGGGACTTCCAACCATTACTTCCTGACTATGTGAGGGTTAACTCTGTCTGAGCTATGTTGCAGGAGTGCTGGTCTCCAGCTCAGGCACAAACATTCCCGGCCATGAAGCCCTGTTGATCCTGACCTGTGAACTGATTTCTCAACTTGACCTTGTGTCTGTCTTGTCACTATAGATGTGCCCAGCAGTCACCAGCTGTTGTCTGACCCTGTGTGCTGGACCTGATCCTGACCATGACCTGCAGGACCTGACCAAAACCACAAACTTGCTTAATGACCCAGACTTCCAGTTGAACCTGGCTGCCATCCTCATCTCTGCCCTTCTTGTCTTCCTTGAGTACTGTGAGACTGGGTCCTGCCTGGCAAGGACCTTCTCTTCTACTGCTCCCCACCCTTTAGGAAGCTGCCAGCCCTTCCTGCACTCAGCTACTCTAAAATTGTGTTGTTCCTTGAAACTTAGTATAGTAACTGGCAATGCTTGATTAGCTGATATTGGTAAATGCCACTACTGCTACTCTAAGCTTTGGTCAAAAGTTACAGAAGACTGGAATACATTAATAAATTATTAGACTTTAAAGGGTTTCAGTTTAAAAAGAACCTATATCTGACCGAGTAAATAAATAAATGTGACAGGCCCTCAAAACAAATATTGAGAGATGATTTTTTTAAAAAGATGCATTTCCAAAGGACACACTTCGGCAAACTCAAACTATCTTGCTTCAAAAACAAATTTTTAGACCCCATATAACTGAATGAAAAATAAGTATCTGTGATAAGCAGCCACATTAAGTGCTGGAAATAGACACTTTAAATCTAGAAGCAATATTTTAAGTATCTGCCTATGTCAAGTACAGTACTTGTCTGTCCCTGCACAGGACACCCCACAGGTCACCCCGTGTGTCTGAGGACGTTGTCCAGTCTCTTCTTGAACACTGTCAGGTTGGGGCTGTGACACCTCCCTGGGAGGCCTGTTCAGTGTCCAGCACCTCTGGGTGAAGAACCTTTTCCTCATGTCCCACTGACCCTCCCTGGCACATCTTCTGCCGTTCCCTGGGCTCTGTCACTGTCACAGAGAAGAGCTCAGCCCTGCCCCTCCTGCTCCCCTGCTGAGGAACCTGCAGCCCCATGAGCTCTGCCCTCAGTCTCCTCTGCTCCAGCTGAACAAACACAGGGACTTCAGCTACTGCTCATACGGCTTCCCCTCCAAACCTTCATCAACTTCGTAGCCTCTTCTGGACACTCTCCAGCAGCTTTATCTCCTTTTCTCCTGTGTCCCCAGCCCTGCACTCAGTGAATGCTCCAGGTGAGGCCAAGCAGAGCAGGACAATCCCCTCTCTGCCCGGCTGACCATGCTGGGCTGGATGAGCCAGGACACGGGTCCCTCTTGGCTCCAGGGACACTGGTGGCTCATGTTCAACTTGCCATTGACCAGAACCCCCAGATCCTTCCTTGCAGATCTGGTCTCCAGCATCTTGTCCCCCAGTCTGTCTGTACAACCACGGCTGTCATGTCCCAATTTTAATATTTAGTAACTCTGTACATCTAACCTCATCAGGAATCTGAGCAAATGTCACTCCCAGACCTGTATTTTCTAAGGCAATTTATTCCATTACATTCTTACTCTGCTTACACACAATCACGCATCCAGGTTGCCATTTTTAACATTTTATTATCATTCAACTATTTTTGCAATTTTTCTATCAGATACTTCTTTTGTTTCAAAAGCAGCTGCAGTGCTGCAGGAAAAGACTTCATGCTCTGCTGTAGCACTTCAATGCAGCCTGAGAATGGCACCTTCATGATGCTACTTTGCTCTGGAAATAGATGTTTCCAAAGTGAGAGACTGACATTTCCTTATGGTCTGTAAGAAGGACTGAATTTTTCCCACAATTTGCATTCTAATGGAAGTCTGAATTATTATATGGCAATATTTAGTACACTACTGACAATGATTACAAAATCAAAAATATTATATGACCTTTCTACTACCTGTCATAGTTAAATCACTTTTGGGAAAAGCAATGCACAAGCACATATTTCTGACACAGTTTTTCTCTAAAGATGAAATTTTTCAGGGTGTTTTCAAAAACACCTGATTGCATGAAATGGAAAGTTGACTCCATTTAAACATATTTGCTGCTATGGAATATAACTCCCTGTAGCAGTTTCTGTGCTGCTGTATTTGAAATATATGAATACCTAGCGATGATGGGCATCTTCAGAACACTAGATGAGCAACAACTGATCAGTTGTACTGCATCTGGTTGGGATGGAGTTAATTTTGTATGGTGCTGTGTTTCAGATTTGTGACCAAAACAATGCCGATAACAGACCAATATTTTAGCTGCTGTAGGGCAGTGTTAGCACAGCATCAAGATCTTCCCTGTTCTTTTCCTCCACAGTGAATAGATTGGGAGATGAGCAAAACGTTAGGAGGGGACACAGCCAAGCTGATGATCTGAAATAACCAAAGATATATTAATATCATATGATATCACACTCAGCAATAAAGAGGGAATAAGAGGAGGCTTAGGGAGGTTGGCCTGGAAACAGGCTGGTCATTGGTCTACCTGTGGCAGGTGGTGGGTGATTACCTGTGCTGCACTTGTTTCATTCTTTTTTCTCACCTTCCACTTCTCCTCCACTTATCAAAAAGTTTGCATCTAGACCCACCAGTTTTATTGGTTTCATCCTTCCTGTTCTTTTTCCTTACTCTCATTGGGTGAAAGCAGAGAAGGAACAAGTGGGCAGCTGTGTGGATATAAGTGGCTGACTACCATGGTTAACAATAGCATCAGGACATACAGAATAATATATCTTCTTCAGTAATATAATTCCTACTCAGTTATTATTTTGGGGTCTCTGATTTAAAGAAAAAATCAGTAGACAATTTTCATTTTAAATAGAATTGCAGAAGTCATGCTGGGCACAAAAACCTTAAAAAATTCTATGTATACAGTTTCAATGCCATTCTAACACACAAAGTGTGTATGTAAAACCTGAATAAAGTGAAATACAGTGTCAAAACTAATAACTTAATCTGCTATTTAAGAATTGAAAAAGATTCAGTTAACAAAGTTTGCTTCTAATTGTAACATTCCAGGTCCCTTTGTGGAATTATTCCACACTGGAAAGAGATGGCCAAAGTAATAACTCAATCCACATATGGATGAAACACTCAAATAAAAACCAAACAAACCAACAAACAAACAAAAACAACAACAAAAAACAGTTATGTGACAAATGGGGGGAAGTTTTGCTGTATTATTGTGCTCTTGCATTTGCAAATAATTGAGCTTTCTGTACTTCTAGCACATAATTACAAGCTCTTTATAATACTCTTTCTTTGGATTTCGTTATCTGTCATAAATAACAGCTGTTAAGTAATTTTTTGTAGTTTGTTGATGAACAGATTTAATTCAGAGACTAATTCAATCATACACTTTCACATATCTTCGGCATTCATATCCCAGCCCTGTGTTATTGAGTAAACATAAACATCACACTCAAATATTGGCTGCAGGATACGAAGTGACTAGAGTGAATGGCAACTGATTGGGAAGAGGAGAGGAGAAGTGTCTCAGTATGCTTTTGCAATCAATGCTCTAAATCATGGATGCCAAACTCGTTTTCACCGGTGGGCCACATCAGCCTCACAGTTGTCTTCAAAGGACTGAATATAATTTGAGGACTGTATAAATGTAGGAGTAGTTACATTTATAAAGTCCTAGAATTACATTCGGCCCTTTGCAGACAACTGCAAAACTGATGCGGCCCCTGGTGAAAATGAGTTTGACACCCCTGCTCTAAATTATCAGCAAGATAGCTATATAATTAACATCCTCTACCCACCCCCCCCCAAAAAAAAAAAAAAGATACATTGCACAATATAGGAGAGTGAGATACCTTATCTCAATTTATGATGCAGACATTGCACACCTGATCAAAATCTAGGATCTTTTGGATTATTAGTTTAACTTGAGAGAAAAAGGAAACACAAGAAGAAAACATGTAGTAGTTAGATCAAAGAAAGAGCTGAAGGAGCCTTTTCAAAGCTTTGTTGCTCAAAGATGCTACCCAACCTCTACCTGTCCCTCATGGCTCCTACCTTTCTGTCAGAAGAAGTTCCCTAGGCACTTATGTTACTCCCAGCGCAAGGACACAGGGTCCTCGGAGTCCTTTTATTGAACCCTGGTGGGGAAAGCACTGTTTTCCCTCATCTGTCTATGGACAAACTAGGAAGAGTTCCTACACACTACTGGTGTTTCTACCCTTGTTCCTGCTCCAGCATGGGTTTATCCATGGACCACAGTCCCTTTGGGATGTTTCTGCTCCAGTGTGGGCGTATCTATGTGCCACAGTCTTTTCAGAAGAGTACCTGCTGTGTCATAGATTTGTCCACAGCCACAGATGCTTTGAAGTGTTCCAGCACAACCTCATGTATAGCCACTGACTCTTCAAGGTGGGCACCACAGCAGAATGGACTTATTCATGGACAGAGATGCCTCGAGGTGTACCTCCTCCAGTGTGGACATACCTTTGGGCTACAATGCCTTCAGAGACATATCTGCTGCAGCACAGATATAACCACAGCAACAGACACTTCAAGGTGTACCTCCTCTGGCATGGATTTATCCAGAACAACAGATACCTCAGTGTGCCCTGTTCTTACGTGGGCTTGTTCCACAGCTCACAGTCCCTTCAACTCAAGTTAACAAAGCAGTTCTAGCCTGTCCAGTACAGTAGCACAAGACCAGCAGTGGTGCCCTGGCCATCTGCCAAGCCAGGTGCATGGCCATGGCTGTTATCAGGCACAGAACAGTAAGATGACAAGCAGTACAGCAAGAAGCAAAAGCACAAAGCAACCATGAATGAACACTAGAATCTAATACACAGCGAGGCAAGCAGGACCCATGACAAGCACAGGAGCCTGCCAACTAACAGATAAACAGGTGTAACAGGTATAAATTCAATCTAGCACACTCCAGCCAAATTTACTGTCATCTTGAATTCTTTGACCCCTACACTGTGAGCTACGAAGACTTTTGTAGGTTGACATTATCTGGCTGCTAGGTGCCTACCACTGGACAGCATGGGGTCTCACCCATAGCCGTCCTTCTCCTACCTGAGTCATTCCTACAGGCTGCAGTCCTTCAAGAACTCCAACGTGGATGCTTTCCAAGGTCTTTCAGGAATGGACTGTTCCAGTGTGGGTGCCCCACTGGTCTACAGGTCCTGCCAGAATAACTGTTCCGGTGTGGGCTTCTCTCCACAGGGCCACAAAGGCTGCCATGAGCCTGCTCCAGCACAGGGTCTCCATGTGATCACAGCCTCCTTCAGTGCACATCCACCTGCTGTGGCATGGGGTCCTTCATGGGCTGCAGGGTGGATCTCTTCTCCCCTGTGGACCTCCATGGCCTGCATGGAGACAGCCTGCATCACCATGGTCTTCACCATGGGCTGAAGGGAAATCTTTGTTCTAGTGCCCAGACCACCTCCTGCCCTTCCTTCTTCAGTGCTTTTGCACAACAGTTTTTGTGCCTTCTTAAATGTTATCACAGAGATACTACCACCACTGCTGATTGGCTTGGCCTTGGCCATAGGCAGGTGTGTCTTGAAGCCAGCTGGAACTGGATCTATCAGACATGAGGCAGCTTCTGACATCTTCTCACAGAACACACTCCTGCCAGACCCGACCTACCAAAAGTTCACCGTTTAAACCAAATACATCTCTGTATTGTATCTGACAGGAACGGATTTAACCATTCTCATAGCAGCCCTCACAGAGCTGTGATTTGTATGTGTAGCTCGTGTGGTGTTGATATCACACTAGTGTTTTGGTTGCTGCTAAGCATCAAAGCTGTCGCTGCAACTTTCCCACACAAAAGCTGGCAGTGGACAAGAGGTTGGAAGGGGACATAGGACACAGCCAGGACAGCTGACCCAAACTGACCAAAGCAATACTCCATACCATAAGACATTATGCTCAGCAATAAAAACTGAGAGGAAGTGATATGGGGGACACTCATTATTAAGGTGTTTGTCTTTGAAATCAACTGCTAAACATACTGAGGCCCTTCTTTCCCAACAGCGGCTGGACATCATCTGCTGATGGGAAGTAGAGAATAATTTTTCTTTTCCTTTGCTTCCACACATGGTCTTTGCTTTTCTTTATTAAACTGACTTTATGTTGACCCACATTTTTTTAAGTGTTATTTTCTCTCCCTGTCTCACTGAGGAGGGAAGTAATAGAGTTGCTTGCTAGCTAGTGGCCAGCTAAGGCTAACCCACAAAACTCACCAATGGAAAGCAAGTTAAAATTAAATGTTGATTAATCATTGAATATAATTGTAATTTTTTCTACTGTCCGAACCCATATAGCTATTACTTTACAGCTTAAGATCATCTAGGCATTTTTGAGATCAAGGGGACAGCAGTGTGAAAGTAAGGAAACAATAGAAGAGTGTTCTCAGAGTATGACACAAAAGGAAGAGTTACCCAGCATCTTATGATTTCAGTCCCTAGTGATGTAGAGATCAAATGTTTTTTTGACAAATTTATTTATCCCTAAATCCAGCAGAAATCTACTGCTAATTATTTATCTGTTTGGGCTAAGGTAGCTACAGCATTAGGGAGTAGTCTTAAGAGGGATTTAGCAACTTCATGCTGTAGTTTATCACTTGAAAACAGTAGAAAAAGAATGAAGTTGCTTTTTTAAGGTTTGATTGCTTTACTGCAGCTATAATTTGATACAAACTATTAGCTATGACATCAATTTCTAGTTTAGTTATATTAGATCACGTGTTACCAATGGGCTACCTAATCACAGGAGGATTAAGTGGCTGGCAAAATGAGTTTTATGCAGAAGAAGCTGCCCTTATTAAAAGTTTATGCTCTTTCATGTTTCTACTAGACACAAGAACTCAGATTTGAGATACTATTAGAGTGTTTAGTGTTTTGTCATCTTATTTTTTGCTTTTTCATGTGAGTAGAAAGAGACTTCATTGTTAAGTGTGCTATAAATAAATACAAATGAATGAAATAGATAAATAAATATCCAAATGTCATTTTCAAGCTACCCGGTGAACTGAGTATGTGTCTACTTCATAAATATCAATTTACACATTTCTTTTTAATCTGTCATATTAAATCATTAACCAAGTTGAAGCTTCAACAGGAACTGTATTAAGTATGATCTAACCATGCAAGTATTTCCTATGGAAATATTTTTCTTTCCTAGAGATATGTAAAAATATTGGCTATAGTGGTAGCACAAACTTTGTTTTCTCTGGCAAGGAAGAATGGAATTAACTGTAGAAGTACACTCAAGTCTTATTAGTATAACTGAAGAACATTATTCGCTTTATCTTTGGTAGTACTTTTTTGATAATAACGGGTGATATAGTGTTTTCAGTGCAGTGTTCCTTATGATTCACCTGGACACTCAAAATCAATAAAATAAGGACGTTTCTTGTAGAAATTATCTAGTAAATAACTACACTTGACTAAGCCACATTTTGTCTTCATTGTTCTGTATTTGGCCTACTAGAAGTAGAAGAACTTTGCCCCAGTTTTATTCACAGGGTCTTACAAGAGACAATTGCTATCTTCAAGAATTATTAATCTCCATCAGTGACAGGTCTTCTCAACTTTTAATTGAAATGTCATGGTCAGCCATTTTTGATTGAACCTGATTCAAAACCTGGTAATGGAAGTTTTCAGCTGGCATTAAAAATTATTTTTTCAGGCTTTTTTTGCTACTTTCACATCCTTCAACCCAGAGCTTTATGTTTTGGTTTCTACCAGTTCATATTTCTAAATTTCTGCCCTGATCTCTTCTAATCTGTGCATACCAGATGACTGTGTGCAGTGCCACAACATGCTCTGTAGTTCATTGTCGGATCTACCACCATGTAGTCTTAGCCACAATCACAACTGGAAAGCAAAATTCAACAAGTTTTCTGTATCATCAGCAGATGATCTACAGTATGAAACCCCATGTAATTTTCTTTTTAAAAGGTAAAACTTTCTACTTTTATTTTTCATTTAAATGAGGTAATCCAGAAATATTTGTAGGGGGAATTAGGTTTCATTTTTAATTAGCCTTCTGAGAAGGTATAAGAGATTGCATATGGATTCAGGGACTCTGGCGGACATACTGATTTTCCTTATAAGATATAATGGTTTCAGAGCCATTTTTTAAGAATTGAGCATTAGCTTTATACAGCGTTATGAGTGGGACAATATTGCTGATCCCAGAATAGCATCATGACCTTTCATACTTGTCTCATCCCTTACGGGTATAGTGCTCACAACTAAGGGCTACAAAATTGTTTCTTTCTTGTATTTAGGCCTTGGCTGCTGCATCTTTTTAGATCATGGCAAATGAGATTAATATTGAGTCCAGAACTGGAGGTGGAGAATGTAATAGAACTATGACATGTATCATGAGGAACTGAACAGAGCTGCCACAACAAACAGTAGCATGCAATGTCTCTTCTTGTGTCATTTTGACTAGGGTTCTTTAAAAATGGAAAATAAGCTTTAATCTGTTCTTGTTTGGTATTGCATGCAGTTTGTGTGGCATTTGGGATCTTCTGCAAAATCAAGATCAACAAGTTCAAACATGTGGTTTCATGCTTGAAACTACTAAGGAATGTTTTCAGAAACACTGAGGCCTGCTATTGAATGAGCTTGAAGAAGTCTGTTTATTGGATTACCTAAAGGAAAAGTTTCCGTATCTACATCTGTATACGGTGTAGGGCCACACTTTCTTTTAATATTCTGACTTAATTTAAGACTTATTTTGGTGCAGTACTTAATATATTTATCTGTTTCAAGCATTCCCAGTAATCATAACAGAAAAAAACCCAACCCTAATAGATTAGAAAAGTCTTCAACTCAGAGTACTGAATAATTGGGCCTTGGTTTTCCCTGGCTTCCAGCCACACATGGATCATAGCATATCAGTAAGATATGATGACAGTCTTAAGATATCCATTAAACATCAGATTAACAGATAAATAGATTTACTTGGACAGATCACACAGAAGGTTTTACAGTGGAATTATGGATGAATAGGGTTGTTTCAATAAAACAACAGTCCTCAACTATAGCAAATATTTTAAAAAGAGTAATTTAATCTATTTACTCCCTCTCCTTGTACACAACTAATTGTCTTTTTATTGGTTAGTTATAAATTAATCTTAAATCTGAGCATGTATTCTTTTTTTGCTGTTTTAACTGAAGACAATTATTTTACTGAAACAATTAATTTTATTCTCTCATAGGAGTTCCTGGAGTCTGTCCACATAAAGTACATCATACAAATCAACCTATACACACTTAGCAGGGTAAAACTGAGTTTAGGATCTGTGCGATGCATTATACAGATATGAATAGCACACCATCCCTGAACAAAAGAGCCAATATAAGATTGTTGAGAAGGAAGACAGAGGCATAAGAAGGTGAAGTCCCAGTGTTAACAAGAAATTGACAAGAGCTGGAACTGAGAATCAGATTTTCCACATAAATGCATCAACATCTCCATCTCCTGTTTCTTTTCATTTTTGGACCTAAAGAGGATCTGACGTTTGGTTTAGTTTGGTTTGGTTTGGAGGGGTGGCATGAAATAAATAAATAAATATATAAATGAATGAATGAATGAATTAATAAATAAATAAATAAATAAATAAATAAAATAGTAGGAGAAAGGCTGATTTTAAAGTCTCATAGAAGAGTTATTTTTAAGAGGCAATTCCAAGATCTCAGCACTAAGACTTACTAAAATGAAGAAGAACTCTCCAAGAGTGATGCAAGAGGAGTGGAACAACTGAGGATGCTCATGGACACAGAGTGATAGATAGTAATCTTGAGTATTCTTGGCTCTTACCCATCAGGTCCATAAATAGAATAGCTAAAGCCTTAAAGCAGATAGACTACTTGTCAAATAATCCAGGAAAGAATTGCTGAAGATACATATGTCTGCATTCTGGATGAATTCAGCTTTACATGCTGTTGTCTCCAAAAACAAACACCAAACAGTGAAAGTGAGGTACTGTTCACTTTGTAAGAACTTTCACTGTGTCATGGAACTTCTGTGAAGGGATTTCCTTGAGCAAAATGTAATCTGTGCATGAACCTAAGCTCTGAGATTCCACTTTCTCCCTTCAAAAGATGTCAAACTTCACCGGTCTCACATTGAATCAGAGTTTGGACTCTGAGATCATAGAGTTTCTTTTTACTGTCTTTCAATCTTGTTAAAATCTCTGTCATGAAGTATTGAACAGAATTAGTTCTGTATCACAGCAAGTAACTGATTTTTTTAATCACAGGCATGGTTATCTCTTCATCCACTGCTATAAGGCTTTCACTTTTTAGACTGACTCCAGCAGATTTAAGTGCAACCACTTCAGATATAATGGAAAATGTAGCTGTCTGTCTACCTCACTCTATTATTAGGGAATAGAAACTCCCTTAACACCATGATGGAAGTGAACCTTTGCTGCCTCCTCAACAATGCTGTTTTCAGCCTGACAGATGACAAATTGTGAATTTCCAGTTTTTCATATCTTATTTCCAAAATAAATTAAAACCTTTCTAATATGAAATATTATGTTCCATCTTAAATATGTCCTTGATAATACATCTCATTATGGATGTGTTTCTTGCCTGCATTATAAAGTCTGAGAAAATTTCTATAGTCTTTTCTTCACTTTGATTATTTTTTATCCATGTTTGAAATACAGCTCTTTGTTCTATTGCTAGAGGTTCTGTTTTAAAATTACTATCATAACCACAGCATTTGGAATAACAACAGAGCATAAATTCTACATATGCCTGCTGATGCTACTTTGCAGTTAACAGATTTCATGGTTGGTTTTGCTCATCTGCTCCTAGCAGGCAAACTAACAAGACAGGTAAGACGTATTTTACAATACTTACATACATATATCTGTAAACCAGATCAGTTATTCTACATTTACAGTTTATGTCTTCTGAATAAATTTTACCCTTGTGTAAAATACTCTTTTCTATAATACTCCTTATCTTAGGATCCCAAAATACCGTTCATATAATTCTGGCATGTATTTTCACGGCAGCTTTGCTAAGCAAAAGGCCTAAAGCAACACAAAAAATGTCATTGAAAGACCTGGATCCAGGCAGAGGAGAATTCCTCTGATGCAGCTAGTGAAAAAGATGGACAAATATGTCTCCCAGATGACCTTTAATGCTGTTTTGTGTGTGTTGTAAAGGATCTATAGCACACAGCACTGAAGTGTAGATACAGCAACCTCGTCCTAAGGGGCCGCCAACACTGACATGAGGTCTTAAATTACAAAAGAAGCCTAAACTAGCTCAGAATTAAAATGACAATATTCAAAAACCTTCCTACTCCCATTTTATTCTGTGTTCTCCTGTCTTCAGTCTCACCATCATATTGCAAGCTTTGGGCTTCATGTCCAAGAATCTCACTTTTTTAGATCTCACTGTATTCATACCTTGATAGCTAAAGCAATTCAGTGGTTGACTGAAGTTCAAATTCATTTTCATCACTCTTTGATTTCCTCTTACTTTTAGCCCAATTTTTTTTTAATGTACGTCTTCATATTTTGCTCTAACACATCCACCGTCATACCAATCTCAGTTCTCAGAACATTGCACACAAAGGCAAACTAGTCCTTTCTGTATAAATCCAAGCAATGTCTATATTCACAGCAAGACATTCAATGAAAGGAAGATATTCTGAATGATGTTTTATAGCAAATAGCAGTTTCTCTCACTGTGAGATTACAAGCTTAATCTCATCATTCTCAGTATTTGTCTAGTCACTTTAAACTATTTTTATCAATTATTCTTTTCACACAGTATCACACAGTATCACAGTATGTTTGGGATTGGAAGGGACCTCAAAAGATCATCTAGTCCAATCCCCCTGCTGGAGCAGGAACGCCTAGGTGAGGTCGCACAGGAATGTGTCCAGGCGGGCTTTGAATGTCTCCAGGGAAGGAGACTCCACAACCTCCCTGGGCAGCCTGTTCCAGTGCTCTGTCACCCTCACTGAGAAGAAGTTCTTTCTCAAATTTAAGTGGAACCTCTTGTGTTCCAGCTTGATCCCATTGCCCCTTGTCCTATCATTGTTTGCCACTGAGAAGAGCCTGACTCCGTCCTCGTGGCACTCACCCTTTATATATTTATAAACATTAATAAGCTCACCCCTCAGTCTCCTCTTCTCCAAACTAAAGAGACCCAGCTCCCTCAGCCTTTCTTCATAAGGGAGGTGTTCCACTCCCTTGATCATCTTTGTTGCCCTACGCTGGACCCTCTCCAGCAGTTCCCTGTCCTTCTTGAACTGAGGGGCCCAGAACTGGACACAATATTCCAGATGGGGTCTCACCAGGGCGGAGTAGAGGGGAAGGAGGACCTCTCTCGATCTACTGACCACCCCCCTTGTAATACACCCAAGGATGCCATTGGCCTTCCTGGCCACAAGGGCCCAGTGCTGGCTCATGGTCATCCTGTTGTCCACCAGAACCCCCAGGTCCCTTTCCCCTACACTGGTCTCTAATAGGTTATTCCCCAACCTGTACTGGAACCTGGGGTTGTTCCTGCCCAGATGCAGGACTCCACACTTTCCCTTGTTAAATTCCATCAGGTTATCCCCTGCCCAACTCTCCAGCCTGTCCAGGTCCCGCTGGATGGCAGCACAGCCTTCTGGCGTGTCAGCCACTCCTCCCAGCTTAGTGTCATCAGCAAACTTACTGATAGTATACACTCAGTTCCCTCGTCTAAATCGTTAATGAATATATTGAATAATATTGGCCCCAGTACTGACCCCTGAGGCACTCCACTAGATACTGGCCTCCAACTGGACTCCGCACCATTGACCACCACTCTCTGGCTTCTCTCTTTAAGCCAGTTTGCAACCCACCTCACTGCTCTA
Organism: Patagioenas fasciata; assembly: GCF_037038585.1. NCBI lineage: Eukaryota > Metazoa > Chordata > Aves > Columbiformes > Columbidae > Patagioenas > Patagioenas fasciata. The sequence continues at coordinate 41,055,960 of NC_092525.1, read as the reverse complement.
TTGTCTAGACCACACCTCCTCAATTGAGCTGTGAGGATGCTGTGAGGGACTGTGTCAAAGGCTTTACTGAAGTCAAGGTAGACCACATCCACCGCTCTGCCATCATCCATCCACCTTGTTACATTCTCATAAAAGGCTATGAGGTTGGTCAAGCATGACTTACCCTTGGTAAAGCCATGCTGACTGCCCCTAATGACCCTCTTATCCCTGATATGCCTTGAGATGACACCAAGGATAAGCTGTTCCATTACTTTCCCAGGGACAGAGGTGAGGCTGACCGGTCTATAATTACCCGGGTCCTCCTTCTTGCCCTTTTTGAAGACTGGAGTGACATTTGCTTTCCTCCAGTCCTCATAGCCCAAAACCTTCTGCAGTGCTTTATATTAAAGAAGGTGCAGTATTGCTCCATCTTGCAAAATCAGGTGTGTTTTACCTTCCTGAGCACTCTGTTATTATCAAACACAGATAAAGAGAATGTGTGTGCTTTTTATCAAAATTAGGTACTTAAAGCAAAACCAGGTAGTAACAAGGAGGAACAAGAAAGTGTCCCCTATAGTTCTCTTCATAGATGTACAAGTTATGGCAGGATAGGTGTTTTCAGTTAACTTTCTGTGTCACTGTGAAGAGAGAGCCTAGGAAAGTCAAGGTGACAGCTCTCTGCAAAGTTATTCCAGAGGATATCAAGCAATAGGACATCCTGGGAAATCCACACAACTGGATTCATTTGTTAATGATCTATGGGTCAAATAGAATTCTTAACATGTTTGGAGATGATACAAAACTCAGCAGAGCTGCTGATACAACAGAAGGACCTCAATAGGCTGGATAAATGGACAGAGGAACTTCTTGAAACTCAACAAAAGTTGTCTTTCCCTGTGGAGGAATAATCCTGTGAACCACTTAAAGGTTGGAAGTTGACTGGGAAGCAGCTCTGAAGGACCCAGTGATGCTGGTAGACACCAAGCTGAACACCTTGTTCAAAAATACAGTTGCCTATATTCTCACATTTATACAGGAAAAACAGCTAACAAATAACTTACATGCTATTAGAAATACTGAGGCTTGTCCATATCCATACTCTTCCAAATCCCTTCCCCTTCAAAATTAGTCGGTCATTATGTGTCAGTTCAGAAATAATTCTTTCTTCTACTTGGGGAAAACAGGAATTTCAGAAATAGCTGGCACTAGAACACACAGTGACAGTAAGATTTGCATATGTTGCAATTTCCCAGCTTGAGAAGAAAAAAAGTAAAAAAATAGTCAAAGGTTTTCAAGCTGGAAAGAATGATACCACTACAAATATAAAACCAAAACTTTAAGCAGACATTAAATGATACAGGCCTTTTCCAGTTCTGTCATTTACGCTTTCCATGCCTAGATATGTATGATGGTTTTATCCATTAAATCCTAAATGTACTTTATGCACCCGAGTGAAATTCTTAGTTCTAAGACATGTCCATTCACATGACATCAGAAGTACACAAGATGGCAGTAGGCAGCTGCAGAGGTACAGAACTACCATGACTTTCTTATCAATTCCCAGGAATCCAAATACGTTTTCTAAAACAAAAACCTGAACAAAACCAGCAACCATGAAAATAAAACCAAAATAATAATTTAAAAACAAACAAACAAAACCAGAAAAACCACAAAACCACAACTAATCATGGAACTGTGCTAGCTTTTACCACAATGCATGACATTCTAAGTTGCCAATATTATCTTTATATATATATATATATATATATATATATTTTCCAATATAGAGATTTAGCGATTTAGCTGTATCAAGTTGCTATGTTGACTACAGCCCTCTTCCCAAAGGTTCAAGTGATTTAGAAAACTGGTTGATTTTCAATTAATTTTCGAGACACTAAGATTTATAGACTCCTAAAGTGACAGACATCATTGCTGAAGGATAAAAAGAATTGCTGGAACTGCCATACATGTCATACTTAGATAAAAAAAGTTCTTAGAGTTTTTAAAATAGAGGTAACAATCTATTCCTTAGGAACAATAACATCTCCTAAGAGCCTTCGAAAGCACATGTGAAGAGGTGAGTTGACTCTTCATAATAAAAGAGCTTGGTTTTTGCCTTAGTGTTCTAAGGCAGGATTTCGTGAACATAGACAAAACTTGCCTGCTGCAATCTATCAGATTCAGGAGTAGCTTGATTTGACAAAAATCAAGGTGAATTAACTTACTGTGGATTTAAAACTGATTCAGACTGTGGTAAGAAACTGTGGATAAGCTATTCAGTTGTTTCGACCAGTGAGAAATGGGTCCTGCTGCTACAACGAGCAGCTGGGTACCAAGTGACAGGTGGAGACATGAACCTATATTGCAGGCTGTTGACCCATGTACCTCTCTATTCATTATGCATATCACATACAGTCAGAAAAAAAGGCATTTTTGCCTCTTGCTTTGAAAGAGGTATTCTTGCAAACTTCCCACATGAAGTCTAGCAATTGTTAAATTACTGTCACTTGATACAAGTGCTTTTCTGATCTTCAGTTATGCAATTGGCAATACATGCCTTCTATTGTGTAACACAAGATTAAACAAACAAACAAAAAACACAATAGTAACTTGAAGATTCTCATTTTTAAAAGGGGCTACTTTAGTAGTGTGTAATTTCACTTTAAAGAGGTTGTTAATATAACTTCAGCTGTGACACTGTGTTGACTCTATTTCAAGCATTCAGTGGAGAGTACAGAAGAGAGGAATACTGCTTTGTGTTTTAAAGATTTTATCTTAACATCTCTGCAGTTATAAAGAGCTATTCCTACAGTACCTGTGGGATTAACTTCCTCAAAGAAGCCTGAAGACTTGATACTATCAAGATGGAGAATGGTCTGCTTTGTAAATTACTTTCCTCTATCTAAGGATTTAATTTGAAAAGTTTAAAATTTGAAATAGATCATTTGCTGTTGAAGTTTATATTTTATGCTGAAGACTGTTAGGCATAAAAGAGAACACTGTGTCTTCAACTGAAAATGACACAAGAAGTATGGTAAGATGTATGTGGATGTATGCATAGTGAAATTCAATTCAATATCAAAACCATCAGGATGTACACAGCTACTATGGGCTGGGTACTGCTCATGCAAATAGATCAGAATCCTTTGCCCTCCTTTGCCTTTCTATCACATGGGAAATTAAGAAGTTAATATGCTTTAAATTTTGGTCAGCCCTTAAGTGTCAGGTAATTGGACTGGATGATTGTTATAGGTTCCTTCCAACCAAACTATTCTATTCATTCCAAGTTTGGAAAGACCAAAGAGGGAAACCAAAATATTAAACCAACAGCTGTGAAGTGGAAACATGTCATACCTAGACAAAAAGATTTGCCAATCACTTGGCAAGTATCAACCCTAAATTTGGCTTTCACAAATAATTCTTTCCTCACTATTGAGAGACTTTGTAGATATAACGTCTTTCATGGTCAGGGGTGCAAAGGCCAAACTAAAGAAGCAGGCAGTCTATATAGACTGATTTCTGCAATTTTGATGGATGCTACACTCTAAATTCCTGATTCTGAGATATACTTGCTAATTTCAATACCAAATGATAAATCTGTAGTTTACATCACAAGGTCAGATGGTTCACAGTTAGGGAGCTTTCCAGGTATTAAATTAGTCATTTTTGGAAACAATTTTGATTTCAGAAAACAATAATATTATAAACTTAAAGCAAAACAATTAAAAACAAAACAAAACATCAGATTTGAGCTTTAGACTAAGTGTATACATACTGCATAGAATAATTGATTTTAGGAAGAAAATATGTATTAAAATTTCATGCTTATTTATTACACAGAAATACATAATATCTTCACACAGCTTACTCTATGGGGTTCATTATCATACCAGGATAATTCTTCAGTTACACACAATCTACACATTTTTACAGAACTATCTTAACTTTTCTGTTAAGAATGTATAGTGTGTCCATATACTGGAAGTGTACAGGTTTTGTCTGGGATAGAATTGAATTTCTTCATAATAGCTAGTATGATGCTATGTTTTGGATTTGTCCTGAAAACAATGTTGGTAACACAGGGATGTTTGTGTTATTGCTGAGCAGGTCTTGCACAGCATCAAGGTCTTTTCTGTTTCTCACATTGACCCAACCAACGAGTGGGCTGGTGTTGCACAAGAAGTTGGGGGAGGGACACAGCTGAGACAGCTGACCCCAGCTGACCAAAGGGATATTCCAGTGTGCTGGTTTGACTGAAAACGGCTTAATTTTCTTCATGCAGTTAGAAACCTTTCTATTTCACAGCCAGCATGCTCATTATTCAGACTTAGTTTGAGAACAAGAAGGTAACACAGAGTTAATGTTTTGAATTGCTCTGGTTTGAGAGCCAAGGACATTATGAGCTCTGCCCACAGGTGTGAGGCAGCGAAGAAGGGGGGCAGAGCTTGACTGGCATCCAGACTGATCAATGAGAGTATTCCATCCCATTAATGTCATGCTTCAGATATAAGAGTGGGGCCTTCTGGGTTGGCTCTTTTGATCTCTCTGGCTCTCTCTTGCTCTCTGGGGTGTTCCTGCTCTTGTTTGCTCTTGTTATCAAGCCGGGGGAGTTTTGGTCTGGGATGTGTAGCCCAACCTCTGCTGTTTTGCAGAGGTCTCTGACCTTTCTGCTTTTTTTCCTCTCTTTTCTCTATCTGGGATTGGCCATAGGACCAGATGTGGTTTGTTGGGACTAGCTGCTCAGTTGTGGACAGAGCTAGTGAGGAATTGCCTTGAATATCTTTTATTTCTGTTATATATATATATATGTATATTTACTAGTAGTGTATTAGTATTTTGTTATTTATTATATTGTGTTTATCTCAATCCAAGTTTCTCTCTTCCCTTTTGATTCTCTCCCCTGTTGGGGAGGCAGGGTGGGGAAACATGTAAGGGAGCAGCTGTTGTGGTTGTATTGCTAGCTCAAGTTGAACCATGACATCCAGACAATATGAGATTATGTCCAGCAATAAAAGCTGGGGAAAAAAAGGAGGAAGGGGGGATGTTCAAAGTCACGTGTGTCTTCCTAAGTAACTGTTATGCATGATGGAGCCTGGCTTTCCAGGAGATGGCTGAACACCTGCCTCCTGATAAGGATTTCTTACTTTGTTCTACTTGTGTGTGCAACTTTTGCTTTACTAATTCAACTGTCTTTATCTCAATACATGAGTTTTCTCAGTTTTACCCTTTTGATTCTCCCCCCTGTCCCATTGTTAAGGGAATGAGCAAGTGTTTAGCTGCCTATCAGGGTTAACCCATAACAAGAAGGAACAGTGTTTTCTTTTGCTATGTAGACTTACTGGTATATTTCTTAATTGTAAGATTAATAGCAGACAAACATTGGAAGAGAAATTGGGAGACAATAATATGGGATCATGTAAGCAAAGTCATCCTATGATAGGTCTGGGGTTCAGTAATTATGGCAAATCAATTATGTATTGGTCATTCTGATGATAGGTCTAGCCATGAAAAGAGCAATCTTATTTAAATAAAACAATGAATTTACATATAGTGCAAACAAGGTATATATAATTATAGCTGCCCACATATGTTGGTCTTGTACTCCTTTTTTTTTTTTTTTCCTCCCTACTTAAAGAACAGTCACACCGTGGGTGATGCCTACCTAAAAACCCTGTGCGGACAAAAGATGATATGATAGCTCTAACTATTAAGATTACTCTTGTATGCGTGGCAAAAAAAAATACAAACCCAAACCAACAACAACAAACCAATAAATATTTGTTTGTGCAAGTATCTTTCTACAAATACTGATAACTCTTATGGGGAAGACCTGCCTTACAGCAGTGCTCAGTGAGGTCTGGACTACATATCCTCCTTTGGTTACTCTGGTATGTGTGGGAAAGTGACAAACCACAGACATAAGTGCTGGTAACTTGACACTCTACTGAAACAATTGGTCTAGGAGACTGGAAAACAGTAGTAAGCCAGGTAACTAACATTAAATGAGACTTGATAAGGGGAAAGTCAGAAATGGAGGCTGCATGACTATCAAGGCTGCTGGCAGTTTATGCTGACAATCTGCTTTTAAAAAGCTATTAATAGTTAAGACGTTAACCCGTTGAGGGGCAACTCCATACACTCCAGGTTAAATACTGACCTCAAGGGTGAACCATAGCCATACGGCGATTGTGGAAGTCCTATTGAATATCTCTGGGTCAAGATCCAAGTGGTTTTCTTCAAGGGGGATCTTACAGTAGACATCTGCTACTCACCTCCAAACCCGCACAATAAGGCAGATGAAGCAATATTTGAGTTATTTAAGCAAGCATAGGGGCACCAGAACCTGGTTTTGATGGGTGACTTCAACTACCCTGACATTTGGTGGAAGAACAATACAGCCATCAAGTTCTTGGAATGCGTAGAGGATGGCTTCCTCACACAAATGTTAGATGTGACAACCAGGAAGAAGGCACTGTGGGCTTTCTTGTAGAAATTGGCAAAATCTGCTTTCTAATAGCTCAGCAACAGCCTTGGCTGCAGCGATGAAAACATTGTGGAATTTGAGATCCTGCTGAGCAACAGAAGATTGGTATAATACTAAAACAAGGTTTTTGGATTTTAGAAGAGCAAACTTTGGCTCACTCAGAGCTCAAGTGGGAGGGATTCTGTGGGAAACTTCCATGGAGGATAAAGAAGCTAGTGAGTGCTGGCTGTTTTTCACAAACACTTTCCTGGAAGCACAAAACCAGTTCATCCCTTTAAAGGTAAGAGAAATAGGGGGAGAAAGAGGCCACTTTGGCTTAGCTGCGAGCATCTGCGTCTGCTCCAAAGCAAAAGAGAAGCATACTAGAGGTTGAAAAGCAGATGAATACCCGTTGCTAACTACAAGGTCATCATCAGGGTACGCAGAGATGCAGTTAGAAAAGCAAAACGTCAAGTCAAATTGAAATTGGCCAGAGATATCAAAAACTACAAGAAATAGTCCTTCAGGTACATAATCAACAAGCAGAAACAGAAATAAAATATTGGCCTGCTGTTAAAAGCAGAGGTGAAGTAGTCACCCACAATGCTGAAAAGGCAGAGGTTCTCAGCACTTTATTTACCTCTATCTTTACCAGTACAGTTGGGCTCCAGGCCTTGAGAAAAAAAAAATACATGTTCATGCAAACATAGACCCTCCCATCAGTAAAGGAAAACTGATATGTGAACTATTACAGGAGCTTCAGCCCTACAAATTGATGGTCTCTGACAATATCCATCCAAGAGCGTGAGGAGAGCTGGCTGACGTCATTGCAAGGCAACTCCCCATAATCTTTGAGAAGATGTGGAGACTGGGGGATGTCCCAGAAGACTGGAAGAAGGATAATGTCACCACCATCTACCAGAAGGGCTTAAAGGAGTACTCAGGAAATTGTAGGCCTATCAGTCTCACTTCAGTCCCTGGGAAAGTTATGGAACAAATCCACCTGAGGGCTATCACAAATCAGTTGAAGCCTGTGGCTGAGAAAAGCCAGCATGGGTTCACAAACCTGATTGCCTTTTACAACAAAGTAACATGTTTGGTTGATGTGAGGCAAGCAATGGATGTTGCCTACCTGGATTTCTTTAAGGCTTCTGAGACAGTTTCCCATGGCCTTCTCCTAGGGAAACTGATGCTCTGCAGTCTAGACAAGTGGTCTCTGTGGTGGCTGGGGCAGTGGCTGACTGGAGGTACCCAGAGGGTGCTGGTAAATGCCTCTCTTTCAAACTGGCAACTTGTCACAAGTGCAGTCCCCTTGGATCGATACTGGACCCAACACTGTTCAACATCTTCATTAGCGATCTGGATGATGGAATCAAGTGTACCTTGATGAAGTTTCAAATTTCATACTTGGTCTTATTATTTCATTTCCTCATTATTATATTTCTAAGAAGACAAATAAATGTCATGGTGTTTTTCTCTGTGCTGGACAGATGTAAACTGACATGTCTTTAGTATTAGGTGCAATGAGTCCAGAGAAGTAGCTGTCTTGTTCCACAGATGAGAAAAGGCTAATAGAATCATAATATTGGATTTAACTTAAAATTCTACTTTCAGTCTTTCTCTTTGCATACTGTCACAACGTAGAATTTCGCAGGTCATTTTGTGTGATTTCATAAATTTAGATATGTTCTGTTTTGTGCAATTCATTAGTTCTCTCTCAAATACTGTGTACAGCTATAAATAATTCTTGATAACAGTAGAAAAATCATGCTAGTATTTCAAAATTATCTTGACAAACTTGTAAAGTGGATCACATTTGTCAGGTGGTTTGGTACAATAGTTACACCTGAGTCTTACACTGAGAGAGGAAAAAAACTCAGCAGCGTAAATCTGACACCTCTGAAGGTGAAATGCTTTGGAAAATCCATATAGGTGAAGTGGTTTGGAAAATCCGTTTGTGTGCTGCTATGAATGCTGTTGAAATGGTTGACTTGTTATATTTTTCAGCAGACTAGAGTAGAGCTTTTCTATGAAGACTGTCTCTTATATCTTCCAGATCAGAGATAAACTCCCTTTCTTACTCTAGACCACTTTTAAAGTGTCTGATTTCTTGTCTTGTGTTATGTGTTTAAAGAGACAGCAAAGGTGAATGGGAGAAATCATAGTGTTTTGTCCTCAGTTTCAGTTTATTTCTGAATTTTACCTCACATATATGTTTTCTATTTCTTTTATCACCCAGAAGTTTTTAAGCAGCCCAAGAGAAATATAGAAGTATAACTTGCAAGCTCTCGTAGCATCCCCTAAGTCTATGTGTCTTTTGATATATGAGAATAAAAAAATCAAGTACAGATGAGGTCAGAAAAAATAATAGTAGATATAATCGCTGTGCATTACAGTTCTATAGACATATGGAAAAGATGGTCATTTCCCAAACAGTATAATCAAATATAAAGCAAGGTACTTTTGTTTTCTGAAAAAAACAGAAGGTTAAGTACTGAATAGATTATTTTCCTATTTACTTTTTAATGAAAAAAAAAATGACTGATATATTTTGACCAGTTTCTCTTCAGACTTGTTTAAAGTTAATCTGGAAAGAATTGCTGCCAATTGGTTACACCACTGAATTGCCAATTGAGAATTGCTAATTCTCACATCTTCCTCTGTTATTTGCCTTATCCTATGAAAGGTTCTTAGCCTCAGTATTATAAGTCTTCATCATCATTTTTCGATTAGCTTCTAATTTCAGGCTGATAGTGTACCTAGTTCTATGGTTTCACAGTGATAATCCTCACAAAACTAGTTGGCATTGATTCCCTCAGTTTTCATTTCTGGGACAGTTATTTGTCTTTCCCTGTATTTTCCTAGATATCAGTTGCCCTGCAAAAACTCCAGAAGTAGTTTACCTGCTGTCTCCAGTTGTAATCCAGCAGCAATGATACTGAGAACAACAGCAGCAGTGAAATTTCTTCTTTGCATGTTTCCAACCTTTCTTTTTTTTTTATATAGGTTTTTTCTAATCTTTTTCTAGGAAGTACTTTTGCATTTCCTGTGATTGGTATAGGGGATTTACTCAGGGAAGTGGAGCAGAGTCACCTCCAAAGGCTCCACAAGATAAGGAGCAGAGATTGCTTTCACAAACTGTACTGGAAGGATGGGAGATACAAGGTCTTTTATTGTATACAATTTATGTATTCTCAACTTCTGACTTTTATTTAAAACTTTACTTTTTAAATGTAGTCCTCTTGACACTATTGCTATCATTATCACTTGCTAGATCTGAACATTGAAAAGGACAATACCAAATATTTGTATTGGGTCTAGCTGTATTGGATTTAACTCTCCCTGTAGCAACTCTCACAGAGCTGTGACTTATAACTGGAAGAGTGTTGAGAACACACCAGTGTTTCCTCTCTCTCTGAGCAGTAGTCACACAGTATCAAGGCTGTCTCTCTAAACCCCATTTTCAAAGGCCAGTGGGCTAGGGGTGGATAGGAAGCTGGGAGAGCCCACAGGACACAGCCAGGACAGCTGACACAAACTGTCGGAAGAGATACTCCGTACCATGTGACAACATGCTCAGCAGTAGAAGCCCGGGCAAAGGAAGGGAAGGGACAGCAGTCATTATTCAGGCATTTGTATTCCAAATCAACCGCTATGCATATATAGGCCTACTTCTTGGGAAGTGTCTGGACACCACCTGCTGATGGAACTAGAGAATATATATTGTTTGTTTGTTTATTCTTGCATGAGCAGTCTCTGTTTTCTTTCATTTAACTGCCTTAATCTTTACCTGTGAGTTTTTTACCTTATTTTCTTCCCTTATCATGCTGAAGAATCAGAGAGCAGCCTGGTGGGCAGCTCGTGACTGCTGAAGGCCAACCTACCGCAATACTATCATCAAAATTCAGGAAGACCTTAAATAGAAATCCTTAAACAGCAGACCACAGCAATCCTGTGATCCAAGACAGTGGGTAATCTCGATACATTGGATTATGTGATTTGGGAAGCAGAAATACATTGATCTTGAAATATGAGGTCTAGGTCTGATAAATGACAAAACCTGCCCTTATTCTGGAAGGAGTCTTACAAGTTTCATAGCTCAGTTCATGAACTAAGGTCCTCTTCACCTTAAGAACTTCTGCTCATTAAACTACATCCTTGAGTGATAAGGTCAAAACTGATATCTGTATCTTCTCAGAGAAGATCTCAGCAAAAAAGGTCAAAAAGCCCCAGGAGAAAGTTATTAACGGAACTTTTTATCCTTTAAAAAGTAACCTGCCACCAATAATCTCATTTCCTACCAATACAACATAGTACTTTGTTTAGTCTTTTCACCTGCACTGGCTAAAGAATGGACAAATTACATTATTTTAATTGTATAATAAACAAACAGCTAGGGAGAAACCCACTTTAAAATGCAAAGAAATGTAAATAAAATGAAAGGCATGATCTTCACAACATGCACTGATTTTCCTCAATAACAAGGTGGATTGGTCATTTGAATGGGTACTTTTCTATGAATATAGAAGTAAGCTTTATTGCATAGCTGCTGAAACACAACCAAAATGATGCACCATTTGTCGTTCTCCTGCGTACTGTGGTTGGTTATGCCAATTGCAGTCAGAGTTCACAGAAATACTGAACAGATGCCTTCTCCCACAATCTCAGTCACAATGTCTCCTGTAGTTGTATTTTTAAATGTCTTAATTTTAATGAGGTTTTTGATTCTAAATTAGTTTTGCAGTTTCCCACTCATGAAGTTATCAATGTGAACATGATTTTTTTTTTTTTTTTTTTTCAATTAGCAGTGTTGGCAATGTGAGTCACTGGTACTTTTTTAACCTTGATATTTGTGTAACTCTCCTGGCTTAGAATAATAGAATTATAGAATGTCTTGAGTTGGAAGGGACCCACATGGAGTCCAACTTCTGTCCTTGCATATGACAATCCCACAGTTCACACCACTTTTTTGAAACTATCCAAATTAAGGTGAAGATTGTAATGTTAAAGAAAGTGACAGTCCATATGAAATAGGACAATCTATCAGCACTGAAAATACATATTTATCTACGAAGTAGGCTCAAATAGAGTATTGACAATGCAAATTTCTCACTACCTTACAAATGGACTTCAGCTTGCAGTTGGTTTCTGGGGATCAAAGCTAAGGAAGAACAAAGTCCTTGCCCTGAGAATAAAAATAAACTGTCTATTCTATATTAGAGTTATAGTTAAGCAATCTACTGGGACACATATTAGTAAACTGGAAGCAGTGTACTGTGTATTTCATTCAGGAGAATTCCTGCTAATAATTTTTTAACTGAAAGTAAGTTGGGTCATTCACACTGCTGGCTGTCATTCCTGGTATTGCTTTGCATTGTTTTTCTGATGAATTTAAAACTGATCTTATATTTCTACTTTAAACTGTAAGAGATTGAAAGGCCACCATGTAAATTCCTGTCTCAGCACATGTATAAGATTGTTTTAAATAGCAATAGCTAGCTTAGTAGCATGCAAGCTAGCTTAATGGCATGCTTAAAAGTAAACGTGAGTTGGGTTTTGCAGGACTGTGTCTAATTGTAAAATCTGTGGAAGTATTTTGCACAGCAACCTTAAAATTTGACATATGAAAGAAGAGAAATCTTGCTCTCTATCTAAAATTTAGAAAAGGAATCTGAACAGGAAGAATGGATATGCTCATGACTTTAAAATACATTTGATTAGAAAAAGCTAATATTTAGGCAGGAAAAAAAGAAAAGAATGTCTTAAAAATGGCATGGAGGACAATGTTCAATGTAAGCATAACTTCTACAGCAGGAAAGGAGTGAGGAATGCTGTATTTAAGGCAATAGTAGAAACCTGGCAGCATTTACTCTGAAAGTCCAGTCACTCAAGAGATAATCTGACAGCAGGAGAATCACTCTTCAAGTTAAAATCTTTTAAAACAGAAACTGAAGGATGATATTTTTTTTCAAGGTGAAGACATAATAGATTACTAAAAAAAAGATCATTTTTTCAAGTGTGAATACCTTGAGACTCCCTAAAAATTAAAATGCCTATAATAAAAAGATCCTTTAGGCTGAGAAGATATCAAAAACAAACAAATGAAACAAACTACAAAAAAAAACATGCAAAAAACCAAAACACAAACAAACAAAAAAATCCCAAAACATAACTAGCGCAATGGAAGGAATAAATACATTAGTAGTATAAATATTTAAGTATATTAAGTAATATAGTGTTTTTACATTGATAGCACTAAGAAAATGCAAATTAGCTGGTGAATTACCCAGAATTACCAAAATCTCCTGCTTTTTGCAGGTAGTTTATACCACAAAGATAAATGCCTTTGTTAAGCCCTACAAAACAGAACGCAAAATTTGGAACAGCAAGCCAGTCATTAAAACAAGAATTACAAATCGTTAGATTGCCCACCTTAATATGGGAACAAGAGGAGTGGTGACTACTGTGTCACAGCTCTTTGGAAGACTGAAATTACACCTCTGTATGGTATGGTATAAAATAAAGTAAGAATATTGATTAAATGGAGAAAAATGAAAGATGTTTATGAAACATGAAGGAAGGTAGAGAGGCTAATGCACAAAATGGAGAAGACAGGAACATGGGTGTAAGGCATTATTACTAGGACAAAATAAATAAATACGAGGGAAATATTACATTCATAAACTGTAGATTCTTTAGTGTACTGCAGTTGTCTTTCTTCCTATGCTGTTCTTCAGACTTGCCAAGGTGTAAATTTTATACCTAGTTATTGTATTCAGTTTCAGAAATTAGATTAATGAAGATTAATTTTGTCATATTAGTTTCCCTGAATAAAAAGAACAATTTGTAAAACCTCACCTAATGATGATTTAAAGATAGACGATTTTATACTGCATACCGAAGTACGTGAGCATTTATGTATGTGCTTATGTACCTTGTGAAAACAGTGCACAGGGTCTGATAAACCAATGTATATATAATAAATATTATGAGAGAAACCAGATTATTTAATTCTAGAAATAAAAAAGATTTTTTTTTTGCAAAATAACTTTAAAAAGGCAAGAAAAGAAGTAACTTCAACAAAGATTTAAACATGCTGAACAAAAATTGTCCTTCCTTCTTCACTGGCCTTCGTGTCTTCAGAGTTGTTTCACGTATTCTCACTCCTCTCAGTTGCTGTTGCACAGCAGTTTTCACGCTTTCTTAAATATGTTATCACAGAGGTGCTACCACCGTAGCTGATTGGCTCAGCTTTCACCAGCAGTGGGTTCATCTTGGAGCCAGCTAGAACAACCTCCATCAGACGTGGGCACAGTTTCCAACATCTTTTCATTGAATCCACCACTGCAGCCCCACCCCCTACCAAAACCTTGCCAGATGATCCCAATAGACTGGTGCAAGAGAGGATGCCATTAAGCATACCTAGCTGTTATAGATAACCACAAGCTAAATCATTATTTCCTTATCTGATTAAAACCCTGTGAAGTCCCAAACCCCAAGTAATGTAAATTTCCAACAATATACCAGTATTAATATTGCAACATTTCATAATCATAAGTGAAAAAAGATTTTTTTGCAACTTACTACTTCTGCAGCGTGCAAGCAAAAGGATGGCAACAGCAAGATGTCAGGTAGAAGTATTGCTGCAATATAAAAGCAACAGAAAAAATATGTTCTACAAAAGAGTAAGAATAACAAATTACAGAGCTGTATCAGAAGATGTAAATGCAAAGCAGTGTTTCAGTTTGAACCAAAACGTGTGCTTGATTGTTCTGCTTCAGCTATCAAATCAAGTACTTGCATACTGCTGAAGATCAAACAAACACTATCAAAATATTTATGCTGTAAGAATTTTTCAAAGACAAACTTTATTTATCTGAAAAACTTAAAAAAAAAAAAAAAGGCCCTCAGGACCAAATTTGACTGTATATACTAATAATTATCTGTATTTCCTAGAATTATTTTAAAGATAATCTCATGCAGAAAAGTACTGTGAAGCTGCATTGTACCCTTATTCTTCCTTCATGAGGAACAATTCCTAGGAACTAAAGAATATGTTTGAAAGGTAATAAACTCTCCATTAAAATCAAGCAAATGATATTTTGCATCCAATGTCCAAGTTATAAAGTACTATAGTACAATATTTATACTAAATTGCAACTTTTGTGAAATTTTATTAAATAAAATCCTGGTATACTAAAATAAAACAAAGTGCAAAACAGAGAACCAGCTGGACTCACGACAAAAAAAAAAAAAGGTAGTATGTCATCTTCATTCCTAGATATTTTGGGTTGGGAAATATAGGAATGTGCTCTGTTATGGCATGGAATTGAATAATAATGCATTATAACTGCTTGAAAAGTGATTTGGTTCCTTACCTGGATTTTCTGGTCCCTTCTCTAGATTCTCTAGAATCCTAATTTGAGAGATTTTTGTCTACAAGGATTTCTCCACACTTCGTCTGTATAATCTGTTAATGTATGGTAATGGGAAAGGCATAAATGGGTTTTAAGCCTGATTAGTCATAATCCAGGGTGTGATTCAAAACTTGAATATGAATAATATTTCATTTTAAAAAAATCCATAATCCTCATGGGCACAATGAATTGAAAAAACCCCACATTTTAATGAAGACCTTCTACCCCTAGTTCCACCCTTTAGAATCAGGAAAAAAAAAAAAAAAAAAAAAAAAGGACCTATTTTTTTCTCATTATATCTGGCAGACCCAAACAGGATCTGGTCCTAAATGTGATAATTTTTTTTTTTTTCTTTTCACTTGGCTTTATATCGTCCATTAATTTTAATCTTTAATTATTCTTAACTGTG
Organism: Patagioenas fasciata; assembly: GCF_037038585.1. Classification (NCBI taxonomy): domain Eukaryota; kingdom Metazoa; phylum Chordata; class Aves; order Columbiformes; family Columbidae; genus Patagioenas; species Patagioenas fasciata. Next base: position 41,040,692 of record NC_092525.1, on the reverse strand, counting down.
GGAATTTTTTCTTTTTCATCTTTACTTTGTTTGCTTGCCTGTTAGAAACACTTAAGTTGCCTGAAATGTGAACAGAATGCAGACAAAAGTCTATCATGGTAACCATTCTATATATCAGCTTAAATAAAATTTAAACATCCAAATATTGACACCAATGCAAGCAAGTCAGCAAATCCTGAAGTCACATGTATACATACAAGACTGTGTTAAAAAATGAACAGATATCCCAATTAAGCAAATAGACATTAGACATCTATATACTTGATCTGTTAGGTTTTGTAATTTGGCAGATGATGCTTCACATGGAAACCTCATTAGGAATTGCCAGTAGTTCTATTTGGAAAGACTGATTTGTACAGAACATTTTGCCTTAATGAGGTTCCATGTGAAAATGAACTAAGATCTATTGAGGTGGTACATTTTAATTAATACTCCAAGAGTTAGTGTTCTTTTGTCTTACCATTATAATCTTTATCTTTCAATTTAAATGATCAAATAATGAATAAAGCATACATTCCACTTGGAATGATGAAACCTGTCACCAGCTTTTCACTTCAAAATATATTTAAAGGGAATAACATAATGTAATTCTCTGTGATATAGTCCAGTATTAAAGAGTAGAAGTCTTATTTCATCTATACTGATATTCCATGTGTTAAATTTTTCACAATTATAAATATCTAGCTAGAAAAAACATTCCCAAAAATATTAACATAATTTCACCTCTGCAGGACACATTGAGAGCATGACCGTCTATTATGTAATTGTGTAAGCTAGGACAAAGTTTGACATTATCTAGACATTTTGAAATAATTGATTAGAACCACTTTATTCAAGACATGTATAGAATTATATGACCCTAGCTGCTTTCATAGGAAGTAAGACTTCAGAAACTTAGCACTCTTGTTGTCCATAAATAACTTCCCAACACAACAGAAATAAATGGTTTATGATTGTATTATCTTATTATCATTAGTCAGGGAAAGAAGATTTCAAAATATCAAGATATTCCATGAAGTCATTCTGATTTACCAAATTTTATGTTCAAAAGCCTGCAAAAAAATCTTTGATGTCAGAAAAATTAAGTAAAAACACTGATTTTTAATTTTCAGTTAAAATAATATTGATGTTTTCTGTTCTTTTTACTCTAAAAATTTAAACACAATCTCTCACAAAATATCAAATATGAAAGGGAATTTTTCATGGGGTCAAAGTTTTTTTAGGTATGTTCATTTTACCTATTTTATCTTAGGTTTTTTTTGCATTGTAATAAATAAATTACCCATATGATTTGAACAGAGCTTTCAACACTGAACAGAAACTCTTAATTTCAATTAATTAGTCTTTGGGAAAGTTATGGAGCCAGCACTGTACTTTCTCAAGTTCATGGAAAAAGGACCTGCACTTATTTATAGTGTTTTTACATTGGGAGTTTACATTTTCACTTCTAAGTATCAAATCCACAATATGACTTCAGCTCTGAAGCTGAATTAAAAGAAAATTTAGGTGCTTATGTGTGTGATCAGATCTGCTAGTGGCCCAGCAGACCTGAGAGTTTCAGTGCTTGCCTAAAGTCTCTTGGACTGTGATAACTTAGACACAGCAATTTATACTCTCTAGGTACTGCTAAAAGGAATCCAAAGTTCGAAGTGAGACTTCTGGATCTCCATATTGTCTGTTCTCTGTCTCTCAGAAGAAATTGAATTAAAAAATTCATATTTGTTTTGGTTTAGAGTCTTTTATATAGAGGACAAAATATTCCATTCCATTTACTTGAGGTGACCATTACAAATGATAATATCTCCAAACCTTTCCTAAGAAGAGACAATGCTATTTTCCTGATACATGTTGACTCTTTTGTTTTACTGATGGAAAGACCTGCAATGGGTGTTTGGTGTTTGCTCCCAAATTTCATCAGATTGAGGTATAATTAATCAGTGATGCATACAGGTTACGGGTAATACTGGATTCACCAGATCTGTTTTGACTATATATCTAGAGATAGATATCTTACTAAAATAATTTTTTAAGCTGTTCAGAAGATTTCCTGGAATTCACTTCAGAATGAAAGTAAAATTGCATTAGGGCAAACATAAATAGGAAAAACATAAAATAATTATTTAAATAGAGATAATCCATATGGTAAAATTTAATAGGGAATAAGTTGTTGTCAACATTTACAAATATTTTTTAATGCAGATGCTGGGTTTTTTAGCATTTCTTTAGTTCAAGGACTTCTGAAGAGTCATCAACTTCAGTAAAGCCGTTTACTACATCATTTATTCCAAAATATTCGGTAGCACAGGTATACGTCTGCGTCAAATTCTGTAACATGCCTTAAGAATCTACCATGACACTAAGGTCTATTTTATCTCATGAGGCTTTTCCACAGATTATTTTCTGCATAGATGCGAAAGCTAAAAATGATAGCAGTTGGGGTGAAATGAACAATCCCAAGATGCTTAGGAAAAAAAAAAAAAAAGTAAAAACTACAACCACTTCAGTATTTTGCAGGAGGCTTCGCTTGCACCCACATAAAAATGAAAAGTAAACAAAAGAAGTTATGATAATTTAATTCCATTATTTCTATGTTATTGCAAAACCTAATTGTCAAAGAAACTATTTTCTCCAGTGCTCAGTTGCAGTTTTCCTAGGCACCGCCATTTATAAAATGCTTCAAGATGGCATAATTCAGGATGAAAATACAGGGTGTTTCAAAAGATGGACCCAATTTCAAAGAAGAAACACTTTCAAAGTGAGTCCATCCTTTTGAAACACCCTGTACAATAAATGATAGCATTGTAAAGTATTAACAGGAAGAACAGATTAAAACTTTCAGCTTGAAAATCAGCTGGTGAGGTAACAGGAATTCAGATATTCCACATGTTCATCTCTGATTAATTTTTTTCATCCTGTGATAAAAAGAGTAATTTATATCCTTGGTAGGAATACATCCTGGTAACTCATATGGCTAAAATCTCCACATCTACATACACAAATTCATCGCTACTCTGAATTCTACATCAGAAATACACTTTTCACAAGTTTCATTGGACACAACGGTTCTTTGGGTGGTGGTCACCAGACAGCTGTGAGGGCGTGAACATTTTCATGCAAGGTTTTGCCATTTCTGCCTTTTTAAGGTTAGTGTTTGCCTCAGGTTCCATATATTTTCTTTTTCTTTACCTTTCAAGAGTGATCGGTCCTCTTTGACCTCTGCTTAAGTTCCTGCAGCATATTTTGTTCTCAACATGATCAAGCTTGCCTTCAACATTGTTTTACAATAACAAATACAACTACAATATTTAGATCAACATTTTAGAAATTATTTTCTCTAAACCTTTAAAAAATTTTAATTTATAGCTATTTCATTTACAAATTCATATTTCAGTTATCTAGTATAATAGACGTGGACAGTAGAGTGAAAACATAATACAACACATACAGATTAAGATATATGAATGTTTTTATTATATCCAACTTTGGAAAACCTTGTTGGCAAATTCTGTGAACAGAGAGTATTAACCAGCAGCAGCTGAAATTGCCAGGCAGAATGTGAGAGTAATCTTTATGGTGTCCCTGGGTAAGGGATGTAGCTATGTGTCAGGAGTTGGAGACATGGGTAATCCCATTCATAGTAAGTTTTCAGCCAAGTGCCTAAACACAACATGCTGAGCATGGAACAAATAAATAGCAAGAGATAGCCTCCACAAGAGGGAATTCAAAACCCGTCAAAGAAACAGATGGGACAACCGTGGCAAGGAGGAACAACGTCTGGGAAGCTTGTGGGAGTCCACGCTGAAGGTGACTCTGGAGAAAGAGCAGAATACAGGTCCCCTGAGTTCAAGGAGTGCAATGAGTGAAAAGAAATGAACATGCAGAAGAGTGACTTCCCTTTCAAGAATTCTTACCTTTCACGCCTCCTTGTTCTCTTTTACCTTCAGTTTTTCTATTCTGTATACCCACCATCATGCTCCCTCTTGAATGATGTTAGTGGCAATGCTTTTGACTCCATTAAGTTACAGAACGGGATCATACTCTCCTTGTTTGCTGTCCCCTGACTTGCCACCTAAGGAGAAGGTATATGCAGTTTCCACACGGGACTTCCCGTACCTTATAAGTATGGATTTGGTCTCAAGGCCTGCAGACTGCCCTGAGTGGTGGGACACCATAAACTCCTCCATGCTGTTCACAGCTTGTTGCTGCTGACTCTGAAGCAGATGTAAACACCCTACTGTGTGCTAAAATCACAACCAGTCACAGGAATACCTGCTGTCTCTGCTCAGATATTTTAGGAGTGGCAGCCACTGGAGGGAGGAGACACAGAAGAGAGAAGTAAGGAAGCATGGGGAGACACATGGAAGTGGAATTTGTGGTGACACGGTTGGAGATGTGTTCTTGGACAGAGTTATTGCATATCAAAGCAGGCACAACTCTGAGGGATTGCAGCTGTGAGTGACCTATCATGCCTCAAGGACTGCAGCCATGGGACCTATGCTGAAGCAAAGGAAACAAGCAAGAACTATGGATCAGTGTAGGAAAATGAGTAAGAAACAAGGTGTGGCAGAAAAAAAAATATCATTACACACTGATTCCAACCACCTGCACCACTTTTTGCCTCACCAAAGTAACCAGGACATGCAGCAAAACCACAGAAAGTTGAGGTGAGAAAGGGGCAGGAAAGCTGTTCGACTGAATTCAGGAGGAAGGGAAGCAAAGATGTTTCCCTAAGTGCTTCTTTAATTGTTTATGTCTCCTTTTTTTTTTTTTTTTCATTCTTTTCCTTCTTCATCTGTTTACATCTACATTTTTTTCTCAATTCTCTGCTCCAGCACCTGCAGAGCTTTTCCTCCCCCTCCTTTTTCTCTCTCATGTTGGTGCTCACAGGACTGTTTCTTACACATTTTCTTCCTCGCTCCTAAATACCTGTGCAGCATTTGCAGTTTAGAATAGATCTGCTTGCTAAATTTTCTTCTAGATATAGCTTTTTAGATACTTCTCATATGACTTGAAACACTTCACAAGCCCTTTTATGTAATTCTTACTTTTGTACACGTAAGCTGTTCTGATCTGACCCTGTTCAACCATAGAACAGTAATGAATTGCCAGTAGTTTCAGACTACTAGGATTTCACTAATGAGAGCTCATTTCACAAATACACTGGAAAGGAATGAGGGAAAGACTGAGACTGTCAAAAGGAATTTCTAAACTCTAATTAGGACAATCTGGCTTTATAAAAATCAGCAGCATTGGTGCAAGATTTTCAAATATCATAATTAAATTAGTAAGGAAAACAAAATTTCATTAAGAACCTTAAATGTAAACTAACTACTGATAATGAACAAAGAAGTTGTCTACTAATGTATCTTTGTATGTTGGAGGATTCTAAGTCAGCGTTCAAAATATCTTGTCTGCATTGCTTAAGTACAACAAAATTTTAAAATGTAATTTGAAGTATATGAAAGAAAAATGTTAGATCAAAAATTTTGAAGTATATTTTAACTTGTATTTTAAAGTTGGTGCTAATTGTCATGTTTTAATGTGACCTATGCTCTTTTTTCCCACACATACTCTTTAAAATAATATTAATAGCTACATCTATACAAACACACTGTTTTGTACAGGATCCTACTTTTCTAATTACTCATATTTATCTCTATTATTTCATACCAAAGCTGTGATCTAGGTTGTTTTCTTAATGAGTGGTATGGTACTTGAAAGAGCAAGAAGTTCTTAATCCATTTACACCCAAATCAAGCTACAAGGAGACATGGAGAGGTGCTAATAGTATCTCTCATGAAGAAGAATGCACCAGACACTCCTCACTTGTCCTACTTGATGTGTCTTCCTACTTTCCTTTATGGTAAACTTCAGTTCCAGTCTGCTTCAGAGCTGTGAAAGTCACAGGACTGACCCTGAACCCTTCTCTCCCAGGTTCAGTGCCATCATGTTCACATATCTCAGAGAAACCTTTCTGAAACACAGTCTAAATGGAAATAATCTAGTCTGCAGTTTCCCATACAAATTTGCATAACTTTGCATTGGATATAGATCACTTGGACATGAGGGCTGGGGCAACGATGTAGTATTTTGTGCTTCTGGACCCTATCAAGGAGAAACATAATTACCTTCTGTACTTGGCACTTTTCATGTGGCAAAAATAGCTCTCAGTGGTCCAAACCCTATTCTAGCTCTGGATCGGTAGGTATGAAACAATAGTTTGAATGGCAAAGAGATACGTATGGAAGAACTCAGAAATATTGTGAAATTCACATATATATACACAACAGACTTTTGTAGGGGCCACCTTCATCTCAGACTCCTGGAACAAGAGTTTCAAGAAAAAAATCATTAGTTCTTGCAGTGTATGTTTAGGAAACTCTCCTGTCCAAAATTCCTCTCCCATTGTCCCAGTTTCTGTGGTTCACCTTCCTGTTCATTGCACGGGCATGGTCACAGGCTGTTTGCATGAAAAAGAACTTAGGATTGGGTACACTACAGAGGTGCCACAGGAAGCTCTAGGGTAGGATACTTCAGGCTATCAGACAATATGGACATCACACAAAAATTATTCAAGGCATCTGTGAATACTTTGTTTACCTTGAAATATCAGACAAATCCTCTGATGGTTGTGCACTCCTGCAAACTAGTCAGTAACACGAGTACTAACTTCTTTGTCATAAATACTACTTGTACGCAGAAGGTAGCACAGTGTGATTTAAACAGTCTCAGGGGAAGTTTAACATTGTTCATAAGACAACAGCAGGAAGTTTCAAATAAGGTATCACACTGAAAAATCTGTTGTTAAGATTATAATAGCAGCTAATGAACCGGAGAAAATGAATCACTACAGAAACTTCTGAGATAAATTAGGTCCCATTTTGTTTCCAGATCCATAAACTCAGAGCAGTTTCCAATTGTGCACCATTTACTCAGTTCAAATAATCCAACATTACTCTGTGACTGTAACCAAAACTACATCAGATAAAAATCTGATCCATATCATACCCTGAAGTAATATCCTTTTATGTATTAGCCCAATTATTGATTATAATTTGAAAATATTATTAAAATGTAGTGAGCATTGAATTGTCATTTCTAATAAATCACAATTAAAATAACTGTGATCCTTTGTGGAAGTCACATTATATTGAGCACTCAGAAATCTAAGCCTTACATAACATGAATAATGACAGTATGACTAATAATGATACACTGAATATTAATCAACTAAGTGAAGTCAAAACTTACGAAAACTAATAGGAAAGTACGTAAATTAATTCTGTTGTACATTGTCAAATTAAAAATTCAGATTAAAAAAAACATACCATTAATAGTGTGGTAATATAAACTGATGGACACTGTAAAATTTTTTGGTCAAGCATGTAATCAAAGCAAAACTCATTTGCAAAAGCAGAGCATTTTGCAAAGTATGAAAAGGCCTAATTTGTTTTCAAATAACTTTTCCAATGTTGCTCATGTCTCTCATTTGAGTCTGCTTATCAGATTTTTTCCAGTCAAGAACATGCAAATAATAATTCATTGTTATTTAATGCTACACTTATGAAGTGTTTTCTGACACTGTGGATTTAAGATGTGAGCAAAGGGGCATTCAGAAAAGCTGGGGCACTTGTTGTCTCCAAGCAGTGGTACTGCTGTGACTGGTGAATGGAGCAGACCTAGATATATTAATAGCTTTAAACTGACTTCTATTACTGACAGTAGTTTAGCTGAACAACTGCTGAAAGCTGTACCTGCTCAGTGCTCTAAATCTGTGCTTCCACTGAATCATTTCACTCTCCTTACAGTTTTTGTACTCTTTGCATTGTTATTTTTTGTATTGCACAAATTTTTTTCAATGTCTTAGCTTCCTTTTGATGGAGTTTTCTGGGAATCATATGTTCAGGTGGCAACTGCTAACCAAATCTTAAAATGGTATTGAAATGAGACTCTTCCTCAAAAGAGTCCTTCAGCAGAAGGGTTTATTCATTCCATTATGTTCTTGATAGCTATTTTTCTTAATAATCTTTTAGCTACTATATTAAGCATCAATCATGTTGACAAGATTAAATTACTAAACGGACATATTACTGTAATAAACAAGTTCAGAGAAAATGAAAGATGGTCAGCTCGTTATAGGTACATCAAATTAACAAGTCTGCTTAGCTAGGACTCTGTAAAATTTGTTAGCTTATGAACACAATTAATCACTTTTGAATATTTGCTCTGATGAAGAGCTGCGTACTGGACCACTTAGACTGGCATGCAGGTAGTTGTACGAGTAATCCAACATCATTATTTTAGGTAATAGCTACTCACAGTTCAGAATAAATGGCTAATAATCAGTCTTTAAACTAACAAACTAGGACAGATTTCTAAACTGTAAGGATGTCTTCATCTAAGCTGAAGTGCCCATGGGGACCTGTATGAACTAACTACAAACATGTATCAAGGTCCCACAGTAGTGAATCTGTGAGGGTGTGTTTAATAACAAGTATAGATTTGTTACCTCAGCAAGCAAGATTTCAAATGGTCTTAAAAGAGATCCTGCTGGACACAGTTACAATGCTGTTTATAATGCTCTCACACCCAAGCAGATGGCTGGTCAGATACACAGTATCTGCTACTTACAAGCAGGGACATGGTTGTCATATTCAGAAGTGGGTATAAGTCTCATCAGCTTGATTCTGCTCACAACTGTCTCAATACAGTTCTGGAGAACTAACCCTGTATAGCTTCACTGCGTTTATTATAAGCTTGTATCAACAGAACTGAGATCAGAATCCTCATTCATTAATCACAACTCCATCATAACTGAATCTCTGACAAGATTAGGAAAATTGTTAAATTCTCAACTATATATACCTATTATAATTATTATTTCTGTGCAAGTTTTTTGCAACTATTTTAAGGAGTTGAAGGCATTTGAAAAGAGAAAAAAAATTATCTGCATGACTTGTTCACAAACAGTATATTACATTTCAGACAGTTCAGCAGATGCTTTGGTTGATCATTTTATAATGTATCTGTTACTAGCAACTCATTAGGAATCAAGCTTTAGTTAAATGGTGTTATCAGTGTTAATAGTTTGTGGAGCAATAACCATGAGAGTGAGCAGGTGATGATTACAACACTTAGCATTTCAAGAGAATGAAAGTATAGCTACTGTAATCATCATGAAAAATATTTCTTAAGAAATGTTCTGTTAATTACTGTTCAAAAATAATCATCTGGTTGAAGTTACCTGTATGTAGCTGTAAGTGCCTACTATTACAGGAAAATAATTTAAAGAAACCTTAACCATGACATAAAACATGCTGAGCCCAGAGCAGCTTTCAAATCCACATTTGCAACAGGTTATCAGCTGGATGGAAAGGAAAATCACAGAATCATTTCAGTTGAAAGAGAGCCTCAGGATCATCGAGTCCAACCACAAACTAATTCTAGCACTAACCCACATCCCTAAGAACCTTATCTAAATGCCTTTTAAACCTCTTCAGGGATAATGACTCCACCACTGTCCTGGGCAACCTGTTCCAATGCCTGACAACCCTTTCTACAAAGTGTTTTTTCCTAATATCCAATCTAAACATTCCCTGGTGCAACTTGAGGCTTGTCCTATTACTTGCTACTTGGGAGCAGAGCACAAACCCCCCTGGCTCCAAGCTCCTTTCAGGCAATTCAGAGATCAGAAGGTCTCCCCTCGGCTCCTGTTCTCCAGCTGAACCCCCCAGGTCCCTCAGCTGCTCCCATCACACTTGTGCTCCAGCCCCTTCCCCAGCTCTGTCGCTTCCTCTGCACATAGTGCCTCAATGTCCTTCTTAGGGTGAGGGGCCCAAAACTGAACAGAGGATTCAAGGTGGGGTCTCACCAGTACTGAGTACAGTGGCACAATCACTTCTCTAGTCCTGCTGGCCACACTATTCCTGATGTAACTGCTATTGTTTTTGGAACATCACAGACCAAAAAAAAGTTTGTTACAGACTTTTTCTAGAGATGAAAGCCAAGAAGCATTATTATTATCCCTAATGATTTTGTTTTTTTTTTTTTGAAATCTGTTATCACTAATGGTTTAAAATTATCCTTTGTATTCATATATATCTTGTCATTTATGTGGTAGCACACCAAATACATTTTATCTGCATATATATTATTTCGGTCTCATTTTGTGTGGATAGTAGTATTTGCACAGTTGCAAAAATGACATGGGAAATTAAATTCATTTAGGAATGTCTCCTATAATCAGAGTCAAAGGTGAGCTTTTCACCATGTAATTACTTGCCAGTATGTCTCTCCCATCTGAATAATCAATACATAGTACATATGTCAGCTTCTCAGTTTTGATTGGCTTGCGCATTTTCTACTGACTGGCTTCTACATTTATCAATAGGTGAGACCAGCAAAAAAGAGGGTTTTATACCCGAGGATGTCAGGAAGATATTAAAGAGAAGTGGTGATTACAGAACTTCTTTCACCTGTACACACACACATTCCACATGTCTTTTTTAAACTATTTACTAAGGTGAAAGTATAACGTGTAATGAAAATCAGGTCCCTCCGCAGGGCCTCTCTGCCCTTGAGCTGGAACTGGTCAAAATCTTTCAACAAATCATCATTTTTTTGAAATATGCTCAACTAAACTCTTTAAGAAACAGTACATTTCAAGACGAATTTTATAGATTAATATTCTTCAGCAGCAGGAGATTTTTTTTTTACCCAAGGCAACTGTGATTTCCTCTGGTCTAAGTCATAGAATCGTAGAAGAGTAGAACTGTAGAATTATGGAATCAGAGAATAAGAGAATCATAGAATGGTTTGGGGTGGAAGGCACCTTAAAGATAACCTAGTTCCAACCCCTCTGACGTGGGCAGACACATCTTCCACTACAGCAGCTTGCTCAAAGTCCCATCCAACCTGGCCTTGAAGGTCAGGCATCGACCGCTTTTCTGGGCAACCTGTCCCAGTGTCTCAATAGCCTCATAGTGAAGAACTTATTCCTAATGTCTCATCTGAGTATACCCTCCTCGAGTTCAAAGCCATTACTTGTTGTCCTGTCACTACACTGCCTGATAAAGAATCTCTCTGAGGCACAGAAATGACCTTACAACCCTTGAGATTGTAAAGAAGGTATGTATTTACAGCGCTGGACACACAGGGAATAATTTCACCTAATATGTGTGCAAATTTTCATTAGCTGTGAGCTCGGTTAAATGCAGTAAAGTGTTACATATTCATGAAAGTTTTAGGAACGCCTATACATATTCATAACCTGTCCCCAAGAAGACGGTTCTTATTACAATGAGTTCTGGGAGACCATTTCCATAGTCTCCACCTCTGACTCCTCCTGGTTGCAGCTACGCAGTGATCGTGAACCCAGGTCCTCTTTCTCTGTACACGGTTACCTTTGGTCCAGTGTGATGAGTTGGTTAGGTCTCAGACTGCTGAGTTGGTTAAAACTGGCATATCTCCTGTCCTGTGCCCAAGTTTCTGTTATCTAGTTCACCCAAGTTTTTTTATCTTTGCAAGGCATCAGCGAACTCCAGTTTCTTGTACAGTAAGTTACACAAAGCTAAGCAAGGCTAGGCAAGAGTGATGTGGGTTAAAGGTTAGCTTTCTAAATGTTAGCTCCTTAGTTCTTTAAGTGTTAATTAGTTAATTGTTAATTCTCTGTATCACCTCCTCATCTTTCTTGTAGGCCCCCTTTAAGTACTGGAAAGCTACTACAAAGTCATGCTGGAGCCTTCTCCTCTCCAGGCTAAGCAACCCCAACTTTCTCAGCCTGTCCTCACAGGAGAGGTACTCTAGCACCCTGTTCATTGTCATGGTCCTCCTCTGGACTCACTTGAGCAGCTTCATCTTTCTTATGTTGGAGGACCCAGAACTGGATGCAGCAGAGCAGATGGGGTCTCAACAGAGTGGGGCAGAGGGAGACAATCCCCTCCCTTGACTTGCTGGTCATGCTGCCGGTGATACAGCCCAGGATATGTTTGACTTTCTGTACTGTGAGCACACGTTGCTGACTTGTATTCAGTTTTTCGTCCACCAGTACTTCCAAGTCCTTCTCCTCAGGGCTGCTCTCAATCTGCTTATCAGTCAGCCTGTATCTGTGTTGAAGACTGCCCCCCCAGCTGCAGGACCTTGTATTTGGCCTTGTTGAACATCATGTGGTTTGCATGGGCCCAACTCTCTGACCTACCAAGGTCCCTTTGGATGCCATCCGTTCCCTCTAGAGTATTAACCACACCACCTAGTTTGGTGTCATCTACAAACTTAGAGACAGTGAACTCAAATCAGCTGTCCATGCCACTGACAAAGAAGTTAGATAATCCTCGTCCCAGTACAGACCCCTGAAAGACACCACTTGTCATTGACTTCCACCTGGACACTGAGCTGCTCGTCACAACTGTTTGAGTATGACCATCCAGCCAATTTGTTGGTCCATCTATCAAATCCATGTGTCTCCATTTTAGAGGCAAGGAAGTTGTGCGAGACAGTGTCAAATGCTTTGCACAAGTTCAGGTAGGTGATGTCAGTCGATCTTCTGTTATCCACCGAAGCTGTAACTCTGTCACAGAAATCTTGCTCCCAGTCTAGACTGATTAGATACTGAACTATTTTGTGATGGTCTTAAAGGAAAAAGGAATATAAAACAGTGTTTGTGATCCTCTCTTTCCCCCCGTCTTAATTCTTACAACATAAATTAACTGAACACATTTAGAATATTCTCTGACTAGTTCAGTAAAAGCCAAACTTCCTGTATTTTGGAATCTGTTTATTATGTTCATACCATTTATTAGTTTTACGTCCTTATTTTTAGATATTAGATAGTAGCATAATTTAAAATAATTTCTTTAAATGCTTTAAAGTAAAAGTGAAATTTGCAAGTCTAAACTCCTCAATTACATTGTTTCCAAAAGAGACATTTATTGTCAATGTTGTCTGTCAAACAATTTTCTTGAGTAGTTTTATATACAGTGGCCATGAAAGAGAAAATACTGAAGTTTCTCTGAAGTCACGAAATGTATTTGTAAATGTATTTATGTGATTTTGGTTTCAATGTTCACACTTCAATGTAAAAACACATTAATATATATTTCATCTACATTCTATAGTTGTTGTTTTGCTTCCAGAAAAACTTTTTTGTACATGTAGATGTCTGTCAAGCTTCCTAAAAATAACATAAGACTCCAATGGGGAAAAAAAAAAAAAAAAAAGGATCAGTCTTAGTTGCTGAAAAATAAAACTTCTGTCAATTGAATGTATGTTATTTTGTCACAACATAACATTTCAGTTTTTCTCAGTATAATACAATCTTTTAACATCACTCTTGTGATTCTAAACATCAGTCAGGTACTCTTTAAGTAATTTAACACATGTGATCCTTAGCAGTAACAGTAAACTGTCCATTGAACTGCAATATAATTTTGCTCAGGGAGTAATTAGAGTGTATTCTTAAGGCAATAATTTATTGAGCCAGAAATTCATGTTACATTAAGTTAATTCCAAAATTATTTAACATGCTTCAAACTTTGCAGGTTGTATTATACACATTTTTTTCCCAATTTGTCAGTGAAAAAAGCCGTACCTTTGTTAAAAGATCCTTCAGTCCATACTGTTTTTGCACTCCAATTCAGATGGTTTTGACTGTACCTTTATGAAGACACCTTGAAAACAATGAATATGTAATTTGCTAATGGCAGAGATTCTATTAAATTGTTAGGACTTTGTATTTAGCACAATCTTATGGAGTTCACATACCTGTGTGTCACAATTAAAAAACTTCTCTTGTCAAAGTTCATCAGTGAGAAACAGCAGAGTACTGGGTCTGATTAGGATGAAGTTAATTTTCTTCACAGCAGTCCAAATACAGTGTTTCGATCACAAATCTAAAACACACCATATGGGCTGCTATGAAAAAAAATTGACTGTAGTGCAACCAAACCTTGTACAAGTGGCCTTCACAGAACTATTGTGATTCTTGTTTATAAAGGAGAGAACATTTATAATATTCTAAAAACTTTGTTCCTCTCCCCAAAAGTTGGACTTACTTCTCCAGATGCATGATTTAGGATATAATTTTTATCTAACTTATTTTAACCCAAATAATTTTTATCATTTGACTTGATTTCTGTCTTCAATAGAGGAGTATCTGGCCACTTCATTGAATGGATGGAACAATTGCCATAGTTATACAAATAAATAAATAAATTTTTTAAATCCTTTAAAAACTTGTTTCCAGTCCTTCCACCACTCAAGAAGAAATTTTCAAACGCATTCAAAATTTACCTCTTCTGCCAGTAAAACTGGTCGAAATGAAAGCAATAATTCCCTACTACTGCCTGCACAATCCTTCTCAAAAATTAGAACTCAAACAGTTTCAGCAGTGACTCCTGTTTATTCCGTCGATGGAAAACAAGGAGAAAGACTGCACAGTTTGCACAAAACATTGTGTAGTTATACCAATTTTAACTGACTTTTCTATTAGACAAACAAGTTATTTCAAAATGTCTTGGCACTAACTGGATTTTGGAAATCTGCAATATTCACCCCGATGATACACCAGGCCACATCTGTGATCCTGTAGGAGTTAGAAGAAGTGTGCAAGATTAGGCTGTGATGTTTCCTTTTCTGAATCATGATATATGCCAAGAGTTCTGCTGTTTCAGTGGTAAGAAGCCCCTTTCACACTTTTCCATGTTTTGTTCAACACTAAGGCAAGAACAAGAGTTGTGGCTGGCTATGGAAACAGGGAGGTCCTCCAGGAGAAAATATAGGGCATCTGTCTACTAGAGAATGTGAAAATCCCATTAACCTACCAGCACACATTATTCTATACTACACATGTACCGGAAGCCCACTTTCACATCCTTTTGAATCTGCATAGAAAAGTGAAAGCTTCCCAAAATATTGCTATTGTATCTTCTCAGATTGAATGCTCTGATAAAAAGCAGGAAAAATAAAACACGTCAGAGAAGAACTTGCAGAGTAATTACATGTGATTTCAGACTGATGACACAGGGTGACCTTTAGTAAAAGTTATTAGTTTTCCAGAAGGAAAAATAGCATTTTTTCTCAAAGCTGAATGGTGACTTGTTTTCTGTAGTTTCTTTCATTTGTCTTTGTACTTCTTACATTCTTCCTGCAGGTCTATTTTAACTAATATGGTAATACTAAATAACTAAAGTAGATTTGCTAAACTATATTACTAGACTGAAGGTTTCCAAACGTTACTCTGGCAACTAAGAAAAACAGTGCGTACCTATTTCTGTACCAGGTGCTTCCTGATGCTTGAAGCAGTCTCATTCCCAGTTGTCATCAGTCCAATTGACAGAATTGTGTTTACGTGATCCGAAAAGGTTAGGGATCCTGTGGCAGTATTGTGTTCTCCACACATGAAAATCTGTGCAGCTGTATGATGGCCTGTTTCACGCTGAGAATAAATGTAACTTTTCTGCTAAAACCAGGACACAGTAGCTTTGCTGATACAGAATGGTATTTTACAGGAAAATGAGAGCCATTTAATCTAATAATATGACTTCTGGAATAAGAAGTAATGCTGCGCAGATTGAAAACAAGAAAAGAACAATCTTTAGGAAATTAATGCTTCCTCACCTGTGTATACAAGGCCCATTGAATTCATCTTTAACTCATTAAGAATCTTTGCACCTCCCGTAACCTAATCTCCCACCCTCAAAAAAATTATTAAAAATCTGGAGATATTTTTCAGTAGATTGTCCAGTTGCTAATTAACAGCTGTACTTTGTCATAAGGTCTCACAAAGAGGTAACTGGGGCCATCACCTAGAAAAAAAAAACATGATTCTGGTAAATAAGCATTGCAGTTTAACCCCAGTCAGTAATCAAAACCACGACAGCTGCTCACTCACTCCCCACGCCTCCTCCTGCAAATAGAGGAGAGAATTGAAACAGGAGGGAGAAACTCAAGGACCGGGATAAAAATAGGTTAATAAAATAACAGAATAATACTAATATACTACTACTACTGCTAATATATGTAAAATGGAAATAGGATATAAAATAAAAGATACTCAATTCAATTCCTCACAAATTCTGTTCACACCAAGCAGTCAGTCCTGGGAAGAGAGAGCAGCCTGCTCCCGAACAGCTGATCCCAGGGAGAGAGAGAAAAAGGTCAAAGAGGTAGAAAGGCCTAGAGGCCTCTGCAAAATGGCAGAATGGCAAAAGGCTGAACAAAAGGGACTCCTGAAAAGAACTCAACTAAAATGGAGCTGAACTGGAAAGGGTCTCCCCTATCAGAAAACTCAATTCTCATTAAATATGAAGCATGACACTAATGGGATGGAATATTCTCATTGATCAATCTGGATGTCAGTCAAGGTCTGTCCCATCCATGTCCCCTTCCCAGTTGCCTCACACCTGCAGATAAAAGGCCCCAAAAGACTTTGGTCTCCCAGAAAACAACTAAGAGAACAGTAAGTTCTTACATTCTCTTCTTTCCAACTCGAAAACACTGGAAAGTTACTTGTAGAAAAACACTAATTCTGTCCCAGGCTGTTATAATCTTGTTCTCAAACTAAATCCAAACAATGACCATGCTAGCTGCGAAAAAGAAAAGCTTCTAAATGCATGAAGAAAATTAACTTGCTTTCAGTCAAACCATCACAATAAGTTCTTTTCTGTGAGCTACATTTAAACCATGTTCTGCCTACTGCTGTTATTGCCAATCCAGGTTGAGTAATCAAGAAACAGAAAGCAAACTAAGGAAATTGGCCAGGAAGTGGAGACCAAAGATAGCCTCCTAATTGCTCCCTCTACCTTTTATAACGTTTGCAAAATTGTGTGAATTTTCTAGTCTACTTGGTTATTTCTGTGAATGCGACATGTTCTCCTAAGCTATGCAAGATTGAGACAGCATGTAAATGTCCCGTTTTCTTTATATATGAATCCCAAGTCATTATTTCCTTTTCCTTTTTTTTTTTTGTTTGGTTGGTTTTGACTTTTGTGTTGTTTGTTTGTTTGTTTGTTTGTTTTGTTTTTTGTTTATTTGTTGGGTTGTTTTGTTAATTTGTTTGTTTTGGTTTTGGTTTTTGTTTTGTTTTGTTTTTAATAGTCTTAAAGTTCAAGGAAATAGAGAACAGTTACCCTGGATGAATCACTGAGCCTGTAATGTATTTGGCATATTGCCATTAGTTTCAGTGAATAGAATAAATCTCTTTTCCACGTCCTCTTTCCCCTATGGCTATAGCTAATTTATCCTCTTGCCCTGTAGCACGCCATAGCTGTGCATGCCAGAGCTCCATGTACTATGTAAGAGTTGCTGCTGAGCTTTGCATATTCTGTGTCTTGATTCATTATTTAGAGCAGGTGAAGGGGGTGATCCATTAGAGGAAGAGAAACTGCTAACCACTGTTACTTAGACATCAGTTACTTTTATCACACAGTGGTATTAATACAATTTGTTCAGCAAAGGACAATGGCATCAGCTGCACAAATGTGCATTGCTTTGGACAGTACTTGAACTTGCTTATCAATGTGGGTTTTTTTCGCCTATTATGGCTATATGATCTGTTTCTCCCATTTCTGCAACTTATGCTGTAATATATCCTTTACTGCTTTCATCCAATTTGCGTGTAGTTAAACCAGATATAATTGGCAATACTTCCCCTAATTTTCGTGGGCTTCGGATTATGTCCATCCAAACCAATACTACCCCATAAAAATTTACCAATATTTTTCCATGGCTGGGAAGGGCTTTTAATCTCTCAAGTGGACTGGATTTCTGTTCCTGAGTTTTATTATTTATAATCCTGTGGACAGAGAATTTCTAAGCTGGTAGCCCAGAGCTAAGCTTTTAAATATATTGTTTGGCACATACAGAAATAAAAGCAAGTTCTGTTTATGGCTTAGCTTGTTTGAATGTGCAGAGGTTATGTATGCTCAGTTAAAACAACAAAAATTATTCACTGAATGTCATGATTTTTTACAATGAAGTTATTATAAGTTTCTTCTATCTGTCCAGAAAATTCAATTATGTTGTTAACACAGTATTTTATGTGACTTTCATCTACAGCCATGCTTTCCATTAGAAGTGAAATGGTTCTATAAAATTTGATGCCTTGTATGTATTTTGCCATTGGTTTGTTCACAGTGGAGCATGTACTGTAGATTAGGGCTATTCCATAGGTGTAACTAATATAATTTTGCATATTTTTGTTTTGTGAATTATAATTCTCCTTACCCTTTCAGTCCTGGAGGATTTAGAAGCTTTAAAAAAACTGCACATATAATCTCTTAATTGTGTTTGAAAAAATAATCTCTAGGAACCAGATGTTTAATTACATCTCAGTCTCAGGAAAAACTGACAAACAGACAATGTCCTTCCCAGGGAACTCTTAAGGAAGATGACCTTCTGTCAAGGAAAACATCAGAGACAGCTGATTCTCAAACAAGTTACCACATGAAGAAAAGCAGGGTGATTGCTACTAAAGACTCTCCTGAAAGGTACAGAGCAAACCACCTATTGACCTAACTTGATGTCTTGGGACCTTCGCTGTTTCCTGCGTGCTCAGATTCAGTTAAGGAGAAACTGGTTTGTCTGGAGCACTGATTGTTATCCCTTGCTGTTCATTTATGTAGACACCAATGACAGTGCTGAGGAGACCTGAGCTATTTCAAGAGGGACTAAAGAGTTCTGGAGTGAGGGTGAAGGGCATGGGCAACCAGGTGGTGGTGTCTTTTCTGTCAGTAAATGGGAAAGGCTCAGCTGGAGTGGGTGAACACCTGGCAGCATGGCTGGTGTCACAACTTGCTTTTTAAAAATGTGATCTTTCCTTGAGGAACATGAACTACTGAGCAGATGATGGGATTGGCCAAGACTGGTTTTGCCAGTAGTCTCACTAACTGTGTGAGGTGGGCTTTGAAGTACTTACATAGGTGCATCATCCTTTAAGGAGAACTTAATGCACCATAGGCAGTGAGGAAGTGTCTGGGAGACAACTCAGTGTCCAAGACTCTTACACTTTCCTTGTGAAACCAGAATGACTTGGAATCTATTTCAAGTTCCTATAAAAGTTCATACAGCATGGAAAGCATATAGGAAGAATAGGGAGTTTGTGCACAGTTGCAGGACAATATGGCTGGGTACAAGCCACATAGGAGATTTACACTTTACATTGAAGATAACTTCTTGTTCTTCATTATCAACTAATTAACTAGGTGAGATATTCTGCTGGACTTACTCCTCAACTAAAGGAAGAACTGACTCAAGATTTGAAAATGGGTGCAGTCTTGGCTTTAGGAACCAGAATATTGTGAAACCTCATGTTCTGACATAAATGATCGAGACAAAAAGATTGATCATGAATCATTCAGATTTCAGGAGAATAGCTCTCATTCAGTGATCTTGTTTGCAGCATCCTATGTGAAGCTTCCTTGGATGGTGAAAAAGATCAGCAGAGGTTGGGGATCCCTCCTCAGAATACAAGTACTGTCCAGTATTCAAGCAGTCAAGTAAGTGTGGAAAAAGGTGAGTGTGGATGAAGTGGAAAACCCTGCCTGAGTTCAAACACATGTGGTAAAAACACAAGTGAAAGCAGGGATGAACTACCCAGGAGGAACAGAGAGACATTGCCTAAATGTGCAGGAATGGAGTTAAGAAAGCACTGAGCAGGAATTGCAAGTAGTAATAATAAGGGATAGGAAAGGCAATAAGAAGGGCTTCTGTGAGAACATCAGCACTGCAAGGAAGACTAAAGAAAATGGAGACCTGCTGATTGATGGAAAAAAAGGACTGTGGTGGGTTGACCTTGGCTGGCTACCTGGTACCGACCAAGTTGCTACATCACTCTCCTTCCGTCAACTGGACAGGGGAAGAAAATAAATGTAGAGCTTGTGGGTTGAGATAAAGACACTCTGATCATTTGCCACTTACCATCATGGGCAAAACAGACTCAACTTGGGGAAATTAACTTGCTGTCAGTTAATAACACAGTAGGATAGTGAAAAATAAGAAGAAAACTAAATACAACCTCCCTTCTTCCCAGGCTCAACTTCACTCTTAGATCTTCTACTTCCCCTCTAAGCAGTGCAGGGGAATGGGGAGTGGGGTTGTGGTCAGTTCATAATACTTTTGTCTCTGCCACTCCTTCTGACTCACACTCTTCCCCTGCTCCAGCGTAGGGTCCCTCCCATGGCATGTAGTCCTTCATGAGCTTCTCCAAATAGGTCCTTCCATTGGCTGAATTCCTTCAAGAACTGTTCCGGCATGGGTCCTTTCCATGGGGTACAGTCTTTCACAAATGGACTGCTCCAGTGTGGGTCCCCCAAGGGTTGCAGGTTCTTCTAGAAAACCTGCTCTAGTGTGGGCTCTTCTCCATGGGGTCAGAGGTCCTACCAGGAGCTTGCTCTAGTACAGGCTGTCCAAGGGGCCACAGCCTCCTGCAGGGCACACCCACCTACTCTGGCATGGGTTCCTCCATGGGCCTCCATGGTGGATCTCTGCTCTCCCATGGACCTCCATGGCCTGCAGGGGGACAACCTGTTTCCTCATGGTCTTCACCACAGGCTGCAGGGGAATCTCTGCTCTGGTGCCTGGAGCACCTCCTCCCCCTCCTTCTTCACTGACCTTAGTGTCTGCACAGCTGTTTGTCCCACGTTTTCTTGCTTCTCTCTTGCTGCTATGGCACAGTATTTTTTTACCCTTTCTTAAATATGTTGCCACAGGGGCACTACCACCATTGCTGATTAACTCAGTTTTGGCCAGCAGTGGGACTGGCTAGAAGCCAGCTGAAAGTGTCTCTGTTGGACATGGGGGCACTGCCTGGTTTCTTCTCATAAAAGTCACCCCTGTAAATCCCCCAACCTTCCCCCTATCACTATCAAAACTTGACAATGTAATCCCAATACAGGGACTGATAGACAAAAGAAAATTTAAAATACTGAAGTGTTCAGTCTTGTCTTTGCCTTCATTAATATGGGTAAACATTGCCTTCTGGCCTGAAGCAGTACTCACAGATGAGGAAGATGTCAGGGAATACTTAAGTCAGCTGGCCACACACAAATCCCTGGTAGTAGATGGGATATATCTAAGGGTGCTCTGGGAACTCTCAGATGTCATTGTGAGACTGTTCACATTCTTGTTATCTTTGACAGCTCGCAATGATCAGGACAAGTTTTTTGTGACTGGGCAAAGGCAAATATCACAGCCCTCCTTAAGAAAAACAAGAAGGAGGGTCCTGAGAGTTACAATCTTTTCACACTCATTTCAGTCAATTAAGGATCAAATTCTTCTGAAAGCTGTGCATAGCCACATGAAGGACAAGAAGTGAATTAGAAATGGCAAACATGGGTTTACCAAGGGCAAACTGGTGAATCGCTTATCTTCATTGCCTTCTACAATGATATGAATGTCTCTGTGGTTGAGGAGAGGGCAACTGATGTTGTACACCTTGACATTAGCAAGGCCTGTGCCGTGGTATTCCTGTTTAAACCCCTAGAGGTGGAATGTGACTTGCTGAATAAACCCTGGCAATGGAAGAAAGATCAGAGGAGAAAGGCAAGGGTGATGTGCACATGAAGCTCAGAAAATTATGCAGAGGAGCTGACTTTTTCTTACCACAAAGGAGACTAGAGGGTGGCCTTTGTTTTAGATAAAGACCTCTCAACAGCTGAGTGGATGAAACAGTAGTGTGGATGAAACAGTAGTGTGGATGTCTCCCTGAGTTAACCAGACAAACATGGACAGGATGGATACATGGTTCAGCCCAACCTAGAGTATAAAAACTAGACAACTAGTAAAAGAATTCTGAAGAGAGCACTGGGCTTGAGTTGACTTCAACCGATGTATTCCTTCCTCGTGACTCGGGATGCCCAGTGCCACGATGATGAACGCATTAAAGACACCAGTAATGAGGATCACACTGGGAATGTGACTGAACTGGATATTGCAATTGCTGTGTTTCCCTAAACACAACTTATATTTGTATTGTTTTTTCAGTACATTTTGTATCAACTGTCTTCAAATAAGTAATCTGATATTAAACATTACATACTTAATGTGTGAAGTGTCTAAAAGGAACTAGTCTAAGAATATTGGACTCTGACATATGGTATCCCATAGTAACTGGGGTTTAGTTAGCGAGATGGGGACTAGAATAGCAGAATATAAATCATGTGGAAATTTGCCTGGATTTAAGAGCTTAAAGGGTGGTGATCAGTAGCCAAGCATCCAAGTAGGGATCAGTTTCCAATAATGTCTTTCTGGGACTGATAACTGGAGCCAATATTAGCTAACAATTTTATTATGATTTGTATGATAGGATGCTGTGCATTCTCAGTTTGTCTTGTTTATCTTGTTCTGGAGGTGTTTGTCTGATAGTTTCGAATCTCACTTTGTATCACCTGACCTTGTGGAAAAACATACCTACGTTTTCAACAACTAAAACTTTAAATAAATTAAGCTGAAGTCCAGATTTTCAACTATTGCTTTCTATTGCTTTAAAGGAAAAAAAAACAAGGACTAATCTAACATTGAATTTTCTATTTCGGTGGGATCCCTACCTCCCCCTTGGACTCTTAAGATCTTTTGTATTGACTAAGTCTATGTGGTTGAAATACTTGATGACTGAGATGAGAATTAGATGTACTCTTCAGCTTGAAGTGAAAAAGAGCAAAAATAGATGTCATATTCTCACAGTAGCCTCATTATGTCACCTCCATACCATTTCCGTTTTCTGTTATTCCGTGGCTGGAGCCAGTTCTAGAAATGTCTTGTAGTGTTATTATGCATAATAGAACAATTTTTAATAGTTGAAAATGTTGAATCTGACATGTTGCATTGACCACACAGAACAGGAAAAGATCCATAGCAGGTGTGGTATTTTAAGATTCTCAAGCTTTTTTACTGTCAGAATGTACATGTATACAAGTTTCCTTCAAGAAGTTTTGTAATCTATAAAAAGAAGGCTGTATATTTAACCAACACATAAAGTTCAAAGAGTGTTTTTGATGAAACGGATGGATTTCAAGTAGTCAGGAAACCTGTATAATCTTGTCAAAGCCAGTAATTCAAGCTGACCTTGAAAAGTCATAGCTCATGTATATATTTCCCTTCAAAATAGTTCACAATGATATAATACATCATCATGTGATTACGTTTTAAAACCTTACAGGAAATCATATATGTAATATTAACCAAATAGACTGTAAGAATTTTACAAGCAATCAAATAAAGAAATACAATGTGACCCTCTAAGGGCAGGGTTTCTGAACCTGCTTTTTTAGTTTCTAGTTTGTGTCCAAATCACTGTATGGCTTAGAGCTAAGAATTTGCCTTATTTGTGTGAAATTAATACAATGATACCAATTTTTTCATAAAAAAAAAAACAAAAACAAAAACAAACAACAACAACAAAAAAACCACAAAACACAAAACCTTACACTATTAAATCTTTAGGTATAGCATGTTGTTACCAAAGTAATTTTAAGAGAAATGTCTGCTTTTAACATTTTAATTAAAGAATCCTAGAATGAACAGAATTTTTTAAAGACATATCATTGACTAGACACTGCTTTTATAGAATTTCACAGCTTTATAAACTTATCAAATTGGGTCATGTGAATTTAAAGATCTATCTGTAATTTATAAGAAATGTAGACCATATTATGAAGTTGAAACATTACTTCAATGCTAAAATATTGCCCTGCTACTGTTGTGCAATTTCTCCTCACTGTAGTATCACTAGATTGACAAAACTTGGACTTAAAAGCATGTTTATAATAAAATTATATTGCATTTACAAATCAACCTTTTGAGTGCATTGTAGGAGTAACCTCTGAATTTGAATAAAACTTTTGTTGTGTTTCCCTTTCCAAAAGGAATCCTTGGATAGCACTGAAGTGACTTTATGTCACATACTCATCTTCTCCTCCTAGTCAATCTAAAAATATTCCGTGGCAGAAGTGAATAAAGAGTTTCAAGCCATTTTTAAATTGAGCGAAAAGGAGATTGACCATGGTACTGAGCTCACCAGAGGCAGCTTTGTGTTCTCTACCATAACTTACTACAGTTACATTCCTACTATTTGAACATGTGTCATGCTAGATCAACATTTGAAAACACTTTTTATGTACATCTCACCGTCATAATTTTAAACAGCAGGTCAGACAGAAGTTCGTAGTCCTTGCTACAAAATATTATTATGACAAAACAGTTACCTGCAAGAAAACCTCTGTAGAGACATTTCTCAATAAGAGAAATTTTCAAAGTAATTTCCCTCTCCAGGTGTCTCTAGGACTCACAAACAAATAAGTGCAGCCCTGCAGAGACATTAACCTCCTAAGAATTTCATATATAAAATAATATAATTTGTCTTTTAATGTCTTCATTTTAAGTAAAACTTCATGAGAGCTCAGAATTTAACATCCGACTTGTAGCTGGAGGTTATCTGGGTTGCAAAATTGAAAATCTTTCAATAGAAAATGCTGACGTACCTTCAACACCAGTGTTTCTATAGAAACTTATTTTATTTATAGAATTCACGTGTTAATTATGGAATAAAATGCATTTCCATAACAACAATTTGGTTCTGTTGTATTCAGATGATTGTTAAATATCAGTGCATCTGAATTGTCCAGACAAGAGAATTGTTGACTAATTAACATGAATTTCCACAGATACTTACATGAAAAATAAGAAAAAAAAAAAAAATCACAGTTTTGCAAAATTTCTTTAAAATTTATCTTCGTAGGATAAAACAAATAGCTTAAAACATGGAATTGCTTTCATAATAACCAGTACACTTACATGTAATTCCATAAGTTGTTATCTGATAAGAACATTTTTTTGCAAGGAAGTGAGTGAAAAATCTTTTGTATTCCAAGTACAGATCTTAATTTTGTAGGCACTTATTATATTTACTTTTCTCCTGGTTTCCTTGTTTCTTAGTTTCAGAATACTACTATTTAACCATTCACAGAAGTAAAACTACATATATTTGGCTATACGTACAGACAATCTGAAAGGTCAAAGGTTGTTTCTCCTAAAATCTGACTACACTGAAAAAGCATTTGCGAACTGAACCACTATGAAAGTCATATCAGTTAAGAATAAATACTATATTGTTTGTTTCATACTTGCAGCATGGTCCACAAGGCTTCACACAATAATACTGTCTTTCAGAAAAAAAAAAAAATCTTTTTTTTTTCTTTTTTTCTTTCTTGTGGTAACTAAACAGCTGTTCAGTGGGAACTAAGAAGAAAATAAAGCTTAATATTTTTCTCAGTTGTTAATCTACTGGTAAATGCTGCAATCAAATATTTTCTTTGAAATATAAAATCATATTCACTTCTGATCTACATGTGTACCATTCAACTCAGTGATGCATTTGACTCAGCCTACAGCCTGGGGTGAATATAGAACCGTACTGTTTAGAATAAAGATGTTCCTGAACAAATTACCTATTACTAAACACTGTAGGTACACCTTAAGGCCTAAATAGACAAAATGTCACCTTGTAATAAAGAAAAATTAATAGCTTACCACTACAGTTTTTACTGTGTATATACATTTTAACTAAAACATCTCTTTTCCTTTTTTTTTTTTTGTTACAATTTTTAAATGTTACGTTATGCTCAAGAGTTTCTTACAGGGGAAAAGTGAGCAAACCAATTATAACACAGCTAAAAATCTGCTACAAACCCAACCAATGTTTTAACAGTTTAAATTTCTGAATTATCTACTTAATACAAAGAAGTTTCACTAGGAATGCAGTTAGAAATGTTAAACAGAAATTTCCTAGTACCTACTCCTATCTTCTGTTGTTCTGCTCATTTTTAATGACTTTCTCCTAGTAATGGTGAAAAAAAATATTTACTAGGCTACAGTTAATAGAGTCTACAAAACAACAACGAGTCATTCAACAGCATAAAAAAGCTAAAATTGTATCCATCTTTTCCACAGTACTGTTTGGCTTAGTGTTCTGACTGGAACCCTAACAGTTCTCCTCTTTTTGTTTACTTCTGCTACTTGCCTTTTGAAGTAAACACTTCTTTTTTCCTTCTAATATTTATGTTTGGCTCATATCTAGGGAATTATTTGATTCCATTTTCTTTATCATATTTTGTATTATATAATGTTTCTTAACAACTGGCTGATGTCATCTCAGGACCTGTCTTTGTTATTTTTCAACAGTCTTTTGAGTCTGGAGAGGTCGTAGTCAACTGAAAGATGGCAAATGTTGTCTTAATTTTCAAGAATCATGGAATCATAGAATGTCGTGAGTTGGAAGGGACCCACATGTATCATGGAGTCCAACTCCTGTCCCTGCACAGGACACCCCACATGTCACCCCGTGTGTCTGAGGACGTTGTCCAGTCTCTTCTTGAACACTGTCAGATTGGGGCTGTGACACCTCCCTGGGAGCCTGTTCAGTGTCCAGCACCTCTGGGTGAAGAACCTTTTCCTCATGTCCAACCTGACCCTACCCTGGCACATCTTCTGCCATTCCCTGGGTTCTGTTGTTGGTTGCCGAAGAGAAGAGATCAGCGCCTATGCCTTCCCCTCCCCTTGTGAGGAAGCTGTAGACTGCGATAAGGTCTTCTCTTAGTCTCCCCTTCTCCAGACTGAACAAACCAAATTATTTAGCTGCTCCTCATACAGACTCATATCCAAACCTTTCATCAGCTTCACAGACTTCCTCTGGACACTCTCCAGTAGCTTAATGTCTTTTATATAGTGTGGCATCCAAACCAGCACACAGTGTCCCAGGTGAGGCTGCACCAGTGCAGAGCGGAGCAGGACAATCCCCTCCCTGTTGGTTGCTTTTTTTTTCTGGTTTTGATTTTGGGTTTTGGTGGTGGTTGGTTGGTTGTTTTTTTTTTTTTTTTTGTTTTGTTTTGTTTTTGTTTTTGTTTGTTTGGTTTTGGTTTTGTTTGTTTGTTTGTTTGTTTTCCCTATTCTTGGGCATTGGATACTGACTGAAACAAATTTTACTCTAAAACAGTCTGCCATTCTTCTTACTCCTTGTGAAATCTATTTTCACTTTCTATCTAAATTTGTCCAGAAAGGATGTGAGTAAGCAAATCTGCAAACAGACACTGCCATGTGAAGTCCTGACCCCATGGGATGGAAAATGAAGCAAGACAAAAAATATCATGAGATGTAATTTCCTTCTGAACTCTAACAACTATAAGCATATACTGCACTGCATATTTGTGACCTAATTGTCAATGACTAAGGAAAACCTTCAAACAAACTAAAAAATAGACAGACAAGTTAAAAAAAAAAAAAGTGTCCTCTAGCCAAGGTGTCACAGAGGCATCCCAAAGTTAGTTTTGGGCAGACAACAAGGTCCAAAACAAGCTTTTATTCTGGTCAAAAAGGTGCAGGAAATTAACCGGTAAGGAACGGGATTTTAGCACTCCAATAACATAAATACAGGTTCAAATATCAGTTGAGGATATTACTGGGGTACATCAAATAATAACAATGGAGATCCACAGTGTGCATACACGTCATCCCCAAAAAAATAATCAGAGCCGTCCCTGACTTCAGGAAACAAATACACGTGCTCATGTTTAAGCATGGAATATCTTCACTTTGTCTAGCGAGGAAAAACACCCACAAATCCTGTGAGGAAATCGGCAAGCGCCCAGAAACTTCTTGGCACCCCCCACTTTGGCTGTGGGCATCCAGAAACTTCCCGACTCTCTAGCGCCTCTTCCCCTCTCCTGGCTAACTGACAGGCGGTTAAACAAAAACCTATATAGGAGAGGCAGGAGGTGTTAGGGAAGAGGGTGGAGGTGTGCATGCACCTTCCACATCGAAAGAGGTGGGGGGAAGCCAGAGAGAGAGCGGGGTGTGCAACTGCCACACAAAGCAACTAGCAGAAAATCAGAAAATGGACAAAAATCTTCTAAACCCTAAAGTTCTAGTGTAATTTTTATCCGGCTAACTTTTCTTCTTGTTTAAAGTAAAAAGGCTAGTGTAAGAAGGGATACAAATACAATTGCACATCGTTCTGCTGGGGCAAAAGACTGCTATGGCGAATGTATGATCTGCTCATGGAAAGTAAGTATATTTAGTGTAAATAGTGATGTGATCATTATCAGTCATGGTGATGGTCTAAAATTAACCCAGTTGTTAAATTTAAACTGATATACAAAAAAATACTTTTAATAGTTACTGTCCAGCAAAGAATATCATGTCAGTTTATTAACAGCAGTATTCTAAGTAGAATTATTCTTGTAATTATAACATTTTGAAAGTTTAGGAGTTAAGAGGTTTGTGGGGGACTACGGTGGGTCCGCGGATTCCCTGACAGAGGGTATGGGAACAGAAATTAGCCTTGAAGATATGAAGGCCTACCCATGAGAAAGATGGGAGTAAAGGAGTATCCGGAGATGTTAAGGATGTACCCGTGAGAGAGAAGGGAGTAGAAGAGTAACATTGATGATAGCAAAATTAGCCAATGAGATGTTACTGCTGTAACTTGTAACCAATAGTGAAGAGACACATGAATTGGTAAAACTGTATAAAAATGCACTTGTGGCAATAAATGGCATCTACTACTTTCATCCTGGAAGAACTTGGTCTGTGTTGTTTGTCCGTCTCAACCACGACAGACGTTGACATATGTTTGCTCTGATACATTGAGTTCCAGCATCTTCAATCACAAAAACATGACATTTACATTCTCTGAATCAGAAGAGAGGGAGATTCAAAAAGGGAAGTTCATGTGCACACAAAAAATTGTTTGGCATGTGAAAAGACATACCAAAAATAAACTTAAAATACAGAGGAGTTGCTTAAACAACCTTAGCAATAGTAGAGACATAGTGGAAATAATTTCACTAACTCCTGTATGCATTATATTTGGTTCAGAGAGAGGAAAAGAATAGAAATGGAAGACTGTGTCCTTAAAAAAATAGCCAATCACACTGCTAACTTTAATTCTGCCTCACTAATGGTCCCTATTCTCTCTCAACACAAGAGTTGTCCACAATTAATTTCCAGGGTTGAATAATTAAAAATTAGACTCATCAACTAGTGAGGGATGATAGCAGAAAATGCGCAGGATATGGTATAAGGTATCAGATGATCTTTCTCGATGAGAACAGGATAATGTTAAAAAGAGTAGCACATCTGAGGCTCTGTATAAAAACAAAGAAACAAGAAACAAGAACAAAAACACCAAACAAAACAAAACAAAACAACAAACAATGACCCAAAACCACAATGGTCTGAGTTAATTTATTCAATTTAAAATAGACTTTATAATTTTCATCTGAAGGGTAATCATTAGTAGATTTATTCCCACTAGAGGAAAAATATACAAAGCTCCTTCAGATTTTGTCTTCTCTTTCAACACTTTTCTTTTATATAGTGACTTAAAATTATTTAAAGACACAGTTTTCATAATTCAGTCACATTTATGCAGGATTATAATGAAGTGTCCTTAGATTATTGTATAAGGAACCCAGCAGAGATTTTATTGTTTATCATTACATGAAAGACTCAATGTAGCTGTCAATGCTAAGCAGAAGTCACCAGAGGGGAAGAACAAATGTAAAGAATTCTGATCATTACTTTGAAAGTGACAAATAAATGTCACTGTGAAACTGCACCATGGTAAAGAAAAAAAAAAAAGTTGCAGTGGTGTGTTTCCTAAACTTTGAACATAACAATTTCTGTTAAGAAGGAATAAAAAGACCCTGTGATTTAATTTATAAACCAAAAAAAGGAGGACTTATATCCGAGCCGTTGACTGCAGATGAACTTTAACTGCAACAGAAGATAATACTCGAGTCTACTGCAGGACAGTGACTTCAAAATATCTACAGGGAAATTAATCCATAACCAAACCAATAATCTAAAAACTGACAAAAGGTTTTGAGCCAAATAATTTTTCATTAGCACCACCCTCGTACTGCTGAGCACAACTTACGGAAGCTCCCAAGGAGCTTCATTACTTTCTCAAGGTGGCAGGTGCTTCTCCCTGCCATACTGGGCACCTTCACTTTGCACACAGGCAGAATCCCTCTGTCCTCTTTGATGGATGAAAGAAAGCCTTTGGTTTCCTTAGCAACAGCCAACAGCAACAACCGGTGAGTTCTTATATTCTTTTTGAACTGAATCCTAAACACTAGAAAGTCACTAGAAGGAAAACATTACCTCTATTCCAGGGAAGAAGCAGCATCATCTCATTAGTGTTATACTAAATCCAAAACAAAAGACTGTGCTAGCTGTAAAGGAGAAAAGACTCTAAATATTTGAAGAAAATTAACTCAACTTCAGATAAACCAGCACAGGCAGAAAAGATGGGGGAAAATATTTTGATATCTCAATCTCCCATATGAACTTTACATATTTTGCTTTTAAGCAAACACCTTACAAAGATGAAGAATTAGAAGAACGTCTTTTTTAGATAAAATAGCCTTCTATAGATTAAACAGTTTCAATTCATCAGCTACAGGAGAAAAGTCATAAACTTAGTTTGGATTTTATGGATTTTAGGAACAGCATATCATATCAGGAGGTGGTCTAGAGCTTCAAAGACAGACTTAAACTATGAAATGACAGGCACAACTATGAATTTGCAATGGAAAAAATAAATCCAGAATGTGTTGGAAAGTGTCTCTTGGAAGGGAGTGTGAAGACTCATATCTACAAAATCCACAGGAGAGCATATGTTTGTTACCCTCTTTGTCTGAATGCAGGTTATTTCTCAAGCCAGAACACTGACAGCTCCCTGCTAGTATAGACATGGGTATATTCATCTTTAGTATGTGAATCTACTCATCTGTTTGCAACACAGTGGTGAATAGGGAATGCTTTTTCCTCACACACCCTCATGGTTTTTAATTTAATTTGATTTAATTTAATTTAATTTTTTTATTTTATTTTATTTTATATTATTTTATTTTATTATTTTCTCAGCACATTACTGAAGGGGAGTGAGTACAGTTCACTATTTTGTATTCTTTTCTTTCCGACGAAAACAATCTATGTTCATGTTATTATTTGTCTTAACATTTTATCTGTCCTTGTGAGGTGAAATTTTAAAACTCTGATAATTAAAAAAAGCAAACACGAGGGAAAGCTAGAATGTAGCAGAAACAGATAGAAAGTCAAGAGTCTAGTAGCTTGCTGTCCTGTACTGCTGACTCATTCAAGAATCACTAGGCAAATTCCTTCATCTCACTAGTTTACATTTTACCCGAAAATGATGACTTTATGTCATGTTTTAACCTGTGCTAGCAATACAACCATGATAGCCGCTTGCTCATCCAACTCTCTACCTCCCAAATAGGGGAGAGAATCAATAGGGAAGGAAGAAACTCGGATTGAGATAAACACAATTTAATAAAATATCAAAATACTAGTACACTACAAACATCCAAGGTCATGGGCACTGACTATGTATTTGAAGAGCCTGGACTATCAGAATATGTGTTAAAAAGAACTTCCAGGTGACCTTGGGAAGTGGATCACATTATGAACTCTACATTACAACAAATTATACTCTATAATCTGTGACTGATCAAAATCTGCAGCTCTGAATGCTGACTCTGCAAACCAGATGCACTAAGCAGCTTGTAGAGATATTTTAGTGTCATTCAAACCAGTTATTACCCCAACTCTGAATCCTATGTCTTAAAAGACAATTGGTGGTGTTTCAGAGAACACAGAGAAAAAAGCTTATATTTCAAGGAAAAAAAATCTTAAATCTTAAATACGGATGATAAATGAAAGCTCAAAAGCATGGGCAGAATGTTATATAAACATGATACAATAAAGTAGAAATCATTTTCATATGAAAACTTTGTTTTTTCTTTTGGGGAAGTCTTGATGCAGTCCTATACTCTTTGGACATATTATTTTATTCCTTATACATTCTGAAAGAATATCTATATGAAAAATAAAATATTTGAAAGAGGATGTTTTCTTTGGCTATCATTTGTTGATTCCCAGGTTTCCACCTTTTAAAAGTTATTTCACTTCACAGTATAATAATAATAATAATAATAATAATAATAATAATAATAATAATAATAATAATAATAATAATAATAAAAAAATACTAAAATTAGCTAAATGTTCTCTATGTCTCTTCTGTGCTAAAGATGAATGTGGTTTGGGTGAGACACTCTCCTCAAAGAAATTTAAAGAACATCATTTTGGCTTTTCATTCTTGTAATTAATGTGCTTACATTATAAGTATTTGGATTGCACCCCAAAATGAAAAGGCTTGAGAAAGCAGAGAAAACTAAAAGGTCTAGTTCACCATGGTGTTGTGTAATGTTCGTGATTTTTTAGTTCCATCTGATTTTCCATGACCGGCAGAAAACTAGTATGAAGCTATACTAAATGAACTGCTGAACAGAACTTAACTTGCACTGATGAGCTGGATCATTTGGTGATAAATAACAACTGTTATAATTATATATTCTGAGGAAAGGATTCTCAACAATCATGATCCAAGGTTTATCATCGGAATAGGTGCCTGAGGGAGAGGTACCTGAGGACTGGAGGACAGTAAAAGTCACTCCAGTCTTCAAAAAGCTCAAGAAGGAGGACCTGGATAACTATAGACCGGTCAACCTCACCTCCATCCCTGGGAAACTGATGGAACAACTTATCCTTGGTGCCATCTCAAGGCATATCAGGGATAAGAGGGTCATTAGGGGCAGTCAACATGGCTTCACCAAAGCGAAGTCGTGCTTGACCAACCTCATTGACTTTTATGAGGACATAACAAGATGGATGGATGATGACAGAGCGGTGGACGTGGTCTACCTTGACTTGAGTGAGGCATTTGACACAGTCTCCCACAGCATCCTTACAGCTAAACTGAGTGTGATCCGGATGACCGGGTAGTGAGGTGAACTGTGAACTGGCTGAAGGGAAGAAGCCAGAGAGTCATGGTCAATGGAGAAGAGTCCAGTTGGAGGCCTGTATCTAGTGCAGTGCCTCAGGGGTCAGTACTGGGGCCTGTATTATTCAATATATTCATCAATGATTTGGATGATGACACCAAGTTGGGAGGAGTGGCTGACATGCCAGAAGGCTGTGCTGCCATCCAGAGACCTGGACAGGCTGGAGAGCTGGGCAGGGAAAATTTAATGAAATATAACAAGGGAAAGTGCAGAGTCTTGCATCTGGATAGGAAAAAACCCAGGTTCCAGTATAAGTTGGGGAACCACCTATTAGAGAGCAGTGTAGGGGAAAGGGACCTGGGGGTCCTGGTGGACAGTAGGATGACCATGAGCCAGCACTGGGCCCTTATGACCAGGAAGGCCAATGGCATCCTGGGGTGTAGTAGAAGGGGAGTGGTTAGTAGATTGAGAGAGGTTCTCCTGCCCCTCTACTCTGTCCTGGTGAGACCACATCTGGAATATTGTGTCCAGTTGTGACCTCTCAGTTCCAGAAGGACAGGGAACTGCTGGAGAGAGTCCAGCACAGCCACCAAGATGCTGGAGGGAGTGGAGCATCTCCCGTGTGAGGAAAGGCTGAGGGAGCTGGGGCTCTGGAGCTGGAGAGGAGGAGACTGAGGGGCAACTCATTCATGGGGATCAATATGGAAAGGGGGAGTGTCAGGAGGATGGAGCCAGGCTCTTCTCGGTGACAACCAATGATAGGACAAGAGGTAATGGGTACAAACTGAAACACAAAAGGTTCCACTTAAATTTGAGAAGAAACTTCTTCTCAGTAAGGGTGACAGAACACTGGAACAGGCTGCCCAGGGAGGTTGTGGAGTCTCCTTCTCTGCAGACATTCAAACCCGCCTGGACACCTTCCTGTGTAACCTCAGCTGGGTGTTCCTGCTCTGGTGAGGGAATTGGACTGGATGACCTTTCCAGGTCCCTTCCAATTCCTGACATTCTGTGATGCTGTGATTATCATAGCTTTATAGTTTCTTGTAGATTTATCATGGAACAATTAACATGGCCTTGTGAAAACAGCGTATCAGAAAAGGAATTACAGACTTCATGTTGTGAGAATAAGAGCTTTTAAATGATGAGTAAAAAATCAGTGTTCTCTGGGGAAAATTCTAAGTGTTGATAAGGAATAAAAAGTTGCAAATGAAAACGTTTAGGGATATTTCTAAACTATGGAGAGCATCATCTTCTTCAAAAGTATCAACACCAACAGAGATACTAATGTAAACTTGACAATTACACTTGTTTGATACAGAATAGCAAATATATCTTTATCTGGATATAGAAGATAAATCATTTTTCCAAGCAATAAAAACATTTAGACAATATAGAATGTGATTACTAAATTTAGTTTATTATTATTTTCAAGTGCAAATACTAATTAAAATTTAATGTAGAGAAACGGTGGTTCTAAATTTATATAATTTATATAAATTTATATAATTTATATTAAAAAGGAACATAGGTAAAAACACAGCATTTTCAATTTTCTTAGTTTTGCTCGGTTTACCTATTTTTTATACAAATGAAGGTCTAAATTAATGTGCTACACAACATTCAACTAAACAAAAGGGAGAAAGAGGAAGAGGAGAGAGAGGAAGAGGAGAAAGAAACTAATGAATTGTATGGATTAGAATGAGAACAAGTAATAGAGGATAAGAAAGTGGGTGGCCATGTTTTGTCTCTTGACAAGTCTGTTACCTAGGAAACAAAAGACCAAATGATTGCACAAATGAGCCTATGCCTGTGGATTTAAATTGATGAAATTATATAGGACTGCAATTTATGCAGAACAAGGAAGTTGATTGTCAGGGTCACTGTTTATTAGCTGAAATAAAAAACCCTAAAAAGCCTATATTCACTGTGATGAGTTTTTAAAGCATTTGCTACCCAAGCTTCTGACCTAATGAAACTATGTGATAAATACTAACCAATCATCCATCCAGCTGATTAATTGCCCTTTTTAAAGACTCTGGTAGAGGACACTAATCATCAACCAAACTCCAGCTCTCATCAGTTGGACTCAAGTTGATTCCAACAGATATCCAGATGGTATGGTTAGGACAGTGTTTTTATTCTGAACAAGGTGTTCATTAATCTGCTGTGTCTGCTGGCCTCCCACCAAAGGCAATGCAGTTGAAGAAACTATAGTGTGTCCTCACATATGATGATGAACAGATATTACTCATTAATTTTATAGTAGAAAAATCTGGTCATGAATCATTATACAAAATGCACCATCATATAAAAACCTTTGTAGAAGTCATAGAATCACAGAATGTCCTGAGTTGGAAGGGACCCACACGGATCATGGAGTCCAACTCCTGTCCCTGCACGGGACAACCCCACAGTTCACACCATGTGTCTGAGGACATTATCCAGTCTCTTCTTAAACACTGTCAGGTTGGGGCCGTGACACCTCCCTGGGGAACCTGTTCCAGTGTCCATAACCATCTGGATGAGGAACCTTTTCCTCATGACCCTCCCCTGACACATCTTCCTGCCATTCCCTCAGGTTCTGTCGTTGGTAAACAGAGAGAAGAATTTGGCACCTTTGTGAGTAAGCTGTAGAGTGCAATAAGGTTTTCTCTTAGTCTCCTCCAGGCTGAACAAACCAAATGACTTTAGCTGCTCCTCATACGGCTTCTCCTTCACCAAATTCGTAGCCACTTCTGGATCTTCTCCAGTAGCTTAATATCTTTTTTACGCTGTGGTGCTCAGAACTGCACACAGTGCTCCAGGTGAGGCCGCACCAGTGCTGAGCAAGACACTCACCTTCCTTCCCCAGTTGCCCTGGTGGGATGCACCAGGACACAGGTCTCTCTTGTCTGCCAGGGACACTGTTGGCTCATGTTCAACTTGCCATTGACCAGAACTCCCAGATTCCTCTCCACAGAGCTGCTCTCCAGCATCTTGTCCCCCAGTCTGTCTGTACAGCCAGAGTTGTCGTGTCACAGGTGCAACATCTGGCACTTGCCCTTGTCAAACTTCATGTGGTTGGTGATTGTCCTGTTCTCCAGTTTGTCTAGGTCCTTTTGCAGGGCCTCTCTGCAGCAGAGAAAGTCAACAGTTCCCCCCAATTTTGTGTCACCAGAAAGCTTATTAAGCAATCCCCCAAGTCCTGAGTCTAACTCATTTATTAAGACATTGAGGAGTGCTAGCCCTAAGATGGATCCCTGTGGAACCTGCTGGTGACTGGTTGCCAGCCCAACACGACTCCATTTACTCGAACCCTTTGAGCCCGGTCCGTCAACCAATTGCTCACCTGCTGCACTATGTGTTTACCCAGCTGTGTGCTGGACATCTTGTCCAGAGGATACTGTGAGAGACAGTATCAAAGACTTTACTGAAATCCAAAAAGATCACATCAACAGGCTTCCCTTCATCAACTAGATGGGTAACCTTGTCATAGAATGAAATTAAGTTTGTCAAGCAAGACTTTCCTGTCATATAAAGTAATTGCTAAAAGAAGGATAGTGTTTGCCCCCTTGACAAACTCTGAGGAACTCAGAGAAACACTTGCAAGAATTTAAAGGGCAATTTTTTTCACTACAGTGCAGTTAGCTTTTTGAAATATGCTTACTGTCACCAATTTCCCAAAGCTTTAGGAAGGTTTGACTATTTAAAATCGTGTCCCAATGATCTTCTAGCATCTTCTAACACATAATTTCTTTATTTTCTGTACAACTATAAAGATAATTATGTTTGAAAAGGCATAGGAAATAATATTTGTAATGAAATTCAAAATGGTCAAACTGCTTCAGCTTGAACAGTCACTTCACATGCTGGCCAGAAGGTAATGTTTGGGAATGAGTATAAGAAGGAAGCAAGCATAAAGTGAACACAAGCTTGATCAGAGAAGTACCTTAAGTTGAGCAGTTGCCAGTATTAAAATCAATAACAGACTCATGTTGAGAATGGAGTTTCACTAGCATTTGAATTAACATTTTCATTCAGAGAAAGATCTGACATCCCAAAGCAACTAATTTCTGTTACAATGAAGTGGGTAAATGTGCTTCTGGTGTAAAGACAGAATTTCACCAGCTTCAGTCTCAGTAGAACCTCTTCCATGAGATTATTTGGAAGAAACACCATGTTGTGACCCTGATGATGAGGTGTGTGTAGGTCATATTTCATTACTGTGGAATATAAAAAATTGTAAATATATTACATCATAATCTTCTGTAAAAACCAAGCTAAAATATTGAGAGGTTGGAGGAGACCATGTAGGAGAAGGGTGATATTTCCTATGGGAGTTGTGACACATGGAGAGCCCACACTGGAGCATGTTTATCCTGGAAGACTGCAACCTGTGGAGGGATCCACACTGGAACAGCTTGTGAAGGACTATAACCTGTGGGAAAGACTCACGTTAGAGCAGTGGAAAAGTGTGAAGAGGAAGGAGCGAGAGAGAGGAACTGTTATGGTATGAGGAGTTTTAGGTTTTGTCTTAATTTCTTACCATCCAATTGTATTTTAATTTGCAATGAATTAAATTAGTTTCCCCAAGTCATCCTGTTTTGTCCATGGCAACTCTTCTCATGTGACATTCTTTAGGTCAGTGCCTTCCAAACAATTTTTGTATAGCAGTCAAAACTTTGGCAAAAAAAAAAGTCAAGAACTAACTGAGATATTAGAATACAATCATGTGATGTTCAGGTATGAGTCTGCTGATGCCTACATGTGACTTTAATTGCACTCATGCAGAAGTTTAAATCAAAGCATGTATTTTCAGTAGCTCCTTATATGCATATTTGTTCCTTATGGCATTTTTGTTTTGTTTTGTTTTGTTTAGAAGAGGATTTCACCTGAAAGTTAAATCAGGAGAACTATTTTGAAACACTTCCACAAATATAGCATAGTGAATGATTTAACACACCTATAAGCCAACCTACCTTAAATGTTTTTGCAAGTCAAATTTTAATTTCTAAGTATCTCAAAAAAGTTAAAAGAAATAAACATAGCCAGTTTTGACTCCGGAGAATTTGGCAAAATTCTGATTTCACTAATCCCTATTAAATCTTACTGTCAATTTTATCAATAATTTTATCCTCATTGTAATAAAAAAGTTTTTATCCTTTCACTCTTCATATCTGAAACTGCCTCTTGCTGTTGACTGCAATCTTACTTTCATTTCCTTCGAGACTTCCATCCTAAAATACCTTGTCTTCACTCCAATTCCTTCTTACCCATGACTATATTCTCTATTGTAGCAGGACCACTCTATATGTAGCTCATACTGAACCAGAGGAGCCAACTATGAACAGTCAGAGCTATGAACTCAACTGTTTTTAAAGTGATTTGGTTCAGGTATAGGATTAAGACAAACAAACAAGTCCCCAAACAACCACCACCAACAACAAAAAAACAAACCCAAACCAAACCAACAAACAAACCCCACAATCAAACAAAGAAAATCTCTTCTGGTGTAGTGGAGATCTGAGAAACAAGCAAGTGGGGACAAAGGAACACTGCAGAAGTTACTATGTGCCACTAACAGCGAAACTAGATTCTCCCTGAATCCAAAGTCCAAACTGTTAGTAGAAAACACATACAGGATTGTAATGCTTCTGGCTTAATAGAAAGGGTGTGGATTAAAATTTCATTTCATATGTGTCAAAGGAAGAAAAAAAAAAATTAATCTAACAGGTTAGTTAAGGATAGACAATATTTGAAAACTCCGTTAGCCAGACTCCCAAAGCTCCAGTCACTGCTTCAGAATGAAGTATGAACAGACCTTAATGCTATGCAAATTGTCAGCTTGCAAACAACATAAAATATCTATGAAATATTTTGCAGATATTTCTGTGGTGGTCATCTAAGTCCATTAGAGTCACTAAAGTTACATTTTGCCTCACTGATAATCTTGAAACTGATTAAATTGTTGCAATAGTGGTCTTTTCGATATCTGAATTAGTTACTGGAAGATATAAGAAAGTTAAAATTGTATGTAGGTTAAAATATCTGCCATGTATATGTAGACTTATACGTGTACATACAAATTTATCAAGCTGGCGATAATCTACCACACTGGAGCAAAAGAATAGAAGTTAGGATCCTAGAATAATTTGATTTAGAAGGGACTTCTGGATGCTTCTCTTCCAATGCCCTGCTCAAAGCAGGGTTAACTTTTGAGTTAGTTCAGATTTGCCAGGACTCGTCCAGTCAAGGTTCAAAAATCTACAAGAGAGAAAGAGAGACTCCACAACCACTCTAAACACTGTTTCAGGTCTTTACCATTCTCGCTGTGAACAACTACTGTAAAAAAATAAATTTTTTATATATACTTTTTGTTTTGTTTTAATTATGCTACTACATAACAGGTAGACCTAGCAGTATTAGGTTAACAGTTGGATTTGATGATCTTAAAGGTCTTTTCCAACCAAAATGATTCTAGAATCCTATAATTCTATGATTCTACACTATAAACCTGACAAAGTTGGTAAGACCATTTAAAATCAGCTTTTGATCACCTGTCTTCCTCAGTCTAAGCTACCAATAAACTATGTCAGTCCTCTTTCCAGATCAAGATTTAAGGGATCAATGGTCCTTTGTTTATGACTGACATAATTGTTTGTTTGTTTGTTTGTTTGTTTGTTTTTGGTTATTTTCATTTTGATTGCATGTCCTGCCTCCTTACTTGGAGGAGCTTGTCTTTATTGCTGTGAGACTTCCTGTAAAGAGAAGGCAGGCAGAAGTATTGTTCTGGATTTCATTTACAGGTTCTCATCTTAAACTTTTAAGTTTTTTGATTTTTAACTGTGCTTTTAGTCTCTGACAATTTAATTCATACACACATATATATGCCTCCACAATAAACCTGATTTTACAGAAATAAAACCCATAGTAGATGAACCTATGCGAGATTATATATTGTCAAGCAATTGGGTATTAAACTATTGACTGGGTATTTGGTTTGAACAGATGAGTTTTGCACATACATTTTCCATTATTCTCACTACGTCTTAATAATATTATGTCCTTTTGTACATAAATAGCTTATCGTCAGATGGTTGCCATGT
This sequence comes from Patagioenas fasciata, assembly GCF_037038585.1. NCBI lineage: Eukaryota > Metazoa > Chordata > Aves > Columbiformes > Columbidae > Patagioenas > Patagioenas fasciata. The sequence continues at coordinate 41,000,752 of NC_092525.1, read as the reverse complement.
TTATTCCAGTAATCATCTTTCCTTGATGGCAATAATGGTACTACCCATCTCCTCATTGCAAGGTCTGTTTGGCAAATTTTGTCATAATTCAAAAGTATTTAAGTGTAAAATTGAACACCAATCAAGGTGTAAAGGTATTGGTCTGAAACAAAACAAAATGTGAAGGTGACCTGGAGCTTCCTATAAATACTACATGTGGGACTCAACCACAAGAAAAATTGCTTTTGGAAGAGAGAAAAGGTGTGAATCCAAGAGTGAGACCACCACACCTGTTCTGGCCTGCTTCTCAAAACCCAGCATATAATTTTGCAAAGCACCAGAAGCACAATAAAATTTGTTTATATAGCAGGATTTGGAAAGGAAGAGGGAAGCTGGCTGGTGGCATGGTTTGGCATGAGGAAAGTAATAGCAGGAGGATGTCTGCCAGTAAACAGAGCTTGAAGCAATCCTGTGAATAGCACGTAGCTTGGCCATCATCCATGACTTTGCCAACCTTCCTTGCACCATCAGTCTTGACAGTTCCAGTTTGGTAGTCTTTGACTCTGCAAACACTGCAGCTGGTCTTAATGACAGGCAAATTTGCTTTGCAAAAAGAGACATATTCCACCTTGCCATTTAAAGAGATAAACATAAGCCATTCTTACAGAAATCTGCAAGTGCTCTCAGGGATTAAGAACAAGCAGAGACTAACAAGAAAGAGAAAGTATTTGCTTGCACCTACATCATTCACCTATTTCTACCAAGATTCAGTCAACTGAAAAAAAAATGAACATTGACACAGCTTTGGTGTTTTTTAACTTCAGCAAGACCTGTTTGAGTATATCCATTTTATCAGTTCTTCAGACTGGAAATATACACATTTTTGAAGACTTTCTTTGAAGAAAGTGAAATCGGAGATAATACTGTTGTCAATGCAAATACGGCCAAAACAGATGAAACCTTCTCCTTCTTTTAAACTCTGTCTGTTCAGGTTCAAATTAATCTAATATGTGAGAAATCTGATACTATTGTCATGAATCTGATGTGTCTACTTTAAAAGGCAGATGTGGAATATATTCTGTGCAGGTAATATTCCATAATAAGAGTCTCCCATTTTCTTTGATGTACCAGGAGAAACCTGAATATTTCTCTCTGAGTACCCAGAATCCATTATATGAAATATGATAGAGTATTCTCTTCTCGTCTTACCACATTTTCAGTAAGAGTTAGTAATTTCCATTCTTGTTGATAAGACTCAATGTGACAGTTCAAACATATTTTCCATTATCTCACAATTATTTTATTTGTTCCCCCTAACTTTATTTCATATGAAACATTTATTTAATTAAATAACCTGAATTTCTTATGCATTGAACAGTTAACCACGTGAAAATTTTTAGTTCCTAACACATACGTTACCTGTCCAAGTGTTTCCCTTTACATCTGATGCAGTCAAATTATTCCTTGCATGCACACTAGCCCTGTGCCACACCAGTTCTATTGTTCTCAGAGTATCACTTTAGATCAAGCACGATGGTGAAACTTGCTGTAACAATAATGACAGCAGGATCCTGACCTGTGCTCAAATTGTTCTTTCCTCACAGATCCAGTCAATGAACTGGAACAGTCTGAAAACTGGAAGACTTGATTCTGCTGACAAGCTTTTCAAGCTTGATGTCCCAAAGACACAGTATTTACCAAGTTCACCATTTCATGGATGACTGCTCTACTGAAGAAAAAAATAAACAATATTTCAAATAAAAGTACAAAACTGTCTTAAAAAGTAACACTACAATTTGTGCAAAAAATGATCAGTAAGAAAAAACAGTAAATATATTAAATGATGATCAGCCATTGAAGCTTGTGTTCAGATTAATAAATAGCCTGCATTATCTACAGCTCAAAGGCTTAGGTCATGTTTCCATTAAAAATGAAGTATTCTCAAATTGCTTTCAGACTTGCATCCATGAATGTGATTTTTAACATGTACGAATAAAGCATTCTTTATTTTTATGATGCATTTTCACATCTTCCATAAGGAGTTTGTTCCTACCAGAAATAATCAAGCAAATGCCTAATGAATGTTCTAACAGGTCATACTCCGAAGCATGTGGGGTTGACAAGTTGTTTTCTAAATGATTCCTCTGCATGGCGGGAATACTTATGCCAGTACTTGTTAAATTTTAGCAGTGACATGGTCCATTAATTCTTGTGGTGCATTGGGTAGTGATCTCCCATTTTCCTTTCACTGTTCATAAAAACATCAGTGTTATATTATTGTAAGTGCCAGGATGAACAAGAATTGTTTATACAGTATGAGAACACATCTCACAGCTTTACAGTAATTTTTCTTGTTCAAGAGATTAAATGTAATTAAACAGAAGAGTTAATGTACACCTTATCACTATCTCTGAGTCATCAGCAGCTTATGAAACTGAGCCTTCAAGAAAACAACTTTGACCTTTACATCTGTATCTTTACCTCTAGCAAACATTCCTGGGATCAGCTGCCTGAAGCCAGCTCGACCGGAGTGCGAGCGAAATCTCGACGCTACAGAGGTGGGTGAGGGTAAAGAAAGGGGTTTCAGGTCGCGTTTTCGTTTTCGATTTCGCTACCCGGAAGCCCCCGGCAGCCGTTGCGGAGGCGGCTGACGTGGCGTGGGCGTTACCACGGTGACGGTGGTTACGCCCCCTCCACTTTGCCTTGAAAAAGCCTGTGGGAGGGCAGCGACGCGCTGCCCACCGGGTGCTGGGAGGTGAGCCAGCCTGTGAGGCAGGAGGGTGCTACCCACGCTCTGCCGCAGCAACGACGGTGGTAGCTCGTGCAGTGGGGTGCAGAGGTTCTGTTCCCCCTTGCTGTTAGACCTCTCACCTGTTGCTGGTGACACAGACTGGGGCGTGGCAGTGCAGGTAGGCTGGACACAACCAGCTCTTTTAGGTGAGTTTGTTGGGGGTTTCATTTCGTTTGGGTGGTCTTTTTTGTTTGTTTGTTTGTTTTTAAATAAAGGCAGTAATGGTTTCTAGAAAAAGGAAAGCTGTTGCTGCTGCTGATACAAAGAGTGTGTCTACACAGGAGGTGTCTACACAGACACTACCCTCCAAGAAGGATGCAGCCACCCAGGTTTCTGGCTGTGCAGAGTGTCTGTGCCTGGCATTGGTACCAGAGGATGGTGTGGGAGGCACCTGTGTACGATGCGAGCAGGTCAGTGGCTTACTGTGCCTGGTGGCAGAGCTCAAGGAAGAGGTGGAGAGACTAAGGAGCATTAGGGAAAGTGAAGTGGAAATTGACTGGTGGAGTCAAACCCTCTTGGCTCCTAAGGGTGTGCAACCAGAGATGGTGAAGCCCCATCCTTCCTGCCATAAGGCGGATGGAGCAGAACTAGCTGATGAGGGGGAATGGAAACGGGTCCCTGATCGGAGAGGCAAAAGAGCACTCTCTCGAACACCATCACCACCCTTGGTGCCCTTAACAAATAGATACGAGGCCCTGGACCCAGAAAGTCCATCAGAGAACAGCCAAGAAGATCTGCCTGGAGAGCCTCCTAGACAGACCTCATTTACAAAAAGAATTACAACCGCAACTATAAGGAAAAAACAAAGAAGGGTGGTTGTAGTCGGCGACTCCCTTCTGAGGGGAACAGAGGGCCCTATATGTCGCCCAGACCCATCCCACAGGGAGGTCTGCTGCCTTCCTGGGGCCAGGGTGAGGGATATCAATAGAAGACTGCCGGAGCTAATTCAGCCCACAGATTATTATCCCCTGTTAGTAGTCCAAGCTGGCAGTGAGGACATTAACAGAAGAAGTATCAGGGCAATTAAAAAAGACTTTAAAGCACTGGGTCAGTCAGTTCATGGGACAGGAGCACAGGTGATATTTGCCTCAGTTCCTGTGCTATCTGGAATGGATGAGGAGGCAAATAAAGAGAGAAACAGAAAAGCCCATCTCATTAACAGATGGCTAAAGGATTGGTGCCACCATAAAAATTTTGGTTTTTTTGACCATGGGGCAAACTCCATGGTACCTAGTCTCATGAAATCAGATGGGCTTCATCCCTCTGGGAAGAGCAAGAGGACTATAGCCCATAAGTTGGCAGCACTGATCAAGAGGGCTTTAAACTAGGTTTGAAGGGGGAAGGGATTGAAACTGGGCTCTCCAAAGATCAGCCTAAGGACAAAAAGCCTGAATTAAGAGTGAAATCAGCAGCCCACTTGAAGTGCATGTACACTAATGCACGCAGTATGGGCAACAAACAAGAGGAGCTGGAAGCCATCGTGCAGCAGGAAAGCTATGACATAGTTGCCATCACAGAAACGTGGTGGGATGACTCGTATGACTGGAGTGCTGCTATGGGTGGCTACAGGCTCTTCAGAAAAGACAGGCAGGGCAGGAGAGGTGGAGGGGTGGCTTTATATGTTAGAGAGTCTCTTGACTCTGTTAAACTTGAGGTCAGTAGTGACAAGGTTGAGTGCCTGTGGACCAGAATCAGGGGCAAGTCCGACAAGGCTGATGTCCTTGTGGGTGTCTGTTATAGACCACCCGACCAGGATGATGAAGGAGATGAATTATTCTACAAGCAGCTGGCAGATGTCTCAAAATCGACAGCCCTTGTTCTTGTGGGGGACTTTAACCTGCCGGATATCTGCTGGGAGCTCAATACTGCACAGAAGAGGCAGTCTAGGAATTTCCTAGAGTGTATAGAGGACAATTTCCTTCATCAGCTGGTAAATAAGCCTACCCGGGGTAAGGCCTTGCTAGACCTACTGTTTACAAACAAAGAAGGGCTGGTGGGAGATGTAGTGGTTGGCGACCGCCTGGGGCATAGCGACCACGAAATAATAGAATTTTCAATAGTTAGAGATGCAAGGAGAGCCACCAATAAAACCTCTACACTGGACTTCCGGAGGGCAGATTTTTGCCTATTCAGAAGTCTAGTTCAGAGCATACCCTGGGAAACAATGCTTAAAAACAAGGGGGCCCAGGAGGGTTGGACATACTTCAAGCGGGAGGTTTTGAGGGCACAGGATCAGGCTATACCAGTGCGCCGAAAGGCTAGCCGGCAGGGAAGACAACCGGCTTGGCTAAACAGGGAGATTTTGAAGGAAATCAGAAATAAAAAGAGAGTTTACAGACTGTGGAAAAAAGGGCTGGCTACCTATGAAGAATTTAGGAAAATAGCTAGATCGTGCAGGAAAAAAATCAGGGAAACAAAAGTGCAGTTTGAAGTTAATTTGGCCAATTCTGTTAGGGATAATAAAAAGTCCTTCTTTAAATATGTTAATAACAAAAGGAGGGGCAAGGAAAACCTCCATTCTCTACTGGACTTTGAGGGAAATATAGTTAACAAAGATGAGGAGAAAGCTGAGGTACTTAATACCTACTTTGCCTCAATATTTACCAGTCAAACAGATGGCCCTCAGGATAACTGGCCTCTGGAGATGGTTGACAGGAATAGGAAGCCAAATAGTCCCCTTGTATTCCAAGAGGAAATAGTTGGTGGCTTACTGAGCCATCTGGATCCTCATAAGTCTATGGGACCAGACGGGATCCATCCTAGGGTGATGAGGGAGCTAGCAGAAGAGCTCGCCAAGCCGCTCTCCATCATCTTCCAACAGTCTTGGCTCACTGGGGAGGTCCCAAATGATTGGAAACTGGCAAATGTTACCCCAATCCACAAAAAGGGCTGCAAAGCTGACCCTGGCAACTACAGGCCTGTCAGCCTGACCTCGGTGCCTGGCAGGGTGATGGAGCAGATCATCCTGAATGCAATCACACAGCACCTCCAGGATGGACCAGGGATCAGACCCAGCCAGCATGGGTTTAGGAGGGGCAGGTCCTGTCTGACCAACCTGATTTCCTTTTATGATCAGGTGACCCACCTAGTGGATGAGGGGAAAGCTGTAGATGTGATCTATCTAGACTTCAGCAAAGCCTTTGACACTGTCTCCCATAATATACTCCTTCAAAAGCTGATAGCCCGTGGCTTGGACAAGTGCACTCTCTGCTGGGTTAAGAACTGGCTGGAGGGCTGGGCCCAGGGAGTGCTGGTAAATGGGGCTGCATCTAGCTGGCGGCCAGTCACTAGTGGTGTCCCCCAGGGGTCAGTGCTGGGTCCAGTCCTGTTTAACATCTTTATTGATGATTTAGATGAGGGGATTGAGACCACCATCAGCAAATTTGCTGATGGCACCAAGTTGGGGGGCAGTGTTGACCTGCTGGAAGGCAGGAGGGCTCTGCAAAGAGATCTGGATAGACTGGAAAAATGGGCTGATTCCAATGGGATGAAGTTCAACAAGGCCAAGTGCCGGGTCCTGCACTTTGGCCACAACAACCCCCTTCAGCGCTCCAGGCTGGCACAGAGTGGCTGGAGAGCAGCCAGACAGAAAGGGACCTGGGGGTACTGATTGACAGCAAGCTCAACATGAGCCAACAGTGTGCCCAGGTGGCCAAGAAGGCCAATGGTATCCTGGCCTGTATCAAAAATAGTGTGGTCAGCAGGACAAGGGAAGTGATCCTTCCCCTGTACTCTGCATTGGTGAGGCCACACCTGGAGTATTGTGTTCAGTTCTGGGCCCCTCAGTTCAGGAGGGATATTGAGGTGCTGGAGCGGGTCCAGAGAAGAGCAACAAGACTGGTGAAGGGACTTGAGCACATGACCTATGGTGAGAGGCTGAGGGAGCTGGGGTTGTTCAGCCTGGAGAGGAGGAGGCTTAGAGGTGACCTCATTGCTCTCTATAACTACCTGAAGGGAAGTTATAGTCAGGTGGGAACTGGTCTCTTCTCCCAGGCAGTTAGCAATAGGACAAGGGGACATGGGCTTAAACTCTGCCAGGGGAAGTTTAGGCTGGATATTAGGAAGAAGTTCTTTACGGAAAGAGTGATCAGGCATTGGAATGGCCTGCCTAGGGAGGTGGTGGACTCACCGTCCCTGGAGGTTTTTAAACTGAGATTGGACATGGCTCTTAGTGCCATGATCTAGTAAATGGGCTGAAGTTGGACCAAGGGTTGGACTTGATGATCTCTGAGGTCTTTTCCAACCTAGCCAATTCTGTGATTCTGTGAAATCACACTTTATCTCACAGCCAGTTACTTGAACTCACAAAACTTCTTGAACTACCTGTATTAACTGTTCAGCTTTGTCTGAAAACAGCAAAGATTCTTTTGTGTCCTCAAGATCTAAACAAGTTTAGCTTTATTTGAGTTAACCCTGAAATGACATCAGTGGAGTAATGTTATGTTGGATGTTTCACACCCACCTGAAAACAGCTCAGCAGAGAGAACAGATATTCAGCATGACCTGGACATTAAAAAGAGATATTCTGTTGTTAAGTTACTCAATATTACAGATACTGTATATCATGAAAGTAAGTAAGAGCATCTGAAATCAATGCAGTGCAGAAAAACTTTGTAGAACTGAATTCTAATGGCAGGTTATGTCTCAGACCAAAATAGTATAAAAAAAAAAAAAAAATCAGAATCTGATAATTAGTAAAAAGAGCAAACTTGAAGATATATGTAATTTGAAGATTAAACTCATTTTACCAGGATCAGGACTACATTTATTAAGAAGAATCAGGCAGATTATCTTTACATTTACATGTCACTGAGAAATATTCTCTAAGAACAGTAAAATGTCAAAATGGCTAACAGCAAGACTTTGTGTAACAAGTTATTTGAGCTGAGTGAAATTTTCTGTGTTTGTTCCATTTACCAGAAGACACATTCAAATTTTTCACCCCAGATGAAACTTCTAGAGGCACAATTATCAGCACGGCACTACCTGGCAAATGTGGCCAACACTTTTAGACAAAAAATGCTATCTGTATTTTCAGAGTTTATGATCATCTCTAACACTTTAATTTAGTGCCTCTGTTTCCATGAATGAACCTAAGAACTGAAATCTACAGTGCTATGGTTGAACAGTCCCTTGCATTGAACTTAAAGAGGTGTAAAGTTGTCATCAGTGAAATTCCAGTTACAGAAATAATTTGCCACTGCTGTTCCAATAAAATGCAAAATAACCAACTTTTAAGGTGCACAACTCATCTACTTAGAGTTAATAATGTTTTATGAGAGGCTAACTTCAACCAGTATAGGGTGATATATATTATGGGATTTGTCTTTAAATTGCTCCACAAATTTAATAATAAATAAATACTGTAAGAGTTTCAAAATAATTCTGATTTTTTAAAGAGAAGATTTGGAGAAAACCTAAGCAAAATTTGATGTTAAGGCATATGTTCACTGCACCATTTTGTGAACATCCATGTACAGACAAAATGAATTCTACACATAATTACAAAAGGAAAATAGTAAAATAAAATAAATAAAATAAAATAAAATAAACCGCAAAGATCTATTTTAACAGTACCATGAATAAACAATTAGAATTTATGGAGGGTCTACTTTAAAATCAGTGATTCGCAGCACTGTAGAACTTATGACATAGTGTCACTGGGTATGTAGGTCTTGATGTATTCACATTCAAATGAAATATAGAATCAGTCATAAACTTCCCCATAGCTAGTCACCTAAGGAAGGGTATCATATTACATCTTGTTTGACAGAAATTCAGAAGCAGCTCCAACATTTTAGTGATGGGTCAAGAGAGAGATATTTTATGGCTGTCTGCTACAGAAAGAGGTGTGTGGCTTTTTTGTGGTATATATCTTAAGGTAAAAATCAGCTTCTTCAGTACTTTGGAACTTTACATTCTGAGTTCAATCACAGATATTTCAAGTGATTACACTCTTACCCTAAACTTAGCAGGGAACAAGAGTCATGATCTATTTCAGTGCAGAACAAGACAAAGAATGTGTGTTCAACCATCAAGCATTTATGCAGTTTACACTTTGTAAAAACTAAAATGCACTCCTTGCAACAAGGACAATGTTGAAGTTCAACTCACAAATTTTTAATCATTTTTCAATGATAAGTGTAATTTATGAGCACAAGGAGGAAACACCAAAAATTTATTATCATGAGAGATCACCTTAAAATTTCCTAGTGTGGTCTTTCTACTGACTCTTCTGGGTACTTCTCATCAGCATAAGACAAGAAGAAAATACTGTCTTTACAAGGGTGATAAAAGGCACTAACAAACGGGAATAGAGGAAAAAAATCACAAGTACCAAAATGAAGCTACAATAATTTCTTATTTCTCTTAAACTATACTACATGTAATCAGTTGATAAAATGGGGGATTAATCCTGCTGTTTTTCTTACATTACATGGCTTGCCATAACACATATGGAAACTGCAGCTGAACGGAACTGTTGCTGATGCAGAGATTCACAGCTGGGAAGAGGACTGAAACCACTGGAACTAAAAGACTGGAAAACAAAAATGTGTGTTCCTCCTTTACAAATTCTTTCCACCACAGAAACACGAGGTTGCTTGTTATCTAGATGTGATCAGTCTTCAACCTTCAGTCACCTCCTTTTGCTTAGGATCCACAACTTTTTGTTCTTGTTTCTTCTGAACAGAAAGCAGTATTTTTAAGGTAAATAACAGCTCACGTATGAAAATCATAGTTCAAAGCATAAATACTCATTGGCTTTGTGTGTGAAAACCCTTACTACTAAATCTCTTCTGATTTAAATTAAAGCCTTAAGGATGAATTGTCTGGTATCTTTGTATTGTATGTCTGTATTTTGCTTTTACTTTGAGGGAAAAACATGTAAAAGAAGGCACATATCATTTTTGGATTTGATGAGATAAAATAAAAATTTATTCTCTGGTTTCAGAAGGCCTGCCCTCTTTTACTCATTTCCATTAGGAGACTAGTGACAGGAATTTAGGTAGGAATTGAATTTTTCTCCCACTTAACACCAAGGCTGAGATTCTCATTCACTGTATACCTCCCCACTGAGTTTGACAGATAACTGCAGGATGAAGTCCTAATTGCAGGACTGAGGATCAAATGAACATTTTAAACATCTACCACCCAAGAATGAATCCTTATGGTGTTTTTTAAGGTTTCAGAAAAAATAAATTCAGTGAGAAATGAAAAATATCAGTATGATGAGTGGTCTTTGGATCTATCTTCTCCTACTTTCAGGTCCCAGATTCTACTTAATATTTACAAGAGTCTTCAAAATCATTATTAAAGCAAAATACATGACAATATAAAGCTAATAAGTGGCAGAAAAATCTTTTTTGTCACAAACCAGTGAAATGTAATAGAAATAATGAGAACAACCAGCAGCAGATATTTACTCAATTATTTTAGCTTACTCAAATATATTTCTTTACCTACTCAAAGGAAGTTAATGTAACATTTGATTTGCAAAGAGACATGAATCTGGAAAGGTAAGCCATGAATCCTTGTGTTCACTGAAAATTTAATGATTTTTCCAAACTTATATTTATCTTCACTGGATTTCTGTTGAGATAGTAAGAATTACATATCTCTGTAGCTAATCCCTCACTTTGTCTCAGACTGCGGTAGAATCTGTTTTCCTGGAAGCAATGTAGTGTTGTTATTTCACATGGTTGAATCTGATGGGAGAAGAAAAGTTCAAAGAAATAATTGCTGATAAACTGATTATGACTACCTAAATTAGATCATTTGACCTATGGCATTTCATTACCATGAAGCCATTTTAAGGACATTTATTTTCTAAGAAATATGATTCTAGAACATTTAAATATCAACTGTACACAGAAGATACATTAACAGAAAAGTGTATTTTTAAGAGACAGTGGTGATTTTTTTATTTCCACTTTACAAAGTTAAATAGATCAAAATTTTATAAGGTTTTTTAAAGGCTGAGAGTCCACGTTTGACTCCATAAAATTCTTTAGTATTGGAAGTCTACCTTTTATATTGTATTAAAGTCCTGGCTTAAGCCAAGTTGTAATAGAATGGGATTTCACAAACAATGATCTAAGTAGTGATGAAAAATAACACACCATTGTTCTGCTTGAAACCCCAGTGATTTTTCTGTGAGACCCCTTTTTATTCTCTACATCACACAGAATGTGAATCTGATTTTACACATTAAATGTGAGCAGTCCCATTAACAACACTAAGATTTCTGAAGATATACAGAATTAATCTCAAGAGCTGATCTTTCTGAAAATGTACAAATAAATTAAAGTTGCTTGACACTAGATTAGAGTTATTTGTTATCTTTCCCAACAATTTTACACTGATGTTTAGTTCTAATTGCTCTTATCAGTTTAGAGATTGACTATGAATTATGCCAGCCCATATTCACCCTGTGGTATGGAGGCCAACTCTAGGATGAATTTTGCCTCACTCATGTGATTTGCTCCTTCAACAGAGCAGTTCACATTAGTAAGAGATTAATCAGTGCTGATGTTTCAACAGTTCCAGACCTGTACTGATGGCTGTCACATGCCTGAAACAATTAGCAGAGTAGTTTCATTCTGTTCAGCATTAGTTGGGAAGTGATTACACAGCAATATACTGGTTGTCAGGAAAAACAGAAAAAATATTAAATAATTGGAGAGTTAAATTTTAAAATCAGAGAGCTAGATATCTTCAGCCTGGGAAAGAGAAGATGAATCATTCTTATTAATCAAAAACAAAGGGAAGTTACAGAAGAAAAAATGGTTAAATGTTGAAAGGATAAAATACTTTCACATGCCTGAAAGCTGTGCTGTATCTCTCACCTTTTCACAGCTTTTCTAGAAAAAGCACTCTATACTGTCATGCTTGACTCTCCACTTTTTGGTATACAGAAGATACCTGTTAAATGCTTTGTCATGTTATTACTCATTTTACTTCATCCATGTCTTGTTAAGGAGCTTTCACCAAGTCGAAAGAGCCTTGGATACTGTCTTAGAGCTCTCTTTCCTTGACAAATATCCAACAGATATTTCTTAAGATGTTTGGAGTTGCCTGATAAGAAAGATAAACTAAAGGTCACAAAGGTATACCACTTATCTGAAACAGTTTTTAGGAATCCTTTGAATTACCTTGTTCTGAAAAAACCTGTAAGAATTGCAACAGAACAACTTTCCCATCCCTTCATTTCTTCAATGTTGTTTCTTGTAGCAGGATAATAGTTTCCTTTTCATCATCCATTCTGTGCCCTGAATTTCATTAACAATAAGCTCTCATGTATGTTATGCCCCTGCATATACACAGAGACACTGTATTGAATAATTAGTAATTATTCTCCTTTCACAGAATCTCTGAATGGTTGGGATTGGAAGGGACCTCTGGAGATCACCTAGTCCAACACACCTGCTAAAGCAGGTTCACCTAGAGTAGTTTGCACATAAAGGTGTCCAGGCAGTTTTGAACGTCTCCACAGAAGGAGACTCCACACCCACTCTAAGCAGCCTGTTCTAGGCAAAGGAAATATGTTTTTCCTCATATTCAGATGGAACCTCCTTTGCTTCCCCCTGTGCTCGTTGCCCCTCATCCTATCGCTGGGCACCAAGTCAGTTTAAATGCATCTTTGGCACACAATCATCTTCAATTATTGATTTAGCCTTGGAAAAAAAAATGCTTCAGTAGTCTAAATAATGTAAATCTGACACATAACACTTATCGAAATACACTTTCTTCCCACTTCTGCATAACTTCATTACATCTCTGTAATGGGACAACTAGTGAAGAAATATGCAAAATGTTCACTGGATATGTAAAAAGTGCTCATCAGTATAGACTGTAGACATAATTTCTATCTTTACCCAAAGAAACGGGCCTTGGGTATATACTTACAACTCCCACTTCAATGAAAGGCTACAAAATTCTGGAGCCTCACAACTTGCATGACTCTAATGAATGTCTGTGCAAACATTTCTGATCTTGATCTACTACTAGCAATATTGGAGTAAGTACCTTCCTCTGACAGTGCATTTCTTATTTGTACCTTGGTGTCCATGTACCTTAAACAGCTAGACATGAACTTCAAGAGAAATAATTTAAGGTAACTAATTTTGTTAAAATAATTAATAACATATATAGAAATGAGTAGTACATTGTAAAATCTTTGACCAAAGAAAAGGTTACTCACCTCAAAGTATTTCCTTAATAGGGAAAAATGGAATTTAAAAGAAGAAGAGGAGGAAGTGATTTTTAAAATGAGAGGTAAAAGGATTGGTTTAAAACTGAAGTTAGTGACCAACTAAATGTAAAGACAGAAGAAAAGTAATTAAGAAAGGAGAGAAACAAAAAAAAAAAAAAAAAAAAAAGAAAGCTAGCAGAGATTTTAAAATGGAACTGCAAAGCAAAAATCAGCAACAGACCCGGTCAAACTGGTAGTTCAGTTCACTGCTTGTGTAGGAGTGAAATAAATGTAAACTCTCTTAATTTTTCCTTACTTCGAATGCATGGTTTTTTTTGCTCTTCCTGTAAGATATTGTAACATTCTCATAATTTTCTTAAAACCCCAGTAAAAGCCACTGAAGTACTTTCCCTTCTACATTCTGTGCCATGACCAGTTCAAATCTCATGCAGCACTGTACAACCATACTCAGTGATACCTGTTCCAATAGAATGTATTTTATGATGCATATTAAGCTATTTTAACTTGCAACATAATCCATCATCCATGTTCCACATTCTGTTATTTATTCCCCTGCAAATGAGTTGAATGATGTATCTTTATGCCTCCTTCCTAATGAAATAGATTATAAGAAATCAATAATGATGTCTGTTATTCTAACATTAGAAACAACATGCTAACACAAAAATATTTAATAAGGTACAGGTAGATTACAGCTGATAGAAATGCATTCTAATTCTAGAATGCCTCCAATTTAAAACACTTTTGAATATAGGCTTAAAAATGACAAGTATCAATAAATCTACTGATTTAAATGTAAAATTAATATCTTTCACAATTTTAGGACATATTTATATACTTAGCTCACTTTTCGGAAAAAAATCTGCATTGCTTAATACCCTCTACAGAAGATTCCTAAAGTAATTAAGGCACACTGGCCATTCTCAGGAATGTACTAATTCAGGTAGATGTGTACCACACTGCAGTTTTTCTGCATGTCAGTCTCTTGGGCATACAGGGACTAGTAAATATAGACTACACATACCAAATAAATATTGATACAGTAACAATGTCTGTAAGAGTTAAACAAAAAAAAAAAAAAAAGAAGAGTCAGGTTTTGAAGTGAAACATCTGTTTTATGCACAACTTAAGGCAGTGTTTGGTAGAGACATGAGAATTTTCTAGGAACTATTAGACCTATTAAAACCAAGAGAAAAGGGGATGGATTCCATTAATCTCAACACAATGCAGCCATCCTAACAAGAAACTATACTGGTTTCTCAAAAGCAGATAAAGGCTGATGGAATCTAAAACCATCAAGATTTCTTTTCTTTCCCTGTGTAGATATTGTTAATTTCTTTTGACAAGGTTTCCAAGAAAAATTAAACTTTGACTCTTAGATTGGGTCAAATTTTGTCTTACGTTGTTGGAAGATCAATTAAGTGTTTTACTACTACTGTTCCAGGAGTAATTCTCATTATATGGTGGAATATATGGCACTATATTTGCAATTCCTTAATAGCAAATGTCTTCTTTCTTTTCTTTTCTTTTCTTTTCTTTTCTTTTCTTTTCTTTTCTTTTCTTTTCTTTTCTTTTCTTTTCTTTTCTTTTCTTTTCTTTTCTTTTCTTTTCTTTTCTTTTCTTTTCCTTTTCTTTTCTTTTCTTTTCTTTTCTTTCCTTTCCTTTCCTTTCCTTTCCTTTCCTTTCCTTTCCTTTCCTTTCCTTTCCTTTCCTTTCCTTTCTTTTTCTCTTTTTTTTTTTTCTTAATACTGAACAAGCATACAGAAAGGGCACACAAAATGCAAAGTAAATGTTACTGCAGTAAAATCTGCTCAGTGAATATCAGCTAACAATTCAGTTGCCTTTTTCTAGCTAGTTGTGAAGATTGTTTGAAAAAGTCATTGCAGACTTTTACAACAGCTACCAGCATAGAGTAGGAACTAGTTTCAAGGTGACTTAACATATAAAAAGGATATTTCTGAGCGTTTTGTTTTTCACAGGTGAGTACCATGTTAATTATGGCTCAACCTTCAATTTTTGTGGAAAAGCTACAATCCAATTCAGAGAACAGACTCTACACTTTTCAAAACCACCTCACCTTTCTGCATGCATCAGGTGCTCGGATTGCATAGATATCTGCAAAGTGTAGTATCAGCTCCTCTGGATCAGTGCTCCAACAAAGTCTCACCAGGGTCTGTTTTCTCCCTCATTTCTCACCACTCTTTTTTCTGCTTCAAATGAGATTTTTATATCCTTAATTGACTCTGTACCACATCTTCTCTGCTCTCTTTCCACACTTATTCTTCTCCTCTGCACCTCAGAAGACTTGACTGTAACTAGAATTATACACTTAGTGGGGAAAAGGGCTCTGTATTTTTAAGTCTTAAAGCAATTGATGATTCCATTTGAATTATTTTTTTTTATGATGTCATCAGAATTTCCAGCTCAGCACAAACAGGATCCTCCATCAGAAGCAAAGAAAGACTAATTTTCTGTGTTCTGGTTCCAAACCAAAACGTGATTCTCACAGTTCTTCCCCCTTTTCACAATCCATCCTTTCCACATAAGATCTTGTGTTCCCAAGAAAATCACATATCTGATTACTAGAACTCCTTCTTGGAGAGGAGTAGGGGAATGGTGGACATCCTGAGTAAATAGAAAAAATGTTGAAAAAAATGAATGAACCCCACTGAAAAAAAAAAGTTTTGTTAAATGTGACTCTTTAATTATGTCAAAAGTTAGGTCATTGTAACTTCTTGAATACAAACCATCTCGGACTGTGACCCTGTCTTGGGGCTGCATAAGGACATTAAAAATATTGTGAGAGTGAAGGTCAGGGAAATGGATGATGCCAGGGAGTCTGGAGATGAATTTGTTAAAGATACAGTTATTACTTTTGGAAGAACTAAACCAGAGGTATTAGCCAAGCTAGTAATGGAAGAAATATAAGAGAACCTCAGGTGTTGTCAAGATGATGAGCTGAAAGACATTCTGACTTAGTTTTCTGTTTTATTGCTTTTAACTTGTATGGACTACAGAACATGTGATCAGTGAGTAATTAACCTCCAAGTTACAATTTAGAAATCAAATACATTGAAATGTATAGAAAGATCTGAGTCCTAGGCTGGAATGCCTGAGGAACCCATTTACCAGCTAAGGAAAGAGTTAAGAATTTAGAAATAAAACTTTGACTTCTGTGGAAAATTTCCAGAGGCATTTACGTGGAGGCATAAACTAGATCTGTATAAGAAGTCAGTTCCAATTTTTTATCCATTTGTTGTAGTTTATTAGTTAAACTCCCTTTTAAATGTGCAGTAAGAAAACTGGTGATACTACAATGACATTTAAATATTTTAAAATATATTTTTTTAGCTACTAAAATCAGAATATTCTCAGCAAAGTCAACAGGATTTTATATCAGCTAAAAGTCTTACTACTCTAATTCTTTTCTGTCTTTAAACATATTTATTGTTTTAGTTACACACAGTTTAAATCATATATGATGCTACAAATCTATTTATCCATAGAAAAATCTGTATAATACCAAACCACTTACAGGATGTGTTTTAGATTCATCATCTGTTCTAATGAGAAAGAAGTTAACAATAGGAATTCAGAAGAAACTGAACTCCCTAAATAGAGAAATCAATTCATCTCTGAGACCTTACCCTTTAAAGCATCTTATTTTTACTAGGAAATTTAAAGTGCTTAAGTATAATTTTGAAAAAAACACAAGTGAGTGACAAAATATAAATGAAATATATTAATACAGATGATGATACATTGTGTTCAACGTCTTGACAAACTCATGGGCAGACTATATCATTAAAAATGTCTAGCTGCAATGCTATCTTAAACAGCAGGACTCTGACTGTACTGGGCTGTCAGCCCTTCATTAATTAACTTAGGCAAAAACCCACATTCATGGTCCAAACAGTAACAGTCTGACAACACATTAGAAATGAAACTTTACTGAGGCAGTGAGAAAGATGAGCAACAATGCACACATATAGCAAGTCACCCAATCACTGATTGCAAACCTGAATAAAAAAAGCCTAAGTGAAACACTGGTAACCCTTTGATTCTTGCAAATCATAAATCTACATTTCCTACAGACTTGTAGGTTAGAGTATTATTTGATGATTTGTTGTGTATAGGATAAGCTAGGTGAGGTTGGTGTTCTGATATGTACAGTGTATAGGTTACATAGCCAAACTCTACACTCTCCATACTAGGCACTGATAACTTCTTGAGGCTGAGGTTGAAAGCTGTTGCATCACAAGATGGACACACCTATGGGGACGTTCAATATGTATCACTAGTTTTAGGTGGTGGTTGCTCAATTTAGTTTAATTTTTGCCAGGACTTGCAGCTCCTCAGTCAGGACATAGGATGCATGGAAGCAACAAAGCAGAACCATAGAATCAACTCTGTCAAGGATCAGCTGCACAGGTATACAGGAGGTGAATGCTGTGGTGTCTGCCTAATTACTACAAGAGAAGCTGGGAAATAAATTACAATTCAGGATCTGTATCTGTTTTTATCCAGTGGCCACCAACTCAGGTTAGGGAGTGGCTCAGTCATGTCTGGGAAAACACATTACAACACCATGTAGAACTCTGGGCTCATCATTGACATCATCACTTCCTGAAATATAAAATCACTTCTAGGACAAACCTGAAGGGATGGATACAGATCCAACATCAAGATCTGGGTGCTGACGTCCATAACAAGGGTGACTGCATGCCATGCATTCACAACTTCTGACTGGGGCAAGAACTTGAGTTAAGCAAAAGGATTTGCCGGAAAACAGAACTGGGACGTGGCTGATACCTACCCACTAGTTTTCTGGCAGTACCTTAGAGAGGAAAGAAGGGCCAAAGGGATTAACACCAAGCAGCTGAAGGTGTTACAAAGCTCGTGGCCATTCAAAAGCTGCAATAAATCATTGTTCAGGAACTTAGCAATATACTGGGGGAAGGTAAACCCCATTTTCAGCAGAAGCCATCAGGGGCAGCACCATGCTGGCCAGCAGAGGTGTCCTGTCCTCTGCCAGGGTGAGGATTTGAGGATTCCTCCACATCCAAGAATAACTTACGTTGCAGTACTGTGCCCTACACTTCAACTCAGATGATGTGGCCGATATCCTTGCCACATAGGTGGCAACACTTGGCCAAGAGGCAGGACATATGTCTATGAGCAGGCTATATCTTTCAAAATGGTAAGCTGCAATAATATCTAAAATAACAGGACTCTAACTGTGCTGGGCTGGCAGTCCATCATTAGTTAACCTAACTGTAGAAAACAGCACTCAAAGTCAGAAAAATTTTCCTGCAGATGTAAAAACGTTCATTGATAGGGCAAGAATTAAAACTGAAGTGCAAGGAAGCATTTCTAATATGGTCATATTGGGTAGAAATTTAACATGTGTTACAACAGAGATATGTAGGATTTTTAACTAGCATTGTTTAGACACAAGTGGTTACAAACGCTAACCGTCATATTGACATCACTATCATACTGATAGATGTTCCATTATTTTTAACATTGGTGTGAAAGATGAGCAGAGTATGCATGGAGTTTAACAGTAGGTCATTAAAAAGATTGTTCCCATCTGCTAGAGAATAAAAGAAAGTTAGACACATCTCAAGGAGAACTTAAATTGTTGTAACTGCAATCTAATTATTAATAAAAGGAAACACCACCACTTCTGTAGCGTTATATTTCTTTTCTAAACCTCCAAAGAATTCAAACCATTATGAGATTTCCCTGTTTTATTATAATTTGGTTTTTGTCTTTTATTAATTCCTCAGCATATAGGTTTCCGTATGCACACTACTGCCTTAGAGGGCTAACTCGCTCAAAATCTACTGAATTTGCCTGAGTGAAATAAGTTTTAAGGACATCCATTCAGCAACAGAGAACTTGACAGTAAAACTATTCACTACAGTTCTTGATACTAGTTAGTTCAAAAGAAGAAAGAATGCCAGAAAAAAAAAAAGTACCTATAAGCAACTAACCAATTATGAAGTCTAAAGTAATTTAAATTGCATTAAAATATGACTGCATATTTTAAACACTGCTTTTTTTTTTGCAAAATGTTCAGTCTCAACAACAGAAATCAGAGGTCAACAAGCATAAAAGCTGTTAATGTGCTATAAGTAAGGAGGAAACTATTACTGAAACGTTTGTTCTAAAACAACTAATCTGTTACTACTTGTTCTTCCATTGATTTAATAGTCACTATTAGAGTCTAACAAAATATAAAAAGCAAAATTTTTAATTCTCAGATAATAAAAAAGCTCCACTTTATTTCTTTCAATCCCATGCCAAAAATTTTACAAATACCTATTTATTGTATGTGAAAAAAACATTTACATAATGAGGGATAAGGAGGGAAACTGATAAAACTGTAAAATAACATTAACGATGAAACCTAAAACTCTTACATTTGCCTTTGAAGTCTGCCAGTCTTCTTCTATAGCTACTGTGTGAATGAAGATAAACTCAGCTATGGAAAGAAAAGAAACAAATTTAGCTGTTTAATCTTCTTATCCTGATAATTGCAAGCTGTGATAATTCTTTATGCTCTGTGCTTTTATTGCTTTCATATGACAAGGCTTAGAAACCCCTCACTATTGTAGTTTAAACACATCCTGCTATTTTTAGAGATTGCTTCTTAAATTTTTCTTGGATTTTACTAATCACCAAATTTGGGGCAAGGAGAGAAGTGTCATCATTTTCAGATGCAGAATTTCAGACAGTTTTAGTTTTTCTTCCTTGGTATAAGCAAGAAATCTAATAGACAACAGGTACACATTTTACCAGACAATATCTGCCAAGGTTGAGAAAGTGATTTTGGTTTCCCCTCTGCCTCCTTGTGTGGTAGTTGAAGATTTTGCTTTGCACTTAATACTAGTGACTGAGAAAAGGTTATGGCATAGAGTGGAATGGGAAAGCAAAGCAGTTTCTGTTCTATCTTGTAGATTTAACATGTTTTATGCCCTGTGTGTTGTCGTAAGGAAATGGACTCAGACCTGCTTTTTCCTATGTTTTACCTTCCTTATAATGTGTTTGTCTGTAAAAGCAAGAACTCTAAAGTAAGAGATTTCAGGATTCTTTATATTTAAAATCTGACTTTGTATTCAGACCATTAGTTTTATAGTGCTCATGACACTTGGTGCAGAGAAGATCACAGAATTATCTTTTAAGGGGTTTCCATCATTAACACACAGAGGTTACTGCAACCCATGGTTTCCTCAACAATGTTTTTACTGACCCAGGAAAGTAAAGGACTACAAAATTGCCCAAGGAACAGAAGTCTTGTAAAGACACGAAAAAGTGAAACTTTTTCTGAGATACAGTGTTGAGCCTTTACCTTAAATGCAAGAGGTAATAATATAATCTAACACATTGCTAGCATGCAGTTTAAAAACAAGGTCGTATCCGCAGAGTTTTCCTCGTATTTCATAGATTTTTCCTTACTACCTTGCAACCTCAGAAAAACAAAACAAAACAAAAACAAAAACAAACCAAAACAAAACAACAAACACAACCACCCAAACAATGAAGAACACTGTTGTTGAAAAATTGCTCCTCAGTTATGGCTTTATTGTATATTTGAAAGTCATACTGCATTTAAGTATTTCTCCTAACTAGTAAGAAGAAATTCCTGGAATAGGAATTATATGGGGTGTGATGCACTAAGTATAACTGAGCATCCACTAAACTCAGCTAAAAATTCAATTTTGCAGTAGGTATTCTTCTTCCTTCGTTTCAAAATTTCAGTGAGGCTCAATAAAACAATAAATAAGAATAAGTATTCTGAAGAGATGATGGAGAGAAAAACAAAGGTAAAATTTTGCAGAACAGAGGATTATAATCATGACAGGATTTGGAGATGGGGATTCAGTTCACCACAGTGAACATTAATAGCAGAATTCTTCCAATATTTTCACTTTCATTTGCTCCTTCTTATGTTTTATGTATCACAGGAGAGGGCACTAGAAGTTCAGATGATAAAGCCTT
Organism: Patagioenas fasciata; assembly: GCF_037038585.1. Taxonomy (NCBI): domain Eukaryota; kingdom Metazoa; phylum Chordata; class Aves; order Columbiformes; family Columbidae; genus Patagioenas; species Patagioenas fasciata. Next base: position 40,979,762 of record NC_092525.1, on the reverse strand, counting down.
GGCTACTTCTAGATGAAGCAGACTTTATTGTAGGGGTTCATTGCTTCTCAAATGAAGACGTCACTATTACTCTATAAAGACGGTATAAAAGGTCTCAATGAAAAAGATCTTCAAACTCCTCCCATATTCTGAACTTTAAACCTTGCTATTGTAAAAACATGTTTTCATTTGAATGGAAGATCAGAACATGACAAGTTCACCCAAAATGAATATAGAAACATATTAGATGGAGGTTTTTTTTGTTTTTTTTTTTTTTTTTTGCAGTCACAGGGAAAGCAAAACACTGGCCTTAAGTTCAAAAGTCTCACCAGGAGATATGGAGAAGTTTTATATGTTGTACTGACTTGCTTTTATCAATATTTTTAGATAAGAATCAGAGCTGGATCTTTTTGTATTAAGAAAAAATAATTACACCAAAGCTCACGTTACCCTATACTATGATTTTTTAATACGGGACTGAGGAGAGTCCAGCTTTGCATTGTGCACATAATGGTTTCAATTGGCATTAGCAAACAGATATCACATTAAATACTGTATTAAACATATTAGTTATACATCATTAAAGATGCACTCAGGATGAGACTGACCATAATGGACATGAGAAGAGCGGGAGGAAGGCCTTGCTCCTTTCCCTATAACAACTGAATATGGTTTCAAGAATATTTTGACATGCAGAGTTTAAAAAAGAAAGACCAAAGTCACAGCATCAGGCTGAACTAACTCCTGCCTGAGGTAGAGGAAAGATCCAAAATTAAGCTGGAATTAGAAGCCCGTATTATAAATCTAGAGGAATCCTTATGATATTTGTTTACACCAAGAGCCATTGAAAGTTGAAAAAGAAGAAAGAAACACTGAAGAAAGGAACCATTCAGGAAGGCTGAATGATGGGGGATTACTTCCAAGTATTCACTTTGCCTCTTTTAACCACCAGGTCAGATGATTTTTGTTGTTGTTGCTAGAGATATCTTGTACCCTGGTTGTATTTTTCACATTTTTATGAAACAAAGCTCCAAAGTTTGGGATCTGATGTGTCTTTTGGTATATTCACTTTGAAGTAAAAAACTTAACCACTTGAAATATGCAATAAACACTTGAACTTTGTAAGGTAGATAAAAAGCCCTAAAAGCAAATTTCAAAAGTTATTAAAGGGGTCACAGAACTGATGTAAGTGCCAAAAGCACATGGATCTGAACTAACAAAAATGCTTTATAAATCCGAATAAAAACAGGAAAGGAAGACAAATATGTATTTTTGTAATATAGGTGTGTATGTCATTCAACTCCTTGTCCTGCTGAGCACCTGTTTCTTATGTGGTAGATAGCTGCTTGAAACAGTGTCAGACAGAACCTGTGACAAACTGGATTTATTAATACAATGCTATACATACACTGAACATAATATGTAGCTCAGAAGTGCTATCACTGACAAAGGATGCAGTTAAAAATTCCCAGTTAACATGAATACAAACAGCAAACCTTCATCTGTACAGCACCTGCAAAGTGTTCAATCACATTACAGTACTGCACTGCAGCTGACAGAGGGTTACAGCCATGCTTACTGCTGCACAGCCTTTTGGGGTGGATGTAGATGGATGATAGAGTCTGCAGTTGCCCAAAAACAGCAGCCACTTTGCCCTCTGTCTTTCAGTCACAGAGTGTGACCTACTCCAGGTGCATTCAAAATGTGACCTCAACTGGACATGACAAATAGTGGATAATGCATTCGGCAGTAGCTGCACTCTGAGAGCTCAGCTATCAGAGGCAGCCAACAGACACAGTAGTTCACAGAGAAGTCAGTCTCTGGGTTCTGTTTTGGGAACTTCTGGAGAGAAGCCTCTTTGCCTCTGCCTTTAATGTTAATGGTGGGCCCTGGAACCCTCAGAGTCCAGGAGAGGCAGTCTGGTCAACCTCTGTATTGGGTTTGCATGGCAAGGTTTAGGTAGCATGGGGTGTGACGGGGGTGCCTTCTGTGAGAAGATGTCAGAAGCTGTCCCCATGCCCAACAGAGCTCCAGCCAGCTCCAAGATGAGCACACTATTGGCCGAAGCTGAGTCAATCAGTAACGGTGGTAATGCTTCTGTGAGAACATATTTCAAAAGAGGTAAAAACTGGTATGCAACAGAAGATGGGAGAGAGGAGTGAGAATCTGTGGGAGAAACAGCCCTGCAGATACCAAAATCAGTGAAGGAGTGGAGGGAGGTGCTCCAGGTACCAGAATTAAGATTGCCCTGCAGCCTGTGGTGAAGACCATGGTGATGCAGGCTGTTCCCCTGCAGCCGATAGAGGTCCACAGGGGAGCAGAGATCCACCCTGCAGCCTGTGGAGGACCTCACAACACAGCAAGTGGATGTACTGTGAAGGAGGCTGTGACCCTATGGAGACCTTGTGCTGGAGTAGGCTCCTGGCAGAACTTGTGGATCAGTGAGACACCCTTGCTGCAGCAGTTTATTCCTGAAGGACTGTACCACACAGAAAGGGCCCATGCTGGTGCAGTTCACGATGAACTGCAGTCTATGGGAAGGAACCATGCTGGAGAAGTTCATGAAGACCTATTTCATGTGGGTGAGACCCCACGACGGAGCAGAAGAATGTGAGGAGAAAGGTGTGGCAAAGACACTGTCTCCCATAAAATCCTTCTACTGAAGTTATTGAGGTCTGGACTGGATGGGCAGACAGTGAGATAGATTGAAAATTGGCTGAAAGATCCAGTCCAGAGAGTGGTGATCAGTAGTATGAAGTCTAGTAGGAGGCCAGCAACTAGCAGTGTACTCCAGGGGTCAATAGTGGGTCCACTCCTGTTTAACATCACAGAATCACAGAATGTTAGCACTTGGAAGGGACCTCGAAAGCTCATCCAGTCCAGTCCCCCCGTCAGAGCCGTCAGAGCCGGCACACCTTAATGAGATTACACAGGAATGTGTCCAGGCGGGTTTGAATGTCTGCAGAGAAGGAGACTCCACAACGTCCCTGGGCAGCCTGGGCCAGGCTCTGCCACCCTCACCAGGAAGAAGTTTCTTCTCAAATTTAAGTGGAACATCCTGTGTTTCAGTTTGTACCCATTGCCCTTTGTCCTATCATTGGTTGTCACCGACAAGAACCTGGTTCCATCCTCATGACACTCCCCCTTTTCATATTGATGATCATGAATGACCTTGCCCCTCAGTCTCCTCTTTTCCAAGCTCCAGAGGCCCAACTCCCTCAGCCTTTCCTCACATGGGAGATGCTCCACTCCCTTCAGCATCGTGGTGGCTGCGCTGGACTCTCTCCAGCAGTTCCCTGTCCTTCTGGAACTGAGGGGCCACAACTGGACACAATATTCCAGGTGTGGTCTCCCCAGGGCAGAGTAGAGGGGCAGGAGAACCACTCTGACCTACTGACCACCCCCCTTCTAATCCACCCCAGGTACCATTGGCCTTCCTGGCCACAAGGGCCCAGTGCCGGCTCATGGTCACCCTGCTGCCCCCAGGACCCCCAGGTCCCTTTCCCCTACACTGCTCTCTAATAGGCGGTTCCCCAACTTATACTGGAACCTGGGGTTTTCCTGCCCAGATGCAAGACTCTACACTTGTCCTTGCTATATTTCATTAAATTTTTGCCTGCCCAACTCTCCAGCCTGTCCAGGTCTCACTGGATGGCAGCACAGCCTTCTGGCGTGTCAGCCACTCCTCCCAGCTTGGTGTCATCAGCAAACTTGCTGACAGTCACTCTATTCCCTCATCCAAGTGGTTGATGAATATATTGAATAGTACTGGTCCCAGTATCAACCCTTGAGGCACTCCACTAGATACAGGCCTCCAACTGGACTCTACCGCATTGACCATGACTCTCTGGCTTCTTCCCTTCAGCCAGTTCACAATCCACCTCACTACCTGATCATCCAGTCCACACTTTCTCAGTTTAGCTGTGAGGATGCTGTGGGAGACTGTGTCAAACGCTTTATTGAAGTCAAGATAGACCACATCCACTGCTTTGTGATCATCTATCCCCCTGCTTATGTCCTCATAAAAGTCAATGAGGTTGGTTCAGCATGACTTCCCCTTGGTGAAGTCATGTTGACTGCCCCTAGTGACCCTTTTATCCTTGATATGCCTTAAGATGGCACCAAGGCTAAGTTGTTCCACCACCTTTCCAGGGATGGAGGTGAGACTGACCAGTCTATAGTTACACGGGTCCTCCTTCTTGCCCTTTTTAAAGACTGGAGTGACATTTGCTTTCCTCCAGTCCTCAGGCACCTCTCCAGATTCCCACAACTTAGCAAAGACGATGGAGAGTGACCTAGCAATGACTTCAGCCAGCTCACTCAACACCCGTGGGTTCATCCCATCTGGACCCATGGATTTATGAATGTCCAAATTGCTTAATTGCTCCCTAACCCAATCCTCATCAACCGAGGCAAACTCCTCCATTGTCCTGCCTTCCTCTGGGGCCTCAGGGGTACGGGGCTCCTCAGGACAGCCTCCGGCAGAGTAGACAGAGACAAAGAAGGCTTTCAGTAACTCTGCCTTCTTTGTATCTTCTGTCACCAGGGCACCCACCTCATTTATCAGTGTGCCTACATTGCCTCTAGTGTTTGCTTTTTCTGCCACGTATTTGAAGAAGCTCTTTCTGTTCTACTTGGCCCCTCTCACCAGGTTTAATTCTAAGGAAGCCTTAACTTTCCTAGTTGCCTCCCTACATCCTCTGACAACAGCCTTGTATTCTTCCCAAGTGGCCAACCTCTCCTTCCATCATCTGTAAACCCTCTTCTTCCACTTGAGCATACCCAACAGTTCCCTGTTTAACCATGCAGGTCTCCTGGCTCCCTTCCTTGACTTCCTACTGTCAGGATGCTCTGATCTTGAGCTTGGTAGAAGCTTGATAGAAGCAGTCCCTGAATGCTAACCAACTATCTTGGGCCCCCTTACTTTCAAACAGCCTTGCCCATGACATTTCCTCCAGCAATTGTTCGAAAAGGCCAAAGTTCGCCCTGCTAAAGTCCAGGGTTGTAATTCAGCTTGGTATTCTGTTCCTGCCACATGAGATTCTGAACTCCATCATCTCATGGTCACTGCAGTCAAGGGAGCCCTAAACCTTTACTGCTTCAACCAGACCCTCCTTGTTCGTGAGGATGAGATCCAGCAGTACTCCTCTCCTAGTTGGTTTATCCATCATTTGCACCAGAAAGTTCTCCTCAATGCACTGGAGGAACCTCCTGGACTGTGGCTGGCTGGCTGAGTAGTCCTTCCAGAAATTATCAGGGTAGTTAAAATCCCCCACCACAACCAGGGCCTGTGACTGGGAGGCTGTTCTCAGCTGCCTGTAGAGGCCTCATCATCTTCCTTAACCTCATCTGGTGGCCTATAATAGACACCCACACCAGCATCACCCCTGCCAGCCTGCCTCTTAATTCTCACCCATAGACTCTCAACTTGCTCCTCATCCACTCCTGGAGAGTACTCAGTACATTGTAGTTGTTCTCTCATGTAAAGAGAAACTCCACCACCACACCTGGCTGGCCTGTCTTTCCTGAAAAGGACATAGCCATCCAGGACCACATTCCAGCCATGTGAGGTGTCCCTGTAATTGCCACCAGATCATAATCTCCTGACCAAACAAAGGTTTCTAACTCCTCCTGCTTATTCCCCATGCTGCACGCATTGGTGTACAGGCATTTCAGAGAGTGAGCCGAGAACACCGATTTCACCCTAGGGGTATGGGAGGCCTCCCAGCCTTCATCAACTCTAGAGTGCTGCCCCACTGGTGCGAGCCCAGCTACAACCCCGTCCCCCTTTGAATCTAGTTTAAAGCTCTCCAAATGAGCCCTGCTAATTCGTGTCCCAGCATCCTTTTGCCCCTGTGAGATAAATCTTTCCCACATATCCCTGTCTGGACAGGTGTCTTGTAAAACCAGCCATTATCAAAGAATCCCTGTCTGTAGCACCGGTCTTGTAGCCAATCATTTATGGACTGAATTCTTCTATTCCATCTTCAATGGAATAGAACTTCTTCAATAATAACTGGATGATGGGGCACATGATGTACCCTCAGCAAGTTTACAGATGATACAAAACTGGGAGGAGTGGCTGATATGCCAGAGGATCATGCTGCCATCCAGAGGAACCTCAAAAGCCTGGAGAAATGAGCTGACAGGAACCTCATGAACTTCAACAAGAGGAAGCCCAAAGTCCTGCACCTGGGGAGGAACAACTCCAGGCACCAGGACATGCTGGGGATGACCCAGCTGGAAGGCAGCTTGACAGAAAACGGTTCTCCATGGACAGCAAGTTGACCATGAACCAGTAATGTAACCTTGCTGCAAAGATGTCTGCTGATATCCTGGGCTGGATTAGGCAAAGTATTGCCAGCACGTAGAGGAAAGTGATCTTTCTTTAGTGAGGCACTATCTCTAATACTGTGTCTAGTTTAAGGCTCCTCAGTACAAGAAAGACATGGACATACTGGAGACAGCCCAATGAAAGGAAAAGAGAAGAGAGGAGAGGAGGGGAGGGGAGGGGAGGGGAGGGGAGGGGAGGGGAGGGGAGGGGAGGGGAGGGGAGGGGAGAGGAGAGGAGAGGAGAGGAGAGGAGAGGAGAGGAGAGGAGAGGAGAGGAGAGGAGAGGAGAGGAGAGGAGAGGAGAGGAGAGGAGAGGAGAGGAGAGGAGAGGAGAGGAGAGGAGAGGAGAGGAGAGGAGAGGAGAGGAGAGGAGAGGAGAGGAGAGGAGAGGAGAGGAGAGGAGAGGAGAGGAGAGGAGAGGAGAGGAGAGGAGAGGAGAGGAGAGGAGAGGAGAGGAGAGAAGAGGAGAGGAGAGGAGAGGAGAGAGAATTCAGTTGGAAGGGACCTAGTTCAACTGCTGGTCACTTCAGGGGTGACCAGAAGTTAAAACATCTTTTAAACACTGACAGGCTTGGGGCATCAACCACCTGTTGGAGTCTGGTCCAGGAAGCCCCAAACCACAGAGATTAGTTTATATTATCTGGAGTGAGATTAAGACACAAGTGAGGTCAAATGCCACTTAAATAGGGAACTTTATTGAACACTTGTGAAGAAGATGGTGATAGGAGCGGGGGGAAAGGCACAAAAGTAGGAAACTTAACAGGCAGTTGGGATAGGTTTGCAAGAGAAAGTTTACCACCAGGGATCCAGCTGGTTTCAGTAGGCTGAGTGGGGCTCCTCAGGAAGGCAGTTTATCCGTCACTCACAGGGTGACCGCCCCTTATGTCCCTGAGAGGTACACACATGGTGGGGGTCTCTGGGGCACGTGTGCTGCGTGGTCATACAGTCTTTTTTCAAGGCATTTGGGGGATATTCTGAGAAGAGGTTTTCCCTGGCAACAGCATGTACTGCCCAGTCCACACATTTGTACACACTCTTGGTGCCAGCACACTGGTCCCATGTACTACTGCCCGTACCTTAGCAGGTGATAGGCGATTGCTTGTGGCCAGGCAAGTCCCCCATTGCCTGTAGCTGAACAGGCTTCCAGGGACTTGTAGTTAGGCAGGTCTTCAAGGAGTGACATCACTGTTCAGGGACAGCAGCAAACAGACCCTGAGACAGGATGACCATGAGCCAGCACTGTGCCCTTGTGGCCAGGAAGGCTAATGACATCCTTGGGTGTATTACAAGGGGGGTGGTCAGTAAATCAAGAGAGGTCCTCCTTCCCCTCTACTCCGCCCTGGTGAGACCCCATCTGGAATATTGTGTCCAGTTCTGGGCCCCTCAGTTCAAGAAGGACAGGGAACTGCTGGAGAGGGTCCAGCATAGGGCAACAAAGATGATTAAGGGAGTGGAGCACCTCCCTTATGAAGAAAGGCTGAGGGAGCTGGGTCTCTTTAGTTTGGAGCAGAGGAGACTGAGGGGTGACCTTATTAATGTTTATAAATATAAAAAGGGTGAGTGCCACGAGGATGGAGTCAGGCTCTTCTCAGTGGCAAACAATGATAGGACAAGGGGCAATGGGATCAAGCTGGAACACAAGAGGTTCCACTTAAATTTGAGAAAGAACTTCTTCTCAGTGAGGGTAACAGAGCACTGGAACAGGCTGCCCAGGGAGGTTGTGGAGTCTCCTTCCCTGGAGACATTCAAAGCCCGCCTGGACACATTCCTGTGCGACCTCACCTAGGCGTTCCTGCTCCAGCAGGGGGATTGGACTAGATGATCTTTTGAGGTCCCTTCCAATCCCAAACATACTGTGATACTGTGATACTGTGATACATTTAACTTAAAATATGGTCCCTGACACCAGCTCTCCAGGAAGCCTGTTGCAGTGTTTGACCGTTCTTTCTGTAAAGAAATTCTTCCTAATGTCAAGCTAGGACTGGTCAAGCTGGGGATCAACCATCATGATATATAAGCTTTTAAAGAAAAGGAAAATGGAGAAAGGTCCATTTCAGTGGTGCCCAGTGCAAGCACAAGAGGCAATGGGCACAAACTGAAAACATGGGAGGTTCCATCTGACCATCAAGAAACATGGAAACATGTATGGTGAGGGTGACTGAGCACTGACACAGTTTGCCTGGAGAGGCTGTTGAGTCTCCCTTCTTGGAGATATTGAAAAATCAGCTGGACGTGGTCCTTTGCAACCAGCTATAGGTGGCCTTGCTTGAGCAGGGGAGGTTGTACTATGAGATCTTCAGAGATCCAAAGCTAATCTGATTCTCTGTCCTTCCTGCATAGAGTAACTAGTAATTTCACCAAATTCCTCTTTTCAGAGGGGACTTTTCCAGACTCATGTTCATGCTTCCAAACTTATGCTAAAGAAACTCTGCAAGCTAAAACTACTTTAAATTCTTCTACCTTTCCCCAGGATCTACCAGTTTCTATAGTATGTGAATACATCTGTTAAGTTTTTAAACAGAAAAACAAGAGCTATGGCTTCAGTTCGTCTAAGAATTAGACATTTTAAACCATTGTATTGAAATTTAAGGAAGTTTTACTGGCATCATTCTTATCCTACCCTCTAAACTTTTCAATTTCACTTCTTGGTGAGTTGAAAATAAAGATGGACAAGCTTGATGATAAAGTTCCTTTCTCAGCATGTAAATAATTGAATGAATAGCAAAGAAAACAAAATAATTTCCATTATGTATGAATGGTTAAGTCTCCAGCAGATATTCTAATTTACGACCTGCATGTCTTCAGTAGGACAATATATTGAAAATTTATATTGAAATATTTTGAAAAGAGGTTCACTCAGTTTGTATTTCTTTAAGGAGAATAAATGGAGCGAGGAAAAAGCATCATGTTAGATGATACATTACATAAGAAATTTCCAGAAATTGTCTGCATTTTGAACACTCTGCCTCCCAGCTCTTCTTCTAATATGAACATCAGTTAAAATTGCACTAAATAAATAGCCCAATATTTCTAGAAGGCTTTTCATTCCTTTCAGTTTCTTACAGGTTGCTATGCTAACACATGAAGTCATTAAGCAAAATAAGAAATATAGCATGAAAGAGAAGAATTTCAGCACAAATTTCTTTTTTTCAGGTTTTTGTCTTCCTGAAGTGTCTGCAATTGTGGATTTTTTGTTTACATAGGTGTTGTGAAGTATGTGTCACTTGTTCCAGATGTCATTTAAAGAGCTGAATATCCCATACTTCTCAAGACTCATACTTCCAGAATAAATCACAACTTTTCTTTTAAGTTGTCTCATTTAAACATCCAGGAAATTAATCTCATTTTGGGAAGTTTGTGACTTTGCTCATACTAATTTACCTATTGTCTATAAAATGAGATTTTGTTACAGAAGTATTTAAACTGGGAAAGTCAAATAAAGGTTAAAAAAATGCTTACTTGTCTTACAGTAAGGCATATTATTTCTTCAGGTGATTTTGGACACTATTTTTTCTTGAACAAAATTTATCTTATATAAAAATTATCCTTAAACAGACAGAAGAAACATGACATAATATGAACAACAAATATAAATGTTTACCTTTAACAGTATCTCAGCACAGTTGATTACCATTTCTGTGTCAGAAAAAGTGAAAGATTTGCAGTAGGAAACTATCTATTCAAGGGGCTTTAACATTACTTTTGTAGCTTAGTCATCTGCAGTTTTATCACAGATAAACTACAGGAAACTTGTAAAGCTAAGTACCACCATATATCTCCTCCAATGTTTAGTTGAAACAGAGATTCAAGGAGTCAGATCCTGACTTCTAAGCACAGATATTTGGGCTGGAAAAGAGCCACTTCTGTTTTTTGGTTTCATATTCTGAGAGTTCACTCCCTGCAGTTCACACACTGGAATACTTACAATTAGTTTATAATCAGATGACCATATTCTCCTCTGAATTCTTGGAAAACAAATGAGTGGATCTTCAAGGACCTTTTCACTTAGTAAATTGCAATTTCCTCTCCCAGAAATCATAAAATTCCTCAGCTACTTCCTGGGGCAGCTAATGCTCTAAAAATCTCTCCACTAACATGGACAGTCCTGAATGTCTTGTGGTTCTGCAACAGTTTCATTAAAAAAACCAAACAAACAAACAAACAAAAAAAAAAAACAAAACCAAAAAAAAACACATCAGAAAACACTTTTTTACTGGGAGGGTGACCAAGTGCTGTAACAGGTTGACAAGAGAGGTTGTAGAGTCTCCGTCCTTGTAGATATTCAAAAGTCATCTGGACATGGTCCTGCACAACCAGCTCTAGATGTCCTTGCTTGAGCAGTGGGGTTGGACCAGATGGCCTCTTGATGTGCCTTCCAACCTCAAACATTTTGTGAAAAGAAACTAAAGAAAAAACCTTTGCAAAAGAGTAACAAGGTCCTTGTTGTCCATTCCTGCCTATTGGCAGAGCACTTAGCAGTTAATTGATGATAGAGGAACTCTCATTGACACTACATAAGACTTAGGAGGAAGACACTCTGTGCAAATGTATGCTGCCTGAAATCTGCTGCTTCTCTGCTCCAGTTTAATTCCAGTACCTAAAGAGGACCTACAAGAAAGCTGGTTGTATATATAAATATATATAAATTGTGAAGTATGTAGAAATGGGCAAGTTTTAAAATTTCATACAGGACTCGAATGACTGTGATGTCTATGATCTTGCTCACAGTCACACAGAAAACTGTATGTATCAATCTTTAAAAATGCAAATAAAATACTTAGCATGTTATTATCTGTGTAGTGAATTTAAATTATGGACTGTTTTAGATGCAAACTGAATGCTTAACTTAGAGATTTCACATTTTCCTAATTTTCTTAATTGCAATTGTAATTTAAAGTTGGATACTGAGCTACATTTCAAGGAGTGATTTGTAAAGGCTTCTAATTTTGTCAAACTTCTGTAGTAGTAGATGAAAGCACAAATTGTTCATCACATCTCAAAAATTTGCATTTGAGGACCAGTTGTTACTTTATTTTTGAGAGTTAATAAAAGGGCAAGCACACACTTTGAAGTAAAAAAAAAATATATATTTAACCTTAGAAAAGTTTGTGTTAGCAGTGTATGAGACTGCAGTTCTGCAAAACATGTAGATGACAGCATTCAACTAAAAATATATTACATTCCATATGCACTGGTGAGGATAATTAAACAAGTTATTAGCAAGTTACTACTACTATTAACTCAAGAGATGATTTAATTTTACATTTTTATCCTTAACTAAAGATATCTGCTACTGTTTTTTTTTTTTTTTAAACAAACTAAATAAAACCCTTTCTGAATAACAGTGTAAGGTGGCTACTTGCATATGAAAGACACATAGGGCTAAACATATTATATAGGTTTTTCTGTGCAGAAAAAACATTTGTTCTTTAAACATATATCAGGAAACAATACCACAGCATTTTTAGAGGAAAAAAATAGTTTTTCCACACACACACTGTAACAGCCTCAATCAGCCTTGCTCCCTAGTTTCACTGCCTTTCTAGATGACTCCAGATCTGAAGTACAGTATTCTGAAAAGGTAAAGTAGAAACGATACTTATGAGGCTGAGATTTGGCCAATCACAGCAAGCCAAAGCTATTCTTATTCACTCCAGATACCTCTATTTATATTGACCAAAGAGTTATTAGAATCATCTGGTGTCTTTATTTCATGTAGAATTTCTTGCATATAACTCCAAGTGCACGGCAATTTATAAAACCATATGACTCTAAGGCACAAAAGGAGTAATTCAGAACTGTTAATGAAACACCGATCATCCACTGTCAGTGGATAAAGCCTACTCAAGACCCGAGTTTTGAAAAAAGTGAAAAATTAAATCGTTCAAATACATGAGGAAAGAAGGTTGGGAAGAATCTTCCTATATTCTTAGATCTTTCAAGTCTCTCAATTTTTTCATTATGTCCAGTGCTAGCAGTCACCATTTCCATCAAAATGTGAGGTTCATTTGCCCTCAGTCTTTGGGAAAAGTAGGCTTTCTGGACAGGTATTTATCATTAAAAACTTGTAGTTTGGCATAACACAGTCTAACCAATGTTTTCATTTGGCACAAGAAAGATTAACAAAAAACAATACAACAGTTTCTAAAAAGCAGTTTAATTGCAGTGGAAATCACAGAAACTGAGGAAAATCACAACATGAACAAACAAAAGAACAAAAAAGTATGTATGAAGAATATTTATTAGGAAACTGGCTAATTCTCTGGGATAATTATAGCTGAGCTGAAAGGCTGAGCATCCCAGGCCCAGCTGACACTTGTGAGGGACAGTGGTACTCTGTATCCCTCATAGTTTACAGGGCTTAAAGGAAAACAAACAATTCTCAGTATCTACTAGAAAAGAATCACACAGAATCACAGAACAGTTAGGGTTAGAAGAGACCTCTAGTCCAACGCTCTGCTAACGCAGGGTCACCAGAGCAGATCACACAGATGGGTCCAGGCGGGTTTGAATGTCTCAGAGAAGGAGACTCCACACCCGCTCTGGGCAGCCTGGGCCAGGCTCTGCCACCTCCCAGCACACAAGTTTCTTCTCATGTTCAGATGGAACCTCCCATGTTTCAGCCTGTGCCCGTTGCCCCTCATCCTGTCATTGAGCACCACTGAAAGGAGTCTGGTCGATCCTCTTGACACCCACATGCCTATTTTAAAATTAACTATGACGAACAGTTTTCCATTTTGAGGGGTTTGTATAAACAATTTAGAGCCTCTACCTGGTAAGTTTAGAGTGCAAAGATGTAGCAGAAAAGCAAAGAGAAAAATGACAGACCACAGAAGTGCAGTTGTTTTAGTACTAACAGGACTGTTGAGCCCAAACTCCAAGTTACTCCTCCACAGAGTATAACTACCTAAATTACATGTCATTGATACTATAGACCTCCATATTCTTTGCTGTATTTTCTCTCTTTGCAGTTAATATGGAAGCAGAAGCAGACATGGCAGTGATTTTCTTTCTTAAACATAATTACAGGCATATTTATTCCTGTGTATAAATTAGTTTACAGCTCCACTGCATGTTCTACAAGAGCAGAGATTAATGGAAAACAGAATAATGTTGTGTAAAAATAAAATTACTAGAAACATTATAAATTACCAAAATGGTGTTGATGTGACAAAATCAAACAAGAAAGACATTGATTGATGAGTTTAAATCTGATATTTATTCTAGGATATGATGAACAGCCAAATGAAAATTTCGACAAGGATGTCTATAGAAAGAAAACTTCAACTATAACTAGCCTTTATTTTAATTCTTTAGTAATTTTTCAGACAGTTTAGACCATACAAGCTATAAGGGAAGATCCATATTAATACTTCCAGTAATTATGATTACAGAGATTTGTCAGGTTTGGTGATATGCTACCTAAACGTGCAGGTAGGACCAAAAAATTTATTTGAGAAATATCTTAAATGGATAACAGAAAAATAAACAAAACGGTTTTGTTTTGTTTTGGTTTTTTTACTATGCTCTGGCATTTGGCAATGCCATGAAATTAGGTACTGCTCACAGCAATGCAGTACCACACACCTGGAATTAGGAACTTGAAAATTGCCTTGTAAATACCCCTTTTTTCCTTTGGAATTGAGAAGAGACAACACAAAAGCATGCAACTTTTTACAGTTTTGAAATACTACGGATCTAACATGTTATGCTCTGTATCAAACATAGTTTGTGCTTACTGTATAGAAAATCAGTCTTTCACCTGTTTGTTCCTTTTATTGGAAGTGGGAAGTGGTTTTCCCATTTGAGAAATAGTCAGATGAAAGGTGACTGATGTTTAACTCAGCTAAGTATTCTTGGTTTCGAATGAGCAGATTGTGAATGTTTATTTGCTCCTTGTAATTGACAGACTGAAATATAGGATTATGATTCATGTCAAGTATTCATGTCAAGTGTTTCCAAACTGTCTCCAGTATTAATTCAAGCTATTTGTATGGAAATCCTAAAATATCTCCTCTCCACCCCACTCACCATCTTTCTGTCTTTACTTAACAGCCGTTGCAAATGACAAAAATTTCATGGAGAAAAAGTTACCATCAGGTTTGGGCTTTTCTAAAAGTAAATAAGGCACAACTATACTTACGCTTCTTTTCTTGGATATCATAACTTTTGCCTGCACAAAACATTTCTGCATTTTATTATTACTATTACTTGTTTTTTTACTAGTTCATTACTACACCACTTCAACTCACACAAATCTACGGGGCTGAATGGGATCCACCCAAGGGTTCTGAGGGAGCTGACGGAGGTGATCACCAAGTCACTTTCAATTATTTATCAGCAATCCTGGCTAACCGAGGAGGTCCCAGTTGACTGGAAGTTTGCAAACATGATGCTCATCTACAAGAAGGGCCAGAAGGAGGATCCAAGGAATTACAGGCCTGTCAGTCTGACCTCGGTAACAGGGAAGGCCGCGGAGCAGATCATCTTGAGTGCCATCATGTGGCACATACAAGACAACCAAATGAACAGACCAAGTCAACATGGGTTTGTGAAAGGCAGGTCCTGTTTGACCAACCTGATCTCCTTTTATGAGAAGGTGACCCGCTTAGTTGATGAGGGAAAGGCTGTGGATGTTGAGTACTTAGATTTCAGTACAGACTTTGACACTATTTTCCACAGCATTCTCCTGGAGAAGCTGGCAGCTCATGACTTGGACAAGTGTACTATTCACTGGGACAGAGAACTGGCTGGATGACTGGTCCCAAAGAGTTGTGGTGAATTGAGTCAATTCTTGTTGGTGACCAGTCACAAATGGTGTCCCCAGGGCTCAGTACTGGGGCCAATTCTGTTTAATCTCTTTATCAATGATCTGGATGAGGGGATTGTGTGCACCCTCAGTATGTTTGCAGATGACACTGTGTTAGGTGGGAGTGTTCATCTGCTGGAGGGTAGGAAGGCCATATACAGGAGTCTGGACCAGCTGGATCATCAGGCTGAGACCAATTATCTGAGGTTCAACAAGGTCAAGTGCCAGGTCCTGCACTTGGGTCACAATAACTCCATGAACTCTACAGTCTTGGAGAAGAGTGGTTGGATAAAAGGAGGCTGAGAGTAGACCTTATCAGTCTCTGCAACTATCTGAAAGGGGGTTGTAGAATGGAGGGTGTTGGTCTCTTCTCCCAAGTCGTAAGTGATTGGATGAGAGGAAAAGGCCTCAAGTTGCATCAGGGAAGATTCAGATTGGATATTAGGAAAAATTTCTTCATGGTTGTGAAGCACTGGAACAGTCTGTCCAGGGAAATGGTGGAGTCACCATCTCTGGAGATGTTTAAAAGACATATAAATGAGGTTCTCAGGGACATGGTTTAGTGCCAGAGTTAGATTATGTTTGGACTCAATGATCTTGAGAGTCTCTTCCAGCCTAAATGGTTCTATGATTCTGTGATTCTATGATTGTACAATGCCATGAGTCACTTCATGGTGTATATTTTGTACTGGAAAGTGTCACTGTTTCTTACATGTCTAGTGATATATTCCAGTCATGGTGTTTTAAAAATATATAAATATTTCTGCCTATATTTAAATTATCAGTGTCAATAATTAAATTTCTGACACTGAAAAATGAAGACCTGAGCTTTAGCAATATTCATCCTTCAGGAAAAAAAAATGTGGCTTAGTTTCATAAATTGCATTATTGCAGCCAATATGTATTAAATTTAGTGCTATGCCATTTACATAGAGGAAGCAAATTACTTGGAAAAGGATATCTTTGGTCACAGAAGAATCAGGAATATCATCCTGAATTCTGAATTCAAATTGAATTGAGTGAGATTCTTCTGTGTTTGTAGCATTGTTTTGGGTACCACCTGCCCAAGCTCCTTGAAACTGTTTCTGTCATAGGTATACAATCTCTTTTTCCAAGCAGTGGCTGCAAGTAGCATCAGGACTACATCATATTTCCTTCTTTTTGATCCCTGCCACATCACATACCTTTTGTCAAAACCAGGTCTTTGCCTACTAATTCCTATACAGTCTACACCTTCAACATAGTACCTTTCATGAGTTAATACTCATGTTGAACTTCAGGAGCACACCACTGAAAGTATATCAAGGTAAATTTAATAAGTAAATGACAAGGGTAACATAAAGAGTCTTTATTTCCTGATTAGAGAGAAAAAAGAACAGTCAGTTTGGGGATCTTGGCCACTCTTCTGAGTCACAGTGCAAGCACCTGTGGCACAAAGGCCTTCATGAGAGCATTGCTGAGTGCACAGTGGAAGTACTATATGCTGACACTATTATTACAGCACTCATGTCTACCCAATTACTCTGTCATGCACTTCGGAGAATTAGATGTTATGACTAGGAAAGTATATAAAAGCTATTCTATTTTGTTTTATTCTAATTAGTTCTGTGGACATTAAATTTATTCTTATTCTGGCAAATAATCCAGCTTTCGTAAGGACTAGGATCTCCTTTAAGTCACTAAGAGAGATTTTAAGTCACAATGCTTCACATTTGATGCCAAACTCGAGTCTTAGCATGCAACTGATGGTTTAACATGAATCTATACACTATATTAATCTATCTATCTGTGTATACGTGAATCTATACTCTAAAGAGTGTAAAAACATCCATGCTGATTCATACCAATGATGCATCTAAAGATTCCCTTTTTTACAACATTAGCTAACAAAAAACACTTCACTACATAGTGGGTATATGATTCCTTTAAGATTTCCCTCACACAGTTGTCAAAAGTCAGAGGTTTAAAGATGTTCAGGTCACCACTTGCATTTGGACTATCTGCCAATGGATTTTAAAATTTCTTTTCTAATCAATTTATATTTATTTAATTTAGTTTCAAGAGATGTTTACACTTACTTCAACCTTTTCAATTTCCTATTTCTTCATCCTCTGTCTCATTTTATCCTAATGAAATGTGGGATCATAATGTAGATCTGCTGTGTGTTTTGCACCAAAAGAGGGAAGAGTTCAGGTTGTGTTTGGAAAGATGGGGAAATCAGGAGATTTAATCTACAGCTCATCTTTACTACAATTTTTTTAAAAGCCCTTCATGTATGAGGAAATTTACAGATAGTAGCTAGAATCTGTTTCCAAGATACTATGGAAATCCATCTTGAAGAGTATGTCAGCAAAGAGAATACAATGAAAACCTCCAGTGCACACTGTGCCAAATGAAGAGGAGGAAAAGGTGGACCTTTAACCCTCTTTCGTCCTGACTATTGATGTTTCATTGTCAGCTTCACTATATTTCTAGCTTACGTTTCAGCACCTGGGTGCCATTTCCTAGAATTCACATTTTGCTTGTGAAATCCCTGTTCTTTTAATTACATTTGTAATTACTTTCACAGCATGACCTGTTGTGATAGTACAAGGGGTAATAGTTTTAAACCAGAAGAGGGGAGATTTAGGCCAGACGTGATTGAAGAAATTGTTGCCCCTGACTGTGGTGAGAGCCTGGCCCAGGTTGGCCAGAGAGGTGGTGGATGAACCATCCCTGGAGACATCCCAGGCCAGGCTGGATGGGGCTCTGAGCAACCTGAGCTGGTGAAGATGTCCCTGCTCATGGTATGGGGATTGGACTAGAGGACCTTTGATAGTCCCTTCCAACCCAAATTATTCTATAATTCTAGGAAAGGAAATATTCAAGAATGCTGTCTTTCATGTTGCTCCATCAAACTGCAAAGGTGACTGGAGATCTGTTTGCTCTTACTTTAGATACAAAATATATTTTTCATCCTTAAAGACCATGTGTTTTATGAGGAACAAAGTCTATGCATCTGCAGTGACCAGTATTGCATAGAAAGTAATTGGATGTTTACAATGATACTAGGAAAGAGTTGTACTATTTCCAAATCTCATCACAACGCTACCACTTCTCACCAGAGAGGAAACATACCATATGGTTATTTTTTTTCTGCGTTATAACAAAGATAAAAACATCTTAGCAATATAGTTTCTTCACCTGTTTGCCAAATAACAGTGTAATTTTTAAAAGACAGAACAAGTTTAATCAAGTCCCTCAATCTCTCTTGTATTTTGAGGTTTATTGTAGACCAGAAGAAACTTAGTGTGGGAACGCCGTTTAAAATACCAAAAGAACTGGCAAACAGCCAAATGAACATAACTGAGTCTGCCCTTGCACTATTCTTTTTTTCTGGAAAGCAAAATTTCCCTTAAAGCCGAAAGCCAATCTTGAGACTGTCAATTAATCTTTGCTCCATAGGGAAACACAAACAAGTTAATTTATAAGCAGTGTCCATTATTTCAGAATTATTTCCTATTTTTCAAATGTACATCTGCATCTGCAGTTCTCAACAAATGCAAATACTTAATGGCACATGGATAAGCATGCTGAAGTTTCCTATTCTCAGATATACAGGCATGTATAGAAATGATATGAAGATATAAATAGGAATGATCTGATACTCTTTGCACCTCTAAACCTGGTATTGGCTTGTCTCAAACTTCCACCAAAATGAGGGAATATATGATCTGGAGATGTGATTATATTGATACATATTGTGTTTTAATGTAAATGTCAGATAAACTGCAGACCAAGTTGTGAAATTTATGCAGTTTAACTACAATTTTCCCTTTTCCACAAGCAAGTGCTCTACTTAATAGCTTTTATTTATACCCCTTGTGACTCCATGGATTGCATCACTGGATTCCCTGTAAGCTCATCCTTTTCACTGTCAGAATGACATTTGGAAAAGATCAGTTGCAGAATTCCGTAACAGTTGAGCTGTGCAGCAAATGGAGAGCTAGTGATGGTTATACAGGTCCACCCTACAAGCCGCCTAGGCAGAAGGTGAAATCTTAGGTGTATGACCGTGCCCTTTTCATATGAAAGCCATGTTGTAAAATACATTTAAACTAGTACAGCAGCTTCAGGACAAATTTTGTGCTCCGTCAATGTGCTTGTGGACTGTCTGTAATGTTAAGACAGGTGCCAAGCCAGAATACCAGAGAAATCAACACAGGGAAAACAGAACCTGAAACAAAATGTCACAGTACAAAGTGAAGTTGAAGGTTGAATGACACTACCTAGTACTTATGAACAGCTCTTACTATGCAAAGCTGTTGTCCTTGATGGAGATAGCACTTAATAGTAATTATTAAAAAACCTTTCATTAATGTAGACCACTATAGAGTAATGTCTCTAAACTAATTTCAAAGTAAAAAAAGAAGAAAGCAATGAAAACAGTGTCTAGTAGATAGGAGACTGTGGGAATAATTGTGTTCGAAGCAAAGTCTTCATATCCAAATGAAGAGAAATGAGAAAGCAGCAGTAAAGGGAGAACTGCCATGCCAAAGACAGAGCTAGTTCAGCTCATTTTATTTTCCCCATCACTGAAAAGGGGCAGCTGCACCATCAATCACAATCAGAATGTGTTTTTTTCCTGTTAAATAGACAACTTGTCAGGCAGGTAACTAAATGTACTATATGATTCAGCAATGTAAATTAGGAAAAGAATCAACATGCTAGGCACAACTTTCACAATAAAACAATTTGTTACTAAGACTGTTGTGTCTTCAAATAAAGCTCTGAGGGCAATTTCCCAACAGCCATTCACTGAGCCAAAATCAGATGAATCTTAGTGGAAGAGTGTGAACTTTACTGGAAGTAGGACTGATTAAAACAATACCTCTCCAATATCCTCAGACTAAGCACACTAGAATAAATTAATACATTGAGTAATAAATTAAAACACTACAACTTAATTCTTCAACTTCTATGATTTTAATTTGCGTTATAACAAGGTAAACCTTTAAAAGGGTTAATCTTTGTCAGGACTAAACAATGGCATTTCAATTCAAAGAACTCCATACAGTTAAACAGAAATAACCACATTAAATACAGATTTTCTAATGAAATCTGAATATACAATAGTATTCTTTTTAAAGGGCACTAATTTCTTATTAAAAAAATCAGTTTCAGGTGAATTACTTTTAGCACACCTTGTCTGAATCCTTAGTGAAAGGACCAGACATAATTATTATGCTTTTTCAAGGTATAAGGCATATATTATTAAAAGCTTAATATGTGACATATATTCATACAGAATTTCTATCTTGTCATTCTAACTCTTATAGGTCCTCCTCAATACTGCCAATGTGAACTCAAAATGGTTGACAAACCTAGAAATGTTGATAAAGCAAAATTATCTACTCGTGCTACCACACTGATGATCTTTATTCTGCATTTACTACATACAAAACACAGTGAGTTCTACATCCTTTGTAAACTTTCAGTTGTGTTGTACTGAATAGGAGGTACTGAGATTTTCTAAACTTTCAAATTTATTCATGTTTGTCAGAGACATTATTTAAGAAAATGGCTACAGTATGCATGTATTTGTCCCTTCAGCATTCTGCTTCCTGAACCTTTAGTGTTGTTTTGTAGTCCAGCCATCCTCACAACAGAAACAAACACTTCATGATTCTCAGTGCCAAATATGCTCATTTATGAACTACCTCATTGGAGAGCATAAATTTGTTTGTTTAAATTGTCTTAACATACAAGATGTTCTTGTTCAACTGCTCTTTCAAGGTTACGCATTTGGTATAATTTGGACTACCCCTCACTTTCAGATTTGCATATACCTGGTACTAACATGTATAGGGAGAGCTTCAAAATGGGATGCATTATTCCTGCATTTTCTCTTCTAAACATCTGTCACGTGCCTGATGATTTTCATAACCAAACCCATTAGAGTATGTGAACACCACGTAAAGTTAAAATAAAAATAATAATTAAAAAAACCACAACAACAACAACAAACCACCAAAACCCCTCAACTATAATCAGAAACATATTTGACTGTTTTATGCTACAGCAGGGAAATAATAAGTGTCCTTTGTTTAGCCAAAAATTATGATAGATGTACAGAACAGTCCCTGAGACAGTATTTGCTGACTAACTTACAAGCAAAACTTCATTCACGGCCTGGAATAAAAAATGTGTCTTTTGTTAAAGGCAACTAGCATTAGCTGTTGTGAAAACCCTTTTCTAAGTGGTTCATTTATGCAGCGAGGAACAGGACTTCAGCATTGATTAAAACTGAAGTGGTGAGCTCAAAGTGTGATTGCTCTGGGAGATCCCTCTGCAGGAAGTAGGAGGGAAAAATGTGTTATAATGCAAATTTTCTTTAAACTCTTGCAAATCCCTGCTATGGGGATTTTGGTTTTTAAGGGTTTCTCTTTTACTCATAGCTCTATTGGTTAAATTGTGTGTCTTCATGCCAGGATTTTTCTGTGCAACAGCTTCCAGGCTGATTCTTGAAAAATAACAGGATGATTTTTTTTCCAGCAAAGATACAAAATCAATACCATACAGCTATAGTTACAAAAATTTTTCTAGTATTTACTGATCAGTATTGTTTTAGCAATAATTCTATGAAGTTAGATTGTTCTTCATTGATGACATTTGCAAGACTGTATAGAGTGTAGAAAGTCATAGAATCATAGAACCATAGAATGGTTTGGTTTAGAAGAGACCTTACAGATCATCTACATCATCTTACAGATCAACCCCTCTGCCATGGGCAGGTACACCTTCCATTGGACCATCCAACCTGGTCTCGAACACTTCCAGGGTGGAGCATCCACAACTTCTCTGGGCAGCCTGTTCAGCTGCCTCACCACCCACATGGTGAAGAAGTTCCTTCTTATATCTAATCTAAATCTACTCTTTTCCAGTTTAAAACCATCACCCCTTGTCCTATCACTACATGTCCTTGTGAAAAGTCCCTCTCCAGCTTTCTTCCAGGTACAAGATGGCTGCTATAATGTCTCCCTGGAGTCTTCTCCAGGCTGAACAACCCCAACTCTCTCAGTTTGTTTTCATGGGAGAGATGTTCCAGTTCTCTGATCATCTCATGGCCCTCCTCTGGACTCACTCCAACCTGTCCACATCCTTCTTATGTTGGGGGCTGCATCAGTTATACGCACCCTGATACGGTCCTGGTGTTCAAACATGGCAGCTTCTAGCTCTTTCTTGACTTATTTTTGCACCTTTTGCACCCCACTGTGGCCGTCATCATGTAGACACTCTGTTTGGGTAGCGGCAGTCACAGTCCCTGCCCACTGGGGCACAATGATTCCAGTCATGTATATCCCTAGCCTGGGGAGCAGGAAGGGTGGAATCCTCAGTCAACAGACAGGGTCCTTAGCCAACAAGGCACTCCAGGCCCAGATAAGCTCTGGACCATGCCCATAAATGTCTACAGCTCAGATCTGATTGAGCCCCCACCAGAGACCCTCTTTGAGTGGTCTTCTTGGAGCAGTGGAACTGTGATTGGAGCCTCTCACCTTAGATAGGGATGCCATCTAAGGAGACTTCCTGGGACTGAGCGTCCTTGCGTCCCCCTTGGTGAGGCATTATTTCTTCTGGATATATCATTGAGTGAGCCCTTTCTCTCCCACCCCTCAGCAAGCAACCGTATCTTCTTGGTGAGAGAGGCCTCTTTGGATTGAGTGTTTGTGGGCTGTGGATCATCATTCTTGTGGGTTGTTATATAATAATAATATCCCTTACTGCTAGGTCAAATCTGCATTTTGTTAAATGGTTTTGGAGTGTGGATTGATTCTGGATTACCCGCATTTCTCATTGTTTTCTCTTGTTTGGTTTTGATCTGTGGTTTGGTTTCAGTTTTGGTTGCAAAATTAAAGTTAGTTTAATCATATCATTTACTTGAAGTCATTTTGGGGTCTCTCCATGGCAGGGGCTCCAGAGCTGAACGTAGTACTCCAATTGGGGTCTCACAACAGTAGAGTAGATGGGGACAATCACCTCCCTCGACCTGCTGGACACACCTCTTTTCATGCAGCCCAGGATACAGTTAGCTTCCTGGGCTATAAGTGCACATTGCTGGGTCACTGAGCTTCTCAACAACCAGCACCTCCAAGTCCTTCTCCTCAGGGCAGCTCTCAAATCATTCTCTACCCAGCCTATATTTGTGCTTGGGATTGCCCCAACCCATGTGCAGGCCCTTGCATTTGGCCTTGTTGAACTTCATGAGGTTCGCACCTCTCAAGCCTTTCAAGGTTGCTCAAGATGATAAAGAGTGCTGGTCCCAATACTGACCCCTGGGGGACTCCACTCATCACTGATCTCCACTTCAACATGGAGCTGTTGACTGCAACTCTTTGAGTGCAACCATTCAGCCAACTCCTTTTCCACTGAGTGGTCCATCTGTTCAATTCATGTTTCTCCAAATTAGAGACAAGAAAGTTGTGTGGGACAGTGTGAAATGCTTTGCAAAAGTCCAAGCAGATGATGTCAGTTTTTCTTCCCTTATCCACCAAGACTGTAACTCTGTCATAGAAGGCCACCCAATTTGTCAGGCATTGATTTGCCCTTAGTAAAAATGTTTGTATAATACTTAGAACCTCTTAACAAAGAACTGAAACATTTCTTTGCAATCAATTACCTTCAGTAGCAGACTCAAAGGACACAGGATTTTCAAAAATATTTTTTTAATATTAGCAGTGAGATAGCATTTTAGTAATTATTTTCCTCAGCACAGGGTATCTTCAAGGGGCTAATATAAAGGAGATGTTCTGTTCTGTACAATCTATTTTGCTGTCATAATAACAGTCAAAACAACATGTAGCATCTATTAAAAGAATCCTGAGGTGTTTCTTGTACCCTGAAAATACAAGGAAGAAGTAATTTTTATTCCATTCCAGATGGTCTTTAGATGCACTGAAAAGCCACTTTTAATTGAGAAATATTAAAAGCATCAAGATCATCTCTTCTATAATGCTATTCTCTTAATTTTCCAAGACACTCATAAAATCTCCTTAGAAGCACATGGATTTTCATTTCCACATAGAAATGTAAACTCAGTTATTCAATAGATTAATTATGTAAAAAATTACTTTCCAATCAGCTCACTTCCTGATTAGTGGTTGCATGTAAGTGTTCAATGATTTCATTGTTTTACTCCTATGGAGTATAATATGTCACCTTAAAAATAAAACACAGAATGTATATTATTGAGAACTCTGTCTTCATTTTCAGCAAAAACACAAAATACAGTTTTCAGGGAGTAGCAAATACATTAGCAATGGGAGTTAATGTAATACTACTAGTCTCCATACTGTATCTGCATACACCTCAGACTGGCCATAGCATGTAGTCTAGAATCGATGTGACCATAGTCAATCTCACAGGGTGAATATTTTTCCAATATATATACGTCCTGATTTATGGAGTGTTGGGTTTTAAAGTACAGGATTGCTATCAGCAATTTAGTCTTTTCTACTCACCCTGTTGGGGGACTGTCACACTAAGTAGGGGCTTGGGAGAGAGAACATCTTGTGGTGCCAGTGTATTAGTCAAACATGAAAGTGAGAAATACTTCTTAGGAATAAACATGGAAATTCATACCACAAGAGCATATTCTCCCCGAGCTGTTTGGTTGAAAAGGTAATTTTACTTACTATCCGCAGGTGTTATTGATGTAGCAGACTGAACTTTGTACCAAAAAGAAAAACATCCTTGTCAAGTTTTTGATTGCACAGTGACAATAAAACCGTGACAGATGTATTGGTAATCCCCTCTTCCTCTCTTCCCCCTTCAGCCCCTCTCTCTCCGCACTTCTCACTAAGGACAGCGATTGGGAGGGAAAGAAGGATCGAGAGAAGAGAGTCGGAAAAATTAAAAATGTTTTATTAATGCTACTAATAAAAATAGAGAAAATAATACAAAATACACAAAACTAATCCTGAAAGTCCCAGCAACTGCTCTGGCAGATGTAGGGCCGGCACCTGAAGTCCTGGACTGGACTCTGCAGCCAGCCGGAACTGGATTCAGTCTGTCACTGGGCCTCAGTTCACAGAGACAACTTGCAAGGTCCTCTCTTAATGTCGGCCTTAGGGAAAAGGGACGAGATCCTCGTGATCTCCCACTTTTATATGAAGTATCACGTGAATGGGATGGAATAGTTAGTTGGTCAGTTTTTGGTCACCTGTTTCAGTTCACTACTTCTCGTTGCCCCTCTCGCAGGATGTACATTATCCTTATCAGCCCAGCGACCTTGCATACCATTGCTATGTCTACCAAAACACGTATCTGGCTTTCCGGAAAGCACAGTTAGTAAGAAGACTTTAGCTGGCAGAAAAAATTCACTAAAAGAGAAACTTGTTTTTAACAAAACCAAGACAGTCCTAAAGATCTATTTTTGCTGTTGTGGACAATTTTGAAACTACTGAAACATTTACATTCACCTTCTTTCCACTCCACCACTATAAAATGAGGAAGAAAACAAGCAAAAGAGAAAGAAAGAATAAATAAATAAATAAATAAAAATAATAAATAAAAATCCTTCAACTCCATAAAATCTTAAAGAATTTACATCGGTTTAAAATAAATCTGTTTAAAATTCATGTCAATGTGTTCTTAAGACAGAAATGGTACTAAACAGGATCTTAGACGTCATTTTACTTACCCACTAAAACTCATTTATGTGAAAACCTTATATTAGATGGGTTTATATTAGTACCTGAACTTCAACATCCTTATATGAGCCTATCTTCTGACATACTTTCTTCACAATTTGTAACACTTTAATTATACACAATGTGACTTTCTAACACACAATATCTGTGAAAATAAGATCTCTTGAAGCTAATGTCGTAGAGGAGATGAGAAATATGCAACAAAGACATGCTGGAATATGTTTTCACCAAAGACAAAGGATGAAATTCTGCCATGCCAAAGGGAATGGTAGCTGACAGCAACGCCATCCTTTTTCTCCGTATGTAATTTGCCCAATTCTTTAAAATTTCAAAAAAATTCTCATGGCAGTATGACAATCAGAGGTCATATTGTGATGGACACGGTACGCACCTTGTTATGCCCTAAACAACTGGTTTTGCAGCTTCTGTCAGGGAGGAAGAGATAAGTGCTGTGGAGGCACAATGGTGTCTCTTCCTTGAGGAGTAACTCTATTCCTTGCAAAACAAAGACACCAACCTTTGAGATAAAGTCATTAACTGCGCTTGCACAGAAGCAGGGTCATACAGTGATTACAAAGGGCTAGGAGGAGTTACAAATCACCAGCTACCCCTAGAGGACCAACTGACTCACTTCTGGGACCATCAATTCATTTCTGGAACAATCTTCTTAACTGGCACGAGGACAGAGCAGAGGAAAGTGAGCCGTCTTCTCCTATCTTGCATACAAATTAAATGAGGTATTTTAAACTTCTCACTCGGTACATTAATTGCATTGTGTTGTGTCATGCCGACCACACTGAGAGCTACAGGGACATCACAACCTTTGGAGTGGTGAAATCTTTTTCTCTCTCTCTCTTTGTTTCTAACTTTAATCTGGACACATAAAGGTAATACCTTTGTGAGTTTTTTGTCATTGAAATCTTGTTCAGTTTTATTATATAGTTACAAACATTTGCCAAGCCACTGTTCACTGTAATTCTGTTGAGTTTTAAAGTAATTTTATGATTTAATTGAACCTCTTGAGTAATTGTCATTGCTCCCAGTTACTTCAGAGACCCCAGTGAGTGTGACGGGACACATATTTATGGATATTAGTTCACTTCTCTTTATTAATTTTTCCGTTCATTTGATATTTCATTTGTTTGACTACTTGAAGTGGTGTTTTGCTGAATTTTCTCTTTTTAATTTTCTACATCTTAAATATTTGAATATAAAAAGCATAGTGAAGATAGTGACTATGGTTGTTTCAAAAACATGTTCATATAATCCCTCTTTGATGAGCAACTGTATTATAAATCACAAAGCTAAAGAAACCAAAAAAGAATATTCAAAAGTCCAAACCTGGATTTTAAAGCTCAGGAATATTCACACTACAGAAATAATCAACTTAGTCATTTAATTTAGAAAATGCTTTTGCTCATTTCTGTATTTTCAAGAAGATATACCAAAGATGAAACACAATTAAAAAAAATAATAAGATAATAAGAGATAATACGATAATAAGAGAAGAAAAAAGGAAAAAAACAAGGGAATCTGTGCAGAAATCATTAATGAGAATGCTAAATAGTCTCTCAGTCTAGCGCAGTAGCCACATTTTGAGTGGAAAAGGTCAGGATTGTTTATATCTGACTTGCAAAAATGGGTGGAGAATTATTTACAGAAACAGATCTTGATGACATGAACACAATATGAAGAATAATTGTCAGTGAAGCTTCTGATTGTAAAAAAATTTCCATTTTATTTCAAACTATCTCACATCCTGATCATTATTCTCTATGTCTTTGATTAGAAAACATTTCCACAGAGAGCATTGTATTATCATTTTTAATTTTTTTTCTGACTTACCTTGACACAAAGGTTTTCTGAAAATTCTACTTGACTAGATTGTACTCAGGAAAAAATGAACATTCCCTTTCAAAAGTCTCTTCAAAAAGAAGTCCCTATATAAGGTACACATGCGAAAGACAATGTCTCTTAAGAGAAATTAATAAGAATCAGGCAACCTTCACCCCAGGAAGCTTTCAAAATCTCCACTTAGGACTGTCACGTTGACAAATTATATTCTAAGTCCAGAGATTTTTATGTATTTGGGTGTTCTATAATGAGACTTCCACAGATATTTTGAAGAACTAAGGTAAATTACTCACCTCTCCTCTTTTGAAACATGGCTAAAGAAAGCTAATGACTTTTTCTTCTATGGATTCCATTAACTAAATTATTATTTTGGTAAAACAAGTTCAATTCTGATCGCTATATTATGCCTTTTGCAGCTTTGTTTTGGATATACATATTGCACATATTTTGTTTTGATTCTTCTATTGTAAATGCCAAAGTTATTGTGTCAGATTTTCAGTGTTTCACGTTTACATTAAATACATACCCTTATGCACAATTTAGAGTGTCTTTGTTTGTTTGGGAGTTTTTGTTAGAACAATACATAGCCCACTAGGGAAAAGTCAGCGATTTCTTCCTGATTGCTTTATAATGATGCAGAGTTTTGAGAACTTGGTTAGTGGCCTATAAGGATATTTGCTTAACTTTGTTTTAATGTTAAACATTTGATTTAATCTCCATTTAAGGGTATTTCGTTTAATGTATTTAATCAATTTCAGCAAAGATAGAGGATCTAATTTAATGTTTGAAGAAATTTAAGGTTTTTACAAATATGAAATCTGTACTATAGCTAACAGGCTTTTCTAGTCCCAGAAATCTAGCTTAATAAAGCATTATGGGAGCTCTAAGTTCAGGTAAACAGAAGACATGATTTTTTTTTTTTTCCCATTCACCACTAATTTATGAGTGAAAGCATGGAACTGAAGAAATAATTTGTGTGTATTAGAAGAACCTTTCATTGAATTTTCAGAGACTATGAAGAGCATGCTTGGCAGTGCTTGAGAAAAGGGTTAAGGTGGCATAGGTCTTATACAGAATTGACTTCAGTTAGAATAGCAGCTTCAGAAGAATAAAGTGACATGGTGGCTTTTTTCCAGTTTATTCAGTCAAAGGCTGGCAATATCCTATTAAACAAAGCACTAGTGCTGCACCTGCTTTGATACAGGGCATCAGTACTGCTTCTGATTGTTTACACAGGAGATGGAAGTGTGTTTATATATATTTATTACCTATTTTACACTATAGTTATTGTTTATATAGGTATGTAATAAATAAGACTGATTTTTTTTTTTTCTTTTGAAATAACTGCTGGCTTCTGAAAAATACAAATTTTCAAATTTTCTACCTTACACACAGCTTCAGAACAGGGAAGCAGACAGGTCGTGACACCATGCTGTGTTTACCAGAAGGAATAAAACATCAGCTACACAACAAAGGATGGAGCAGAAAAGAGAGCGTTAAACCTGTGCTAATTTCTGTTGAACTCTAGTCCTAGCTACAGGCCGCTTGCTTAGTTCCTCTGCTTCCTTTGCCTTGTCTTCACTTCCTTAATTAGCACTTTATTAAATACTCAAACTGTATTTTTTTCTGTAAACAGCTTCACTGTTGCTTTAAATAATCGCTTACACAAACATCTTCACTTCTTCCACTCCCACTTCACATATCAAAGATGTCTTGAGAAAAATTACATTCAGACCCTCTTCAATATTTTTAAATGGTGCCTTGGGGGTAAGCACGGCATCACACAAGTTACAGGAAGGAAAATACTGCTAAACTTGAAAAATAAATTAACATGTTGAATGGACAGTTCAGTATGTTGCTTTCTTGCAACTTGGCTCATTTAGATTTGAGAAGAAACTTCTTCATGGTGAGAGTGCCAGAGCCTGGCCCAGGCTGCCCAGGGGGGTTGTGAAGTCTCCTTCTCTGCAGACATTCAAACCCGCCTGGACACCTTCCTGTGGAACCTCAGCTGGGTGTTCCTGCTCCATGGGGTGATTGACCTGGATGGAATTTTGAGGTCCCTTCCAAGTGCTAACATTCCATGATTCTCTGATTCTGTGATCTCATGTAGCTTTTCAGCATACATTTTTCTATACCATACACTGCTACTTCAGTGCTTTGTTTTCTAAATGCTGTATGCTCAGCTTATGTAAACTGTCATAATATCAGTGGCGTCATTGAAGTGCTAATAATTTGCTTTGACTTAACAACCAACCCAAAATGTGAGAATCAGAAAATGTAATGCGTGTGATGGCTTGTTAAGTTAGCACGTTTTACAACTGAAGAAAATAAATACCACTCAGGAACAACAATAATATTAGGGGGCTATCCAAGGAAAGAATGATTTTCCTTTCACCATGATATTTCTGTGGTTGAATAATGTTCTTATGAAGACGAAAAGGATGCTAGACATCAGGAAACAAGACAGAACTGGAGTTGCTGGTGGAGATCTTTTTTCTCCCATAGTGATATAATTCAATATTTATACAAACTTCAGTCAAAAGCATGATTAAAAATCACTATGGTAGCTTAAGAATATTTATGACTCAGAAGGCAAAATGCAAATCAAACATTTTTTTATAAAAATAAGCTGTATAATTATAATTCCTTTCAAAACAAATAACTGTCCTGTCTCTTTCTTTAAAGGAAAAGAAAAAAAAGAAAGAGAAAGGGAGGGAAAATACCCGTTGTTACTTCCTAACAAAACCTCTGACAAACAAACTGTGTTTCTTGCTAAAATAATGGGAGGCTACATGGGACAGACTCAGAATACTTGGACTCAGAAAAATGTGGCAAAGATTTTGAGTGAAACCTGGCAGCCACTGAAGTATACAGGAGCTTTCTCTTTTACTATTCTGCAAGCAGAATTTGTCACTTACTTTGTAGTTCTTACTACATTATTAGTGGAAGAAATGTAATTTCTAAAGGTTTACTGTGACTTCAGGTAGTCGTAGTTTCTTATTTTCTTCTCTTGGTTGAAAAACACAGCAGCACATCCAAGCACCTTTGATTGGGATATACTTAGTATGTGTAAATGAACCTGAAAACCATAATAACTAGATTGTTTCTAATCAGCAATTATACTAACTGAAGTACAGCAACTGTATTGGTAATATAGTAAAGTAGTGGTAATGTAATGTAGTAATGTAATGTAGTAAAGTAAATTCTAGTAAAGTCTTTCAGAAAGCTAGAACAGTGAACTCAAAATTTGTTAAATAACATTGAATATATTTAAGATGTCCTAGAATTATTGAGAAAAAGTATATCTAAGCTTAAATAATAGTGCTTAAATTCAGCGTGAATACTGGATATGTTAACGATATACACACATAATGATTGTTTTGTTTATTTTAATGGAACAACCACTTATTAAAAGTAAGATCCCACAGTGCATTATACTCTAGAATGGTTTTAATGACTCAGCAAGGCTTTAGTAATCCAACAAAGAGGTACAGAATAAATACTCCTGCCCTGTGAGAAACTTGTCCCGCGGTGCTCCCAGTTAACCAGTTGATGCAGACTCGTCCCTAGGAAGAGCAACTGTTTTTTGGTGTAGTCCCAAGATCACTGAGAGCACTCTTCTGTTTTCTTCCAGAAGGGTAGCTGGGAAAATAGCATTAAGGGCATGATGTGGCTTCCAAATCAAATCCCAAAGCACCACATTCGTTGGTGAGTTCTCAGCACACTGCTCTTCTCCAAGGAAATGCTGCTCCAGCTAGATCTGTATGCTACAAACAACCAGCACTACCACAAATCAGTGCTTCAGCATACTGGACTGACATGAAAACTTTATTCTTAATCTTGCCTGGAATTAGTATTTTTTACATCTCCTGACTTGCTAGAAAAACAAGATAACACTGAACTTTGTAACCTGGAGTCAATGAGAATATAAGTTGGTCACAAGAGGACAAATCCTCTCATTTCAATTCTGACAAGGAAATGGATTAAGATCTTTATCATCACGGAGTGGAACACAAATA
This sequence comes from Patagioenas fasciata, assembly GCF_037038585.1. Taxonomy (NCBI): domain Eukaryota; kingdom Metazoa; phylum Chordata; class Aves; order Columbiformes; family Columbidae; genus Patagioenas; species Patagioenas fasciata. The sequence continues at coordinate 40,948,080 of NC_092525.1, read as the reverse complement.
TTTAATTCCAGCTTTCGTGCTATCATCTCACATGTGGCTTTTTGAGAACACTCACTAGTATAAAAATAAAAAGGATGTGCCCACAAATAAGAAGAAATATTTAGGTTACTTCATAAATATGGACAACAATGGCTGGAAGAAGACATTAAAAGCCTAATGAGATTTTCTGTATTTAAAAATTTAATATTGTAGCAAAATCAGTCACTGTTGGAAAACAGTAAATTGAAATGCTGTAGTCTGAGCAAAAGAAAAATGTATGCTACTGTTTGCTTTGTCATCAAACACACATTTTACTGTTAAATCAAGTTTCTATGAGAAGAGGAGCCTCAACTTCGCACACTGATAAATGTTTCTAAGTATTCTTTGATATCTCTATGAAACTTTAGGTGTTACAAAAGCTTCTTGTGTGTGATCTTAGTCCATTGACTTTTACTTCAAATTAGGTCAGAGAGTTTACTTTGTAAAGAATATAGAAGCCTATGCCAATTGAGGACAGTAATGCAGAGGAGAAAATTCACATCAGTTATAACTTGCAACATGGTGTTATAAAAAAGCTTCATAAAGTGTATGGCACCAGAAACTATCTTGGAAACATTGTCCATCTGAAAATGATCATTTACCAGAGCTGAAATGCTGTATGGAAACACAACCACCTACCACTCTTTTCCTGGCAGTTTACTCATGGAAGTTTCTGGGTCTGAGGCACCTCAGGATATCCAGGACTTGCAGCTCCAGAACTGCAGTATTTCAGAAATTTGCCTGGATTTGGATTCTGAAGCCAGATGCTGTGGGATGCTGTTTTACCTGGGAGCTGCACTAACTTGGATTTCTCAGTTCTAGAGAATGCTACGATCTAACATAAAGATGGAATTTAAAATCTGGTAACTCAGAGTTGACTCTTACAATTTCACTTCAACCCACTGAACAGAGGTATTGGAAGAAATACAGCACAAATTTATCCATCACTAATATTTTTTTTTTTCTTTTTATTATTGGTTTGATACTAAGAGTTCTTGACAAATTCTCCCATCATAAAAACAAACAAGTATTAACTACCCTGGTATAAATTTAATGTTTCTTATTATTTCACTAGTCCTAGTACTAACTTATACGTCAATGATTTTTAGAGTAAGGAAGTCTTTACCTGTCACTAAATGCCGCTATCTGGAACCTCTACAGGCTTCAGAAAATCAGCCAAAACTCATAGTTATTTTCCTTATGGTTCATTTAAAAAAAAAGACTGAAAGATTATGTAAAACCAGGATATAGATAGTATTACTAATAACAACAATAGGGGCAGCAGATGTACACTGGTAAGTTAAAAATAGGATCTTAAAAAGTACAGGGTGTTTCAAAAAGATGGACCAAATTTGGATTCATAGTGCTTTGAAATTGGGTCCATCTTTTTGAAACACCCTGTGTACTTGTTTTAACAATAAACGTGATTCTTATATTTGTATTTTGAAAGAACAGTCATTAAGAAAAAAAAAAAAAGAAATTTCCACCTTATACTAGGGCACTATTTGAGAATTAAAGAGATGGCATATCTTATTTTCATTCTTTAAATGCTTGTTAGGTCACAAAGTATCTTAGATAGAAAACAGGAAATAATAAACTTTACTATAGTTGCTATGATTTCTTTCCATAAAGTATAAAAAAATTAAGTATTATTCTGATACTGTGCTTTCAGATCTGCTTCAATCACACAAAACTTCATCAGAAATTGATAGATACCATTCAAGAGGAAATTACAAACCAAAAAAAGTTATAATTCATTCAGCCTGTATTTAAAATTATTTTCCCGGTTTCATATCTCAACAAAAGTCTCAACATTCAGTTCTACCCCTTACACATGAACAGGGAATTTACACTGGCTTCCATTTATATCAAAGGGTTTTAATTAGGGAACAATTGTATCTTCAATGTAATAACAGTCATTATTCAATGATACACCACTGTTTGAAAAACGAAAATCTGGCATCAGAAATGCATCTCTTCTATAGATATTTGCAATGTTTTACAAGACACTGTAGTCTTCTTAAAAATTGTAATTTAATGAAAAATACCATTTGAAATGGATTTATTTTCACTCTGGAACAAATTATGTGATTTTTGTCAAACACTCCTGAAATATTCAATTAACCAATTAGCTAGTATTGTTAGTTATTGTATTAGACAAGAAATGTTAAAAAAATACCCCACAGAAGACTGAATCTGTTAAACAAAAGTCTATATGTAGGGCAGATTTCAGTAGCTGCAACACACTGACAATGTCCAACAATATTCATCTGTTGAACATTCTCAGTTTGAGAATGCTGTCTAATCTGTAAATGTTAATTCCTGTGTTTATTTATTAAGGATCACTCTCTCTTACGTACTAAAAGGAAGTCCAGTGCTGAAACATGTCTTAACAATGGTATAAAATAATCCCAAGAGCTGTACCATTAATACTGAAGACTTCAGAATGAAGAAGGAAAGCATGTTCTGAAAAGGAGTACTTGCATATGTGACATAAAAAAGAAAAGAAAGCAAGAAATTATGAAGGTGTGGAAGAACTAACCTAAGAATCAGGGTAAAAAATTAATTAAGTAGGAATTGGCCAAAATACCCACAAATTCACAGTTCAAGCCATCTTCCTAACCTGAGTGACAGCATGACATTTTGAAAGAAAACTAGCAAGATAAACTGAAAAAGAAACACTCAAATATGATCTGGGGTTTGTTTTGTTGTTGTTGTTTTGATTGATTGGTTGGTTTTTGTTGTTGTTGTTGTTTTCGCAATCAGTTTTCAACTAGTTTTCCTCTAAAATTTTGGATTTGTTACTAGTAAATTATATCAATTGCAAAAATAGACAGTATGCAAGATAGCATTTACTCTCACAGATAATCATTTTCCTTCAACTATATCAGAAGAAAAGTACTGTTGGAATTAAGTGCTGAAAGAATGCAGCAACTTCATTACAATATTAATTGCAGATGCAGGTAAACAACAGATGAAATCCTACCACGTTAATTAGACCGAGAAACACGATCTGTTCATTTGAAAACATTGCCAAGTATGGAAATAGAAACCTGGATTCAGAAGTAACTGTGAAAAACAATTTCACTCTTTTAAGATATTTTCAATTCTCTGCCTACTGTGGCCACATTTTGTAATTTGCCATCATTTGTGGTGATTTTTGTAATTTGTCACAGCTATTCTGCAGATTTGCCCATCACTTGCTATGATATTTTTAGTGCACGCAGAACTATGGTAGCTAAGTAACAAAAAAACCTGACATTGTCTCGAAATGACCATATTCTGTATTTAGCAGGTGTTTGAAATGGGCTCCACTCATAACATTGAACCAGATTTCCACTGGGTGACCAAGCTTCTTTCATTCAGGTGATGGGACTGGATTATAAATGTTGTGGCTTCATGGTTGAGAAGTGGAGCAAAGCGTTGATTCCATACCACAGCTGCCCCTCCTGCACAAAGTCTCTAGTTCACCTTCGGTCTCTGTGAAAGATGAAGCTTCCACTGAGGGGGACATGATGTGGTCCACCCTGGGCTTCAAGGCTTCCCTGGTCAAGTCTTGCATACATCCTTGGAGTAGCTGTGCAATTTTGCAATCTGCCTCAGGAGGAGTGATAGCATGATATAATTCTGTGGTGTTTACACACGCATGCAAGTAGTCCAACAAGTCATTACGAAAAATTATATTTAAACATGTAAAGAATAGAATAGAATAGAATAGAATAGAATAGAATAGAATAGAATAGAATAGAATAGAATAGAATAGAATAAGCATTATTAATAATATATTATATATAGTTAAATGTAAATTCAATTCTTGAGCCGTGTATTATCTATTCCTGTATTTTAAAATACAATCAAAATGTCTCAAAAAAGGTTGAAGGATCTACTTTCTAGTAGTGCTGCTGGCATCATTGCCAGGTGCCAGGTGGAGGATTATTTGGCTGACTTCACCCTGAGGCCAAGAATATGTGCAGCACAGCACAGGCCAGCACCTGTTCAATTTAACTGTTATGCAGATGTAGTCCCCGATGTACAAAGGTCTTCAGATGAGGACCATTACAACTGCAAATATCATGTTCAGGTGTAGCTGTCACAATCGAGGCTGTAGAAATTACCATGATGGAGCTCAAATTAAAAATCTGTAGAGTCTGAATCTGATGACCTGGTCATAGGAACTCAGTTTTCCAATTCAGAGATATTGTATCTCGATCTAGAGATACAACATTGGATTATCTTATACAAAATAACAGGAGTACACTGAAAATAAGATCAATGCAAAACCAACCGCCCAACAAAAAACTCCAACTGACCAAACAAAAAAAGAATCAGACAAAAAAAACTCAAACCAAGAAAACAAACAAAAGCAATACACAAAGTTCTGTTCATTCCCATCTTCCCATGAAAAGTTCTCTGATCTAAGATCTTTGCAGACTTACCTTCCTTCTTTATTTTTGTGCTAAGGCTTTAAAGTGCTAAGATCAACATGGATACATGTATTTTTAGTAGGAGAAAGAACCAAAGCTACAATTTCTGATTAACTAAAAAATAAATTTATTTTAATTAAGTGTAATCACAAAATTTGCTATGAAAAACTCAGTATTTATGCAGGCAAGTAGCTGCCATAGGTATTTGACATTTCCTGAACAGCAGGTCCTGCCTGTCTTTGGTAGCATGCACACTCAGTACAGTCATTACTAGTCAGAAGTCCACGTGTTGCAAAATCTGAGCTCAGAAAGCATTCACTGACAGCGCCACAATAAATCCATAATCACGACTCACTGCAATACTCCCTAACTCCTCAATCTGTGTCTGCCTATGTTGAAGGTTGTCTAGCACATTCCCTATAAAATCTTCACTTTATCACAGAGCAGCAGGATATTTTAATGATATCAGTCTGTGTTAGAAGATCTTGTATTCATGCTAGAGCACACAACAAAGTGCCTTGCTTGAAGCAGCTAACAGGTGCTTGGATCCTTAACAAACCTAATTCATAGTAATTCTCTTCTTATAGTCAATCTACAAAGTTGCATGGTTGGAGACACAACGCTAGGTGATGTCAAATTACAACTGGCTATTTTTTAAAAATCTTCCAGTTAAAAGAAAGTAGACAACATGGAATTAAATAGTTTGTGTAATCTCAAAACCCAGACAAACAAGAAATCACCATCTAAAGAGCTTTTGGGAACCAAAAAAAAAAAAAAACCCACAAACTGGTTTATCTCTAAAAACTTCGAAAGATGCAACAATTTTATTTGCAATACTAAAACACTGCAGCATCCACATACTCTTTTCTTGTAATGTACTTGTATATACCAAGTAAATACTTTCAAAATCCTTTTTGAGCTAGCAATGCTGATCACACATGTCCCCGTCTTTAGACATCACTGTTTCCCAGCCTCGGGGAGGTGCACAACATCCAGCCTCTTTAAAGAGACATAAATACTGCTGACATTTAAAAACACTCAAATACTGATAGTTCCTGATGCAGCAGCTTTTACTTCTCCATCACCCTGACAACTGAACGTTATGGTTGCAATCGGACAAGCTGATGACAGCCCCCCGACATCACCTCCCTTTGCAGTATCGTGCCACTGTTTGCAGTTTCACAGAGTTAATAAACACCTTTTGAAATCTTAGAAAGCTATTACAACATCACCCAGATCCCATAGTAATTGATGTGTTTGAAAGCATCTGTACTACAGACTTATAGAAACCAAGCCAGATACTAGAAAACAAGGTTATAATTTCATATGACAGTGTATAATATAGCATATTCATACACTAAGTATAATGAATGCAATAGGTAACATTAGCCCTCTACCAGTGATACAAAAACATAGGTATGTTTGGTAAGTAATATTAATTGCAGTAACATAGGCAACAACCTTAAAAAAAACTGACTATGTGCATTTCTGCAAGTTAAAAACCACATGCCATCAACATAAATTATTTTTATGCCCACTGAATACAGTCAGTAAGAAGCAGTTGGCAAGAAGTATCCAGATGGATTGTTTTCCATAAGTAAACAGAAAGGAGATTAATTCTTCTGCAAGAACATTGACCATTTTGCAGCTTTTATTCCTCCATCTCTTCATAGGATAAATTGTGGGAAAGTCAGCTTTCTTTACTGACTTTACTAAAAGCATTCAGATGAAAATCTGCAATACTGAACCAGAAAATATGTTATTTCTATTAAAAAAAACCAATCACATTTCAGACAACATAGTAGAACCTAGTAAACAAGAGGAAAAAATTGATGTACATAAAAAAGTAGATAAAAATATCAAGACATTAGATGCATTGATGGCAATTCAACAGCAAAAATTCAGGATATGAGTTTTGCACAGCATTTCAAGAAGTGACAGAGATATCTATGCATTCATAAATGATAAATCTACTTTTTAAAGAAAGCTTAACAACACTTAGAAATTAATTAAATAGAGTCACAACCTAAATATCTGGGAAGAACTGGGAAAAGATGGCATTGGGACCTTAGAGCATGTTTAATACTATTACCTTAAAGTAGGCATTACTATTCCTTGTAATGCAGCCTCCAAGCACAACTACATTGCTTTTCGCTGCTTCCCTGCTGGCACTCTGACTCAGTTCAGAAGAGTAAGGCATTTTCTGTCTCTCTTCTCCTGCTACGCCCATGCAGGCTATGAATGGAGGGTGCACAAAGACAAGAAAGGCTACATGCCTACTGACAAAGCAAAAGTCTGTATACATTGGTGAACAGCCAAAAATGGTGTAAAATACCGATTAATAAAGCCAGATAAAGACCTCACTTTAGTCCAAGAAGCAAGATAACAGAAGAGAACGTGAGAGCTTGCAGGATTCCTTTCAGTATTTCCAAACTGGAAATACTGAATTTCCAGGAAATAATTGTGTTTGCTAGTAGGTGAGGGTCCTAAAAATATGAAAGAACTGCAAATATAAATGTTTGAAAAACCTAGTCCATGAAACAAAGCCTTGTCTTCAGTACATCAAACAGGGCTCAACAGTGTTCCACCTGTTGACATGTAACAGTCCTTTTTTCCTGTTGACCTTAAATTACAGTAATTACTTCTTCACCCACCCCTGGCAAAACAGACATAGTTGAATCTGCACTTAATTCATGAAGATATAGCATCCCAGAAGGAGTATTTCTTTATCTTGTGCTCCCTCAACTTTTCACCTGCTGGTACCATTCCTTACAGGTGTTGCCTCTGGAATGTCACCTTTGGGCACTTACACAGTCCAGAAAACTGCATTAGGAAAGGCATCAATGAAAGACCAAGCTTTATCCCGTTCCCACGTACTGATTTACCGGTCTGCATAAAGAAGGAAGCTTTCAACCAGAGCAAGTTTAAGGGAAGCTATGAGTGGGAAGTAATTTCCATACAGTATTTTTCAAAGAAAGTGATTTTAGACAGCAGGAGGAAATGATGAATCTTGCATACAATTTGCCCTCCTATGCCAGAAATAATGAAAACTAGGACAAGCTGTTCCACAAAAGGATTAGACACTTATCCAAGATTGGAAAACTGTCAGTATCTGTAAACATTTTCAAAAGTTTACACTACACCTGGGAATCTGACTATTTTGAGGCATCTTGGAAGATATACTCCTTTTCTTATGAATCATTTTAAGGGTCTAGGAGCTTTCTTTTTTTTTTTTATTTCTCAAGAAAATCATTAAAATGTCAAAATGTGTATCAGCATATGTAATGTGGAGAACAGATGAGAAGATTTCTTTTTATCAACTGTAGGAAATGTTAATCATGTCCTTGTAATATTTTCCACAGATCAAGAAAGCAAATATGTTGTGTGTAGTTGGCAAGGGTTCAGCAGCAGGAGGGGGACTTTGTGTAAAGATGCCAGGGTCTGCCTTGTGTTGGACACCACCAGTTCTACCCACTTCCAGCTGCTTCCAGCTGGCTCCACAATGGCCCCACCACAAGCTGCACCTGATCCCACCAGTGAAGCTGGTGGCACCTACGGAAAAACCTATTTTAGAAAGGGCAAAACTCTATCCAAGAATGAGGAACCAAGAAGAAAAAAAAAAAAGTGTAAGAATCAGTCCTGCAACAAAAAGGTGAGAGAAAAAGAAGGGAGGAGGTGTTCCATGGGCCAGAGCAGAGATTTCCCTGCAGCCCTTGGAGACACCATGGTGCAGTAGGTATCTCCTTGCAGCCCATGGAAAGGGCCATGCCAGAGCAGGTGTTTGCAAACTGCAGCCCATGGAAGACACTACACCAGATGAGGTGGATACGTATTGAAGGAAGCTGCAGCCTGTGGAGAGTCCATGCTGGAGCAGATTTGTCATGAAGGAGTGAAGCTCATGGAGAGGACCCACGCTGTGGCATGGGAAAGATGTGAGGAGGAAAGAGCAACAAAGAGGAGCTAACATGGACTGACCACAGCCCCCATTCTCCTTCTTCCCTGCACTGCTTAGTGCAGGGAAAGAGGTAAAGGAGTTAGGAATGCAGGAGTAAAACTGAGCCTGGGACAGGGCTAGGGAGGTGAGGGGAACATGTTTCAGTTTTTGTCTTTGTTTCTCACCATCCCATTCAACTTCTAATTGGCAATAAACTAAATTATTTTTTCACAAATTGAGTCTGTTTTGCACATGATGGTAACTGGCAAGTTGTCTCCCTGTCTTTATTTTGACCCACAAGCTTTTCTGTCATATTTCACCTGTCTGTCTTATGAAGGACAAGGAGTGGGAGAGCAGCTGGGTGGGCCTCTAACAGCCTGTCAAGGTCAACTCACCACAGCAAGAAATATTCTTCATGTCTTCCTTTCCTACGGAGTTTTTTTCTTTTATGGTCCTTCTGCATGTCTCGCAATTAGCATTTAATTCCTTGGGTATCTTTAACAATATTTTGTTGCAAGTGCACCATGCACCATAATGAGACTAACACGATCAACTCATGTAAGAAAGGCTGTGAAGAAGTGTCAAATTCAGCTTTATGTGTATTGGCAGCCAGAATATTGGAGTTATAATCCTGAAGAACTTCAAATCTAATTGTAATATGACAAGATGTACATATTGTTGTTACTAATACTAGTTAATATTTGCAATTTGCTGTATAGCAACACTCAGCTAAACCGTACCTCACACATAGGGACTTGTGACTTGTCATAGTCTTGAGAAAGAACCTGATGCAGTAGGCATCCATACATAGTTTAGCCTGGAGTCATATGACTGCGTCTAGTGTGTTCATCCATTCCCTTAGTCTAAGGTGCATAGACTGAGTCAGTTCTTGAATGAGTGGTCTGCAAGGGTCATTCGTGAAGTGGTGATCAAGATTTGGCACACTAATTAATGTCAGCTAGTATCCCAGCATACAAAGAAATTACTCTATGATGTTGTGGGGATATAACAGAAGATTGGCAAGGAGAATTGTAAATATACTCAAGTGACTGCTGCTTTGAAGTAGTAAAACACATATATCACATTAATTGTTTTTTAGCCTTGTGTGCTTCACAAGTAGAACCTCTGTGTTTAGATAACATAGATCTTTGAAAGCCTTAAAGTCACCTTATTGAACGTCCTTGAAATTCCTGCTCTGCTGCAGGCAAAGATTAGAGCAGTGAGGTAAAATGTGCCTGTGCGAATTCCTGATATACAGGTGAAACCAGCTAGCTCAGGGATCTTCTGGCAAGGACTGAGCTCTGTAGTGCCTGCCTTCCCACTTGTGAACCTCTGCTTGGGTACTTTGGTGCTTTTTTTTTAAATCCCCCAGTTAGGAAGGTAATGAAAACAAAGTTATTCTTTGTGTTTCATTCATGGTTTGTGTTTTTTCCGATGGCCTGCCTGTGTAGGCTCCCTCAGATGTTTTCTGAATAAACTGTCCACTGAAGCCCTGACCATTTCTATCTGGGCTTCAGATCCTTTTGTTATAGGAAACCTGTTGTTATAGCTCAGAACAAAAAATCAAATGAGTGGCATAGTTAAATGTCAGTTCTGACAATTATATTCCACCTTTCACATTTCTACTGCAGCCTGAAATTAGTTTGTTTCCTATCTTCAAGTGCTAATAAACTTGCATCTCAGAAGTGACTGTATTTCTATGTAAGGATAAGCAATCTTAAATAACTGATGTATTGGGTTTGCTTGTCATGAGTTTTCTGATAAACTATTCTGTATACAGACTGATATTAGCGTGTGAAATGTCTTGATTCTTCACATAGACCAGAGTCCTAGAGTCAAACTGTGCTTCAAGTTGGAATAATTGCTGAGTTCTAGGAGTATTTAATCACCCCTGAAACAAGCAGATGCATACAAATATCTGTGTAACAACTAGTCCACTTTCCTTATTTTCTATGCAGTATTTAATTATCATTACTCATACTCTGATCTTAATGTCAAATTTGAGAAGCTTGGACCAGTGGATTGAAAAAATATTCAGTATTATATAAATCTGCAGTTTCTTGAGTCAACATAGGGAAGTCATCCCATTGGACCTGCTGTTTGTGAAAAGGATTCATGTGTCATGTGACAGTCAGAGGTTGCCTTGGGCATAGCAATCATGAGATGGTTGAGTTTTCTGTTCTTGGAGAAGCAAGGAGGGTGGTCAGCAGAACTGCTACTTTGGACTTCCAAAGGGCAGACTTAGACCTATTTAGGAGGTTGGTTGACAGAATCCCTTGCAAGGCAGTCCTGAAGGGCAAAGGAGGCCAGAAAGGCTAGACTGGACTGGAAGTTGGCAAATATGATGCGCATGTAAAAGAAAGGATACAAGTAATTACATGCCTGTCAGTCTGACCTAGGTGACAGGGAAGGTCATGGAGCAGATCATCTTGAGTGCCATCATGTGGCACATACAAGACTACCAAGTGATCAGGCCAAGTCAACATGGGTTTGTGAAAGGCAGATCCATTTGACCAATCTGATCTCATTCTATGTGAAGGTGACCCACCTAGTGAATGAGAGAAAGGCTATGGATGTTGTCTACCTCAAGTTCAGTAATGCCTTGGACAGAATTTCCCACAGCATTCTCCTGGAGAAAGTGTCAGCTCATGACTTGGACAGAGAACTGGCTGGATGGCTGGTCCCAAAGAGTTGTGGTGAATTGAGTCAATTCTTGTTGGTGGCCAGTCACAAGTTGTGTCCCCAGGGCTCAGTACTGGGGCCAGTTCTGTTTAATCTCTTTATCAATGATCTGCATGAGGGGATTGAGTGCACCCTCAGTATGTTTGCAGATGACACTGTGTTAGGTGGGAGTGTTCATCTACTGGAGGGTAGGAAGACCATATAGAGGGGTCTGGACCAGCTGGATCATTGGGCTGAGACCAGCTGTCTGAGGTTCAACAAGGCCAAGTGCCAGGTCCTGCACTTGGGTCACAACAACCCCATAAACCCTCGGGGAAGAGCGTCTGGAAAGTGTCCGGCGGAAAAGGGCCTGGGAATGGTGGTCGACAGCCAAATGAGTATGAGTCAGCATATCTTCATGTGGCCAAAATGGCCAATAACATCCTGGTGTGCATCAAGAATATTGTGGCCAGCAGGACTGAGGAAGTGATTGTCCCCAGTAGTCAGCACTGATGAGGCCCCACCTTGAATACTGTGTTCAGTTTTGGGCCTCTCACTACAGGAAAGACCTTGAGATGCTGGAGTGAGTTCAGAGAATGGCAACAAAGCTGGTGAATGGTCTGGAGCACAAGTCTGATATGAAGCGTCTGGAGAACACGGGGTTGTTTAGCCTGGAAAAAAGGAGGTAGAGGGGAGAGCTTATCACTCTCTACAACTTCCTGAAAGTAGGTTATAGTGAAGTGGTTTCAGTCTCTTCTCCCAAGCAGCAAGTGATAGGTCAAGAGAGAATACCCTCAAATGTTCTAAGGAAGGTTCAGATTGGATATTAGGAAAAATTGCTGAGATTCTTAGGGACATGGTTTAGTGCCTGTGTCGGGTTATCAGTTGGACTTGGTGATCTTGAGGGTCTCTTACAACCAAGATGATTCTACGATTTAAGTCTGCTTTCTTTAATGTGATATACTGTGTCTGGATGAGATGGAATTAATTTTCTTCATAGCAGTCCATATGTTTTTGGTTTTGTGACTAAACCAGTGGTGATAACACACCAACGTTTTGGGTATTACTGAGCAGTACTTGCACAATGTCAAGGTTTTCTCATTTTTTCACTCTGACCCTCCAGCAAGTAGGCTGATGTGGGAAAAAAACTGGGAGAGTGCACTGCCTGGAGAGCTGACCCAGACTGACCAAAGGAATATTCTGTACCATATAATGTCATGTTCAGCAATTTTATTGCTGGGGGGAGAGTGGTTTGTGGTAGGTAACTGTTGCACTGAGACTTGCTGGGCATCAATCTATTTGCAGGATGTGGTAAGTGATTGCCCTTGCGTCATTTTCATTGCTTTTGTTTGTGTGTCATTCCCAACGCCCACTGCTCCTTTTCTCTTTCTTTTTCTTATTAAACTAGATTTATCCTAACCCATGAGCTTTCTTGTTTTTGCACTTCCTATTCTCTCTCCCATTCCACTGGGAATGGTGGGAGTGAGCAAGTGGCTGAATGGTGCTGAGCTGCTGACCAGGGACAACACATGAGAATATGCAACATGTGATGCATATGATTAGTACCTTCTGACTGATTTGTTTTTTGAATTATCTCAGTGTTGCAAAAGTACGTTCAATGAACACCGAAAAATGTCAGAGAGTGTGAAAATCTCTCTTGATTTTAAGATTATGAAATTTCTGATACTTAAACCATAAATAAGCTGACAGTCCCCTGGGTCAGAGTTTCTAGTGCAGACACAAATGATTATTTGCCATTGGAAAATAAAACTTAAAAAACCCCACTAAAACCAAAAGCAAACAAGTCAGAGAATGTAATTTTTGTGTTTTTACGTATCAGGTCCTAGTCTGAGGACATCTGAGTAAAACTATGGTACATTATCTGAGTAAAATGAAGGTATAGCACTTAGAGACCCAAACACCTATATTCAAACAGACTGAAAGTTTACTCATGACAATTTCATCCTGTCAGACAGTGGCCACTGGCTGATGTCTAGGAAAACACAGCATGTGCCATGAGAGAGATAGCTTTCCCAGTTATATTCTATTAATATCTTAACCCAGCAGTACTTCATATATATGAATTTACCTAAACACTTCCTTAACGTTTTCATGTATTTGGTCTTCAGTTACACCTGTCACAAGTCACAAAGACTTCCACAATATAAATAATTCACTTTTGGTTGGTAATACTAGTCTTCACAGTATCACAGTATCACAGTATGTTTGGGATTGGAAGGGACCTCAAAAGATCATCCAGTCCAATCCCCCTGCTGGAGCAGGAACGCCTAGGTGAGGTCGCACAGGAATGTGTCCAGGCGGGTCTTGATTGTCTCCAGGGAAGGAGACTCCACAACCTCCCTGGGCAGCCTGTTCCAGGCTCTGGCACCCTCACTGAGAAGAAGTTTTTTCTCAAATTTAAGTGGAACCTCTTGTGTTCCAGCTTGATCCCATTACCCCTTGTCCTATCATTGTTTGTCACCGAGAAGAGCCTGACTCCATCCTCGTGGCACTCACCCTTTATATATTTATAAACAATAATAAGGTCACCCCTCAGTCTCCTCTTCTCCAAACTAGAGAGACTCAGCTCCCTCAGCCTTTCCTCCTAAGGGAGATGCTCCACTCCCTTAATCATCTTTGTTGCCCTACGCTGGACCCTCTCCAGCAGTTCCCTGTCCTTCTTGAACTGAGGGGCCCAGAACTGGACACAATATTCTTGATGGGGTCTCACCAGAGCGGAGTAGAGGGGAAGGAGGACCTCTCTCGATCTACTGACCACCCCCCTTGTAATACACCCAAGGATGCCATTGGCCTTCCTGGCCACAAGGGCACAGTGCTGGCTCATGGTCATCCTGTTGTCCACCAGGACCCCCAGGTCCCTTTCCCCTACACTGGTCTCTAATATGTAATTTCCCAACCTATACTGGAACCTGGGGTTGTTCCTGCCCAGATGCAGGACTCCACACTTTCCCTTGTTAAATTTCATCAGGTTATTCCCCACCCAACTCTCCAGCCTGTCCAGGTCTCTGGATGGCAGCACAGCCTTCTGGTGTGTCAGCCACTCCTCCCAGTTTAGAGTCATCAGCAAACTTGCTGATAGTACACTCAATTCCCTCGTCCAAATCATTGATGAATATATTGAATAATATTGGCCCCAGTACTGACCCCTGAGGCACTCCACTAGATACTGGCCTCCAACTGGACTCCGCACCATTGACTACCACTCTCTGGCCTCTCTCCTTAAGCCAGTTTGCAACCCACCTCACTACTCTATTGCCCAGACCACACCTCCTCAACTTAGCTGTGAGGATGCTGTGGGAGACTGTGTCAAAGGCTTTACTGAAGTCAAGGTAGACCACATCCACCACTCTGCCATCATCCATCCACCTTGTTACATTGTCATAAAAGGCTATGAGGTTGGTCAAGCATGACTTACCCTTGGTAAAGCCATGCTGACTGCCCCTAATAACCCTCTTACCCTTGATACAGCTTGAGATGGCACCAAGGATAAGCTGTTCCATCACTTTCCCAGGGACAGAGTACTATGAATACTCTTTAAACCAGATTGTATTACCCAAGGTGTATTACATGTGCTGCATTCAAATTTTCCTTTTGCTTTGAGAGCATTCTCTATGTAAGGGTTCATTGAACTGGTTTTTTTGGCTTCTCAAGACTTATCATGTTCAGAGGATTACATGTTGCAAATGATTTTAATTTCTGAGTGACTCTGTAAAAGCACCATGACACTTCTTGATGTGTTGCATGCAGCTTTTCCTCAGAAAAAATAGAAAACCTAAAGAAAAGAAAACAAAAAACCCTATCAAACTTCAAACTTCAATAGAGGATCTGTCAAATACTTTCTGATGGGTGCCAACATTAATAATTTTAATGCCTTTGCAAGCCATGAAAATCCAACCCTAGAAGAACTATTCTGATCCAAATTTTCATTTAGAGGCATCGCGTATTCTTCCTCAGTTGCCTCTATAATGCAAGTCTGGTTTTGCTCTCTACATGCCAGGAACTCTTCTTCCATTCCAATTTTATTGTAATTTTCTGGGAGTTCAAACTGTCTTTTTCACTGGAGTAAGCTCTTATAAGAACACAGCATGTTGTGAATTCAATAATTAGAAAAGTTAAAAGGAATACTTATCAATGTAGAAAGACAGTATGTTGAAGAAGTGAAAGATTAGTCCCATTGCATAGTAAAGTGTTTCACATGCAGCATCAAATGCATACTGTTCTATAAATTTCTCTTGGAAGTTTAAAATACAATTCACATACTTACATAGATGAATTATGCTTTTGCCTTCATTGCCCCCCTAACATTTCTAGTAACTCCTACATTAACTTAAGGACAACTATTAAGCTAAAGAGATAGAGAAAGCCAGGCTCACAGCAATCTGATGAAATCTTCAGAATGACAAAGGCACACAAGAATCAAAGATATTACCCACTTATTTGCAGGCACCAAACCAGCTCTAATCCTACTCACACAAGTTGGAATCAAAGGACAAGAATGGATTTGGAGTTATCTCCCTAGTAGGTCAGCACTTTGTGTTACTTGGAAAGAGAAAATAGATAATTAAAAGAAATATATCAGCAGGAGAATGGCTTGAAAGTGCTTAGGAAAGCTAAAAGGAAATAAAGTTGCACAGATAGGAGCCCTTCCATCTCATGATCTCCTCAGTGTACACTGGAGCATATCCTACTATCAAGTGTGTAAAAATCTCTCGGTAGTCAGAAAACTGGGTAAAATTTGTACACTTTTAGCAACAAAATTTGAGTAATGTGACTTCCATGTTACCATCAGTCCTTTATTTTCATTTTATTTATGGTGAGGAGAACATATCTTGTTTAAAAAAAAAATAATGCACTGTTGGAGAGGAGGAGATGCTCCTCAGTCACATTATATATTATAGCTTAAGCTGAAGACCTGACTGAATACTTTTTTCTATTGACTTAAACTTTACCTTCGTCTTCTGATTATCTAAGTTCACATTGAAACAGAACTTGAGCAGAAACAACCCTTCTAGACAGACAGCACACAGTGAGAAATGGCAGTGTAGCACTTTCTAGTGCTCTGCTTTCTCCATTAAGTCCACAGCATTTATAATAGCCTGGCATGTCTTCATCAGTATTACATACAGAATTCTGAGCAGGTTTCATGAACTTGAGCAAAAAGCATTGAGTTTCCAAGATGGAGCTGTATTTCCTGGAGACAAATTTGCAGTGCCTTCTGCAGATCTAGGAAGGTTTCACAATAATGAAATTAGTAATTGAATTAGTAACAAAAAACCTATGAAAATGTAAAGGGTAATTTTATTTTTATCTTGGTGTAGGGAGAAGAGGAGGAGGCAGAAACAAGATGATAGGGAAGAAAAGACTGAGAGCAACATTAGCTTAGGATTTCTGCCAAGTCTTAAATCCTCAGTGTTTTAAATTACACCAGGACTATCATATGCTCAAGTTATGTGCTATATATTGGACTTCTTACTCAAATATATTCTTCCAAATATAGTTTTCAGTCATGAGTAGTTCTGTTATCTGGTAGCCAACTGGAATTTGGTGTTAATTACACTGTCAAATGCTACTATTTCAGATTATTTTGCAGAAAGCTAACAACTGCATTGTAAAAATTGCTTGCATACAATACTTATGTATCCTTTCTCTGTTTATACTATTTGATGCCCATATAAGAATGGGCAGCAAATTATGAAAGTTTCTTCCTTCATTCTTTCTTATGGCTGGTGCCAATCTGGTGCAATATAATACATCATGGTGTAAAATTAATAGAAATGCGTGCATCAGGTTCAATCATTTTTACACAAATCCCCCAGTTCGACTAAGTATTGTTATTAAAATAATTTTTAAACTGAATTAGGTTGCTCATGTACAGTCTTTTGATTTATATACATTTCCTTAAATGCACTTAAATCAGAATTCATCATATTAAGGTCATGACACTCCTGCAATTTGGTTTTCACAGAAGTAGCTCTCATTAACAACAGGGTGATGACCCTAGCTTTGAGCTTTCTGATTTTGTCAGTCTGTGCTACAATTTTAATGAAATTCAAAAGTAGGCTTCTCAGCGTTACATTCTTTAAACAGTCTTGTTAACAGCCATAAATTCCTCAGTGCAATCCGTTTACAGTTCCCAACCCTTTCTTACTAAACCAGTGAAATATAATCCTTTAACTCTCTGTTGTCCTTTATGTGATGTAGTTATAAATGTTTCTGTCCCAGTAATGCCATTTAGTTTGATTAATACACAGTAATCACTGCAAACAGATTTCACAGCATCGTATAAAATTATGTGCATGAAGTAAGTATAGTAGCAGTAACCTTAAAATATCCCCTAAGCAAGATAAGAGAATATACTGCCAGTATTTGTATTTGTTTCACTCATTGTTTGCCCTGTGTTGTCCTAAAACACTTGGTTTTGTGTAAAGTCAAGCTTATGTTTAGGTGTGACAGCAGATGGAAGCTAAAGTTTTGGTAACAGTGTCTTCTTAGCATGCATACAGAAGACAAAATATTGTCTGATGTCAGAAACAGATGGAAACTATCACTGTCTATGACAATATAGATATTACTAATTTCTTCTAGTAGAAATCTGACAGGGCTATACATAACAAATTTAAGAAACATGCAGCTCTCTAAAGCCTGTGGAATCATGAGACATTTTTAAAATAGAAAACATCAATGAAATTCAAAAAACTTACTGTAAACCTGAAAAATCTCTTATCAAGATTATATATATATTTTTCTATGTACTTGACTCATCATTTAGAAAAAAGAAGTAGATTGGGAAGATCCACTGATTGAATAAGTCACAGCACAGATTCCAATAGCAGGGAAAAAAAAGCTGACAGTGTGTGGGATAAACAGAAGGATCAATAGTTATTTTCCCAGAAATGCTGAGTGCCAACACGTTAATAGCAGTATATGATTAAATAATTTTTGGTAAAACAAAAAAGTCTTTTCTATTCATTGTTAGAAAATAACTGACAATGTGAATTAAAGGGTTAAGTGTCTCATTTTTTTGCTACACTCGACTTACATATTTGAGAGCTCTGTAAGTATTTCTTCTATACTGGTTTCACTTCTTCCTGGAGTCCTCAATTAGTCTCCATTTTGGAAATAAGGTAATATATCTCAGATTAATCTTCAACAAACACAGTACAACCTATTTGTGTTGTTGCGAAAGCCCCTGTATTCACTTTGTTTCTCCTTTTTTTATCGTCATTGCTTTTCTATAGTTCTTCTTGTATTATATGTTGTGTAAAATGAATACTATCTTTACATAAAGTAAAACTAATAGCCTGCAACTCCTGCTTTTATTTGTGAAAGCTGACAGAAATATGGCTTGGAAGTAGAATTCAGTTGAACATAGTCATCTTGTCCATAAGATAAAGTAAAAATAAAGCCTTTTTTTTCTTTTTTTTTTTCTTTTTTTTTTTTTCCACTTTCTGTGAGTTATTTGTAACACTGTTGCAGGCAAAGCTGACTCTACTTGGGGTATTTAATTTAATTTATTGCCAATTAACTTAAACATTCAATTACTGATTCAGGTGTTGAGAAGCAAAGCATACAAACACAGAGGGAAAATAACTTTCCACCCACTTTCCCAGGCTTCATGTTACACCAGATATGCGTCCTCCCACCTCCCTGTTTCAACTCCCCTCCTTACAGCCATGGGTCACACTCCATCCCCTTGCGAGGATGGTTGCGCTCAGGGCACCATAGTTTCCTTTGTCGCTCCCTGTTCCTCTGTCTTTTCTTTCACTGCCCATTTCTCCATAGTTGTTTCCTCTGTTCCAGAGGATTCCACCCACAGGTCATAGACCCTTTGGGGTGGTATCAGCTCCAGGGTGGAGCCCGTCCTACTGCTCTGGCCTTGATGGTGCCCTTTTTTCTCTCAGCTGTGCCTGTGGTGGTGCCAGGCCAGAGCCAGCTGGAGCTGCCATGTTGCAGCCCCTGATCTCCTCTCATGGAGGCCACCCCTGCAGATCCCCAGCTGCTGAAACAGTGCCACCTACACCAACATGAACAACATGGGTAAAGCCCAAATTCTGCAAGAGAATTCGAAAGTAAACCAAGTTAGTGTTAAGAAAACACTGTAATTGTTAAGAAAACACTGTAAAAAGACTGCAAAACAGAACACCTTAAAAGTGCAGGATTGCAATGTGGAATGTTTTCAAGTTAGGAAACGCTAAGCAGCATCAGACACACTATCTAGACATATTGATTATGATGCCATCAAATTATAGGTTTGGGCATCTTACTGATACAGAAATTGTATGCATCTGCTTGGTCATGCTGGACTGACTGTTAGTTTGTGGTTCACCATTGTATGCAAATGTCTACACTCGTATAGCTCACCTACTGGAAAGGCTGTAGTTAAAAAGTGGAAGGACTGCAGAAACCACATGGAAATGTTTTGGTTGGCTGGAAATAGTTTGTATTTCTGCCAAATAGGTAGTCTCCAGGTCACAGAAGAGATAAATTCTTGAGAAACAGCAGACATTGTTCATCAATTCTTGGGGAAAAAAAAAAAAAAAAGCCTGTTGGATTCATGAATCCTGTGTAACTGAAAACTGCAGCTGATGTCGGTTGGAAATGTACTCTGAAGTGCTAAAAATGCAGCTGCCCTGTATAACACATGGTGAAGAAGTAATAAACATTGCAAACAGATCCCTAATGTTAATGTCTCCATTCATCCCCATGCAACAGGAAGAATCACACTATTATTATCTCACAAGGATGTTCTGTGAAAGATGCTTTCATATTACTGCCTACAGGAAACACATGGAAGATATTAATTTTACTGTGTTCAGAGTAATGCTTGAAAGAACTAAAGTAAATAATTCATGGTTCAGACGCCGAGTAATTAAATTAAAGCAAAATGTAAAATACCTACTGTACTGAGATTGTCATGATAATCTCTGGGATGACCCACAACTGTCCTTGAATTCACTCAGCATCTTGGTCCATGCAGCATTTTACATGTATAAAGCCCTTCAAAGGTGATCTGTATTTGCAAGTCTGTACCTGAGCAATTTCTGTAAACTCAGTTAAATATATGAATGGAAAAAACACATATCAGTGTGAATCCTTCCTATTGTCCATGGATCTGAAAAATGAACACTTGAAGGAATGGTTCTTTAACATTTGCACTGCAGTCCTACATGAAAAATATTTTTATTACACACCATTCTTAGTATAATTTCAGTGATTTCTTCAGAAATGAAGTCATATGGAGTCATTGTCTGTAAGGACTACTAACTTTTCGTAGAACACGTCAGATGTTTCCAGTATTTATAAAGATTACTGACCTGTCAGAAGGTTTAGAAACTAAAGAAAAAAAATCACTAAGTTTTGGGAAAAAAAAAATCCTAATAGTCTCCTTGTCTTTTGGTCAATAGAGACCCCTATAAGTTTTTGACTGCTACTATCTCTATAAAAATGTGAATTCTATATTAACTCCAGAATTTTTATCTATATGTGTCTGTTCAATACTTGGAGATCTAAGGAGAGAGTTGCTTGTATAATTTTTGAACCTTACTTTTTGGATCCAAAAATCCAAAGAAAAATGTCACAACATGCCAGTGCTTATTTCCTTCTAGAATAAAACAAATCTTAAAATTCCTCTGTCTAAAGAGAAAAATCTCTGCAGTATCAGGCAACCCCCACTCCTTTCCATTTTAGGAACCTCCACTGGTCATTCTTTTTCCCTTATTTTTGGGTAAACCAGTAATCTGATCTTGGGATTTAGTTTGTTGGACCACTACCTTCATGTGAATGCAATCCTAACAGATCCAGAAAAAGTCATTGCTAAGGAAATAGTTAAAACACATATTACTTTATCTGTGTGTACCTAATAGGCCTGAAATGCTCATCATCAGTCGAGATATCATTGACATGGCTGTCCAAAAAATATATAATTTATTGTAAAGGAATCAAGCTTTTGCTATATATTCACAGAAGGACAGAGTGATTTTCTCATAGGCAAAGTGCCCAAAGGGACAGATACACAATTTTAGAGACAAGTGAGTTAAGATATCAAGGTTAACTGTTTATTGGTATAAACATACAGACTGTTTATTGGGATAAACATACAGTAATAGAAAGCAGTATTTATAGCAATCTGACTTTCCTGCAGAAGACTTCTCTGTGGAAGACCTGCCTTCTAAGCAAAGAAGCACCAAGTAATGAGGTACAAGCATTGAAACATCTCAGTTCTAACCATTCAGGACTGTAGACCATCCACACACGCTCCTGCATCACCATGTTTAGTTGTCTCTGGGCATTCTTGTAGTCTGTACGTATGGGGGGAGGTCCATTAGCAGCTCCTTCAGGGCCTCTGACAGAGGTTGCTTCAGGTATGGTTCATGTGTCTGAGTGCTATAAAGAATGAAGTGTCTATTCATAATTGTTCATAAGACACTGGTTACTAGGGTGTTCAGACTGCTGAAAAATTAGATGGTGGGTTAATAATTAGATGCTGGGTCCACTTGCTTATGCTACCAGGCTTAAGGTCTGCTACAGTTCATATATTCTCAAGATGATGTCCAAAAAACCGGGTTCTTTACCTTGTGTGCATACAAATGAGCAAAAATTAGCACATAGAGATAAGATACAGTGTTTATTACAGACTTGTGCAAGACTTGACGCTGGAATAAAGCTAGCATGCCAGCCAGAAAAGTAAAACGCATTATATACAAAATTTTATCACTACTCATGGCAGTCCTGAAGAGCCAATTGGTTACACATTTGCATATTGCATTACATAATCCTTTTAACATATAATGAGCAACATTCAGCTAAAGGACACTTTATCCAACAGTCTTGAGATATATGTTAAAGCAAAACTCAACTGATTGTGCAGGCTTCGAAATGTCTAAAGCTGCAAGGTCAGTAGTGTCAAAGCTGCAAGGTCAGTGTTTTGCAGGCCACTCTTATATTTGTTATATAAGCAGACCAACCTAAAACTGAAAGAATTTTATATATCTTTAGGTTAGGAATTGCAGACAGGATTAATTCTTTTAAGTGATGAGTACAAGGAGTGTATATCAAACAAACATAATTAACAATAAAATGAGATTTATGATAGTCTGATGATGCTGGAGAACTAAAGATGTGTAGTACCACACCAGCTAGTGCTTAGCACTCCTATAGACTTAAGGGGTTAGCTGACTCCGGATCAAGGATATTGCTAGAGAGCTCCCCAGACTGGTGCAACCGACAGACTGCTACCCACTGCTGGTCTTCCAGACAGATGGGGAGGAAGTTGCTTCCCGTAGTCTGAGGGGAATGAAGAATGACTTCAAGGTCTTGGGAAGGATGGTGAAAGATTCAGGGGCTCAAGTGATCTTCTCTTCACTCCTTCCCTCTTCAAGTGACGATGTGGGGTGGAATGGGAAAATTCAATCTCTAAATGGTTGGCTCCAAGACTGGTGCTACAGGCAGGGCTTTGGTTTTTTTGATAATGGCTGGTTTTATAAGACTCCAGTCCGGACAGTGTTATGCAGGAAAGGCTTATCTCGCAGAGGCAAAGGGATGCTGGGGCAGGAATTATCTGGGCTCATTTGGAGAGCTTTAAACTAGCCTCGAAGGGGGATGGGGTTGTAGCTGGGCTTGTCCCAGAGGGGCAGCATTCTAAAACAGATGAGGACCGGGTGGCCTCCTGTGCCCCTAGGGAGAAATTGGTGTGCTCTGCTCGCTCCCTGAAATGCCTGTACACCAATGCGCGCAGCATGGGGAATAAGCAGGAGGAGTTAGAATCCTATGTTCGGTCGGGACATTATGATCTGGTGGCAATTACAGAAACGTGGTGGGACAGTTCACATGACTGGAATGTGGTCATGGATGGCTATGCCCTTTTCAGGAAAGACAGGCCAGCCAGGCGTGGTGGTGGAGTTGCTCTCTATGTGAGAGAGCAACTGCAATGTACTAAATTCTGCCCAGGAGCAGATGAGGAACGAGTTGAGAGTGTATGGGTCAGGATCAAGGGACAGGCTGGCAGGGGTGATACTGTTGTAGGTGTCTATTACAGGCCACCAGATCAGACTGAGGAAGTTGATGAGGCCTTCTATGCGCAGCTGAGAGTGGCCTCACAGTCACAGGCCCTGGTTGTTGTGGGTGATTTTAACTTCCCTGATGTTTGCTGGAAGGACCATTCAGCCAGCCAGCCACAGTCCAGGAGGTTCCTCCAGTGCATTGATGATAACTTCCTCATGCAGATGGTGGAGGAGCCGACCAGGAGAGGTGCACTGCTGGATCTCATCCTCACTAACAAAGAGGGTCTGGTTGAAGCAGTAAAGGTTGAGGGCTGCCTGGGTTGCAGTGACCACGAGATGGTGGAGTTCAGCATCTCGTGTGGCAGGAACAGAATAGCAAGTAGAATTGCAACCCTGGACTTTGGCAGGGCTAATTTCGGCCTTTTCAAGCAACTGCTGAGGGAAACCCCATGGGCAAGACTGCTTGAAGGAAAAGGGGCCCAAGAGAGCTGGATTGCATTCAGAGATTGCTTCTTCCATGCTCAGGATCAGAGCATCCCCACACGTAGGAAGTCGAGGAAGGCCTGCGTGGTTGAATAGGGATCTGTTGGGTATGCTCAAGCAGAAGAGGCGAGTTTACAGGTCATGGAAGCAGGGACTGGCCACTTGGGAGGAATATAAGGCTGCTGTTAGAGGATGCAGGAAGGCAGCTAGGGTAGCCAAGGCCTCCTCAGAATTACAGCTGGCGAGAGGGGTCAAGGACAGCAAGAAGAACTTTTTCAAATACATAGCAGATAAAACTAATACCAGAGGCAATGTAGGCCCACTGATGAATGAGGTGGGTGCCCTGGTGGCAGAAGACACAGAGAAGGCAGAATTGCTGAATGCCGCCTTTGTCTCTGTCTACTCCGCTGGAGGATGTCCTGGGGAACCCTGTACCCCTGAGACCCCGGATGAAGCCAGGTTAATGGAGGAGTTTGCTTTAGTCGATGAGGACTGGGTTAGGGAACAATTAAGTAGTCTGGACGTCCATAAATCCATGGGTCCAGATGGGATGCATCCGCGGGTGCTGAGGGAGCTGGCTGAAGTCATTGCTAGACCGCTATCCATCATTTTTGCCAAGTCTTGGGAAACGGGAGAGGTGCCCGAGGATTGGAGGAAAGCAAATGTCACTCCAGTCTTTAAAAAGGGCAAGAAGGAGGACCCGGGTAATTATAGACCGGTCAGCCTCACCTCTGTCCCTGGGAAAGTAATGGAACAGCTTATCCTTGGTGCCATCTCAAGGCACATCAGGGATAAGAGGGTCATTAGGGGCAGTCAGCATGGCTTTACCAAGGGTAAGTCATGCTTGACCAACCTCATAGCCTTTTATGAGAATGTAACAAGGTGGATGGATGATGGCAGAGCGGTGGATGTGGTCTACCTTGACTTCAGTAAAGCCTTTGACACAGTCCCTCACAGCATCCTCACAGCTAAATTGAGGAGGTGTGGTCTCGACAATAGAGTAGTGAGGTGGGTTGCAAACTGGCTTAAAGAGAGAAGCCAGAGAGTGGTGGTCAATGGTGCGGAGTCCAGTTGGAGGCCAGTATCTAGTGGAGTGCCTCAGGGGTCAGTACTGGGGCCAATATTATTCAATATATTCATTAATGATTTAGACGAGGGAATTGAGTGTACTATCAGCAAGTTTGCTGATGACACTAAGCTGGGAGGAGTGGCTGACACGCCAGAAGGCTGTGCCGCCATCCAGCGGGACCTGGACAGGCTGGAGAGTGGGGCGGGGGATAATCTGATGGAATTTAACAAGGGAAAGTGTAGAGTCCTGCATCTGGGCAGGAACAATCCCAAGTTCCAGTATAGGTTGGGGCATGACCTATTAGAGAGCAGTGTAGGGGAAAGGGACCTGGGGGTCCTGGTGGACAACAGGATGACCATGAGCCAGCACTGTGCCCTTGTGGCCAGGAAGGCTAATGGCATCCTTGGGTGTATTACAAGGGGGGTGGTCAGTAGATCGAGAGAGGTCCTCCTTCCCCTCTACTCCGCCCTGGTGAGACCCCATCTGGAATATTGTGTTCAGTTCTGGGCCCCTCAGTTCAAGAAGGACAGGGAACTGCTGGAGAGGGTCCAGCGTAGGGCAACAAAGATGATTAAGGGAGTGGAGCATCTCCCTTATGAAGAAAGGCTGAGGGAGCTGGGTCTCTTTAGTTTGGAGAAGAGGAGACTGAGGGGTGACCTTATTAATGTTTATAAATATATAAAGGCTGAGTGCCATGAGGATGGAGTCAGGCTCTTCTCAGTGGCAAACAATGATAGGACAAGGGGCAATGGAATCAAGCTGGAACACAAGAGGTTCCACTTAAATTTGAGAAAGAACTTCTTCTCAGTGAGGGTAACAGAGCACTGGAACAGGCTACCCAGGGAGGTTGTGGAGTCTCCTTCCCTGGAGACATTCAAAGCCCGCCTGGACACATTCCTGTGCGACCTCACCTAGGCGTTCCTGCTCCAGCAGGGGGATTGGACTAGATGATCTTTTGAGGTCCCTTCCAATCCCAAACATACTGTGATACTGTGATACTCATGCTAATCTAGTAGTTATCAAGCCTAATAAAGTATTGCATGACCTATTGTAGCGTGTTCTGGGATAAATGTGTCTGCAGTTTCGCCATCACCAGAGTGGCACTGCACATGACTCTGACTCCCCACAGAGTCTACAAAACTGAGTCCAAAGCAATGTGTTAGGAAGTGATGGAAGATGCTGATGTTTTCAGGGCACTGACCTGGTGTTACCAAGCTGTGTGACCTAATTCTCGAGGTATCAGCCAAGGAAAGCACCCCAACCTCACCAAACCTCCAGATCACAATAGCAAGTTTGACTTGTGTAGTAAGGTCGGAACAACATCTATGGTTCATTGTCCTGACTTAGGCTGCAGTGATCAAGGGCAAGGCTGCCTGTAGGTACCCCAAAAAAGCTCTGTGCGTCATCTGTATGCTTTATTATCCCTTTTTCTGTGTGTTGTGTTGTGTTGTGTTGTGTTGTGTTGTGTTGTGTTGTGTTGTGTTGTGTTGTGTTGTGTTGTGTTGTGTTGTGTTGTGTTTTAGGTTGGGTTGGGTCGGGTTGGTTGGTTGTTTTTTTGTCCCTTTGGTTTGTTGTCCTTCTACCCCACTTTCTCTGTCCCAGACTTCTCTCCAACCTGAACCTAACTACTTTCACCCATTTGTTCTGAATTTTGCTACATCTGCATAAAAATTTGGTACTTCTACTTGTATCTAGATAAATGCAGTAGCTTTGCTTAAAATATCCATCCATATAGGTACAGAAATAACTAAATAAACAGATTTCCCTCTCTTCCTCTTTGTCCCAAGATTTTTTTCCCAGTGAAATTCAGGCAGTCAAAGTTCCATAATCTGCATTATCTGGCTAGAGTATATTGGTTATGTATCTGGATGGAAGCTGTGTACCACATGTGTGGAGTATCAACACTATGGCTTAATAAATGCAAGTACTTATATTTTGTCCTTTGAAAAGTAATTTCTCCTTCACTTGAACTTTTCTATAGATGACTCAAGATATAGTACAGATAGACTGTAACATTCTTGAACAAAATAACAGAACAAGAAAATGTTTAAAGTGAAAACCACCATTAATGAATAAACTCGGGTGTCTGATTTACCTGTGAGAGAATGACTAGCTTAATAGAACTTATTTAGCAGGATCCCCCACATCATACTAGTGCGTAACTGTAAGGCTGCCAAAGAGAGGATCTTATATGTTAATGTAAATCAAAATTTATCTTTAAGCATTGATTTTATATCAAATATGTCCCTAGACAATGCAGAGTGTTTTTTGCATTGAAAATACAAGCTCTTTACTGAGATAACACAGCTTGCAAAATAAATAATTGTACTGCATGATTGACTTTTTTCAGAATCTGCTTTTGTAATAAAAGACTTTTAATTCTCCCTGCATCCAAAGCAAGTGTCAAAGTACTTCATGAACAAATGGTATCCTGAGTGCTTTCAAGTATATAGGCAACAGTAAAAAAGTTACAAATTAAGGAAAAGATTGATTAAAAAATAAAAAGAACATGCAATTAAATGCTTAAAGTTCCCTAATGAATTTGTCTATGACTGCTGACTTCCAAATCCCTTTTTTTATTTGGATGTATCTTTCATTAAGCAAGTTTACACAACATCATATGACATGAAAACATGACGTATTTTACAATGATGCTGGTATCTATTTATGACTTGATGTAACATCTATATGGTTGCTAAGAAGTAAGACTAAGAGTTAGTTGCATCTTCTCGAGCTTACTCTCTGAGAAAAATCTTATAAAATATCTAGATAGATAGGATTCTGTCTGGTTTTAGAGATCAATGGGGGAGAAGCAATTCTGGCAGGTGAAATCTCTCAATTCCTGTTCAAAATTAAAGATAACCAGAGAAGAATCTTCCATCATTTGGGTTTCTGGAGTTCATTTGTTTCAGTTAAGAAACACTTATATCCACATCTCAAACATAAAGCTTTAGGTACCCTTAGGCTTCATATTCATTTTCTTCAGAAACCGAAGTAAAATGGTTACCATTTTGTCTAGCAAATATAATAAACTAGTGTGTCCTAGTATTGAAAGTCTGATGTTACAGTGTGACCTTGGCAGCCACACTCTGTGATGAGAGCTCTTGCATTTCACACACTGTCTGAGTTACATGTCAAGCTGCCTGGCATACACAGACCCAGGGATGCTGGTTGACAGCCGGCTGAATATGAGACAACAGTGTGCCCAGGTGGCCAAGAAGGCCAACAGCATCCGAGTGTGCATCAAGAATAGCTTCACCCGCTTCACTACCCTTCTCTGAACTCACTCCAGCACTGCAAGGTCCTTTTTGTCATGAGGGGACCAAAACTGACCCCAGGATTCAAGATGCGGCCTCACCAGTGCCCAGCACAGAGAGACAATCACTGCCCTGGGACTGCTGGCCACACTGTTGCTGATACGAGCCAGGATGGTGGTGGCCTCTTGGCCACCTGGGCACATTGTTGGCTCATATTCAGCTGCTCTTGATCAACACCCCCAGGTCTTCTTTCCTCCAGGCACTCTTGCCCAAGCCTGCAGCGTTCATGGGGTTGTTGTGACCCAAGAGCAGGACCCGGTACTTGGCCTTGTTGAACCTCAGACAACTGGCCTCAGCCCATTGATCCAACTGGTCCAAACCCCTGTGCATACCTTTCCCACCCTCCAGCAGATCAACACTCCCACACAACTTGGTGTTGCCTGCAAACTTACCAAGGGTGCACTCCATCCCCTTGTCCAGATCACTAACAAAGATATTAAACAGAACTATCCCCGCTACTCTTTCTCTCCAGCACCTTGCTGTCTTTCTTGTCGTGAAGGGTCCAAAACTGCCCCCAGGACTCAAGGTTTGGCTTCCCCGGTGCCCAGCACAGGCACAGTCACTGCCCTGGGCCTGCCGGCCACACCAGTGCTCGTACCAGCCAGGATGATGTTGGCCTTCTTGGGCACACTGCTGGGCACACTCCTGGCTCATTACTAGCTGAAATACCACAATTCTGTAGCATTTTTTCCCCCTATTTCCTTACTCCAATGTTGGTATTTAAAACTGAACACGTAACCCAGCCTTCTACAACAGTATCCATTAGTATCTCATCAAAATTTAAGTCATATGCATTCATAGCATTGAATCCAGAACAATTAGAATACAGAATATGCATGAATAAGAGGAGACATCACGTCTTTGCATTAGAGCTCATATTTTGCCAAATTTTGTTTGTTTTTCTTAATATAACTTTAAAGCATACTGTATAACACACCAGATCCTATGAAGATTTTAGAGACTAGACTGTGAATTAATATTGAACAACAGCATAATTTTCATATTGCTGATCTAAAACGTGATGGATCAGAATATCAGTCTTGGAATAAAAATCTTAAGCATTTACTTCAGCTGCATTTAAAACTCAGTACGTTAACCATGTTGCTTCATTATCTTCAAAGAGCTAGTCACATTCCAAATTATGAACACAACTGATTCCAGTTAAAACTGAGTGGGACTTTTCTAACTGAACTGGTTTTGAATTAAAATAAACTTTATTAAAAAATCTTAATGATAGAAGTTTTTAAAATCTTCCCACCTGAGACTCATTTCAGAATATGGGATATGCACTTCAGAAGTTCTGAAGTGGTGGAAAATTCTAAACATACAGTCACAGAGTTCAAAGAGATAGAATGTAACTTGTCAGATGAGCAACAGAAAACTGGTAATGAGAGAAAATAATGCAAAATATACAAAAGAAATATTGATCCTTCCACAGGAGCTGCAGTTGCCTGCAAGGGGTCTGGAGTCACACCACTGGCTCCCGGACAGACATCAGGAAATCCTGGACTGGCGGTAACAGTAGGTGGGAACTGGATTCAGGAATGCAAGGACTGGAATCTGGATCAGGGTCACAGGCAGGAGAACAGACAGTCTTCAGACGCCAGCCGTAGACCAGAAGATTGAGACTCTTGTGGTCCCCCAGCTCTAAGTCTGATGTGTATAGCAAGTATGACACTTTACAACCCCGCCCTTGTGGAACGTTAGAGGTCCATCAGCCACCTTGGCTGCTATAGCGATAAAATCTAAACATGGGCCTTTTCTGTATATCATTCCTATGGGTAGCTCAGTAAAACTGTAAACATCAGGTGTTACCAGCTCTGGAGAAGACGCTGTCTGGAAAACACGCGGCCAGCTTCAGGAAAATGTAGTTACTTAGAAGAATTTAGCTGAAAGGGAAATTCACTAAAATATAATTGCTCCTGTTTTAACCAACCCAGGACAACCTAATATCAAATTTCATTTTCAAAGATACCTGACTTTAATATATCTGATTTCCTTTGGTGAAAGAAAAGTGCTTCAGTGAAACACACAAAACCATGTCATATACTTTGACCTGGACAGGCTGGAGAGTTGGGCGAGGGATAACCCGATGGAATTTAACAAGGGAAAGTGTAGAGTCCTGCATCTGGGCAGGAACAATCCCAAGTTCCAGTATAGGCTGGGGAATGACCTATTAGAGAGCAGTGTAGGGGAAAGGGACCTGGGGGTCCTGGTGGACAACAGGATGACCATGAGCCAGCACTGTGCCCTTGTGGCCAGGAAGGCTAATGGCATCCTTGGGTGTATTACAAGGGTGGTCAGTAGATCAAGAGAGGTCCTCCTTCCCCTCTACTCTGCCCTGGTGAGACCCCCATCTGGAATATTGTGTCCAGTTCTGGGCCCCTCAGTTCAAGAAGGACAGGGAACTGCTGGAGAGGGTCCAGCGTAGGGCAACAAAGATAATTAAGGGAGTGGAGCATCTCCCTTGTGAAGAAAGGCTGAGGGAGCTGGGTCTCTTTAGTTTGGAGAAGAGGAGACTGAGGGGTGACCTTATTAATGTTTATAAATATATAAAGGGTGAGTGCCACGAGGATGGAGTCAGGCTCTTCTCAGTGGCAAACAATGATAGGACAAGGGGCAATGGAATCAAGCTGGAACACAAGAGGTTCCACTTAAATTTGAGAAAGAACTTCTTCTCAGTGAGGGTAACAGAGCACTGGAACAGGCTGCCCAGGGAGGTTGTGGAGTCTCCTTCCCTGGAGACATTCAAAGCCCGCCTGGACACATTCCTGTGCGACCTCTCCTAGGCGTTCCTGCTCCAGCAGGGGGATTGGACTAGATGATCTTTTGAGGTCCCTTCCAATCCCAAACATACTGTGATACTGTGATACTGTGATACTTGATTTTCTGCAGATGTTATCACCAATACATGTATTCCACATATATTTTATGTTGCTTAAGATGACTTTCTACAATACCTTCACATTGTGTTTTCTAATATAATTAATGTGCATATATGCTATCTGACAACAACAGTTTATAAGCAAAAAAAATATTACCTTGACTTTCATCAAGCTATTGGCCTCCAGTGATAACTGAATTAAAGCCCTCTACAGTGAGATAATTTCAAAACCTATGGCACTTAAAATCCTATCCATCAATATTACTGCAATTCTCCTGAAATACGCTTAGATCCCTGCTGTCCTCTGCCCGTTTGTTAACGGTAAAATTGTGAAATTTTAAGGCAGGACTTTATGAATTTAGGATGGTAATTCTCATACAAGATACAAAGAATAATTCTAAAGCTTAAAATCCATTAGTGAATATAACTCACACTCAGAATGAATATCAAAGGAAACAACTTCTATTTTTAAATAAAACCAATCATAAGGAAGTAGCTTTTATTTTTAAGTAAAACCAATCATTCTTCAAGGATAATGGGGTTCAATAGCTGAGATATTGTTTCAGGAATAATTATTGCTATTAAGACATCTCTGTGAACATAAGCATTACATAGTGCAAAAGATGGAACAGGAGAGATGTTCCAGTGTGTATTTTGCCCAGCTTAACACCAGCAGCAGTAGTTTCAATAGTAACTCTAAAATGCATTTCGTTTTCATTCTTTAGCTGGTTATGAATAAGGCTTGATCTTCAGAAGATCTGAGTTCTGCCTGATGTCAGAGTTGTCTGTACATGCTCAGTAGTTGTCCAGTCCAACCATGAAATTAAAAATCAGAAAAGGCCCCAAAAACTCGTGAAGGTTTTAGCCTAAACATACTTGTCTTCCACTCCATCATGTCAAAATTATTCTGTAATGTTTTTTTTTTTTACATCTTGCCTTGCCTCCCTATTAAGAGGTTCAATCTAGCATAAAGGTAAAAATTTGTAATTGAATGGTATAAAACATATGTTTATACACACAAACTTCTCTGTTAGCCAGAAAAACTCTAATGATCTTGTTTCTTCTTAAAAAAGGAAAAAAAGCAACATTTTAAAATTAAGGTGCTTCTTCTGTTTGTGGTCACTGGTTTTGATTAGCAAAGAAATGTGTTATGATAATATAACTGGCTGATAATAATTGTTAACATGATAGATGAAAGTGATACGTAGCCATTACACTTCATAAATTTATTGTGTTAGCGATTGCGGTTAGGAACTGTTTGAACAATGTAATGTATCATAGGTTAAGCATATGAAATAGATTCTTTATATAAAAGGCATATTTGGTATTGTTGTTCATCAGCAATTCCTTTAGACATTTGGATTTCTACACCCTGCTTGAAAAATTGTGCAAATGTATTTGAAAAGGAATGAACTGGACAAGGTATTCAGAATTCGCAGTTAACGATGATACAGTTATATTCTTCACAATGGCTTCTTGCACTTCTTTCATGGTCTTCTTTCTGCTAAATAAAGTATACATGGAATGTAATACCAGTGGGTTTTTTGTTTTTCTTTGTTTGTTTTGAGTTTATTCTTTTGTTTTTGTGTGTTGTTGTTGTTGGCGGTTTCTGTTTGTTTGTTTGTTTGTTTTTCCCAAGGCTTCACTGGATAACATGGTCATGATTTTTAAGCGGTGTTTCTATCTCATGCTGTAATTACAGAGGTCAAACATATTTGATCTCTAGTCTTTTGATCGTGTCTGGTGTGATAACATATAGCACAATCAAAAGGCCATTAAGTCATTCCACAAAATGAGTAGAATTATTTGCAGACCCAGTGCTCAGGAGTGTCTTATAACCTTGATACCTTTAATATGTTCAGAGTTACCAGTTTTATCACACAACAGTGTCGCTTGTTGCTGCTCTGAAATTGTTTTATGTCCTTTCTTATTAGCAACAAGCAGTTCAGTATTAAATCACCAAGACAAGCAGGCCCCTATATTTTAAAACTGATGTTCTTATCATTAATACAGTATAATGAAAAAAAGCCCAATGACTTCTTGGATTCATAAATAGCTTTCAGTCAAGAGACTCCCAAAATATCTAACTGCATTGTACAGAATGATATTTAGACAAAAAAAAATATTGATGGTTACTGTCAAAAGTGAGTCATAGTAGGGTAAAAGCTCTGTTGAGCTGCAGATTTTATGTGCAGAAGATTTGTCCAAAACTTTTCTTTTTGTGATCTTCTATCACTTTATTAATGTTTTACTTCTGAATTTTAAGTTTGAGCAGACTGAAAACCAGTACAGGTAGCTTAGAAGAATCAGCTACTAGATTTCACCTATATTTAAGAACAAAGTTTTAAATTCATCCCTACTTTAAAGATTGTGATGAAAAGTGCTAAGTATGCTACAGGAGCCTTTGTGCTGAAAAGGACTAAACCAACCAGATCTGAAAAATTATGGAAGTAGGAAAAAAGAAGTGACAAAATTTAGTCTCAGTGAGATGTTCTGGACTGAAGTAAACTGTATGATAAATCCCGCAGTGTTTTATCTTTTTTAAACAAAATTAAGGTTCCTCAATACATGAGGATTACTCAAATGCTTGGTATTTTTTTCACAAAAACTGGTATAATCAAGCCTTTGCAGAATACTGTTCATTCTTTGATCTGTTGTTGATTGACTGTCACATCTAGCTAAGATTTAACTGTACTGGCTATATTGTCACATCTATTAGCTAATGATCCATAATACAACAGGATGTATTTGACACATAAGCAATATTATACATAGTGTTCACAGATGTCTGTTTGCATTAAGTCTTATATCACCTTCTAAGCCAGACCACAACATCGTTCAACATAACTCAGAACAGAATATTTCAGACTGATTATTTTCTGGTAAGGTGATGTTGCACGTACATGAAGGTATCAAATCAGCAGTTCTTATGTTCCATTAAATAAAAATAAGATTTACACTTCAAAAACATTGATGATCAACTGTGATTTGTATTGGTCAGGAAAACTCTAGTCAATGTTAGATAAGTAAAAAAACATCCAGTGAAAGCTGGGGAATGACAAGTATATGAAGGGTGAGTGTCAGGAGGATGGAGCCAGGCTCTTCTGGGTGACCACCAACAGTAGGACAAGGGGCAATGGTTCAAACTGGAACGCAAGAGGTTCCACTTAAATTTGAGAAGAAAAACTTCTTCCCAATAAGGGTGACAGAGCACTGGAACAGGCTACCCAGGGAGGTTGTGGCATCTTCTACTCTGCAGACATTCAAACCCGCCTGGACACCTTCCTGTGGAACCTCATCTGGGTGTTCCTGCTCTGGTGGGGGGATTGGACTAGATGATCTTTCGAGGTTCCTTCCAATCCCAAACATTCTGTGATTCTGTGATCTTTTGTATCTATATTAGGTAAAACTACTGCTGTAAGCAGTAGTATAACTATTGTAACCCATAAATTATTCAACCTACTTTTGTAAAGTAATATAAGTAATTGTGGTTTGGAGTTCTTTATAAAATCTACTGTAAAATACTTTTGGCACCATAATTATTTTCAAAATTTGAGACTAATTAGATGTTACAGTTCTTTCAGAAGAGCATTTTGTAATCTGTCTGTAAAAGGTAAGAAGAACACTGTCTCAAATGTATTGTGATGCATGTTTGTCCTTTTTTCTTTCCTACCCCAAATCAGTCACAGCAAAGGAACAGGTTACAGAGCTTTTTTTTTTTTACAGTTTATTTAGTAGATAAAATGAGCTTTGTAAAGTGATGAAAGAGTTTGAATTTTTTCTGGGTACTTATAAACCAATATAAGCAAATGTAGAAAGCAATATTTTTTTTCTTCTGAAACATTGCATCTTTACTATTTGTTAGTAGAAAATTTTCAGACAGAAAGTTTTACCATGCAAGAAATGTTGACCTATCCATAGTAACACCTGCCATTGGAATTGCTCATGTCAATGGCAAGGAAAAGTACTAACAGATGAAGCGAGGTAACAGATAAAGTATGAAGCAATGTTTTACCATGTATCCTTCATCACAGACTAAGGCTTCTTAAACAGTGATTAGTTTCATCTGTATAAATTTGCTTCTGATTTCAATTCTGATTTTTTTTTTCCATCTTTGGTCTATCAAATTTAGTTAAATGCATTTTTTTTCTGCTCTTTTATTAACCTTTTATTACTAGGTCCGTCTCCATATGCATACATACTGCCTGTAATCAGATCATCTCTTTATCTTTTAAGACATATAGATGGAGTTCTGTAGGTGTGTGTCTGAAACCTGTGAAAGACAAATATGAAGCCGCCTGTAAGTGTCTGTTGCCTTGCTGGGACTGCAGTATAATAAAAAACAGGCAGAACATAAAAACAAAGTATTCTGCATTTCTGACCCTTATAGAGTTCATTTTCCAAACAGAACAGCCATTCAATAATTTAACCACTTTTTCTCAACCTCTAGGTCACATGAGAGAGCAAGATACAGTTGGAGAAAGGAACACAATTGGAATTCAGTAGTATTCCACCCCTTAGCCATTAACTATATGCTGCTACCTTTTTTGCTGCTGGTAGAGACATAAGGAAAAGAATAAAGCTTAAATTATTTTCATGACTATATGAGGACTGGCATGTCTACAGCACCTCAAAATAAAGAGCAAACAATGATTAGGTTTTAAGCTTAAAATGTAAGATTAAGTCATGAAGACTAAGATATCAGATTAAGACAGTAAAATGTTAGATTAAGACATAAAGCCACCCTAAAATTTCAAGGAGATGTGGTAGGCAGGATTAAACTTCAGGCTGAGTCACGGTAGGAGTTCTACATAACACCATTTCTTCCAAGGTTTTACCTTGAATAGTCCTTTAGCATTAAAAAAAAAAAAAAAAAAAAGTTCTTGTTACGTTCTGAGATTAAATTATATACAGAAAAGTAAATGGCTTTGTGATTTTCTGTGAAATACAGAAAGAAAAGGGTTTTTGAAGGGTATTTTCAAATGGGATCATTATTCTTTAAAATAAAATCTACATTTCATGATGGACAGTTCCATATTTTTTGTTGCATTCCAAGCTGCATTGACAGTTTGTTTGAAACAGGATGCATGCACAACAAAAGAAGCATTTGTAGACCTGTGTTTCTAGTGCTTACAACAATGCACTTCACAGCCTTGTAAAAATTGTCTACACTTATTATTTTGATATTATAATAAGTTCTTCATTTCACCTCAGCCCATTTTTTTGTCCCTATGGTATTTGTTGAAACTGAAATCACAGAATATAACAACCAATACCCACTGAATCAAGAATAAACCCCCTAGTTTGTCTCCCTAGATCAAATCCTTAAATTCAAAAATTTCTGTTTACATTATAAAAACCTAAACAAATACTTGAAAACAGTACAGGAAGTAATTCCCAAACACAAACTGACACAATGAA
Organism: Patagioenas fasciata; assembly: GCF_037038585.1. NCBI lineage: Eukaryota > Metazoa > Chordata > Aves > Columbiformes > Columbidae > Patagioenas > Patagioenas fasciata. Next base: position 40,911,849 of record NC_092525.1, on the reverse strand, counting down.
ATTGAATTTCAGGTAATTTCCCTCAGTCTGCCTTTAGCTTTAAGCTTGTTGCTTCTGCTGGAGTTGGAGAAAACTGGCATGATGTTAAAGGTATATATTCTAACCTACACCAGCTGAAGCCCTGGCTTTACATATACAGAAATCTAATAAAAGCAGTTATTAACATCGTGAAGCATGAAGTCCAGCCACAATGATAGCTACATACAATGCAACTGGTAACAACTGTATAAACATGAACAGTGGTAAGGGGTAAAAGCTACAGTTAGAAAATTATTCATCACATATCTCTCAAACCACAAAGCAAGGATGATATTCAATCATTTGATAAATGTTGAGAGTCGGGGTACCAAGAAAATGACACACTGGTCAAGTTGACCTAATCAATAAGAAAGCCTGAGAAACTGGGAAAGCTGGTTAGTGAAATGAAATACATTGAACAGCTGAAGGATGAAAATAAGATGACAGTGAATTTATTGCAATCTAAATGCACCAAAATATCTAAAATGCACATTTACATTAATGGTCAGAGCTGGATGGAAATCGGAAGTGGTGCAATGACACCACATGTGAAGGGATAGGGGAAAACAGAAAGATTGATGTGAAAAAGAAAAGGACCGAATATTAAGGACAGCTGTATCTTCAAAGTCACAGAAGATACCGAGGCTTCACAGTGCTTGTTAAATGACTAATCTCACATGCCTGTCCTCAGGAATCAGTCTTCAATGAGTCCCTAAGTTCTTTTTCCAGTTCATGATGAGAACCACAAGTGACATAAGTCCACATACTGATCTATCCTCATGAACTCTTGTTGCCTTGAATTTTGACTCTGACATCATATCCTAATTTTTTGCTCGGGAGAAGATTATTTGTTACTTTAAGAATATATTCAAAGTAGTTTTGTGTCCAGTAACTCATGACTTGAGCATCTGCATCTACAGTATGGGCAGATGACCCCAAAATGCCCTCAGTTTTCCATCATGTCATGCTTTCTCAGAATGCCATAATCAGCAGATTATAGGTTGCTCTGAAGTTGCACTTGCTTCATTTCAGCCAGAAAGGTATGCAAATTTACTAAAAAAATATCAAAGATCATTGAAAGATATCACAGATGTACAGTATTGATTAAGACATTTATTGTGAGGAGGACACCTGAGTCTTATTCCTTCTTCTGAAGATTGTTTACAAGGACAAGGACAAAAGTAAAGCCTGCTAGTGGGAAGAGAAAAGGAAAATCACATATAAAAGTGTTATCTCAAATTACTCAGTCACCAAAGGAATTAAGAGTTTTGCGTATACGTATTTCTATTCCGAAAAATGCAAATACCTCTACCAAAAATATACATTCTTTACATCCCCCACCCTAGCAAGGCAAAACATTGTAAAGAGCAAAATGCATATGAAGCATTTTAGGTGGTAGTGGAATCTCCATTTACATAAATGCAATTTATACTTATTTTGCCTTTAGCTTGGAATTTAATAAGAATCTAAGATTTAGTGATAAACATGCTACTAAACTACAAAAAATATATGGAGAGACACAGAGATTGTAATTGCTATGAGCATGCAGATGTTTTCTGTTTATATTATAATGTGAGCTGCCATTAGAACCTCCTAATTATAGCTTGTACGCTGGTGTTCCTGCAATGCTTGCCATTAACCTTCAACTGAATCACCAGTTTTGCATAAGGTGCATTATCATTGCAGTACTCTATCTTTATTTGAAAGTACCAATACATACAGCAAGAAAGGTCTTTTGAATGTGGCATACAGCATTTTCTTCAAAAAGGAAACAATAAATAAAAAGAAAAAACAGCCCTAAACTGAGCATAAGGTATTTAGCACTTACAAGTGGAAACAAAATAAAACAAAACAAAGAAAGATTGTCATTGTAATATCAGGAATTATGAGTTTTTCAAGAATGGATTTTCTCAAAATGAAGAGAAATACAATGAGGTCTGCAGGAGCAGTGTAGCTGTTTCAAGGAATGGGAAATTGTAAGGTACAATTAAGTTTGAGGGTAAGCTTGAGAAAAGGAGAAGGAGAACTGTACTCCTGGTGCAGTCCAGGAGTTCATTATATGACAAGCAAGTACCACTAGCTTGACCAGTTATTAAGATTCACATTTTTCCTCCTGGTCTGAAAAGGAAAGTAGTATTAAGGCAGACAATCTACTCATTAATAGTTAAAATAAATAAAATAAAATAAAATAAAATAAAATAAAATAAAATAAAATAAAATAAAATAAAATAAAATAATAAAATAAAATAAAAATTAAGTTGCTTTGTTCCTATTCGTTCATATCTACTTATCTCAATAAATTTATTTAAAAAATCAGTGTAGGACTGAGTGAACCCTCAGCAATTTTGCAGATGACACCAAGCTGAGTGGTGCAGTTGATTTGATTGAGGGAAGGGATGTCAGCCAGAGAGACCTTGACAGGCTGGATAATTTTTTTTTTTTTGTACCGAATGAAGTTCAACAGGCCAAGTGCAAGGTCCTGCACCTGGGTTGGGGCAACCTCCAATACCAGCACAAACTGGGAGGCAAATGAATTGAGAGCAGCCCTGTGAAGAGGGACGTGGGGGTACTGGTGGATGAAAAAATGCACAGGAGATGACAATGTGGACTTGCAACCTAGCCCATCTTATTCTGGGTTGCACAAAAGGACATGTGACTCTTCCCTTCTACTCTGCTCTTGTGAGACTCCACCAGCAGTTCTGGATCCAGGTCTGTGGTACCCAATACAAGAAAGACATGGACCTTCTTGGAACAGTTCCAGAACAGGACCACAAAAATGGTCAGAGGGATGGAACACCTCTCTTTTGATGAAAGGCTGAGGGAGTTGGCATTGTAAAGCCTAAAGAAGAGAAGGCTCTGGGGAGATCCTATTGCAGCCTTTCAACGCTTCCAAAGGTGCCTACAAGAAAAATGGATAGAGACTTTTTCTTAGGACCTGTAGTAACAGGACCAAGGGCAACAGTTTTAAATGGAGAGTAGATTTAGATTATATAGAATAAATATTTTTTTAATAATAATTGATAGTGAGACACTAGAACAGTCTGCCTGGAGAAGCTGTGGATGTCCTATACCTGGAATTGTTCAACACCAGGTTGGATGGTGCTTTGAGCAACCTGACCAAGTGAAAGCTGTCCCTGACCACAACAGGGTGGTTGAAACTAGATGATCTTTAGAGGTCCATTCCAACCCAAATAATTTTCTGATTCTATGAAATACATTGAAATTAAAAGAGTGATTCAATTTAAAAAAATAATAACCCCAGAAATAAACTACAAGTCACAGGAATGAATCTGCTTTAACCTTTAAAATATTTCTCTTCATTATAAGCAAGGAGTGCTGCAATAGCCAAAAAATACATATGCAATTTTTGCAGAACATCTTTAAAAAGGTCCAAAAAGACTTTAAATATTGGTATAAAAAGATGTAATTATCATCCACAATAGAACTGTTTTTAAAGTAACATTCTTAAAACATTCTTTTTATGTTTCTTTTTGACAGTCTCTTTAAGCTATTGAAGTAGTTTAAGTTTTTCAGCAGCACTTGCTAGATGTCTTCAGGCCTTTGAAAAACAATGGTGAGATTTTCAAACAAGTTTCTGGAGTAGAGATATAGCCATGCTGTATTTCTACATGCTTCACTAGCTAGGCACCATATAGATAAAAATAAACTGCTGTAAGATTTGCTGCCTTAAGATTTTAGCTTGCTTCTTGTATACCTTATCTCAGATCTAAAGTTGCTTCTAGAAAGTCTCAGTGATTCTGAAACTACTTCTTTAAAGAGGAGGAAATAAAATGCCTTTCTGAAGGGATTTCATGAATGTACCCATGAATATGCATGAATAAGTTCAGCAGTATAACACCAGCAATTACTGATGTCTGTTAGATGAGGAATGCATAGACAAGTCACACCCAAATGCAACCTATTGTTTGTCACCAAATCTTTTCTCACTGACAGCTCCAGGACACCTGTTGATTACCACTGACATCTCATTAAATGAGATGTAATTAAGTTATGAACAAGTGTTTGGGGAGAAGAAAATTTTTTAGGAAGATGATTTGAGACTCAACACAGAAGACAGTGGCTACAACCATGATGACTAGGAAGTGCAGTTTACTACAACGTACTTTTCCCTTAATTTGGTCTTTATTCTGATTGAACAGTTCCACATAAATTTATCTGAATTACCACATATTTTGTTGTTAGTTTATGTTTAGAGACATTTTTTTCTTAACTGCCCGGCTCAACCATCACCCTGAAATAGTTTCAGCAAGTTTCAGACTATTGCTTCAGTTACATTCATCTGATGTCAAAACTTTGGAACTGATTCTGCAGTTGCAAATTTATTAGGAAGAAGTAAAACATTTTCATTAATATTATATGTATCACTGACTTGAAGAGACTTCTATGCAAAGGTGATGGGGTTAAAAAAAAATCATAACAGGTACTACTTTGTGTTGTTGAATTTAGAAGGTGTTTCTGAGCTTCAAAGTTATACACTTTGTTCATTCTTTTACTTCCAGATGTCTTGAAGGGGTTTTAAGAATGATGGGGACAGATTTTAGTGGGGTCTGCAGTGACAGGACAAGGGCTAATGGTTTTAAAGTAAAGGAGAAGAGATTCAGGCCAGACATGAGGAAGAAATTTTTTATTATGAGGGTGGTAAAACACTGGCACTGAGAACATTCAAGATGAGGCTGGACAGGGTTTTCAGCAACATGATCTATCTGAAGATGTCTCTGCTCGTTACAGTGGGGTTGAACTTGATGACCTTTAAAGGTTCCTTCCAACACAAAACATTCCAGGATTCTATGAATTATTCTATAAAGTTTATTATGAGCTCTATCAATAGGGAAGACAGTGTCCTACAGATAAAATGTATGCTCATGTTACTGAAATGCTCTGCATTGCTGGTCTTTGTTCAACTATCCTCTTATAGAATCCCAAAATATAGATTTTTTTTTTTTTTATTGCAGTGGTAGTCTATAAGACATGAATGGCTTACAGAGACGTAAGAAAGTCATATTTAAAATAGTTTCCTATATGTTTCACATATGTCTAAAAATTGCTTAGCCTTTTGAAATCTCATACACACAGTCATGAGATTTATATTTTACTTCTGTTAATTCATATGTGTATCTGCGTTTCCTGCCAAGAATTTAAGCCAAACAAAAAAGCTGGATAATTATTCACATTCCCAAACTTAGCCAAAATGGTAAGGAATCTATATTCCACAAGTAAAAACTGGAAGTAAAACCTATCACGGCACAGAAATCCATACTGCAAAACCTGAGTTCAGTCCAGTGAAAAAGCAGCATCTCCTCCAGCTATCATTTATTCTAAAGAACTAACTCTACAACTGAAAATCATGAAAAGCACAAAAAGATAATTTTCTGAAATTCTCATCAGGCAAAAAGTGAACATTTATCTTAATGAGTGTCATGGATCAGCAAGACTGGGGCTGCTATGAGCTATTGGTAATCACACCACCAGTCAGGGGCAGCACCATCTCCAAAAAAGGATGCGGTCCTGTGGTACCCTACTGAGCAGGGCTGGTGAGAACAACATGCTCCCTTGACAGTCAGCTCATCCAACAAATGCAAGATCAGACCTAGGAGGAGCCCAGCCAAGAGGCGAGTATCAGCAGAGTACGGGGCTTGGCATAGGCTTTCTTGCAAACATTCAGGTGAGGGTGGGAGTTGGGACTCCGAGCTGAAATGAAGCCGCTGGGATACAGGTATGAGTGAGGGGCTCAGGACAGGCTGGTCGTGGCAATTATGGTCAGCTGGTGCACTGAGAGTCTTGACCCTGGAAGAAAATCCTTTGAGCAGAGATTAAACTAGATGATATAAAGAGATTCCTTACAGCTTAAGCAGTGTGTTTGCAAACTAAGTATACCCCAAAGCTGAATGAAACAAAATGGTAAGTTTTGTGCAAGAAGATTTTTACCATTACACAACCAAAATACTATATATTTTTTTTTTTTTTTAAAGAAGTCCACACATTTATTTCGAACTGTGTTTTTTTATTGTTGTTGTTTGTTTCAGCTTCTGTGCTGTTCCTAGAAACTGGTACATTCTAAGGAATATGGAAACATTTTTTTTCATATATCTGGACATCGTCCCGATATTGAAGTGCCTTCAATAATGGTGCACACCCACTGGGAAACCTTTAGAATGTGCTCTACAGGGACTTCATCCTTCTCTACAGTATGTAAAACTTTGATTGGGCAGGACAAGCTCGACTGGCAGATTCCTTAGTGTTTATTAATCAGGTGGCTTTTGCTAAATTTGTATCCCAGTGTTCGAAGTTCCCACCACCCATTGCTCTCAGTGTAGTCTTTAACTGTATAGTTCAATTTTCTGGGAGGCTTGTTCATGATAAGGATGTGATATACCCACTCAGTGCCATGCTCTTTGTCCCAAATGTCTGTGAGGTTGTTTTGAAGATGTTACCTGATTCAGTTCTTTCTGGGGTGCCAGTCACCACAGCACTTGCTCTAAAAGGCCCAGGATAGTGTTCTGGGCAGTGGCATTGGCCATGGGATATGCTTCCAGCCATCCGCTGGTTGCTTCTACCATTGTAAGCATGTGGCACTTGCCTTGGGGGGTTTGTTGGAGTGTGATTTAGTCAATCTGCTAGGTCTTCCTGTATTTATATTTCAGCCATTTTCCTCAATACCAGTTTCACAGTTGTGGATAACCTGTGCAATAGTGTCTGTGGTCAATTCCACATCTTAATCACAAGCCCATCTCTACATCGCAGCTCTTCCTTGATGTCCCGAGGTGTCATGGGCCCACCAAGCTGTGAATATTTCACTTTTATGTTGTCAGTCCAGATCCACCTGAGCCACTTCAATGTTGGCAGCCTGATCCACCTGCTGATTATTTTGATGTTCTTCTGCGGCACAACTCTTGGGTATGTGAGCATCTACATGGCATACTTTTGCAACAAGGTTCTCTACCTGAGCAGCAGTACCTTGACACAGTGCAGCAGCCCAGATGGGTTTGTATCTATGCTGCCACTTGCTCCGTTTCCACTGCTATAACCAGCCAAATGGGGCATTTACCACCACCCATGACTCAGTATAAAGTGCTGGCCGTTTTTCTTGTTCAGCACTATCTAAAGGCAACTGGATGTTTTTCACCTCTACAAACTGACTCAATTCATGTTGTCCTTCAGTGGCTTCTTGTTGCAGATGGGTTTTTTACATGGTTTAGATTTAACAGCAATTTGAAGTTTATTGAAGTAGATCACAAGTTTAATATATGACTTCTAATAACACTTAATCAACAGCTGATTTATCAGTGATTTAAATCAATTCAATGGGATATATGAATTGTTACAATCAAAACAGCCACTTAATCACAGATTCAAGAACAGTAAGGGTGACATTATAATATATTTACAAAGAGATAAAACAGATCACAAAGAGACATGCACACAGAAGTATCGATAAAAACACATATATACAGATCTATAAAACACACACATTAATCATGGATACTTGAATATATGTGGAGATATACCTGTGGCCAAAATTTCCTTCTCAAAATGAGCAAATCTCTCACTTTTCATGTGTCAGCATTGTCAATGCGTGCTCCTTGAAATCTATCATCACCCACAGCTTTGTGGCATCAGTTCATCATGAGGGGACTCTAGGTGACATTCCATCTTAGAGGAAGATACAAAGTGGGCAGCCTGCTCCAATCCCAGAGTGCTCAATTTGCCACACTTAGGGTCATGAGAGCACTGACTTCAGTCAGTATTTTTCTACAACTCACCTTAGGCTTACCTGGTACTTCCCAAACTGGGTAATGATTCAGGTACAACCAGGGGGTACCAGATTGTCCCAACTCATTCTTTGATCAAGACAAGAGCAATGCTGGCCTGTTTTGCGATCACCAAGTGAGGAGTGCCAGTTCATTTTGCATCATTGCACTTGTGATTAAGGCAAGAACACTTGTAATCAGGGTGGGAACATTATGTCAGCTTGTCTTGAGATTGCCAGGTGGCCCTGAGATTGGTCTGTACCACCAAACTGCTGTGACTCATCATGTAGGACTCCACACAACAGCTTTCCACTTTCGATGCTTTCTTACAATATGACAGGAACCATCAGTGAACAGGGTATATTACTTCTCATTTTCTGGTAGTTTATTATACAGTGGGACCTCTTCAGCATGTGTCACCTCCTCTTCTGGCAATATTCTGAAATCTTCACTTTCTGGCCAGTTCATAATGACTTCCAAGATTCCTACACAACTGGGATTTCCTATTTGAGCCCATTGTGGGATCAGTGTGACTCACTTACTCTATGTAGCATCAGTTGCATGATATAGAGAGGACTCTCCCTTTGAACATCCAGCCCAGCACCAGCAGTTCAGATGTCAAGAGGAACTGTGCTTCAGTACCCACCACTTCTAAAGGAGCTCAAACCCTTTCATATGCTGCCAATATCTCTTTTTCAGTCAGAGTTCAGTGAGCTCCAAATCCGCTGTCTTCACGCCAAAAGCCCAGGGGTTGACCTGTTTTCTGCCAGAGGCTTCAGGCAAGGCCATTCTCCCCAGCTGTGGTGTACAGGATATTTTTAACATCTTGTTCTGCTAGGACTGGCTCAAGAGCTGCTGCATGGACTATCTCCTGCTTAATTTGTTCAAAGGCTTGTCATTGTTCAGGGACCCACTTGAAATCATCCTCCTTCTGGGTCTCTTGATAGAGAGGGCTCATAATGTGACTGTAATTTCGAATATGCATTCTCCAAAAACCCACAATGCTGAAGAAAACCTGTGTTTCCTTTTTGTTAGTTGGAGGAGACATAGCTGCTATTTTGTTGATCATACCCACTGGGATCTGATGATGCCTATGTTGCCATTTTATTCCTAAAAAGTGGAAATCCTATACAGGTCCCTTGACCTTACCTTTTTTTTTTTTTTTTTTTGTCTTTATGGTAAACTGGCTTTTAGAAGATTTTGGACTATTTTCACATCTTTCTCAAAAAGTTCTTCTGCTGTGTTGCCTCACATGATGATGTCATCCATGTATTGCAGGTGTTCCAGAGCTTCGCCCTGTTCCAGTGCAGTCTGGATCAATCCATGGCAGATAGTGTAGCTGTGTTCCCACCCCGGTGGCAGTCAGTTCTAAGCGTGCTGGGCACCCCTCCAGATGAAAGCAAACTGTGGCCTGCACTCTGCTGCCAGAGGGATTGAGAAAAAATGCATTAATGATGTCAGCTGTGGCATACCACTGGTTGTTTTTTACTCCAGTTCATACTGAATTTCTAGTATGTCCAGCACAGCAGCAGTTAGTGGTGGGCTGACTTCATTCAGGTCACAATAGTATACTGTCAGTTTCCAGTCTCAATTGGAATTGTGCACTGGTCATATGAGTGTTAGAGGGCAGTGAGTAGTGCTGATCATTCCTTGGCTTTCCAGCTGACCAGTCAGCTTATGGATGGGAATCATAGAGTCTTGGTGTTCTATTGCTGCCAATGCACCATTGCAGTGATTTCCACCTGTTGTTCTTTGGCCCTTATTTGCCCTGCAATGGAAAGGTTCTCCACAAAATGGGGCAAGGTAGGCAGCTGTTTAGTTTCCTTCATCTTCAAGGCAGCTATACTGAAAGGCCACCAATAACTTTTTGGGTCTTTGAAATACTTTCCTCTGAGGTAGTGCATACCAAGAATGCATGGAGCCTCTGGGTCAGTCAAAATAGGGTCCTCTTGCCAGTGCTTCCCAATTAGGTTTACTTTAGCTTCCAGTACAATTAGTTGTTGGGATGCCTCTGTCACTCCAGAAATACCAATAGGTTCTACCCCTTGATAGCTTGATGTCATTAGAGTACAACTGTACACTGGTTTGTACTAGGGCCTTACACTCCTGTGAGTCTGATGTGCCAGGTCATCAAATCCACACGGTTTAATAAACCCAGTTCTCTCCTTCACTTGGCTGCAGGCAGGGCCCCTCTCATTCTGGTCACAGTATTTGTTACTCACTTCCTGTAAATATGAATCAGAAGTCCCTCTATTAAGATCAGGAGTAAGATCAGCCCTCCTACTCTGTCTGGGGAACTATCCTCTGGAGACTGGAGTAGCAATTTTTCTGGAAGAACTCTATTTAGTGATTGCTTTTCCTTGCAACTTACGTATCCATGTCTCTAGGATCAAGGTAGATTTGCCATCACACTTCCTCATGGTCATGCAGGTAAATTCACAGGGCGGTCTGTGGTGTGTACCCACTATATCCTCTCTCTACAGCAAAGGAGCACTTACTCCTCATAGCTGAGACATTGCTCCATGCAGGTGTGTAGCATATCCTCTTTGAATTGCTGGAACTCCTAGGACAGTTTCTCCACAGCTGAGATGCAGTCCAAGTGGGAGGAAGAGAGACTTTCTTTGTATTTCCCAAGTTGACCAGCCAATTCATCTGCCGTTTGTCCTTCTCCTTCTTTTCAGGTCATTACTGCCAGTGATTTGGCATATGGCAATGGTGGGCTCCGTACAAACTTTTTCCACATGGGTCACATGCACTGGACTTCATCTGACTCTCTGGATAACTGCTAATTTTCTAGGTCATCATAAATCACCTCCAGCATGGCTAATACCCTCAGGCATGGGATATCTCTCTTCATGGTGGTTCACTTGCCTGGGTGACATATAATGTCTTCCTTGAAGAAATACCTTTCATTCATGCCTGACAGGAGTCACTCTGAGAGCCTGAGGGCTTATACTCCTTTTCCAACCATTTTGTCAACACCTCCTTCCCTAGAAACGGATCCCAGCTCCTTGGCTTCTCTAGTCTCCAATACCAGGCTACTGGCCCTCTTATCCCAGTATCAGAGTAGCCAGGTGACAATGTGCTTTTCTGGACAATTGCTGAAATTTTTTTGCATATCTCACAGCTCAGTCAGGGATAATGATGGGATGGTTACCACTTCATTTATGAGTTGTGCCTCTTCCTGTTCTTGTGATGGCCCTGCTTCAGAGTAGCCTGCCTGGTCCAATTCTTCCTCTCCCCCGTTCTTAGTAGGAGTTTCTTCCCTTATTAAACAAGCTGACTTTCATATCCAATATTTCTTCTTTTTTATACGGGCAACTGATGCGACATGTGTTGGTTCTTTGGTTCAGCTGCAGTGCCTGTCATTCTGTTGTTGGGTCCAGAGACCTTCTATTGCCCTTGAGAGTACTGAATAGTGTTGAACAGGACTCAGTAGGCATCGGATAGGCCTTAACATGTTGCAATGACTTGTGTCTCTCTGGAATTGCCAGGCTGCCACCATAGCTTTTTTGAGTATTTTACTAGTTTTTCAGGATTCTGCATATGTTCAAGGGTGAAGTTCCAAAATATTGGAGGCGCCCACTGTCCTACGTACTTACCCATACTATCCTACACACCCTGCTACTCATGGCTATCCAGCCTCAGGGCATTCTTGAATATTTGTTCAACCTTAAACAAGATCTGAAACACTTTTAGGAGACATTGCAATAGGAACATCCCAAGGATATTCAACATTCTCAAGAGCTGTCATAGCCAGCCTGGAGAAGGGGAAGGTGAAAGAGTGGGGAAAAGTGTCTCTCCCCATCTTCCCCAGAGATTGGTTATCCAAGGAGAAAAGTTAAAGAGTGTAATTATTAATAGTTTCCAAGAGATGGCTCCTGAAGTACAGACATGATGGCACTGCTGAGTAGAAATACCAGGCTAGTCTCACAACCAATAATTTAATCATAACATAAACCAATGTTCAACAGTATAGGAAAATTAAAACCTTAATCCAGTCCCCAGAGATGATAAACAGCACAACAGGGAACGTATCCAGCAAGTACAGTGTCATATAACACAACCCTGAGAACAAGTACAACTCTGAAAACAAATAAATCAACATTGTGGCCAGCAACTATTAAACTAATATAACGTATGCTTATAACAAACATTCTGGTCAGATCTGTCATTATGTCAACACTTCTTGTCCCACACTGGGCACCAAAAAAGGACTCTCATGGTTTAAACCCAGCTGGTAATGGAACACCACACACCACTCACTCATTCCCCGCAGTGGGATGAGAAGTGCTCAGCCACTTCCAGGAAAGCTGGGCTCCATCATGCATAACAGTGACTTGGGAAGACAAATGCCATAATTCTGAACACCCCCTCCTTCTTTTTCCTTCCTCCATCTTTATATGTTAAACACAACATCATATGATATTGAATACACCTTTGGTCAGTTGGGGTCATCTGTCCCAGCTGTGTCCTCTCCCAGCTTCTTGTTCACCCCAACAGCCCACGTGCTGGTATGGTGTTGTGAAGGAGCAGAAAAGGCCTTGAGTCTCTGCAAGTCCTGCTCTGCAATAACTGAAGCATCCCTGTCTTATCAACACTGTTATCAACACAGCACAAATCTAAAACACAGTCCCATACCAGCTACTGTGAAGAAAATGAACATTATCCCAGTCAAAACCATCACAGGCATCTTCAATGTTTTGCTCACAGAGCAAGAATTCACCGATTCCACTGGCACTGTAATTCAGACTTAGGATGTTGCTTGCTTTATGTCTTTGTTAATTCAGCTGGTTTTGACATATTTTGTTATTATATGCCAACATAAAACACTGAAAGTACTGTTTATATTCATCTGCTTTATGAACTGTGTCATTATTTTTTAGATCATCCTTTAAATAATACTGAATGTCACTTAAGTGCTCCATCTTACCACATTTCGTGCATGTGTCTTTCCTTGGCAATAAGATTAAAAGAATATAAATAAAATTATTTCTTTGTAATGATGGAAAGTCCTCTTAAATTGCTTTTATCACTTCCATTTAATGAGCACTTCTGGCAGAAGATGACGACATTGAGGACAGCATTAAAGATGCTTGTAATGAAGTGAATGAGCCACCCAGCTTCTGTGAATATCTGTATAGGAGTAAACCCAAAGCACAGCATAGACTCTGGGTCACGGACTGAGGGGGGACAAAGACTTTATTTTTTAGCACTTCTAATTCTATCAGAACATTCTTTTGAGAACCCCAAGCATTTTATTTGTTTGAGTTTTGTCTGGTTTTGAGGTGCTGCTGTCAGTAGACAAGGTATATCTTGTTTTGGACTCCATCGTTATAGATCTAAAGGAAATAGGATTTGGAGAGGCATACTCTTTGTTGGGTAAAGAACTGGCTGGATGGCCAGGTGAATGAAGTCAAATCCAGTTGGCAGCCGGCCACCAATGGTGTTACCCAGGGCTCGGTATTGGGGCCAATTGTGTTTAATACCTGCATCAGTGATCTGGACAAGGGGATCAAGTGCACCCTCAGTAAGTGTTCAGACAACACCAAGTCAGGTGGGAGTGTTGATCTGCTGGAAGATGGGAAGGGTATATAGAGGAATCTGGACCAGTGGGATCACTGGGCTGAGGTCAGTGGTCTGAGGCTGACCAAGGCCAAGTGCTGGGTCCTGCACTTGGGTCACAACAACCCCAATGAACATTACAGGCTCGGGGAAGAGCGGCTGGAAAGTGCCCAGCAGAAAAGGACCTGGAGGTGTTTGTTGACAGTGGTTGAACATGAACCAGCATGTGGTCAGGTGGCCGAAGAGTTCAACAACATCCTGGCTTGTATCAGCAATAGTGTGGCTGGCAGGACTAGATAAGTGATTTTCCCATTGTACTCAGTGCTGGTGAGGTCCTACCTTGAATACTGATTTCTCATGACAAGAAAGAGGTTGGCGTGCTGGAGAGAGTTCAGAGAAGGGCAAAAACTGGTCAAGGATCTGGAGAACAAGTCTGATGAGGAGTGTCTGAGTGAACTGGGGCTGTTTATATTTGAGGAAAGGAGGCTGAGGAGCAGCATTGTCACTGTCTACAAGCACCTGAAAGGAGATTGTAGCAAGGGGTTGAGGGATTGGTGTGTTCTCTCAAGTAGCAAGTGATAGCACAAGAGGAAATGGCCTCAAGTTGCACCAGAGGAGGTCTTTATTGCATATTAGGAAAAATTTTGTCCCAGAAAGGTTTGTCAAGCACTGGAACAAGCTGCCCAGGGGAGTGGTAGAGTCACTATCCTTGGAGGTGTTTAAAAGACATGTATAGGTTTTTAGGGACATGAGTTAGTGCCACTGTTGGGTTAATGGTTGGGTTCAATGATCTCGAAGGTCTCTTCCAACCAAAATGATTCTACAATTCTATGAAATACTTAAATTCATGTCTATAGCTTGAGAAATGGATTATTCTCAAAAAAATCATGGCGTCTTGCAGAAAAGGAGCAGGAACATCTCCCTGTAGAAAACAGATTATGCATCTAGGATAACTACACCAAAACACGCTATTACATATATTTGCTGTTACTAATATCAACTACATTAAATAAATTTTATTATTGTAACCAAATTTCTAGTACTTTCTCTGTATTGAAGTTTCTACAATTGTGTTGTCAATGTTTCTATGCTGGTTTATTGTGTTACTGAAGCAATCTCTGAGGCAGTAGGTCAGGAGTTTAGCGTAGTATCAAGTCGCTGACATAGGTACCAGTTCAAGTTTCACAGTTTCTAAATTTTGGTAGTTTGAGCTGTTTTCAGACTGAATTAGTGGGGGTTGTACTCTCACAGATTTTTAACTTTCTAAGCAGCAGAATTTTATTTTGTTAATTGAATTACTATGGAATTGGGTTGTTTTGCTTGTTTGCCTGTACTTTAGAAAGCTATTTTTAACCTTTTTAAAGAAGAAGTAGATGTCCTACAAATAACTAGATATTGCACAGTATTGCATCAGGTAAGTAAAATATAACAACAAAATGCCAACATATGCTTCTTTACATATATAAGCCTTATTTTAGAAAATAGGTGGTGGCCTGGTTTTGCATCAGCTCTCTGAATGGGTAAATTCCAGTTGGCAAAGAAAGAAAACTCGATGTATAGAGTTTTGCATAAAGTTCAACCAGCTATTCTCTCTGCAAAACAAATTTATGAAGTGGATCCTTGGCATAACAAAGTACCACACTACTTCTCCAACATCCTTACAGCACGGACACAGAAGAAAGCCCCCCAACCCCCATCAAACTTCCGGATGAGAAAGTTTGGAGCTATGAAAATTATCAACAAGGACTCTTATATGTGAACACATTGCAACAGGGCTCCAAGTCAGTGTTGAGTTTCATATCAAAATACACAATAGTGAGCTAACAAATAGCTACAAAGTAGCTTTACTTGTGTGATGCAGTTTTTTCCTTAGCTTATCCGCAGTCTTTCATCCAGGGAAGAAAGTTTTGCCAATTTTGCTGAACCTGGTTTCCTTTCTCACCCCAGGTCTCTGCTTTAAGAAAAAGGCCTGTGTTCCTCTCTACCACTGCTCAGAAGGAATAATCAAGGGACTATTCACTCCCCATCAGTGAGTTTCCTGTTTGATGCCTCTGCAGAAAATCCATGAACATCAGCTTTAAAGTCTGCAGGGTTTTTAAATTGATAGAAAAAAAAAGAAGTGCACTGTAGGTCCATCTGAGACGTAGTACTAACAAGCAGAAGACTTCACTGATTACATTGTTGACACAAAAATCTCTGTGAACCAGGGCAAACTAATGTACCAAAAAAAGTGGAAAGGCATTCTGGACTTCCTTTGCTGACCCCACTGCTGATAAATCGGCCAAAAAAGGATAAAATGCTGTTCTCTTGAACACTCAGAAACGTACTGTGACCTCTAATCTTTAGCAAATTCCATGCAAACTGAAAATGTGCTGCCGGAGCACTATGAGAAGGTTAGACTTGTTTAAAGCTGTTGACTTTTGTGACGCGTAATTATTTTGACATCATAAGCACTATTCAAAAGTGACCAAAGTGATTTTGCTGTTAAATGGATTTGGCACAAATTCAGATGCTGGAGTCAACAACATTTCTCTTTCTACATCAGAACAATCATATACCAGGCAAACTCATATCAAATGCATGGGGAAGTCCCTGTGCAATGTATTAATATGGTCCTGTGATGTTTGTACAATCTGTTTGGTAATATTTACCACTGCTGGTTTCCTGTCTCACAAAGGACTGAGCTGAGTCAAAACGTGTGACCGATAATACACTTCTATTAGACATCCTGCTATCAAGATGTCAAATATATGATAAATATTAGGCCAAGTCTTTAACATTCTGTTGCTACACTATATAGGTAAAAATAAGGCTTATATTAGTTAATACACCTGTGTAGAAATCTTAAAACCACATTTCCATCAATCTTCGACTAATGGGATGTCCAAAGGAGAAGAATTTGATGATTGAAGAAAAAATGTAGCTTGAAAATGAAACTTCGGACTAATTGTCATTTTCTTTATCATGGTGGTTCCTTCCTAGGTAGGCAAAGTTTACAACATTCGGTGAATATTAATGTTTCCAGCATTAATATTTACAGTTTGAACTCCAAACTGCAGAAATTATACAGGAAAAAATTCCACATTTGGAAGAATTCTAACCAATCCATACTGCTCCTTGGCCTGGATAGCTTGCTGAATCTGACTTCTGTAGTTCTCCATTAAGTGAAGATTTAATTCTAAGTGAATAAAACTTCTCTTGCTAAAGTCTAGTGTTAAAAACAGTGATTGCAAATTTTACCACTCAAAAGTTTTATAAATTAGAAGACAAACAGGAACAGTACGTTAATACCAATGTACTAAGGCTTGAAAACTAATGTTCTGTCACTAACACATTCACTCCAATACACTTGCTCTCTCACAGAAGAGTCTTAAGGTCAACAGGAGATTCTTCTGTTCCTGGAAGAGTTTCTCATACTAGTAAATAAAACCCTCTTTGTCAAGTTCTCAGAGCTGCATCTGTTCTTGAGGTTTCACCAAAGAATCACCTCACCTTTCAAAAAAAGTACTCATCATAACAGCTGGAAGTTTAGTTAACATTTATGTTTTGATATAAAAGAGCATTTTGAGGAAGACAGAAGAACAACTATCTGAAGAACAATAGTGAAAGAGGACACAGATACTCAGCACTGGTCAGTTTTCTCCCTATTTCTATGTACCATGCAGGCAACAGTGCAAATGCCCTGAGCGTTGTTGGTGCTGGGAAGTTCTAAGTTGAGATACTTTTTAAACATTTCTGTAAAATCTAACAAAATTTCCCTCACACTAACTCTTGGTTTTCTTGCACTGTTTTATTTTTTCAAGGCTTTAGGTTTTAGTGCAGTAACACATTATCGTGTATAATAATTTACTTTTAAGAGCTCCCGAAACTGTGAAGTGAGTTCAGGTTCATGGTCTAAACAGGAAAATTTGCTTCAAACAAGACGGATGTATTGCCCAAATTCAGTGTGTTCATGATCTATTCACAGTCTACTGAACAGCCAAAGCAAATATCATTCTCTCCCAAAAGAAAGGAGCTTTGTAGATTTGTAGAGTGAAAAGAGTTAGCATGCGTTTCCAGTATGAAAACTATACCACAGACCCTAAATGGTCTTGCTCATACACGTTGTATAGATCTGTGCTTGTTTGTTTTGTTTTCTTTTTTACTGCTCTATTAAACTTTTCTTATCCCAGCCCATAAATTTTCCCTTTTGTTTGTTTCCTGATTCTCTTTCCATCCCACCAGGGGCAGGAGGGTGATGAGTGAGTGATATGCGGTTTTAGTTGCCAGCTGGGGGAGGCTGGGCCTAAGCGATGACATTATGTCAATATTTATCCACAACGAATTGAAAAAATCTGTCATTCTGTAAACATAATTAAGCATATTCAAGGGTAAATAAATCTACAATTTCACATTTTCCCTAATAACTCAGTTAAACCTAAGCCTAAGGGGATGTAATAAGAATTAATTAAAGTAATTCTTTACAAATGCTTTACAGAGAGGATCTTTTGAAAGTTGAGGAGTTTGCAGTAATTTACTTCTGAGAAGAGAATGACATTTTTTTTTTCTAGGAAAGTTCCCATTAACTTTAGTAGCCTGATAATTTTACCATTTTTATATCAATACTTTTTCCTCTAGATTCTTGTTTTTTCTCCTTAGTACTAAACAAACAAAAGAAAGATGACACTTTCTTGAATTGCAAAAGAGATTCTCAGCATACAAGTAAATCCTAAGTGAAATATTTACTACCAATGCTGCAAAGTCAGAAGTTATACTCCCAAATTAAAACATTTCTACCCTTTATACTCTACTCGCCAGAATCCCAAGTCCTAGCTACTTTTTCCTTTTGAGTCTTACCATAAAATATTTTCTCTTGTCCCCAGTCAACCAACTACTGGACCAACTTCTCCCTTCTGCTGCGTTTGTTGACCTAATCTCGTATTTCCATTTCTGCACTTTCCTTTGCCTGTCTCCTTTCCTCCCTCTTCACAGTATCACAGTATGTTTGGGATTGGAAGGGACCTCAAAAGATCATCTAGTCCAATCCCCCTGCTGGAGCAGGAATGCCTAGGTGAGGTCGCACAGGAATGTGTCCAGGTGGGCTTTGAATGTCTCCAGGGAAGGAGACTCCACAACCTCCCTGGGTAGCCTGTTCCCATGTTCTGTTACCCTCACTGAGAAGAAGTTCTTTCTCAAATTTAAGTGGAACCTCTTGTGTTCCAGCTTGATCCCATTGCCCCTTGTCCTATCATTGTTTGCCACTGAGAAGAGCCTGACTCCATCCTCGCGGCACTCACCCTTTATATATTTATAAACATTAATAAGGTCACCCCTCAGTCTCCTCCAAACTAAAGAGCCCCAGCTCCCTCAGCCTTTCTTTGCATTCACAGCAGGAAACTTCTTTAAACATATTGTCCATGTTAAAAATGAAGTAAGGTACATTGCAAAAGAGGTAATCTTCTTGGCTTTGTCTGAGTTACTCAGATCATGCTCATAGCATTTAAGCTGCAACTGCTGGGTGCAACCTGTTCAACCGTTGACTGAAATACAGCTGTGTGGATGGGATGGGATGGGATGGGATGGGATGGGATGGGATGGGATGGGATGGGATGGGATGGGATGGGATGGGATGGGTAGTGACCACACGTTTTTTTTTGTCATGGCATGGAAATATTATATTTTTTTTAAGGTTTAAACCATATCAAATTGGGACAGTGTTTATATGGATGATAAAAGGCACAAAGGCATCACAGGTGCTGCTCCACCATTAAATTGTACCTATGTGCTCTGAAGCCTGGTGAAGTTAAAGTTTTTCAAAAATGAGGTGTGGCAGTTGCACACCCTTCTCTCCCTCCCCGCTTTCCTTCGATGTGGAAGGTGCATGTACATCCCCCTTTTCCCCAACACATCCCCCCTCTTCTGCAATGGGGCAGTTAATAGCTCCTTTTGTTTAACCCTCTGTCCATTAGCTAGGAGAGGGGAGGAGGCGCTGAGGAGTCGGAAAGTTTCTGGGTGTCCATAGCCAGAACGGGGGTGCAGAGGAGCTGAGAAGTTTCTGGAAGGCCCACAGCCAGATCTGAGAAGACTATAAAAATGGGGTTCCTGCTGAGGATTCCCTTTGTGTATGTCCTCTTGGAGCAGCGGGCCAAATGCAGCCAAGAGACCCTCCCCTTAGCCAGAACGCTGGCTAAGGTAACTTCCTGAAACTGGGACTGCCTCACCTCTGCGTGTGGGTGAGTGATAACTTAATAGTTCCTCCCTGGACTAGTGAGTGTATTTTCCTTGCTGGAATAAGCAAGAGTATTTCCTCGCCAGATAAGCGAGTATATTTTCCTGGAGTCAGGGACGGCTCTGGCGTTGTTTTTTGTGAGTTGTGCGCTTGCACGCTTTGGATCTCCATTATTATTATTTGCTGTACCCCAATAATGTCCTCAAGTGATATCCAAACCTGTATTTTATGTTACCGGAGTGCTAACTAATTGTATAACCCCCGTTTCTAATTGGTTGTTTTCCCGGACTTTCCCGGACAGAATAAAAGCCTGTTTTGGACCTTGTTGTCCACCTAAAACGAATTTTGGTGTCCCTCCGTGACATGAGGTCAACAGAATTTCAAAGAAGAGAGAGTAGTTTATTTTTCAGTAGCCTTGGTTTTGGTAACATTGGGAAAGTGGGAGGGGAACCCATGAAAAGATGACCCTGAGAGAGCTTCAGTCAAAGCAATTAAAATACCTACTTTCTAGAAGGAGCTTGGAATTCAGGGAGCCAGGCAAGGCTTGCTTACTTAGGTATGAAATGTATCTTTCTTCTGTATCTGTTTTTACCTGGATCTATTTTTGTCTGGATCTTTCATCTGGATCTATTTTTACTCTGCTGACAGTTTATTTTCTAACAATTGGGAAGTCAAAACCCTTTAATTCAGTGGACATATTTTTTTGTCAGTTTCACATTTCTTTAAAAGAATTTCTTTATTATGAGGTCAATTATAAGGCCAAATCAGATAGTCTGTTTCATCTTAATTTAGGAAAAGTGGTTATTTCTTAAATTTAGGCACATAAAAGCTTGCTGACATTGACAGAATGTTGGACACCTGCTGCTGACTTCCTGTGAGAAGCCAGAGAGACAGCAAAACTATATATTCAAGAAAGACGTACTCGCTTAAGAGTAAGAGAGTAAGACTTCAGCAAACTTCTGTAGGTCAAACTTGTAATTATGGCTCCCCAAAAGGTAAATTTATTGCATTTAGAGCCCCTAAGGGATTTTATAATTTGATATACGATTTTTGTGCTCTGACGTTGAACACTACTGCAGAATAGTTGTTTAAAAACTACCCTGAACAACTTGACACTGGATCTGCTACCTCAGTGCTACACGTTGATTGAACAAGGTCTCACTAACTGGAATTTGAAGTGTTTCATCAGACTAAAATGGTACCAACAAGTGAGCCCAACAGACCCACTTGTACACTAATGATAATAAATCAGAATTACACATAGCCACCATGATCAGATTACTAATCTGTCCCCTGAAATCTCACTCATTTACAAGAATGATACTTTCATTACAGGGAATTAAGCTTTTCTACACATTTTATAACTTAACCTACACAGAAAGTAGACACACAGCAGCCCTGCCAACACAGCATAACTCTTTAAAAATAAGGTGTTGCAAAGGACTTTTATGCAGTGTTAGTAAACAATAGAGAACAATCACACATGATGCTGCTAAAATTAGATCTAAAATGTAGCTTCTTACTAAACACTCACACTTTAATGTATTTATTCATCAGAATACGTATTTCTCAGAGATAATACATCCTCATCATGAAAGAATAATTGCAAAATAAATTAGAAAGATGGAACATGCCAAGAACATGAAGGAAGACTGCTGGATGTGAGGAGATAAAGCTTCAGCCTTCAGGCTCCACGGTTGCATGCAACTAATCAAGAAGAAAACAAAGGTTTGGGGTCCTCATGCACCTACTACCGTTATTTCCTTCTTAACTTGACTCCGTGTAACCAACTCACACTTCTGAAGTCAGCTGCACCAGTTCTCTGTTCTGACAGCAGTCATCCCTGCTGCAGCAGCTGACCCAAATAGTCAGCTGCAGACATCTCAAGATACCACTGGTACGTGCAAAACCAAGAAACTCTAAAAGCACCTTATAATCTGAAAGAGTGGAAAGAGTTTAGGAAAACAACATTGGTCTGAAAGAACAGAAAATGTTATTATCTATTGGCTGTTACATGTGGAAAATAGAAATTAACATCTATTTGCTTCTTGAAGTCGTGATGTCTTGGGCTCTCCTATGCCTCTATGATACAAACGGACTAAATTTTTATCCAGAAGGGAGTCTCTCTGTCTGAAAATCCCTTTAGGTTGTGAAAACAGTACATATGTACACACAGCCACACAGACCAACATAGGCAGAAACACTAAACACTTGTGTAAAGACAAGCAACAACAATGTTCCCCTCCAGCTGATCAGAATAAGGGTCTGTCGATGGGAAACATATACATATACGCAATTCACAACTCTCTAATAACTTGGCTTAGACATACACTCCATCCAGTAAAGGGACCTGGATCCTCAGTTTCCCCAGCTGCTGGCACCTGTTCACATGAGGCGAGAACACAGTCCCAGTCTGCTGGTACAGATCCTTTTACTCATGGACACACATCCCACCCTTCTCCACAGACACACAAATAAGAGGGCCTTCCTTTTAATCCCCTGACCCCACAGTCTCTCTAGCAGATGGTCTAGGCCTACAGATTCCTTTGGTAACCAACTCCTCCAGTTGTATGCTCTCCCAAACCATCCAGTCTGCTCACCAACAAGTCTGATCATAATCACTGCCATACACACCCACACTCACTACCATTGCTGGCACCACAGACAGGTGGGACATGTGACATATTGTACCCCTTTCAGTTACCAGCACATAAATTTTAACTTAATCTGATGTCTCTGGGTGTTGGCCTCACAGACATACAGGCTCCTATGACCCTTGGTTACTCCCCTAGTTATGGTCACTTATCTCTCCATAGACAGGAAAATAGAAATAGGGTCTGATGACAAGGCAGGACAGTCTGCAACAATAAGGCACAGGGCATGACCAGGCAAGCATAGTGAACAGCAGATAGTATGAGGGGCAACGGGCACAGACTGAAACATAGGAGGTTCCATCTAAACATGAGGAGAAACTTCTTTACTTTGAGGTGCCAGAGCCGGGACCAGGTTGCCCAGAGTGGGTGTGGAGTCTCCTTCTCTGAAGACATTCAAACCTGCCTGGATACATTCCTGTGTGATTTGCTGTGGGTGAACCTGCTTTAGCAGTTGTGTTGGACAAGATGATCTCCAGAGGTCACTTCCAATTCCAGCCATTCTGTGATTCTGTGACTGTCTACATGAGACTAGAGTTTTTTATCCCCTTTTTCCTCCCCAGACTTCTTGATATGATTCCTCCGTCTCCCCACTTTTGGTTCCTCCTCAGAACATCCTGTGGGAAATCTGCCTCAAACACTCTTTACCCACGTTTCGTAGTGTGTCCTATACCCCTTATGCCATAACCTTCCATCACTTTTCAAATGCTCTGGAGAGCCCTTCCCATTAACACATTTGGATGCATTTCCCACACACTGAGGTGGAATTTGGATGCTAGAGGTGGACACTGCTTGCTTCATTATTGCAGAGACCTTCAGCTTATTGAGTCCCAGAGAAGATCCTGTCTCGCTTTCATCTTCTCTGATGCTATGCAACGTGATCGCCGCTCCCGTGACTCCTCCATTCGGTGGCACAACTTCTCCAAGACAGTGTAGGACAGGGGGACATCTCTCTTGGTGGCAAAGAGAGGCCATGGGCACTCCCTGCAGCCTGGGGTTTGAAGGGTTGCATCCACCACGTGAAACTCAGCCTGTGTCAAAGACTCTGCTCTGGCAAGGAGAGCTGCTCTAACACCTGCTGGGGAAACTGCTCTGTACCATGTTACCACCATGTCTGAGGCTGTGTACTGTGGTACAAAATTTCCCATTTACAGTAATCTGTAGTAATAAATCGTAAAATCTTAAAAATCTTAAAAAGCCTTTGTAAATCACTTCTGCCAAAGAATATTCTATCTGTTAAGGAAGACACATATTGCTGTGTGAAGGAGACAGAGCATGCCCCTATGTGGAGAGTCCAACACAAGTTCTAGGCAAAATAGTAGTTGTTGAAAAGCTAACACAGGTTCTATTAACAAGAAGCAATAAAATACATGGTCCTGTGTCCCAGTGCTTCTGACAGTGATGATGATTTCAGCCTCTACTTAGAGCAGAAACAAGCAGGTATTATCAGGAACCAGATTTCTTTAAGCAAACATTTTAATATCTTATCAAATTCATTGTTTTCATTTGCTTTTACAAATATATTTTTTTTTTTACAAAACCTCAACTGTAAGACTTCTAAAGATGGTTGTAATACATGGGAAATAAATGTGCTGTAAGACACATTTTTTTAAAAATAATCTCTTATTAAGATGGGCTATTTTGTAAAAATTATTGAAGACATACACAAAATGCACAAAATATTTTGATTTTAAACAAAACGCAAACAGAGTCTCAAAAATGCTAAACAGCATTTTGAAATTACATTAAATGTAAGCCCATGCACGAACTTCTGTAGTGCACAGACTATAGTTCTCTGCTTTCATCAGAAACAAGGAACTTCTACATATCTTATACTCATTTTTCAAATAACTTTATAAGGAAGAAGAAATTAAGTAAAATAAAAGTAACTTCTAGAGGTTTTTTTTACTAAAGTGAAGCTGTTTTAAGCCCCTCTTCAGTAATTACTTTTGTCATGCTTGATTTAAAGCAGACATCAACTAAAACCACACAGCCACTCACTCTCCATGCCTCCCAAGTGAGAAGGGGAAGAGAATCAAAAGGGAAGGGAGAAACTCATGGGCTGAGGTAAGAACAGTTTGATAAGACAGCAAAGGAAGAGATGATAATGATGATAATAGTTAGATAGATAGATAGATAGATAGATAGATAGATAGATAGTGCACAATGCAATTGCTCAGGAGCACTGGTCCCATACAGCTGATTCCAGACGGCAACTCATGCTCAAACATGATCATGCAGAACATCTGGTGCCAGAAAGAGATTACCCACATACTTTGAAACTATTTCCAGTAAATAAACATAGAGTCAGAAATGCTATATGAACGTATCTAAGCAATACTGTGGAAAACTCACAATGTTAATAAAAATCATTTTACTAAGAGAAAACTGAATTCCTGCTAATTCTGTGGTATTAGTCTCTACTGGGCCGTTTGTCAAATGAGAATTGCAAGACTGAGTTTGAAATATTGAGCCACCTTGTGGAAGTCTGGCCTCTAACTCCTCTGTTTCTGAAACTTTCTTCAAGGACAGAAATATTATAAAACCATTCAGGTCACATCATCATTCGTAACTGACTGCAAATAGCTTGTGTTTGTTTAGAGGCAGACATTTAACATTTGGAGAAAATTGTTACCAAAGTTTTAATCACTTATCTGCATCCTGGTTAAGCAGACTGTTTTAAAACATTAGCACTGTTATCTCATCAAACAGAATGATACAGAACAAAATAAACATTCTCATTCACTAAACCACTCTTTCCTTTTCTACCTTTGAAATAAAATGTAGGTGATATTCACTTATTCCTATGATGCACTGTATTTCATGTATCTGAAAAAAAAAAAAAACAAACAAAAAACAACAAACCATTAACAAAAAAGAAGATCCAGTATTTCCAGCATATTTAAGTTATTACTAAATCGGGAAAGCAATGAAATTTATATCAAGATTGTGTTTGTTTTTCACAGACGTGAATATATGAATATAAAAAACAAAACAAAACAAAAACTAAACCACCACCAACAAATTGGTATGGTAAAGGATTTTGAGTACAAAATACCACAAGAAACATACAAGTGGTATACTTTTATCCTTTTATCAAGTACAGAATACTATTTATAATAGATTTTGATGGCCTTATCTCCAACTGCACTTGGCAATACATCTTCAGATTTGAATGGAGTACAAAATCCTTCAGCGATATGAAGAGAATCAACTTCCATTGAAAAAACAGAACAAACCAACAGCAACAACAACAAAACAAAAAGCAAGCAAACAAACAAACAAAAAAAACATCACTACCACCAACCCACCTAACTTTTGCTAATATGAAACTGGGAGAAGTGGCTGATATGTCAGAGGGTCATGCTGCCATCCAGAGGGAACTTGATAAGCTGGAGAAATGGGCTGGCAGAAACCTCATAAAGTTCAACACATGAAAGCTGAAAGTCCTGCAGCTGAGAAGAAACAACCCTGGGCACCAGGGGATGCTGGGAAACCACACAGCTGGAAAGCAGTTTGGTAGAAAAGGAGACCTGGGAGGCCTGGTAGGCCTTGAAGCAAAGGAGGCTGATAGTATCCTCAGTTGTATTAGGAGGAGTGTTGCCAGAAGGTTCTGCTCCACTCAGCACTCATAAGGACACACCTGGAGCCCTGGATCCAGTCGTGGGCTCCACAATACAGGAGAGACATGGAAATTCTGGACAGAGTTCATCAAAGGGCGATGAAGATGACAATGGGACCGAAGCATCTCTCCTATGAGGAAATGCTGAGGGTGCAGGGACTGTGTAGCCTGGTGAAGAGGAAGCCCAGGGTGAGGGGTATATTATTGATGTATGTAAATTCCTAAAGCGAGGCTGCAAAGAAGATGTAGCTGGGCTCTTTCTGAAGTGCCCAGTGACAGGACAGTGACAGGCAATTGGTCCAAACTGGAACACAGGAGTCCCCATCTGAACATTGGGAAACACTTTTTTACTGTGAGGGTCATCAAGCAGTGGCACAGGTTGCCCAGGGAGCTTCTGCAGCCTCCATCCTTGGAGATATTCAGAAGCCCTCTGAATGTGGTCCTAGTCAACTGGGTGTAGGTGGCCCTGGCTGTGTAGGGTGGTTGTACCAAATGCCTTCTTAAGGTCCCTTTCAGATTCAACCATCCTGTGATTTTGTGACTGGATGTTGCTCACCTGGACTCTAATAAAGCTTTTGACACTGTTTCCCACAGAATTCTCCAGAAGAAACTGGCTGTTCGTGGCTTGGATGGGCATACTCTTCAGTGAATAAAAAACTGTCACAAAGAGTTGTTATGAATGGAGTTAGATCCAGCTGGTGGTGTTCCCCAGGGATCGGTAGTGGGGCTAATTCTGTTTAATATCTCTGTCAGTGATCTAGATGAAGGGATCAATTGCACACTCAGTAAGTCTGCAGACAACACCAAGTTGTGTGGGAGTGTTGATCTGCTGGAGGGTAGGAAGGCTCTACAGAGGGATTTGGCCCAGCTGGATCATTGGGCTGAGGCTGATTGTCTGAGGTTCAAAAAGGCCAAGTACCAGGCCCTGCACTTGGGTGTCAACAACCCCATGAATGCTACAGGCTCAGGGAAGAGTGTCTGGAAAGCTGTCTGATGGAAAAAGACCTGGGGGTGTTGATCAAGAGCAGCTGAACATTAGCCAACAATGTGCCAAGGTGGCCAAGAAGCCACCACCATCCTGGCTTGTATCAGCAACAGTGTGGCCAGCAGGCCCAGGGCAGTGACTGTCCCTGTGCTGGGCACTGGGGAGGACCCACCTTGAGTCCTGGAGTGAGTTTTGGGCTCCTCATGACAAGAAAGACCTTGAGGTGCTGGAATAAATTCAGAGATGTGTAGTGGTAAGATCAGAGTAGATATTAGGAAAAAATATATCTTACCATGAAGGTGTTTAAGCACTGGAACAAATTACTGAAATAGGTTGGGGAATATCCATCCGCAGAGATATTCAGAACACAGCTGGACAAGGCTATGAGGATGATTAAAAAGTAACAACTAAAACACGTTGCCCAGAGAGATTATGAAGTCTCCATACTTGGACATACCTAAACCCTGACTGGGCAGAGTCACAGACAATGGAATTGAGTTGACTACTTTCGGCAGGAAGGCTGACAGAAGGGATGTCCAGACACCTCTTCCAATCTAAATTATTCTGTGATTCTTTTATTATGCTGACAATAAGAATAGTGATTTTTTGTGGTTCTTCTATCATTTTATTCTTTTTCTACTTCTTTTTCATTCCAGATTGACCTGGAAGTGGCTTTTAGGAGATGTCTTAGACAGAAAACACCAACAGAGATTAATTTCAGAATTATCCAAATTACTGTTTGTCTAGAAGTGAAAGGCTTCATAATATTTTTCTGTCAACTTTCCACTGACCTTATTTTAGTGGTTTAGATCACATTCAAATTAGAAGTATTATCCCAAATTGAATTAAAAGCTTTTGAGCCATATACTGAAATCAGTATTATTGTTTCTTCAAGAAACGGTTTGTTGAATGCTCCCCCTCCAGATTTTATTTTTAATAAAAACAGAGGCCAGAATTTAGTGAGAATATTTCTAGAGACTGGATGAGATGATGACTATATTCTTGCAAGCCATGTCCTTATGATTTTGACATTGTGTTGTATCATGAAGTATTATGGTCTTTTACAGCAAGAGACTTGAAGATAAGCTTAGGCTGACATGATTTAGACACTTATAATAATGCGTATTCAGGATCTGAATTGTTATCTTTCTATTCTGTCAATGTATTAACATTTCCACTGACGTTTGTCTTTTAGGGATTTTCATCACATAGCATATATTATAAAAATTGGAAAAATGTAGTAAAGCAAAATGCTTCCAGTATATAGTAATATAGATGGCAGTGTTGGGTCAAGCAATTAGTAATAGTATAACCCTGGCTAGGTATAAAATATGCATTAAAGTAATAGAAGAAGTAAGTTAAATGCATCTGATATTAAAACGGTTCATTTAGTGAACAATTTAGTGAAATATTAAAGTGGTTGTAATCTGTGAGAGGATATTGAACCATCAATTTATAGTAAAGTTCAAATTTAGCTGAGATTTTCTTCAATTGACAGAGTCAGATTTCAACTTCACTAGTATGTCTTCATATCAAATGACAGAAATCTAAAGCTGGTGTTTTGAGATAGAACTCAAAGGAGATCTGGAAAACAGAATATAGTTAAACTTCGATTGTGTAACTGATTAATATGAGGTATCTCCAAAACTTTTAAACCTGTCAAGACCTAGTGATATCGGTATTTGGAGACATAACTGACATTTTTCTAAGGAGATTCATGGAACAGGAGCTCTGCAGTCTCTTAAACTTCTCCACAGCATCCCTCTAGGTTAAATCATCCCCCCAGAGAAAAGAACTGGGCATTTTTGTAAGCATACCTGTTTAGATGTTTAACTTATGACTTCTGGATTTTTTCTGTCTATAAATGTCAATTTTATTTTTTCTATCTGTATCTTCTGAATATTGCTGTCAAGGAAAATGAGCTGGAGCAGGAGGGGGCATTCACAAAAATCTCTTACCATTTCTAGATAAGTTGTTTGTATTACATTATATTGACTTTTGGTAGGGTCTTTCATTAAAGTCAATACAAAGTTTTAAAATATAACAACCTGTACAAATCTAAAATTTGAAAAGGACTTGAAAATGCTTTGGAAACTGGTAAATAATCACACAACAGAATACAATAAGCTCACTTTTATACATGTCTGCAAAACTTACTGTTTAGGAACTAAATTTTAATTTAGAAGAGGGTATTAACCTGACGTTAAATAAAGGTGAATATACAATAGATTTTTTGCATTGTGGTCTTCATTTAGTTTAATTTTAAATTCTAGCCCAGCCATAAGATGCAAATTGAAGAAACCTGAGAGTGAGTTTCAGAAGTCTTGTGTCTTGTATGACACAGCTCTCCATTACATTTTTATTTTTGTGCATAATAATTTAGTTCTAAAATACTGAAGAGAGATAAAAGGCAAAGTTTTACACACTTTGTGGCTCAAGATCCATCAAGAAGCCTCAGGATAAAAAAAGCAGCCCACAACTAAGGTCTAAGGAGACTGATGTTTATATACTTTTCTCTGACCACAAGTATCAAATCAAAATTTAATACTAGCGGCTTCTACAAGAAACCACCATTTTGATGACTTCTCATCAACCTACACTGGATAGAAATGTCAGGCTTCTTTTTAGGTTCATATTAATTGGCAGTAAATTGAATTAATTAAAATTCTCAGACTTGAGACTATTTTTGTCAATGACACAAGGCCATGATGACCTGTGTATTTCATGATCAAACCCTTCCAATGAACAGACAGGTCAAAATATCCCCACTGCCTGTGGCAAGTTTGTGCGCTCAGAAAGAGTGACACATTTGGCTTATTGCCTGTTCCAAGAAATGCGCTGGCAATGCTCCATTTCTCCTGACTTGTGTGGGAAACTCTACCTCAAAGTATAATAAACCAAAACAAATGGACACTTCAAACAGGAAGTCATCACTCCAAAACATTTAGCATTTCACATTAGAAAGTAAAATGCAGCAATGGAGTATATTGTGATGATCTTTAAAACTTTTTCCTGATGAACAAGGGCACCTGATAGTCTAGGTTAAGACTATTAAAAATATGAAGTCTATTAAAGAGTAATATATTTGCAGACAGCAGATACACTGTATCAAGAGGAAGGTGCACTTCTGCATGGTACAGCAAGATCATTTCAAGCTTGGGTCATATTTTCAAAACATCTAAGCAATTCAGAGGCCAGAACATTTCAGAAAAGAAGTTTTATTTGTGAGAAAGGACTGTGCTCATATTCATTCTGGCATAAAACAGCACAAAAGTTTACACATACAAACCTGCATCAATACAAATACTAGCCACCTTGGGAACAATGAGATAATATGTTATTTGATGTTTTATTCGTTAGATCCCTTGGCAAGTGGAAGACAGATTTAAGAGGAAAATATATTCAACTCATAATTAAGGCTTCAAAGACGCAGTAGGAAAGGCAATCATTCAAGTAATTTATCTCCTTTCGGATTTTTTTTTTTTAAAGTAGAATACAGAAGAAAAATAATAATATTACAGTACATTTTCTAAGGGCAAAAATATGATGTCTTTCATACAGACAATTTTACATAACAATGGTCATAATATAGATAGGAGTAGAAGGCTTTATTTGGTGTTGTCAAATATTGTCTAACATATGAAGCAGGAACAAAAACTGAATGTCAGCAAAAAAGACAGACACAACTTCAAGTGAAAATATATTCCTGACGTACATTCATCCATTTATACAGTGATCTAAATGAGTATTATTGAATTTTCATTAGTTTATGGCCCTTAGGCTGTGTGAATAGTGCTAAAAATCCGGCAACAGACTTCAGAGTAGCTTTTCTGTTTATATCATTAATGTCACATTTAATTTAAGTTTATGCCTTGTGATTAAAGCTTTTTAACATTTTCCTGATTTTAAAGTCAAACTAACATGTTCATATACTTAAAAATTCATACTTACAGCAGGCTCAATGAAGCATATTGTTAAGGAATTAAATGGTTTTGATCTACAACCTCCAGCACTCTCTCAGGTTGTCATTTTCAACAAATTAATTCTTACAGTCTGGGATCTTAGCAACTTACCTACTATTTTGTAAGTCTCTCATGCAGCAGAACCAAACACATACTCTGCAAGGATTATTGCATTATTTCCCTCTTAGATTAGTAACTGTTTCACCTCTATTGCTGTAACATTTCACTGTGCTGTAGAAAAGTTCTATACTTTTTCCCACTAGAAATCCATCAAATGCAGACTTGCTTTTCATACTTCACATTATTCAAATCTGAAAATCCTTCCCACCACCATTGCTCTCAAAGGACTATTTACCTGAAAATATTGCTAAGGTGCTAAATCCTCCTTATGAGTTTTGAGACGAATATATGTATTTATGGAGGAAAAATCCAATAATGTAGTAGTTCTCTGTAAAGGGCTGTAAGTACTGAATAGTAGAAGATTGTGTTTTCCATAAGGTTGATCTTGTGGTAGAAAAGGAGGTAAAAACAAGTTAAAAGCCAATGAGAACTTAATTCATTGAAAGATCCCCTACAGTTTTATCAGAGAAGTGATTTAAAAATAAAAGACTACCTGTGTCTTTTAAAAAGACAATAAACATCCACAACACTGGTACATGACTCCAGTTTCTTCTTGGTTTGTATTGCTTCTGCTTTCAAACTAAATCTGTCTGAGATTATTTCCAGCACAATCTTTGTCAGAACTGGGTTTCTGCCTCAGTGAATTTCAAGGTATAACCACCAAAGTGATTTTCTGAATACATACCTTTGTATGGTGAAACCTGGGATATTTTAACAACAAAACCAAATTGCCCTTCAACATATGTTTGATTTGAAATATTTATATTTGTTTGTTTCTCTGTCTCCAGTCTCCCAGCACGACCTGTAGCCTGGTGATGGGAATGCAGTGCTGAATTGTGCTGACAAAGTCCTTTACAGGAGCTTAGAGCTGAGTCAACATTGACAAGTTTGGGCTAAATGCTGTTGTGGAAACTTCATCTCTATCGTTCTCTGTCAGAGATAAAGAGTTGGAAAAAAAAAAAAAAGGCAAGACCCAAATATCCTAAAGCTAACTTATTGTTCTATGATTATAACAGTTTTCCTACTACATTCCACCATGAACTCAAACACCAGTTCTCACACGTCAGTTACTAAGGGCTTTACATGCATTTGATGTGTCTACAGAGTAGCTGAGGAGCAAAGAATATTTTCTTCTGAATCCAGTCAAAATCTGACTAAGAAACAAAACAAAACTCATGTTTTTCCTTCAACTGTAGATATTCCACATTAGCGTCAAGGAAAATACTGAGTAATTGTGCCAGAGCAAGATCAACATGATACAGTAGCTTGGCCAAAAGGTCACTCCCTTTAGCAGGAGGCAGATCTTCTGCTCATGAACTTTCAACAATCCTGAAGTGCTATATGCAAACTGTACTGAAAGAGGTAAAGACTGGATCATTTCTGGCCAATGTACTTATCCTTCTACAAGTGAAAATACCATAAAAGTGTCTGCCTATTGCAAGAAGTCTAAAAGAAATTCCTTTGAATTTGGATTTAGGTTAGGTACAACATTACTGCATAAAGTCTTATAATTATCAGTTAGGGCTATGAAATTTCCCTTATAAGCTTCAGTGAACACTACATTGAATATAATGTGTACAAAATACCTGAATTAATTCACTCCTGCAATGTGGGAATTCTTGACAGAGAAGAAAAAGAAAGGGTATTTTTCAGCCTTTTTAAGTAGTTTTTGACTTCATATTACCAAGAAGAAAGAGTATAATTTTTCTTTTCTTGTGTGCATGCTTATAAGTGTGAATTAGGCAATTAGGTAGTCTGACCTATCATATATGACTTTTAAAAGCTAAGTTCAGATATCGAGTGCACAAGAAGGCAGAAATGGACTGCAGTGGCACTAATTTTGAGGAGTAAAATGAAAGTGGTCAGGTAAAAATTTTGAATATAGAATTAAATGGGATAGACATGAGACTTACCATGGCATTTCTTTTTCAGAGCTGTACAAGTAGTCATTTTAGACTGCATTGTTATACATATATGTACACACAAACATATATATATCTATATAAATATGAACCCCTCATAGATATCAACCCTCTCTATATACTTACTTATATATAAATATCTCAACTAGTCAAACAATTCAAATTTTAATAAGAAGAAGTATGTTTAAATCTGTCACAATATGAGTGGATCTGTCCACATTTTCACAGCAGCTCTTCTAACAGGTTGAATACTAGGCAGTACCAGAAACAAGAACACTGAACTTCATCAAACCCAAGTCAGCACTGCTTTTTTTCTCGGGGCATCTGTAATTTTTTTTCTCTTTTTTTTTCTTTCTTTTTTTTTTTTTTTTCCCTCTTTTTGTTATTATTCAACCAGCACCACAAAGAAGTCTGTCAATCCCTTTCTTGTATATGAACCAGTGATTTGGAACAACTGCTTTGGAAAGACTAATTGAAGCGCTTCTCTTCAAAAATGATCAGATGAAATGTCTAAAACTTGCTGGAATTGTAATCACTGATTGAATGTAATTACTGTGAACTTCAGGAAGAATCGTAGTTTAGAAACTGCCTCGTACATACTTCTGCAGAAGACAGACTAATTGAAAATGGAAGTCACTATGAGAAAGAAATTGTAATGAAACACTAGTTTTACTTTTCACAAACTTTGTACTTGTTCATTTAATATAAAGCCCATAATGTAATATCACATGTTCTTTGATAAGCATTTTTGAGAGGAAAGTTTACATATTTCTGATGTAAAATCCTATTTTTTAAGAGATAGGGAGTGGTGGAGGGGAGGGATACAACAAAAATATAACCTTGAATGCTAATATTATTAGCCATATTAAAAACAACACAATAAATAACTTATTGCTATGAACATTTAATGCCTTGCTTTCAATCTCGTGGTTTTTTCATCAGCTAAATTTAGATGCCTTTAGGACCTACAAGAATTTGTGTTATTACTTTTAATTTTTTTTTAGAAACCTACTTTTCTATATACATCCAAGTCAGTTGCAAGGAAAATAAGGTTTATTTTTATAATAGAACTTATAGGGATATTATCTTGAAATAAAGTGGATGTTAATATTTCTTTCACAAACACAAAAACATTTCTTCTTTAAGGGAATTGTTGGCTTTTCTACCACAGATGAAATACAAAGTTTAACAAACAAAATAGAATTTGTAAAAATTCTGTAACATAGAAAATTGAGGGCTACGAGAATCCAGCCCTTTGGTAGGTAGCAGTCATACTAATACCATTTGAGCTATCTTTAGAGGAAAATGTTATTTAGCATGAGCAAAGACTGTCTTCATGGAAGTCAGTGAAGTGTAATCATAGAAGAATTATGCTTTACACTTTAAGGTTGCCTGAGAATAACAAAAACCAAAACAAAAAAACACTCAAACAAAAAACAATACCACACAAACAAAAACCCCACCCAAAATATTATAGTCTTCCTATTCATAAACCTTTAGACCATATTAATTCAGATAATGATACCTGAAACCAAAGACTATAGTATTATAATATTCTTGACTTCGTGGAGGATGCTGCTGCTTTTTACCAAGAGGATCAGTAACCCAAACATAATTGTGTCTGCTCTGTTGATAATTTCTTTGTATTTATGTATAGATTCTAGGTGTCACGGATAAACACTCTAAAAAGTGCATTGTGAAATACAATGGACTGTAAAAATCGGTTAATTAGTACATTTATAAATACATCTTCTCAAATCACCTTGGAGAACAGATATATACCAGATATCTTCATCATCTCTCTTACAATCTGCCTACAATATGACTGATTGGAAATAGTACTGTCTTGTTAGGCAACACACAAAAAGATGCAATATGAATTGTATAGGGTTTTTTTTAAGAGCTCTAGGACGACTTTTTTGGACAGAAACTTATTTTCAGTAGATGCTTAATAGGTGATGTACTCCTCTTCCTGTTGCTCAACATACCTAAATAGCAATGAAAGGGCAGAAATTCTAGCATTCTTAGTATGCAAAAAGAAGATAATTTTTACTTCGGTCACTCAGTGTAGCTACTCTTCATAAACACCATTTTGAGGAATTCAATAGATAGTGACTAGATTAAAGGGAAGCAATCTGCCTGAATTAAGATGCTTGTGATTGAGAAAGCTTTTCTCCGAAGTAT
This sequence comes from Patagioenas fasciata, assembly GCF_037038585.1. Taxonomy (NCBI): domain Eukaryota; kingdom Metazoa; phylum Chordata; class Aves; order Columbiformes; family Columbidae; genus Patagioenas; species Patagioenas fasciata. The sequence continues at coordinate 40,876,843 of NC_092525.1, read as the reverse complement.
GAGCTGACCCATGAGACCTGGCCAATTGTTTGGCTTCTTGAAGGAAGATATGCCAGAATCTAAACATATAGAATAGTTTCAGTTGGAACTGACCTTTAAAGATCATTGAGTCCATCACCCTTGCCACAAAGAGGGACATCTTCTTTCACATAGAATCATTGATTCTATCATGGTTTTGGTTGGAAGGGACCATGGAAAGACTATGTCATAGCTTCTAGTGGTTTCTAGATAAAAGGAGCTCTGCACTGATTGTTCAAGAAAATGCCAGAATCTTATGACAGATTTTCCTAAGTTACTTTATTTAACTAAATTTCTCCCCATAAGAATCCATCCCTCTTCTCACAGCAACTGGATCAGTAGTGCAAGGCGACAGCTCTTCAGCAGAATTTTGTCCTGCTGCATCCTCCACAGGGATAGTTTTGCATGTGTCACTTAATCAGTCCTACAAGAAGTCTGATGGAAAGTTGGGCTCTTCCATAACCTCCTGATGTATCTTACAGAGGGATTTTAGATGAGTAAATGAAGTTCTTGTGAGGTTATTTTACAGTAATAGTCATTGAATTAGGGTGAACCAAATGATTAGCTTCAGGCTGGATTCAATGCTATTTGGCCCGACAATTTTTTTTTCAAGGGGAAATTTCACTTCTACTTCCATTAGGCAACAGAGAAAAAGGGTGAGGTGGGCTTCTGGCTACATCTGCACTGTGATCAAACAGGTAGACTCCACATAGAACACTACAGGATTCTCAGTTCCGGATTTTTGACTCAAAACTTAGTGGTCCAAAGGTGGACTGGAAGTTTCATCTTAAATACATGTCTCTACATCCTAAAGCAATGAATAATGATTTGTTGTCCTTGTATCTTTCATTCTAGTACATTTCCTAAATTCTTTAGGGTATAATTCTGTAATAATTAGTGGCATTACATAATTCAAAACAAGAAGAAAAAAGTGTAAGTGGAAAAGTATTTTGTACTTAGTATAACCTTAGCTATAAATAATCTAGTTCTTTTCTTGGTTACCCATATGGACCCAGTAATTTACATGAATAGTTCAATCTTTTTCACAAATTCAATCAACATAAGAAAGTATTTTGCTTTTTCATCATACAATCTTTAGTATATCCATAATAAGTTTATTCTTATAAGATGTGTTACATTTTTAAGCAGTCATTCCTAAAATATTTTTCAATTTTACTTCAGGTGAAACCAATATTGCATGCCAAACTGTAAATACATTAGATGTGCACTGTGTAGCAACTGCGTTATGTAGTCTCAGATACCTTGCTATACATTATACATTAAAGCTTAGTTTAACTGTCATTGCTCACAAAAAAATTTTAATACTTCAAATGCAATAAAGGAACTGAAGGTTTATGTCAGTTTTGTTGACATGCCAATTGAAAATCCTATGTACTTGAAGAAATTATATTTGCTTCATTTGCTATTTAATACAAAACAAGAAAAAGGCAATATTAAGCCATTGTTCTTGTTATGTTCTGAAGATTCAAGGAACAGTGGCATGTTGTATAATTATTTATGTGTAATAATTGTTAAATATACTTGTCAAACTGCAAAGCAGTGCAAAAGTGGAAACTTAAGTTTCTGACATTTTATAAGATTAGACTTTGTGTTTGAATACTCTTTATTTCTTTTATATATTGTGTCTACAATATTCACCTTCCAAAGAAGAACTGGAGTCAAGCTTTTGACTTTGATGGACTCTCTTATATGCAGGGATGAAGAATCAGTCTCAGCATGTCTCACCCAGTATAAACCTGTTACTGGAGGTAGCAACGTTTGTGCCATATTGCTAAAGCTGGTGTAACAGTGAAGGTGAAGTCGGGAGACATGTACTACATCTCTTGGATGCAGGAGCTGAATGAATCATTAGCAAGCTTGTTGATCATATGACACTGGGAGATGTTCTTGACTCTCTTGAGGGACAAGAGACCTTGCAGAGAGGTCTGGATATATTGGCACACTGGGCAATCAACAATGCCATGAAATTTAGAAAGACCAAATGCCAGATTCTGCACACGGGATGGAGTAACGTTGGACGTTGTCCTGGTTTTGGTTAAAACATGACCTTTTAGTAATTTTTTTCTTTCAGTTAAGTTTTTTCTAAATAACTGCACTTTTCTGAAGGTGACTGCATGTTTTTCAGATAGTGTCCACTCCAGATCTGATAATGCCTGATGTTTATACTTTAACAGACCTAACACTAGAAATGGTATGCAGAAAAGGCCCATGTTCATATTTATTTCTGTAGCAGTCAAGGTCAATTACAGATCTCCTATGTTTCACAAGTGAGGGGTCATACTTGCAGGGAGGGGTGGACAGAACAGGTGACCCAAATTGACCAGTGAGGTATTCCATGCAATACACGTCATAATTGGTTTAAAGCTAGAAGGTCACGAGTGTCTCACTCTCTTCTTCCATGGCCAGCATCTGAAGGGGACCCAGCCTGTTGTTCTCTTGCCTTTGATCTGATCCGTGCATTCCTCAATCTGGTTTCTATTCATTGCTGGATCCAGTTCAGGATTTGCTCATGTCTGCCCTGGTGTCTGGTGGGATGCCAGCCCCACAGCAGTCACTTCTGTGATCATCTGGGAGATTCAGTCTTGGGTTTCTATATTTTACATTATTTCTTTTATTAGTAGTATTATCAATAAAGTTGTTAAATTTCCGAACTTGTAAGTGTCACTTCCTTTTCTTCTTTTTCCCTTTCCATGTTGGGAAAGGTGGGGGGTTAATAGAGAGCATGTGTCACTCTATTGTCGATCCTCATTGAACAGTGAGACACAAGGATAGATTGGGAGAGCAGTAGCTGGAGACTAGCCACGCAGAAAGGGATCTGGGGTGCTGGTTGGCAGCAGCTCAAAAGGAGTCAGCAGTGTGTCCTGGGATGAAGGGACAAACCCCTTCTTGGGGGCATCAAACACAGTATAACCAGCTGGTCAAAACAGGTGATTGTCCCACGGTTCTTACCATTGGTACAGTCTCACTTCGACCCTTGTCTGCAGTTCTAGGCCCCACCATTTCAGAAGGATGTGGAGGTACTTGAATGCATCCAGAGGAGGCCAACAAAGCTGGTGAAAAGGCTGGAAGGCATGTTCTGTGAGGAGCAGCTGAGGACTCTGGGTTTGTCCAGTTTGAAGAAAAAGAGGCTGAGGATTGACCTCATGGCTCTGTACCTTCCTGAGAAGGGGGTGTGGAGAGGAAGATGCTGATCTGTTCTCCAAAAGCATGGTAAAACCCTGGAACAGGCTTCCTAGAGAGGTGGTCAATAGCAGTTGAATTAGATGATCATTTTTCATGCCTTCCAGATGAACTATTCTATTCTAGTCTAGTGTAGTGCAGTCTACTACAAGTAGACATTTAGAATGCAAACACATGAGCTGAGTTAATCTTGCTTGGAGAAGCTGTATCCCCAACTAGCATTTCAATTTTGACATGTTATAATAGAAATATGACATGCCTTAGAAAGAAGGCAATCAATGTAGAGAAGTTCAGTTTTCTAGAAGAATTTTGCAACATGGAAGGCATGCAGGTGTTGTCTACTATACAGGGCTAAGTCAAGAAGGTTGGATACCTTTCTTTGAACATTGAACACGATGCTACCAACAAGACAATACTGCTTGACAGGATAGTATGTGTTTGATAGGCCTGAGATGCAGACTTTTCAGACCAAAAAACCCTTCCTGCATTAGGTACAGGTATTTGAATCTTGAAAATGAGTCCTTAGCCCCATTTGCCTAGTTCTTCCTGAAACAGAAAATTCCAACAATTGTACATCATTGCTTTCAAAAAGGTGCAGAAGATTTCAACTTCATTCCACAACAGAACACAAATTGCAGTTTCATCATATACATTTCACATGGGGAAAAACACATACTTTAAATAATTATGGTATTCAGTATTTTTTCTAAATATTTTTTTCCAGTATCCATTTGTGAAACAAATATTTATTCTCTAATAACAGTACTCATTTTTTCCATGTGTTTCCAACTGCATATTAAGATCACATTACTAAAAACTGATAACACAAATGCAGCTCTCTTTTTAAGGATTAACCCAAGTGTGCTTGTTGTTAGAAGACTTTTAATTTACCTAAAACCTCATTGATTTTTTTTTCATTAATTGCTAATGGAGGCTTCCTTGAATTTTGATATACACATACTTCTTTAATAAATGAATAAACAGTATTAAGCACACTGAAGCCAAGTCTCTTGAGACACACGGGCCCCAGTGCAATGCAGATCAGCAAGATGTTTCCACTGATGTCTGTCACAGGATCCATACAAAACCAAAAGAAGGAACTGTCTGCAATTCAAAGACTATACTTCAAAATAGACAACGGAAAGAGAAGTGATGATTCTGCTGACATTAGCAGTCTAAACTTACAATCTATACAGAGGAATGGCTAAAATATATACAAATCTGTATATATATATGGCAATTGCTGGTGTCCTGATCATCTGCTCATTAATATACACATAAACAAAATTAATGTTTACACTTCCCTCTTTTGGCCTTGTTAAAGTCATTACCTGATCAGATTGCTCTGTGACCTGTTTTCAATTCTTTTTAATATTTTAGAGGTACAGAACAGCATATTAAAAAAAGATATAATTGTATCACTAAGGCAATATCTAGGAAGAATATTATTACATTCATTACTTTAATAAAAATATTAAACCATAAATTATAATTCTTTATACATTATATTATACTGTAATAAATATAATCATGATAAATGATATTAAAATCTGAATCCTAAAACTCTTGTTATTATTTCAAGTTATGTTCATGGTGCTTTTTTAGAACTGCAAGATAGAAAATGCTTGGCTTCAGCAGTTAAAAGGCAATTGTAAAAATATAGCCCCAAAACTGGTTATGACAGGAGGTAGACATTTTAATTTTACCAAGTAAAGAATTTTTTTTGGCTTTTTAATATTACTTTACCATATGCTCTTCACACACAATATACAACCAGTCGCTGTGCTAGAATATATTCCTTACATCTCCCAGTATTAGTATTTTCAACTGCTAGGGAGCACTGCAACATCAGCTGAATGCAGCACATCTTTTTTTAGAGCTTTTCTTCTCCATAACTTCTTCAGCGATCCATGTAGAGATATGGCAGCACTGGTCTCCCAGGGTTCCCCATGTTGGTTGTGCTACTTTGACTCTTGTTAAATAGTGTATGACTTTCCCATGCTAACAGCATAACTATTAGTCTTGAAAGACTGTCTTTGATGCAGGATGACAAAAATCTGGTTTTGTGGGATTAGTAAGATCCCATCTACTAATTGTTCTGTGAATTCTCTGGGATTTCAAAGGTATTCTAGCACTGTTAGAAGATGAGAGACAAAGGTTCAAATTTCACTTAGGTCTTGCATAGATTTGTGGACTAGTTCATGGTTTCTGAATTGAAAAAGTTTAATTAAATTCTAGAATAATACCAAAAGTACTTTTCAGTAAGAGCCAAGTCAAAAAGTTAGAGCTGTCTAAAGGTATCTGAAGGAGAACATCAAGTGTCAATGAAACTAAGAACAGAGATACAAGAGATTATTATTTTGGTTAACCCTCTATGTTTTCTCCTAAAGATTGCTGAGAGCTGGAGAAATTTATACAAGGTGTATAACTTCAGAGGTCTGTTAATAAGTTTTAGGGTTCCCACCTCAGAAACCATAAGAAATTCTGAATCTCAGGTCTTTATTAAAGAATAACATTAAGCCTTCAAATAAATAAAAGCCAAGTAGATTTTTTTTTCTTTCAGTGATTATCTAATTTTCTTCACTTCCTTATTTCTAAATTGGTTCAGAGTGAAAGCTGATACAAGCTGTGCAATTTCTTCTGACAGTCATGAGCCACACAGAACTTCAGATTGGATTTTACCTCCTTCTAGCGATTTTCTGTGTGATTACTCTTACTTCAACTGCACTGCTTTTTTCCACAAAATGTACTGTGAGGCAGAGATATTTGACTGTAGAGCCAATGATACCAAAATTACAGGTTACTGTATCTTTTGTATTCTGTTTTCTTCCTCAGGGCAAGCTCAACTGCTTCCCCATTTATCTGTTATTAAAGTATGTGCACTGACTATATGGATAGTTCTAAATAGTAGCATGGGACACCACAGGCAGAGTATCTGTGAAACTTCATTTTATTTTGTAGTCCTTTAACTTTTCCCACTTTGCATCTGCCAATTACCAATTTGAGAATATGCAGTCTGGGTTCTCGTTGTGATGGAGTACTGATTCAGAAATTATTTCAGTGATCAACAGCCTTTGAGAAACTTAGAAAATACTTAAAAGGCTCATACTTGTTATTAGTTATGAATGAAGGTACATCCTGTATATATAAACTGAATTTACGAATCACAGACTAGATTCTCTGTTTACATGAATTTAAATATCCTTAAGTTCAGAAGAACTAGCTCAGTTGGTACTCACTGGGATTCAATCCATAAATTTACTGCATAGAAGTGATTTAAGTTAGAAGGGTGCCATTAAGTGTAGGGGAACAAATCAGTGAGATACGGAATTCTTTCTGCTACATGATGACTGGTTTCAGTTGCCACTGAAGGAAATACATTTTGTCTGTGATTCTCCTCATCATGCAACAACAGCTATGCCTTAATTTTGGCAGAGTACTCACAGAAAATCAAGTAATCATTTAAGATATGTACACATTGAAATGCAAATACTCTTCTGGTTTGTTCATCTTCTTATTTATGCAACTGGAGTATTAGGCTGACTGACAAGTTTTGATAGAAAATTACATTAAAAGATTATATAAGGTGAATATTTTATACACAAAACTACTGTCCTAAACAAAAAGTTAGGCAATGGTTTTGTCTGTCTTGTAAATTGTAAGAAATTTAAAACTTATTCTTAAGTATGTCTTTTATTTCTTCACTTGTTCATCCTTGAAAACTGCTATAGACTATTCAGTCTTCTGTTCAGCAAATATTTGATGCCAAGGATCTGTTCTTTTAGTGCATAGTAACATTATTACATGATTGATTTTAGTGCAGTTACACTGATGTGAAACCGATATAGAAAGAATGAACTAAGATTTCCAGTTTGGCCATTTCACACCTTTGGTAGCCTGTCAGAACTTGCCTTTTCAAGCATACAGAAGTAAGTCATTCCTTTATTTTTTCTTCTCTCCTTGTCCTGTGCCCTGCACTTTTCCTTTAATAAAAGAGGCTACAGAAGAACTTAATGCAATCTTGCTTCTAATGTAAAAATATGCTGTAGAAGGTATGCAAAGTGAGGATTTTCCCAGGAACATTCAATGTTATAGAACTACTCTGCAATGTACATGCAAGGAGAGCAAGTAGAATTTACAGATCACTATTGCCAAGCCTTCTATTTTAATCAGTTTTCAGAAAATTTCTAAGTACTTCTTTAACACTTAGCTTAAAAAAACAAAAACAAAACAAAGTAACCCAAAACAAATCAGGAATAAATTGATCAAAAGAGGAATATAAGCCAGCTATTTAATAATCAACATTTTATTTAAAACTTAAATATGAAAAACCCCAATCCAAGCTACAGTTACAGAGTGCAAGAGAACAGAAAATAAAACTTTTAGAAGGAACACATGGCTGAATCATAAAAAGCTCAGTCTATTGAATAGAAGTAAAATATGTACTCAGATGGCAGTAACATTTACCTGTTAAGGCAGATGGAAATTAATATTTTGGGGTGTGGTTTTGAATTTTGTTTGTTTGGGTTTTATTGGTCTGGACATGCTCACCCTCAGATGAATTCTTGTCAGTCCTGGAATTAGAATTTAAATCATAATTTCGTATCACCAATCAGAGCAGTGAAACGATGATGTAATAAGTGTATCTTTTGAAAGAACTGTTTCAGAAAGTTAGTGATCTAAATAACGTTAATTAGAAAAAGTTACTTTCAGCTAGGTTTGCTAAGTCGGACTTTTCTCAAACTTCAAGAATGTGAGGCACATTATGAATTACAAGAGTTAATTTTACTGTGGAATGTTTTATATAAGAACATCTCCCAAGAACATCTGTGTCTTAAAAAGGAAGTTTGAAGTCATCCATAATATTGTATCAGCACCTCTAAATCATTTGTTATCTAAGGACTGAACTGTAGTTTAACAGCCTACAGCAAAGTCATGGACTATTAAAATGTCTCCAGAGATGTTTAATTATTCCTTAGTCATTAACTCACACCAATTGTTCTATCAAAACACTAAGTTTTACACATAAATGCTGGAATTCCTTTTCGTTTTACCATTGTAGTATTGTTCTGTCCCAACAGATGGGATGAGGGATGAGTTAACTCTAGACGCAACACGCACCCTGGCTCAACAGATGAGACCAGGTGTGAACTAACTCTGGGTTAATTCTGCACGGTTATGTGAAGTGAATGACAGACAGTCACCTCCAGGGTCCAATTCAATTGTGAGTTTTACTAGAAGTACTCGTTGGAATATTGGTTACAGCGAATGGTGACTTGGCAAAAGCATAACAGAACTTACCAACACATTAACAGCGAAAGTCCTACTACGAGCGATATATTGGCAACCATCAATAGCTGTAATATGAAATTTAACCAGAAATCAACAGCAGAGCTTAAAGATGGTGTTATCCGTATATGTTCAAAAGGGAAAGAGAGGAAGAGAGTGGTAGGGAAGGAAGAAAACTAAGGTATAAAGGGAGAAAGAAAGAGAGTAATATATATATATATATATATACGGAAGGAGAGGCAAAGAGATGTGGGTATAGAAAAAAAGGAGAGAAGGAAAGAGCAGAGAGAAAGGAAGAAAGAAAAGAGTGAGGGATCCAGTCCCTTACGGCCCCACAGTGTGGATGACAGGACTTGTACAATGATGTATGGCCTTGGTGTTCCACGGCGAGGATGCTGGGGTCAGGAGCGCAGCGTTCTCCGATGTCTGGTTCAGAGTGAGGGTCCTCAGGGTGCTGGTATTCTCTTGGTGAGGCCAAGCTGGTATTCCCTTGGTGAAGACTGGTAGGCCCTGGTGAAACTGGTGTTCCCTTGGTGAGACTGGTATTCCTCCCCACTCTGTGCTGTTTTAGCTGGGCTTTTTATAACTCCCAGAGTAGAGGAAAATCTGGGGGGGGGGGGGGGGGGGGGGCGCAAAAGCAGTGATTGCGAAAAAGGGACAAGTCTGGACAAGTCCTGGGCCACGTTGAGGGGTCTCTGCTTTGTGTCATGCAGAAATCCAGGGGGAAATGGTGACTGCAAAAGATCAACAAGTTTCGACAAGCCCTGGGCCATGAGAAAAGGGTCTCAACTTTTCCCCTTTGCTTGCCGAGCTGGGCATATCAGGAGATGGGGCCATGTGCCCTCCAGCACATCCTCCATCTCCTGTGGGTCAGCCAGCCTGATCTGTGGCTCGTTAGCTTGCTGTTGATGTGCAGATCGCAGTGCCTCCTGCTCTGAATGTGTCTTCTTCTGGCTGAACTAGTCACAATGTTTTCAGCCATGATCCTTATCAATGCTCAACAAGTATCTACTTGGAAATATCCTAATAACTCAATATACTTCAGACCATCACTTAAATCTCTTCTTGTGAGCATTATGTTCATAACTGTCTATTTCTCATCAGTAGGATAATGTAATGCCCTAGATTTCTACATTTTTCTATTCATTATAGAAGCATATTGCCTTTGTGTGTAAATGAAGGAAATAATGCATAATATTTTTATTTACAAATCTGAGGTCTTTTCTGTCTGCTTTCCAAGGTAATATTCCCTATGGAATAAAGATCCACAAAAGCAGGAAATTGTAAGAATCAATAAAAGTCAACCACCTTCTTAGGCTATGTTGACCCCCAAAAATAATTTGAATAAAATTGAATCATGTTATGCTATAAAACTTTACTGTCCATGGCAAACAACAAAACAGATCTCTGGCTGTTGGGACCACACTGTATTTAATGGCATGTTAGCTGAATAGCAATTAATTCCTCTTTCCATCTCAGCATCCTACAGAATAGTCTTTACAGTCTGCTGTAATAGCAGCAGGAATATTTCTATCATTTATGTTTTATTGCAGCTATCCAAGAAAAACATGTTTGTTACTTTTGCTCAGATCCACTGTTGGATTCAGTATGCTCGTTTTAGATGTGACCAGTACCCTGTCAGATCCTTTGTATTTATTCCCAAACTGATAAACTTTCCCACATTTCTGAAGTAATTGTTGTTGTTGTTTTTTCCGACAGAGTATCATTGGTCTAGTTGACATTTTTCAGTTTTGTCTTCTACAGTTTAATGGATTCAGCCTCTTTTCTCATGTTCTACTTTTCATTAATTCAGATTTACTTTTCTTTACTGTGTACTTTAGATCAGTTTATAGATTTCTCTCAGAGTTACACTGTCTTCCATGATATTTTTGTGGTGTTTTTTGTCTGTTCACCTGGTTTGTCATAGTTTTTAGTCCTAGAATTTGTACCAACTCCCATGTAAGCAGAAACTCCATGGTTTTCAGCTATTCCTTTAGGCATAGGCATGAGACTTATGCAAAGTGAAGTTATCTCAACTTTAAACACTTTAATGTTTTCACTTCTTCCTCAGAAGCATAAGGTTTTGTTTATGTAAACAGGTTTGTAGTAGATTGGCTATGTGACTTTTCCACATAGCAAGTTCCATTTTTCACACGTATACAAGCAGATGGCACACATATTGACTGCTGGTTTAGAGGCAGCTCAAAACTAAGCATTTGGTTCAGTGAGATAATAACATTTGTAATTTAAGCAAACAAACAAACAAACCTATGGAAGAATGGCCCAGATTTATTTTATTTTTTTAATTTTTAAATTGTAGCTCTTTTTTAAACCAAACTGAGCCACATTCTTTGATAGAGCTTCGGTTATTAATTTATCTGTATGTCATGTGTTAATGTAATTGCAAACACATAAGCAGAAATATGGGAAAATGGTGCTCTTGAGATTTTGTACCATTTTCTGTATGCTGCTTCTAATGTACTCTGTTTCCACTGAAATCAGCACCAAAACACTGACACTGTGTCCTGTGACATCCCCACGGGCAAGGTCAGAAAGTTGAGATGGATCATAAACTGACTGGATGGCAGAGTTCAGAGAGTTGTGATCAATGGTGCAGAATCTGGTTGGTGGTGTTCCCCAGGGATTAGTACTGGGTCCAGTCTTGTTCAACCTATTTATCAATAAACTCCTTGAAGAGACTGAGTGCACCTTCAGCAAGTTTGCTGATGATACCGAACTGGGAGGAAGAGCTGACACACCAGCAGCTCTGCTGCCATCCAGACACCTGCACAGGCTGGAGGGCTGGGCAGAGAAGAACCTAATGAAGTGCAACCAAGGAAAGTTTAGGGTCCTGCACCTGGGCAGGAATAACGCCAGGCACCAGCACAGGTGATGGAAAGCAGCTTTGCAGAAAAAGACTTGAGAGTCCTGACCAACAACAGGTTGACTAGCACTGGGCTTTTGTGGTCACGAAGGCCAATGGTATCTTGGGGTGCATTAAGAAAAGTGTGGCCATCAGGCTGAGGGAGGTTGTTCCTCCCCCTCTGATCTGCCCTGGTGGGGCCACATCTGCAGTTCTGCGTCCAGTTCTGGGCTCCCCAGTTTGTGAAGGACAAAGAATTACTGGAGAGAGTCCAGCACAGGGACACAAAGATGATGAAGGGTCTGGAGCGTCTTTGTGCTGAGGAGACACTGAGAGAGCTGGGGCTGTTGATCTGGAGAAGAGAAGCTGAGAGGGATTTGATCAATGGGATCAATATCTCAGGGTGGGTATCAGAGGATGGACCGGACTCTGTTCAGTGGTGCCCAACACCAGAGTGAGGGGCAACGGGCACAGATTGAAACACAGGAGGCTCCATCTGAACAAGAGGAGAAACTTCTTTGCTGGGAGGTGCCAGAGCCTGGCCCAGGCTGCCCAGAGCGGGTGTGGAGTCTCCTTCTCTGAGACATTCAAACCCGCCTGGACCCACCTGTGTGATCTGCTCTGTGACCCTGCGTGAGCAGGGGGGTTGAGCTAGATGATATCCAGAGGTCCCTTCAGCCCCAACCAGGCTGGGATTCTGTGAAAATACCTCTCCTTTCACACAATAGATACTTTTCTTTTACTTCAAAACTTCAAAATGCATAAACTCAGAAGGGAATATTAACCACCAAAAACATGCATAGGAGCTCATTAAGTCTTGGAACCATGACAGGGTATGCCACATCCATACTAGTTGTCCGAAATTTCTATTATGGAAAAGCTGTTAGAAATTCAAGCAGAATTCCCTCAATAAATCAAAAAGACACTCTTAGAAAAAAAAAAAAAACCCACAAGTATACAACGACAAAACATTATTAATACTCGTGCCTTTTGGGTTGTTTTTGTTTGGGTTGTTTTTGTTTGTCTGTTTGTTTTTTTACTGAGTTCACCTTTCCTAATATAAAAGGCATCAGAACATTTCCAGAAACCTGTGCTCCATACTCTAGTTAACAATCTCTGACAGTGAATTATTAATATTCTAGTATCCTTCTGTAGTAAGACTGGAGCAGGAACATGCTGACAACTTCTGCATATGATGTGTTCTGCAAACATGCAGTTAAAAAGAAAAAGAAAGAAACAGATGTTTGGGGAATGATTGGAATACCTAAGAATAAATTTCTGACGTTGTTATGTACTTGCAAAAAACTCTATTTACCAAAGACAGAAAAAACCTTAAAAATTTCTGAGAACAGTAGGTTTTAGGTCAGATAATTGTTTTATTACCAAGTGTCTATCTGGTATCAAGTATCAAGTATCTATCCATGGTGAAGGAGCAGTTACATTGCAAAAAAATCAGGGCTGGTATTTTTTTTCAGTTTAAGCAGATTTTTTTTTTTTTTTTATTTTCATTTTAAATGTGAGCTAAATATGAGCATGAGCTCAAGTCTACCTTCATAATTGATCTTCAAAGCACAGTTTAATACAGATAAAGCTCCTGGTAAATGGATATTACTGGCTTTTACCTTCCAAGGTGGTGTTAAAATCTCCTGGAAAACATCAAGTAATACGTTTTATGTTCATTAGCATGGTTTTACTGTTCTCAATCACTGCATTACAGATATTATTTGAGCTTCTTCCCCTTGCTGCTCTTACCTATTATGCTCCATCTTAAATTTTTCCTACAGAAACCTAGGTAATTATTTATTTTATTTTATTTTATTTTATTTTATTTTATTTTATTTTATTTTATTTTATTTTATTTTATAATTCATTACAGTGTCCCAAAGGACCTGGAGCTTTTCCAGGTCTTTGTTTTTCTTCTACACTTTTGGCAAAAGAAATAAAAAGGGGGAAATTTATGCTGAAACAATGCCAAGAGTAGCCCATTCAATCAAAATCATGTCTTGGTGCAGAGACGATTAGTCAGTCATATCCACATTCTATCTAAATAATTAACTTGTAAAACAGAAATTCTAAATTATTGGAATGTCCTTGAATTGTTCATGGAATTTGCTGCTCACATTGACTGGGAAAAAAACAAACAAATCTCTTTTTAAAAATTCTAATAATACTGCATCAAAATCTAAAACAGCCTTCACAGTGTGCTCTCTGGATATGGGAAAAATAAAATCAGTTGCACTAATTTTACTTGCAAGTACTACTCTGGATAATTCTGTGTGCAAAACAGTTATGAAAACTGATATGAACTTCCATGTTCCAATACAGAAATTGCAAAGACCATAGGATCAATCAATAGAAAATATCCAGCAAATAAGAGGCGAAAATAACAAAAATTCTCCGTCATAATAAATGTTTTGCTCTCTCACCATCTGCTGAAATCTCCCCTCCCCCCCCCTTCCAAATGGAGATAAACTAGCTGTATTGTAAATAAAGTACCCCTTCAAACATTGACAGCATCAATAAGAAAAGTGCGTGAAACTCTCAAGTAGCCCAAGAACAAGCTATTGTGAAGTCCTGCACGTGAGAAGGAATAACCCCACGCAACAGCACAGTCTGGGAGATGGTTGCCTGGAGAGCAGATTTGCAAAAAAAGACCTGGGCATGGACATATTGATCATGAAACAGCAAAGTTCCCACAGAACAAAGACAACCAACAACATCCTGGGCTCCACTAGGCAGAGTATCATCAGACGGTTGAGTGAATTGAATCTTTTCCTGATCAGCCCTGGTGAGAACATGGTTGGAGTTCTGCGTCCAGGCCTGAGCTCCCCAGTGCAAGAGAGACATGGGCATATTGGAGTGAATCCAGTGAAGGGTCCACAAAGGATTGGCTGGGAGGATCCTGGAGAAGAGAAGGCTCAGGAGGAATCTTATCCGTGTGTCCAAATACCTGATGTGAGAGAACAAAGATGATGAAGCCAAACTCTTGTCAATGTTACCCTGTAGCAGGTCAATTGGAACAAACTGAAAGATAAAAAAAATCCATCTGAACATAAGAAAATATGAAAATCTATCTGAACATAAAAAACCACTTTTTTTTCTTTTTTTTTTTTTATTCTGTGAGTGTGACTGAGCACAGGACCAGGTTGCCCAGAGAGGTTGTGGAGTCTCTGTCCTTGGAGAGAATCAAAACTCAACTGGACGTGGTCCTGTGCAAACTGTTCTAGCTGGCTCTGCTTGAGCAGAGGATTGGACTAGAGAATCTCCAGAGGTCTCTTCCAACTGCAGCTATTCGGCAACTCTGCTTTTCAGGGACGTAATAAAATGTTTAGAGTGTCTCTCAATTCTTTTCCTCAAACTGTATGAGGGCAAAAAATTTCACTTTTTAAAACATCTGTCAAATACAGGAGCATAACAGTTTTCCATCACAAAACAGCAAGAACTCTTATTGAGGACATGATGCAAACCTTGACTATGGGAAGGCAAAAATAATGGTATATATCAAACCAAAATGTCTATATTGCATACCAAAATCTGTACAGATTAATCTGGACAGAATTAGAGCAACTGTACTCCTTGACAGTCTTTGCAACTGTTTCATTTTTGCTGTGTATGAAACTCGTGAAGACTAATTGCTGACAGACATACTTGGAAAACGCAACTTTGGCTTGAAAAGCTTCAGTGATCTGTGAGAGCAAGTTTCAAACTGTGCACAGTACTTCAGGCTCTATGTTTGTTACATAATTTTCCTTAAGTAGCAACTGAATCAATTATTTTCATTGAGAAGATAATATATACATATTATTTAACTGTGCCTTCCTAAAAATAGAAAAATGTCTCTAGTCATGCATTAGCATGACTGATAAAATTGATGTTTCCAGGCTACAGAATCTTTTGTGTCCTTGTTTTTGTTAATTATAAGAGCAACTAACACAAATGCACCACCTAGAGAGTTACCTCAGGCATTTGAAAATAAAATAAAGTTAATTAGTATTAATCTTTCTAACATTTGCCCTTCAAATACCTGTGAAGGAGTCCGCATGACCTTCTCTTGGCTCTATGACCTTGCAAGAGACAAATATGCATATAGTAATCTTTACAGCTGTCATCCTTATAGCCGTAAGGAAAGAGAAACAAAGGACATTGGTGGAATGAAGCTTACAGAGCTTTACTTGGGGATTAGTGATGCAAAATCTAGATGAAAATTAAACAAATGAGTGTAGATTAACACCCTAAACAATTTTAGGAAGTAAGTAGCAACAGCAAATTTAAAGGGTAGCGGTTGAATGAAATAATCAGAATTGATATTTTAGTAATCCATGTAACAGGCAGTCCAGGAGACTGATGAAGTAAACCCAGCACAGTAAAACAAATTTGGGAAAGATCTTCAGAAAACTCCACAGAAACAGCTACCTATAGACCTTACTGCTACATCCACCTAATGAGTCCAGTATTTTTTGTGATACTATAATAATTTGCGTCTTTAATCATACTTCAATATACACTTAAATTGTGCTTCAACTCTCAAATGTTGCAAGCAGAACAATTGAGCTGAAGAGTATGTATCACTGTATGCAGTATGGTAAATGCCTGGTATCAATTCTGTAACAATGCCTGATAAGAGACTCCTAAGTATTTTTTAAGTAGCAGTGGTTGAAATTCCTTGTTTAATTGTTATAATTGTTATAACAATTTGTTTGTTTCGGAGAACAAACTCTAATTTAATATGATTAAACATTTGTTAATACTGCAGAATAATCTCCAAAACAGTGAAAATCAAGACAATTTGCCATCAATGGCTACAGGCTGTAGGCTACAGGCTATTCAAAAGGGACAGACAAGGAAAGAAAGGTGGAGAGGTTGCCCTCTACATCAAGAGAGGGATAGGGTGTGAAGAGTTGTCTCTAAAGAATAGCCATGAACACACTGAAAGCTTATGGTTAAGAATCAGAGACCAAGGCAACCAAGGGAACCTTGTAGCTGGTGTCTCCTACAGGTCACCGAATGAGGAAGAGACTACTGAAGAAGTCTTCTTACTCCAGCTACAGGAGGCATCATGTTTGCAGGCTTCTTGTCCTGCTGGGGGACTTCAGCCCAACATCTGCTGGAAAAGCAGCATAGTGAGCTGTAGGCGACCCAGGAGACTCCTGGAGTGCTTTGAGGAGAACTTCTTCAGCCAGAGAATAGACAGTTCTACCATGGCAGAATGTGATGCTGGACCTGACAGTCACCAGTGCAAGAGAGCTGATTGGACACGTCAAGATTGGAGTCAGCCTGGGCTGCAGTGATCATGCACTCATGGAGTTCACAGTGAAGTGAAAAGTCAGGACCCTGAATTTTAGGAAAGCCAACTTCCAGCTCTTCAAGGAGTTCATCAACAGGCTCCCCTGGGAAATTGCCCTCAGGGTCAAAGAAGCAGAACAGAGTTGCAAGATTTTAAGGCTGATTTTGAGAGATATGGATTTGATGAATGGACTGTTTGGTGGATAAGGAACTGGCTGGCCGGTCGTACCCAGAGGGTAGTAGTCAGTGGCACAATATCTGGATGGACACTGATGACAAGTGCTGTCCCTCAGGGGTCCATACTGTCGCCAGTACTGTCTAATATCTTAATGCTATAGACGTTAGGATCAAGTGTGCCCTCAGTAAGTTTGTGGATGACACCAAGTTGAGTGCAGTTGATACACCTGAGGGATGGGGTGCTATCCAGAGTGACCTGGACAAGATCAAAAAGTGGGCCCATGCAAGCCTCATGAGGTTCAACAGGGCCAAGTGCAAGGTTCTGCAGTTGGGTTGGGGTATCTGTACAGGCTGGGGATGAAGGGATGGAGAGCAGCCATGTAGAGAGGGCTTGAGGATACTGAGGAATGAGAGACTGGACATGAACCAGCATTGAGCACTTGCAGCCTAGAAGGCCAATGGTATCTTGCACTGCATCTAAAGGAGTGTGGGAACAGGTGAAAGGAGGGAATTCTGCCCCACTCTAGTGAGACCCTCCTGCAGTGCTGGTCCAGCTCTGGGATCCTCAGCACAAGACAGACATGGACCTGCTGGAGAGGGGCCAGAGGAGACACAGAAATGATCCGAGGCCGGAACAGCTCTGCTGGGAGAACAGGCTGAGAGAGTTGGGGTGTTCAGCTGGAGAAGGCTCCAAGGAGACCTTGTTGTGGCCTTTCGATGCTTTAAAGGGGCTGATGAGATAGATGGGGACAGACTTTTCAGCAGGTCCTGTTGTGATAGGACAAGAGGTGATGGTTTAAACTAAAAGAGAGGAGATTCAGGGTAGGCATAAGAAAGAAAATTTTTACCATAGGGTGGTGAAATAGTGGTCCAGTTTGCCCAGAGAGGTCGTAGATTCTCCATCCCTCCACCTCCAACACCTCCGGTGTTCAATGTCAGGTTTGATAGGGCTCTGAGGAATCTGATCTGTTGGAGATGTTCCTGCTCATTACAGAGGGTATGGACTAGATGACATTTAAAAGTCCGTTCCAACAAAAAATATTCTGTGATTCTATGACTTACATGAAGTGTCCATGCAGTAGAATATTTCTTAATGTTATACAAAAAAAAATGTACAGCAAATTCTAGGTTTTGCTTGTGATGATGGAGCAATGTTCCCTCTGTTTGATTGTACCATAGGGCACAAAACTCAGAAATGGTTTGAGGGAAATAACAACTCATGCACCTACTATATGCTGTTGGCAAATACACATGGTTTTGCTTTGGTGAATGAAGGAGACAGTGAATCTTAGTCTTAAAAACTCAAATCATGCTCTAAGCTTTTGCCCACTGCTAATAAAGGTCAAGGTAAAATGACAAGAATGCAACTAAAACAACGTTGCTGCACTTTCACTCCTCCTTTATGTTCCTCCTTCACTCCTCCTTTTTCCCAGAATTGTGACATTGTCTTTGAAGTAATACAATTTCTTTTCAACCTTCCAAGCCTTTTAGAATCATACCAATATTTATTTTCAATTAAGGGTGTGCAAAATGTGATTTTTAAGGGAATAGCTGAGATTCTTAGTTATTACAGACTCTAGAATTCATGGATTTAAAATATCAGCTAACCTGCCTCATTCAGGAGTTTGTAGTAGCTTCTGTAGACATGCCATTAACTGTGATACTCTCCGTAGTTTAGAGAATCACAGATTTCTGTCACACTTATTTTTAGAGTTTTACACCAACAACACAGTGCAGCAAAAATCTTTTGATTCTCTTTCAGTCTGCATTTCACTTGTGTCCTTTCAGATGCTTGTAACATCCCCAAGATGGCACTATGCCACAGAAATACTAAGAGTGAGTACACTGAAGTTGAAATTAAATTACGGAAAATAAAAGCAAGTATAACATTTTGTAGTGTTGGTAAGAATAGAATTCAATGTGCATAAATAAACCATGGTATACAATGCGAAAGTATTGCTAATATCATTTAATTAATGTATATTATCAAAAAGTATTTTTACTTAGATTTTTTTTTTTTTCCCGAATATACTGCTTTATTATCATGAATATTGAAACTATGGATCACTTTAATGAAGGTCCCTTACAGTGCAACTCACATATCTTCGGGTCGTCATTGTAATAGACTAATCAATGTTAACTACTAATTTGATCAAAAATATATCTTTCTCGACAATTTTCTTCATGACACATCATATATATGTCTAGCTGTCCAATTTATTCAAAGTGGATAAATTATCTCCTGAAGTTAGTTATAAAACATTTAAAATCTGATTGTGGTCTGTATGAAGGCACATTTTCTGTTTAAATTATTGCTACATTAACTATGTTACAAAAAATGTTTTTATATGTTTCTGTGATCTATTTATAGTTTGACTGGTCACAAAATGACATGAACGTCGATTAAACTGTGTCTTTCAAAAAGGAAAAGTGATACATAATGGCTTTTACAAGTGTAACAAAAGGATTAATTTCTGCCCAGAATTGTTTATCACAGGAATTACTGATGAAGCTTTAAGAATAGATGCATTCACAAATGCAGATCATAAAAATAGGTATAAAAATGCAGATGAGCAGAGTAATGACAGCTGCCTTCTCTGTGAAACAAAAGCAGAACAACCTCACTCTGCTTATTCATTACAACCTGGTTCAATGAGCTACTTAAGCAAGCATGCAATTTCATTGTTTTCATTCACAGAAATACTTACCTATTTAAAATATACTGGCAGGAAAAACATTGTTAGATATTTCATTGAATGTGTCTTAAACGTCTAGTGCTCTCCTTTGTCTACAAACATCTAAAGGTTCCCTAGAAAACCATACATAATCAACATTCTTAGAATAAAATACTTTAATATTATGTAGTGACCTGTAAAAAGAGGAAACCAGATGAGATGCTTTATCTTTACTTATAAAGGTGAGAACTTCAGTGAAACAGAAGTGGCTATCAAACTTTTTAGCTGGTCAGATCACAGCAGGAGGGCACAACACACTTTGTGTTTTGTTGTGTCCTTCTCTTCCTGGCACATCATCACAGAATCCCAGAATGTCAGGGATTGGAAGGGACCTGGAAAGCTCATCCAGTGCAATCCCCCCATGGAGCAGGAACACCCAGCTGAGGTTCCACAGGAAGGTGTCCAGGCGGGTTTGAATGTCTGCAGAGAAGGAGACTGCACAACCTCCCTGGGCAGCCTGGGCCAGGCTCTGACACCCTCACCAGGAAGAAGTTTCTTCTCAGATTTAAGTGGAACCTCCTGTGTCCCAATTTGCACCCATTGCCCCTTCTCCTGTCACTGGTTGTCACCCAGAAGAGCCTGGCTCCATCCTCCTGACACTCCCCCTTTCCATATTGATCCCCAGGAATGAATCACCCCTCAGTTTCCTCTTCTCCAGCTCCAGAGCCCCGGCTCCCTCAGCCTTTCCTCACACGGCAGATGCTCCACTCCCTTCAGCATCTTGGTGGCTGCGCTGGACTCTCTGCAGCAGTTCCCTGTCCTTCTGGAACTGAGGGGCCACAACTGGACACAATATTCCAGGTGTGGTCTCACCAGGGCAGAGTAGAGAGGCAGGAGAACCTCTCTGACCTACTGACCACCCCCTTCTAACCCACCCCAGGTACCATTGGCCTTCCTGTCCACAAGGGCACAGTGCTGGCTCATGATGCCAAGCACGGTAATAGTATCGTGTGCTACCAGTGGTTAGTGCTAGAGGGAGACAAAATCTTTCTGAAGCTTAGCAAGAGTTATGAAGCCACTGTCCTCAGTGTAAAGGATACGCCTGCAATGAGATCAAATAAATCATTTTGCATGAGTTCAGGGTATTTTTTAAGTATGTAGTTACCACAGAAGTAAAGGAGCAGCAAATTGACAGAGTACTGCTGAGGTAGTTTCTCCTCCTTCCTGGATTTTACTTCAGGAGGACCTAATAAAAAACAGATAATTGTTCACTACAGATAATGACATTACATGGAACTTGAGTTATTCACTCAATGAAAGGCTTTGTGATAAAAGCAGACAAGCAGAAAAAAAGATCAACATGTCACAGTAGACAGCTCAATGGTAATCTATGCACAGTGATACTCCAGTGATTTGTCCCAAACACATTTTATCTGCTTATTTGGAAGATGAGGGAAATAATTCTAAAATACTCAAATACAGCAGCATTGTCCCTCGCTTCAGGTATTGGTGTTATTCTAGGTAAAACTGAAAGAGGCAAGGGTTTACATTAATGGTTTATGGCTTATATGGTTAATGGTTTATATTAATAAAACTACATTAATTCTTTACTTCATAGGATTAGTTAAGTTTCAATTTGGTACTGAAATTCACATGATGAAGGATGAAAGAGTCTATAATCTAATCTAGATCAAAATCAATATGTATATCCCAGGTCTGAGTAAGAAACCACATTCTCTGTGCCACAGAAGGCACAAGAGTGGATTTTAAGTATATTATTTTTCTTAAAAATACCTGTATCAAACTTCTGAATCTGAATTTAATCTTAAAGTTGGTTCCTCCTAAAAAAACAAACAAACAAAAAACCAACAAAAACCACCCACAAACAAACAAACAAAAACACCCCAAACCAACAACAAGCAGATTATCCGATTATCCACTGTTTAAATTTACACTGATTGTGGAATGTAAAATTTTACATTCAGCATGAGACTTGAATCAGCATTTTATTGCATAGATTTAGCTCAAAAGTCTGCAGAGTCAGTTTAGGAACTTCTGGGAGCTTATTGTAGTTATGAGAGTCAGACCAGGTTTTTAACAATGAAAGATGTCCAATAGTTTTAATTTTCTTTTGCTGTATCTGTGAATCATGAACTTGGTCTTTGTCAGAGCCATAATAAATATTTTCAAATAATCCAAAATTGTAGAACATTTCATTCTAGAGTTGCCAAGATGGTAACAATACTTTTAAAATTAGTATTACAGTATTTTAAATGGCTCCCATACTAAAATCTGTGGAGAAATAAAATACAAAGGCCCAAAACAGTGTGTAGGTAATATTTTCTAAGAAACACAAAACTGGGAAATGCATTAGAAGAATAAAAAAACTTTTTCTTCTCTTCGGAAAGTGGTACTGTGTTATAGACACTAAGAGTAATAAATGCCTAATTCTTTCATTAATTAGACATCCAACATTTCCTTTATATCTGTTTTCTGCCATGAGAATTAAATGAGATCCATAAATTATTAATGTACTATGTTTTTTGTATAGAGATAAGCTGAAATCAAATCATAGCTAATATTCATTGTTAATAAGCACCTCATCAACTTTCTGAAGAAAATACATAGAAACATTCGGCAGATTTAGTGTATTTATTTCTTTTGTGGAGGACTATTTGTGTGAGAAAGGATTTTAGAATTTAGCTGTTGTAGGTTCAATAAAAAACCCCATACCCTCCCTGAACAGACCTTCACATAGTCACCATTTGTATAGATATCAACAGGTCTAATTGTGAGGTATAAAGGCATATCAAACAGGCTTTTTAAGGAAATAGTCCAGCTTGGACTAATTGAGAGACCTCTACTTCCTAATGCACAAAATGTAAAGAAGAAGAATCGCGACAGCATTCTTTGAACTATTCAGTCACCTGAAGAGCTGCAGTTCTATTATGAGGAATATCTTCCAGGAACTGATTGACTTACTTAATTTTCTTAAAAAGTTCTTTGCATGTTTGCATTCTGGCTACTTATTTATATGGATATACTGCTTCTACCTTGTTTCCCTTTTAATAAGCAAACCAACAGGTAAAAGATTAAACTTCCAGCTGAGAAATGTTTATTCCTTGCACTTCTCTAGTAAAGCATCTCCTTTTAAAATGTTTCTGTTGCCGCATTTTTATCTCTTGTGCGGACATCCAGAACAGTATGCACACAAACACGAAAATAAACTCGCAAAAAAGTGCAGAGCTTTTAAAGTTTTTTAAGACAGTAATGGCCAAACTGCAGAGATTGTTCTAATTAGATGGATCCAGAATAGAGTTTCCAATTTTAATTTATAATGTATATTTTTAAAAATTCCAAGTAGTCCCAGGTAAACCCATTATACTTTGAGGTTGAGCATTCTTGAGAATTCCAGCTACATCAGTTCCGAAATTGCACTTGTCTTCTCTCAGGGTCTGTGTTGCATTGTTAGTTAGGGCATGAGTAAACTGTTGTTTAGCAAGAGCAAATTTCTGAGGTTACTGTGTTTCATCTGCTCTATATACATGTGACTAACCTCCATTGACAGTAGAAATATCAGCACTTGGATATTATGTGCAAAGTGAAAGCTGTCTTTCAGCCAGAAAGCTGTCTTCAGCCAGAAAGTGTCATTTCCTAGAAGCAGCAGAACATCAAGTTCTGACCCCTCATCTTCGTCCAAGAGCAGGCAGACTCACAGTCACTTAGCACATGTACTCTAGACAAGGCATATCACTGTGGTCGCCACAGGCATCTATGCAACCTTATGCTAACCACTTTACCCATGAATTGTGACACATTCAAAGCAGGTTTGAGCCTTTTGAGAGACACATCATGACCAGTTGCATGGCTTTGACATAATTCTTATTTAATATTTGCTTCCAGGCTTCATACAATCAAGAAAGGTGAACCGGCCATACTCCAGGGCCTCATTGACCACCTCATATAAGCCATGTGCATCAAGAACCGCCTCAGTACACAAAGGTTCTGTACATTTCTGAGTTTCGACATCCACTTTCCAGAACATGGAGTGTTTTCCTAAAAACTGCTGAGATGTCTGCCCTCACCACCACCACCTTCCTTTCTTTGACCATGACATCTGTAGCTTCATATACAAAAAGGCAGGAGAAGACTAACTGGCTTCTCTTTGCCTGTGAGTAGCAAACGTGTTCTCATGCAGGATCAAGACAGCTGGTGGAGAACGTGGCTGAGTTGCCTTGGCTCATGGTGACCATGACAGTTCTCTCCACAGACATAACTCCAGGAGGTTTCTGCACTCCCAACATACAGGCCTCATCAGGGCACAACAGGTCCGGCTTCCCCCTTAAAGAACAAAAATTATCTTGCTTTCTTGGGGACTCTTCAGTATTTGCCTGCAATGGGGGTAGAGAGAAGCGACGGGAGGAAGACAACTATTCTCCGGCTGCATTTCTTGTTCCACATCCATCATTGCCTCCCAAAAAAAGGTTGTCTAAGGGAGGCCACATTCTGATCAAGGTTGTCTTGCGTAAGATCACATAGCAGAAACAACACATCCACTTACAACTTCCCATAAAATACACATTGTACTCATGCTTTGCCTTTCAATGCAACCCCAGTTTCTCCAGGACTGTGAATTCATCAACCACCCCAAAGAGAAAAATGTATCCACACACTTTCACTGTCCCTGGACACTGTGGAATTAGCCCTCTATGTCCTGCTCTGTCTGTACCTTTACTTACCCTCTGCAGATCCCTCTGCACCACTAATGGTCACAACCTTCTCAGTTATGAGTTATAGAAAGGGATTCCTTTCACATATGCCTGTGAGTTCTGGCAGTGAGGCAACTGATGTGTGAGAAATAGATTTGTATATCTTGCACTTATTTTTTTTAAAAAGGAAAACAGAAAATTCATAAATAATAATAAAAATCCCTAAACCCACTGACACATTACCATTTAGTCCCACCCTGCTGACTGATATGTAAGTTATACCAGGTTGAAGCTCACCTTCTGTTTTGTGGGAAATCAATATTTTTACATTTGATTTGCCTCAGCACTGGCTTTTTTAATTGTACAAAGGTGACAGTTAAAAGGATCTCATTTGAGAATGTAAAACTTCATTCAAAATATTACTTGTCATTTTAGTATTTTTCCATTATGGCGTGTCATGTCAGCAGTACAAGCACGTGAACCATTTGACACATTTTACCCATCAGTGTCAAAATTTCAAATCTATTCATTGCAGCCCATAATCTGCAAAGACAGCTTGCAAATAAAACAAATAAGACTTTTAAATCAGGAGGGAGAATCTATTGACTTTAATGATATTGTGGAAGCTCTTTACAAATGAAATAATGAAATAAACTATTTCAACTCCCATATTAGGACATATCAGGAGTCACTCCACATGATGGTGTCACTAACATAACACAAAGTTCTTTAAACGTAAGAACCTATAATGCTTTACAGAATGCAAAATGTTTAGAGTGACATAAAAAGTCTCTAAAGTATTTTTCCTTTTAGAATTCTGTGAAAGTAAGATGATTAAGGAAAAAAAAAAAATAAAAGATTTGCTTAGTGGATGAGGGAAAGGCTGTGGATGTTGTCTGCCTAGACTTCAGTGAAGCTTTTGACATCAAATCCCACAGCATTCTCCTGGACAAACTGGCTGCTCATGACTTGGGCAGGTGTACTCTTCATTGGGTAAAGAACTGGCTGGGTAGCCGGGCCCAAAGAGAAGTGGTGAACGGAGACAAATCCAGTTGGCAACTGGTCACAAGTGTTGCTCCCCAGGGCTCAGTACTGGGGTCAGTTCTGTTTAATCTCTCTATCAATGGTTTGGATGAGGGGATTGAGGGCACTCTCAGTCAGTTTGCAGATGACACCAAGTTGGGTGGAGTGTTAATGTACTGGAGGGTGGGAAGGCCATACAAAGGGATCTGGACTGGCTGGGTCATTGGGCTGAGGTCACCTGTTTGAGATTCAACAAGGCCAAGTGTTGGGTCCTGCACTTGGTCACAACAGCACTAATATGGCCAGAAGGAGCAGGGCAGTGACTGTCCTCCTGTACTGGGCACTGGTGAGGTTGCACCTCAAATTCTGGGGTCAGTTTTGGGCCCCTCATGACAAGAAAGACCTTGAGGTGCTGGAGCGAGTTGAGAGAAGGAAACGGAGCTGGTGAGGGGCTGGAGCACAAGTGTGATGAGAGTGGCTGAGGGACCTGGGGTGTTCAGCCTGGAGAACAGGAGCTGAGGGGAGACATTCTCGCTCTCTACAACTACCTGAAAGGAGGTTGGAGCATGGAGGGGGTTGGTCTCTTCTCCTAAATAGTAAGTGATAGGAGAAGACAAAATGACCTCAAGTTGAAACAGCAGAGGTTCAGATTGGATATTGGGAACAATTTCTTCCCCAAAGGGCTGTTGGGCATTGGAACAGGCTGCTCTGGGAGTGGAGTCACCAGCCCTGGGGGTGTTTTAAAGATGTGTAGAGGAGGTTCTCAGGGCCATGGCTTAGAGATGGACTTTGCAGTGTTAGTTTTACAGTTGGACTTGATTATCTTAAAAGTCTTTTGCAACCTAAATGATTCTATGCTTCTATCATTCTATAATTCTATGAAAATTGTGGGATTTTAATGAATCAGAATACTGGGGGATCCTGCTGGAATAAAGACCTTTTCAAGAAGAACAGAGATTTGTTTGCACTTCCAGATAAGCTGGCTGATAAGGAGGAATGGGGAAAAAGAAAATGACCAAGACTCTTTTTATGCTCATGATTTCTGTAGGCTAAAATTTCTGATGGCTAAAATTTCACATTTGAGTGGAAGCTTCTTACACTGGAGAAGAGACCAACTTTTGGAAATTTTCAGGATCTAAAGACATTTAAAGCAGGAGGGTTGGACTAGACAACCTCCAGAGATGCCTTCCAATATCAGCAATTTTCTCCCATTCTCTTCCTGAACTACCATATTGATGGAGAACAATGGCTTTACTTTATAACCTGAATGAAAAAATGCAAATATGAGCTTATATATGACTTTTATTAATTTGCCTTGACCCTCAAGAGGAATCAATTAAAAGTACATTAAAAAATACAGATTTTTTTTAGAGCAGAAATTGAAGGAGCAGAAACATCCGCAAGTATTCCAGAAGAGATGCTGCGCTTTGGAAAACATCTGAGCTTTGAGTTGTACAGACAATACTGACCAAATTTTCAGCACAACAGGCTGCTAATCTGCGAACACTTTGAACTTTGCACAGTGACATGAGTTTTATTTTTATGTTAGAGGTGTGTCCAATAATCTAATAGGCTGCATGTGTGAGTCTAGTACTAATTATATATCAATAAAATTTGACTTTAATGCTCAATACTGCACTGAACTGTTTCTGCTGATCTGTCAATATGTCTGTGAGAAAACTATAGTTCCCCACAGCTCTGTGTGAAAAGTCAGCCCCTTAGGGGCTTTTCCTGTCTCTTTCTCTTCCTTTCAGTCTTCTGTCCCTCACATTTATATGGTGGCCAGAGAAGTCTATAAAATAATAAATAATAAAACTAATTTTTTTTAAAGTATGTCTTCAAAGGTCAAAATCATGACTGCACCGATGCTTTTGTTGTGAGAATTGCCTGGAAAAACTGATTAAAAATATAAAAAAGGACAGACTGTCAGTAAAGACAAAATTTGGAGAACAGTAACAGAAAAAACTGCAAAAAACAGCTAACAGCCTGTTATTAAAGGAAAAGAGCCTGGGAAAAAAAAAAAAAAAATGGGATGGAGATGAATTAACCCATTTCAGGAAGATGTGGTATTAAGCAGGAAAACCTGTGTGATGGTCGCTTCCATGACCCACTTTTGGTAAAAGGGCTGGATAACCACAACTGATAAGATGAGAGTGTGAATATCAACAGTGTCTGGATGGAAAATGCAGAGTTGTCTTGAGAGGCTCTTGCTACAGAAGTGATCACATTGAAGAGAAAGTGGAATCAGTGTGAACGTGGAGGGGGAACTGGAACTTTTGGGTATTAGTTATAGAAAGGTGTTGGGAACTCCATAGGTGTTCATGAACACTTTGTAAGTGTCTAGAATTGTTGTTTATCTGTTGTAGTGCTGGTAGTGATTATTATTACATAGTTCATAGTTACTGGTTAATGGCAAGTAATTACTAAATCAATAAACCACTTTAGTCCTGATTTCATGTAAACTACATGAATTGAGCAGCTTTTCCCTGCATGAACATGAAAGTTTTACTATTGACTGAAATTATGACATAGTTGGCATGAGAAATTTTTTGATGAGGCCATTCACACAAAAAAGCATTTTTTGTTCAGAAGCAACTAACAGAATACAAGGAATTAGGATCTGGCCATCCCATATCATCACTGTCAGAGGTCTTGTAGCTCTGTGTCCTTTTCTTACTCAAGAGACAAAATCCTATCAAGTCTCCCTAAGCAACCCTGTGAAGTCTCAACTGCAATCATTCTCGCATGCCTGGTCACATGGGAAAAAGGGGAAGCTACTTCTGTAATGCTTACATACATGGGAAATTTAATATTATTTAAAAAATCTTCCTCAACACACCAGCTGTGTGTGCATGTCCAGTTAGGTCTACTCAGCACTTCATGTATGGACATTTCAAAAATAATTCTATGGCATCATCAATGCTATCTACAGCTGATCAGGCTGTTATTACTGTGTTTCATGTGTCATTAACAGAATTATTCCCTCCTTTTGATGTGCAGAAGATTTTATATAACATAAAGGCATCAAGTCTTGTGAAAATGAGGACGCTCGTTCTTGGAGGGTTGGGGAGAAAGGAAGTGATAAACTACTTGCTAGAAAGAAAAAGCTAATTTTCAGGTGCTTTTAGCACAACATGTTCTAGATCATCATATTTGTAAAAAAAGTGAATTCTATATACTGCCTACAGCTAGCAATAGCTATTATTTTTTTGAGTAATTAATCAAACTTTAAATAAAGAATTGAAAATTGAAAGCATGATGGGTGTCTCACCTTTACAAACTGGTGCCTTATTCTGTATTGAAACCTGTACAAGAGTGGCACTGGCAAAACCAAACATATCAGGAGAAAGGCACATGGTGCTTCTCTACCCTGTCACTTGGCACAGATTATTATTGTATTAGGTGTGTCAAAAATTGTTGAAATATTTTTGAGAGATCTAAAACCAATGTTCTACAAGCTACAGGACAACATTAGTTTTTATTATCTAAAACGTTTGTAATTTCAGGATTCAAAATCTGGCAATAGCATTGTGACAGATCTCCAAGTCAATAGGAGCTTTATGACAGATTTGTCTAAACTTTGATCATAAACTCACAGAACTGATTTATTTTCAGTCAAAATTCTTTACTAGAATATAATATGGACTAATGAACTTTTTGGGAGCTCAAGATATTTGCCAGTGGGCAATACAACAGAAAATAAAGATTTATGCTCTGCACTGCAGCAGAGAGAACGCAAAGATGCAGTCAACTGTCAGTGAAGACTTAGGAAAAGCAACTCTCCTCTTGCCATTCTGGCTTCCAGATTGAACTGTAGTTGAATTTTTGCTTTCAGATTTAATATCCATCACTCAGCAACCTTCTGAGTGTTAATGAATGATAGTCATTCCTTACCAGGCCCTGGGAACTAATTCTCCTTGTGCCTAAGACCTAGATGACCCTTGATGGTAATTTTATACTCTCTCTGCTACAACTTTTCATGCCCAGTTGCTCTTCCACCTGATCCAGTCATCCTACTTGACAGAACACAGCATAAAACTAAGAACAAAAGAGCTAAATATACAGTCCATCAAAAATTATCCTGTTTTTCAGAGTTAAGCAAACAAAATCATGTAAATAAACCTTTTTTTTTTTTCATACTGTCATTCCTTTACATGTACCTTACCAGCTACACAACTCTGGGACAAAAGACTGGAGGGAAACATCTATGGACCAGAGGACCCCAGGCTAGGAGAAACACACTAGAGGTTCTTTATTAAAGGAGTTAATGGCACAATGGAGATGTATTTCCCTGAAGAAGTTGATCCTTTCCCAGCCCATTGAAAATTTTAATGTAAAGCAATCTGAAAGGTTAAGGACAATTAGATCTGGAGGCTAACATTGACTGGTTTGTTTGAAGGGGTTTGTTCTTTGGGTGTTTACTTTTTCGAGGTGCTCCATCAAGCCAAAACATGAATGTACAACCTTCAGTTTTTAAATAAATTTACCCATTTGGTGTTTCTTAAAATATATATTTTTTTCCTTGGGAAAAATAAACTTAAATAACAGAAACAGTTTTCCAACACTATGAAAAAAATTACATATATTTGAAACATCTCCCTAAGTGATGAAAGTATCTTTTTCCCTGCAAGATTTTAATAAGAATAAAAATGCAAACATCTGCAAGTAGTCAGGAGAGCCATGACTGACAATGTTATTATTTCTGTTTACCTCATCTGTAAGAGCTCAATTTCTGAACGAAAACTCCAGTGTCATTTATGCACAATAACGTCCCTTCATTTATCACCCACTTTATACATATATATATCTATATATGTGTAAAATTTTTTTTTTTTTTTTTAATCATGGAAGGCATTTTTTATCTCTTCAATTTTACGGAAAGGCTTTGTCATTTTGAAAAGAGCCACACATAGGAGAACTATCTAACATACCACTCTGTGTAATCCCCATGCATTTTCTGTGTTGAAAAAAATCTGCCTTCTGGACTTCTGGAATAAAATCATGGCTCTGCTGTGCAAGAGAATGGGCAAGGACCCACTGAGCTCCAGCTTCCTAAAAAGTCTACAGTTATTGTATTTACTTGGAGAGGATGTAGTCAATAAATGTGTCCCAGTAAGCAAGAGAGGAAAAACCCTGATTCTACTAATTATGAGATACATAACTGTTGAGCTCTCAGACCAACATTAGGTAATTCATGCTGCTTTCCCCAAACAATAATATGCTCTACATTAGGACTGTCATTTTCTTGCACCATTTTTTTTTTAAATAGAACATCTCTGCAACAACTGCTTCCATAGTTCTACAAGGGGAAGAAGATGAAGGAAACCAGAATTTGTTGTAAACATTGACATAAGGAAGAGGAATTCAGAATCAAAAGTATATTAGTCAGAAACAGAGACACCTCATTTCTCGTTTGTTGCATATTCATGACATTAATTGTGACTAAAATAGAACTTTGAGCTAATTTTGAGAAGAGAATGAGTCTGCCATGATGACTGAACAAGATATGTATTCAGTAGAGCTCAGACTACTTAGGATAAAACTACAGTATTGAATGCTGTGTTGTATAGAAGTGATGAGCTGTGCTTATTACAGTTATTTCAGGTAACAGAAGCAGCTTCAGCATTGAGCATGGAGTTCAGATGACAAATATGCATGTTCTTCTCCATGGGTCTCTTAAAATTCCATAAGCACTGGTTATGTATTAAAATAGAAAAAAAATAGAAAAAACCAGTAAATTATTTCACACTGAGATCCATGCTCTGAGATAATGCTTGCAAAACCCAGGGAGTAGGCTGTAGTGTGGATTTGTCCATTATATGCATTAAGCATCCTAAAATCTTCTTGGGAAGGTAGTTTTCCTCATTCAGAATCCTACTGGTTAACTATTAAACTTTATTGGCTTAATCTCAGTATTTCATAAAGAATTTTTGTAAGGTCATAAAATGTTTGAGATTATATTTACCTCCCATTATTGCAGTAATTTTATCTGTGACAGAAGTAACCTGGTTTATAGTGGGCTATGAAAAAAGTCTGTTGGGATAACCATAAAAATCACGGGGTTAGGATGCTCGTCCATTACCATGCTAGATCTTATTGTAATGCGTTGAAGAATACAATTAATAAAAAGCCTTCGACTGCTTTCTGTGCACTGGAGACTTGAGTCTATTAAACCTACATAAGTATTGGTCATTTATTAGGAATGAATTTCATAATTGTACAAAGCCATTTTTTATATAAATAGTAGAAAGCTCCAGACCAGATTAATGACTAAGGAATTGCCTGCCAAATTTCTTATTTAATTAAAACTTTGTCTTTTTCACTCTAAAAATGAGCAGAAAACTATGAGAAACTACTCAAAAGCTGTTTTCATGTTGTGCAAAAAATAGTTGGACTTCACTAATTTGAAAAAAATAATGAGGTTTTTCTGTTTCTCATGTGAACTATTTTATAAAATAGAATATCTTGTGCAATAGGAAGATCACCTAGTCTAGTCCCCCTGCCAGAGCAGGATAGAACAGAAAAGAACAGAACAGAATTAGAATAGAATAGAATAGAATAGAATAGAATAGAATAGAATAGAATAGAATAGAATAGAATAGAATAGAATAGAATAGAATAGAATAGAACAGAACAGAATATATAATACATGGGGTTATATATATAGTATAGTGTGTGTATATATATAGTAAATGGGGTTATATTGGGCTTGGGACTAGTCACCAGCAGGTTCCACAGGGATCCATCTTAGGGCCAGCGCTCTTCAATGTCTTCATAAATGACTTACACTCAGGACCTGAGGAATTACTTAGTAAGTTGGTTGATGATACAAAACTGGGGGGAGCTGTCGACACTCTCAAGGGCAGAGAGGCTCTGCAGAGGGATCTGAAAACATTGGAGAACTGGGCAATCACCAGCTTCATGTAGTTCAACAAGTGCAAGTGCTAGAATTTGTACCTGGGACATGGTAACTCTGGCTGTACAGACAGGCTGGGGGACGAGATGCTGGAGAGCAGCTCCATGGAGAGGGATCTGGGAGTTCGGGTTGATGGCAAGTTGAACATGAGCCACCGGTGTTCCAGGAGCCAAGAGGGACTCATGTCCTGGTGCATTCAGCACAGCACGGTCAGCCAGACAGGGAGGGGATTGTCCTGCTCTGCTTGGCCTCACCTGGAGCATTCACTGTGTGCAGAGCTGGGGACACAGGAGAAAAGGAGGTAAAGCTGCTGGAGAGTGTCCAGAAGACGCGACAAAGTTGGTGAAGGTTTGGAGGGGAAGCCGTATGAGGAGCGGCTGAAGTCCCTGGGTTTGTTCAGCTGGAGCAGAGGAGACTGAGGGCAGAGCTCATGGGCTGCAGGTTCCTCAGCAGGAGCAGGAGGGGCAGGGCTGAGCTCTTCTCTGTGACAGTGACAGAGCCCAGGGAATGGCAGAAGATGTGCCAGGGAGGGTCAGTGGGACATGAGGAAAAGGTTCTTCACCCAGAGGTGCTGGACACTGAACAGGCTCCCAGGGAGGTGTCACGGCCCCAACCTGACAGTGTTTAAGAAGAGACTGGACACCGTCCTCAGACACACGGGGTGACCTGTGGGGTTGTCCTGTGTGCAGACAGGAATTGGACTCCATGATCCTGGTGAGTCTCTCCCGACTCAGGACATTCTGTGATTCTATGAAGAAAAGTGTCAGTAAGATTTCCTAATGACAGGAACTCCTCTTCAGGACTGCCATAAAACCATTTCAAATGTAAGGCAGAAAGAGCAGTTATTCTTGTATTTAACCTGATTCCTTTTGGGTTTTTTTGCCCTCTCCCCTAAAAAAAGCCAACCTGCAAATGCTCAGCTGGACTATGGAAGTGCTTCTAGAAATGATGGCTTGTCTCTTGTTCTGTGGGATCAATACAAGAACCTTTTTCAGTTTTAAGGGGACCATCACCCAAGGGGAGCCAATACATTATAGCTTAGGTATTTGAAGATCATTTCAATCTCTTCCTGTTAAATCATTGTCCATCGGTACCTCTGAGACTTATCTCAACTTGCCTGTGTGAATACACTTTGTTTCTCAGCAAGCCATAATACTAGGAGAGCTACAGCTTTAAAACTGTGTTTCAGTAAAATTAATGTAGCTGGCATGCATGACTTAACTCATGTTATTACTGGATGAAATTCTCCTCTGTCTCAATGAGCTACTCAGGTGACAGGTCTCACCTTCCTCAAGAACAGACCCAGCCTTTCCAAGGTAGGAGCTACCCCTGTCTCCGATTATGACAATACAACAGGCTCAGTGGAGCTTAACACTAAATGAATTATCTTTTCAGAGACAGTATACAGTGAGCTGTTTAAAGTGATTAACAGAAATTTTCTGCAAACTGGATTATTTTTATTATTTCATCCAAAAAGGTACAAGGCAAGCAAAGGAAATGTATTTGAAATTTAAAAAAAAAAAAAAAAAAAAAAAAAAAATTCCTAAACCTTTATCTTTCCTGACAAGGTTTATTAAGCTGCTGTTAGCCTTGATCTCTGGATTGGGAGGGACAGCCTGCACTGTTGAAGCACGTTCCTTGTCTCTAAGTCACGGACACTCTTGACATCTCAATCAGCTACTCACCCTCTGCCTCCAAGCGTTGGCTAAGTATCTTCAATGCTCTCTTATGCCCTTTGATCAGCAAATCCTGGATCTTTAGTTTCATTCATTATAAATGTTTCCAGCCTACCCGGTCTCAAGCCAGAAACATTTCTAATGACCTTTTGGTATTCATTCCATTGGGGAATTTATCTGGGCAACCTGCATTTACCTTCTTACATCTCCTTTGATTTAATTTCAGGCATTCTGATGTATCAGGGAGCATCACACGGGTAAGTGGAGAGACATGCTTCGTTACACAAAACACTCATAACTCCCCTGTTCTTAGCAGCCATACTTGATACTGTGATTATCCTGTTTCACTAGAGACATGAACGCTTCATGCCTTCACCGCTTTCCCCCATTTTCAGAAAAATCATACAGCCACTGAGGTGGGAAGGGATCTCAGAAGGTCTGTAGTGCAGTTCAGACCAGGTTTCTCAGGGCTTTGTTCAGTTAAGACTTGAAAACCTCCAAGGATGGAGACAGCACAGCCTCTCTGTGCAATCTGTTCCACCGTTTGCCTGTCCTATTTTCACACAACAGACCTCGGGAAAAAAAAAAAAACACACACACACAAAAACCAAAACCAAAAACCAAAAACAAAAACAAATAAAAAACCACAAAACCACCCCAAAAAAACAACAACAAACAAACACAAACAAAAAAAGCACCAAAAAAAAAACACACCCCCCCCCACAAAAAACAAACAAAAAACAACCAACACCAACACACCAAGCTGCTGTTTGCAGGATGCACAGAAATGATAACAAACCAGCAGCAGAAGACTTTCAAGGCAAAAGTAAACACACACACAAATCTAATGTATTTACATATGAAAGTACACAGGGAAGCTGTTGGGGATGCCTACAGATGGAAATAGTCTCTGCTTCAACGCCTTTCTTTCTCAAAGATTTAGCTTTTTACAGAAGAATAAATTCTAAGGATGAATCAGCATTCCTTATTATCAAGTAGAATGAGAAGCCACAGTAAATGGCCTGAGATGGGACGAGGTCACAGAGCAACAAATGGGAGCTGCAACATTCTCTAGAGAAATGTGTGCATGTCTGCTCATCTGCACATGCTCATCTTATCATCTGCTCCTGAAATATGCTGTACATAATGACATACACACCCTCTGATCTAGGTAAATTCAAGGCAAGTCTATTGGGGAATCCACCCCAACTATTTTAAAATACATTATCTGTCAGTTTTAAAAAATTCTGTGATCAAGACAAACTCTAATTACTGCCTCCTGTCATCTTCACTGTCTGCATTTTACCTGTCATTACTTGTTTATGCAGTATATTTTAAAAGCAAGCATTATTAATGGAAAGTGGATAAATGGTTTTTAAAAATTGATAAAGGTTGAGCAAGCTTCTTGTGCCTGTTTCATACACTGGATAATGAATCAGCACCAATTCAACCTGTGGTTGCATGAATTTCATGCAAGATGAAACAAAACATGCATTCTGTACCGGAGATGTTTAATTACACAGCATCTCTGTGTTAATGAATTGTTCAGTGATATGTTGCTGATATTTAATTCAGTGGCTCTTCTATCCATGATAAGCTCCATGTATTACTAGTATTTGACATAAACAGTACAGTAGTTTGTATCACAGATACAGAAACATTAAAGCAATAACCTTTTTTTGTGTTATAACTGAAATATTTTAAAGGAAGAATTTCATAACTAAATCATGAATTAACGTCACTTTGTAATCAGTCTTAGAAGAATTTCAGTATTAATATCTGCATGAATTTTAAATCTGTCTCTTTAATGCTTTAAAGGTACACAGTCCTTTAATTTGTGTGCTTTTTCTGTGGGAAAAAAATGAGCTGGAAGGAACTTGAAAAGGAAGATTTGTGTATATACGTGTATTTTTAATTATTTAAGCATATATTAAATATATATTTTTAATCAATCCAGCTCCTTTCCAGTGACAGACACTGTACTTTAAGGTATTTTGTATTTTCTAAGTTATTTTTATGAGCATGAGTGATAAAAGCTGTTCCTGACAAGAAAGATTTAAAATCCAGGGACGGGTTGAAATTCATTTGGAACAGGGAGGTCACCCTTATGTCTTCTTCAGGTTTATGGCAGAGTTTTGGTAATATAGGCTCTCATCAACAAAGAGATACTAGATTTATTGTCTGTAGAGTACAAGTAAGTACCTTATTTTCCCAGGTTACAATATACATTATATTAGCACTGTAAGATCAATAGAAATGGCTGAGTTTTTGAAAACAAGGTATGCAAAGAATAACTGCTGTAAATATCACATTAAATATACATTTTCCCTTCTAATAAATATTTCTATAAACCATTGTGCAAAACTGACCCTAAAATGTAATTCAAGAACTATTTTGACTTGTCTGTTCAGAATGCCAATAGTTATGTTAAAGCATATCACATTTAGAAATATTGAGAAATATCATAGGCAGAGTTCGGACTACAGGATCTGAAACAGCATAATTAATTGATACTTGTGTAGGGCAGCTCTAAGCAATCTCCTTGCCCTGCATTTCTAATATTTTCAAAAGCAAAAAAGATGTATAAACCTTCACTGAAAACATAAGCAAAAATGTGTCTGCATATGTCTGCATCAACTTTGTTGATGGCACAAAAGTTTGTTTTCAAAAGAACCGAGGTTTCCTTTCCCCAATCAATAGGAAATCTGTGTTCAGGCTTGTAGTTCAAAGGCCATCTACATTCAGAAGAACACGCAAGCTGGTGCCTAGGTTCCTTTGCTTTAGGGAAGCTTTATAAACAGGCTGGAAAGAGCTCCTGAAGTAGAGCCATCATGCTTCTGCACCTCTCTCTCTCTTTAGCAAATTCATTCTTGTGTCACACTCTCCTACTTTCTCATCTTTTGACTGATAATTTTTAAGTGTTTTATGGACTAAAGCATAATAGGACAAATGGGCTCATGCTGAGCAGTTAAAAACCAAAACAAAACAAAAAACAAACTGAAGCTATCTGAAAACGTTTTGTAACAGAGAGATTTTAATTGCCAAACCATTTCCCAAGGGAAGTAACAGAAGTCTAGTACTAAAGCTGTTGGAAACTAGCCATGGCAAAGTCCTGGTACATATAATTTAAGGAAGACTCCTGTACTGGCTCCCAAGAGATCACTGGCTTTTATATTAAATAACTACACTCTGTGGATAGACAAGACACAATTTACTAGCACTAACTATATTTTGGATAGAGATGAGAATTTAACCCATAATAAGGCGTTATGGCAAAAACATTAAAAAATATATTAATGATCATAACAATGTCTCCTGACATCTTGGAGCTTCAAAGTGAACATTACATTACAGTGAGCAAGATACGTCTTTTCAGTCTTTCTGCAAGTTCTCTGTATACACATATATGTAGGTATACTGTGTACTGTACAAAGACACACATCATATATATACATAAAAATGTCAGTTTTCCATGCATGAAGAATTTACTGAAGCTGATAGAAACTTGCTGTCATGGAATTCTACATGCCGAAATATTCCTTCAAAACCTCTTTTTTGAACCAAATGTTTTGTAAGACTCTCTCAGATTCAGTGCTTTTAGTTATACCATCTAATGTATGTAACTATGATGTTTTTGGCTTGTGTCAGAAGAGAAAAAAGGACAAAACCCTTTTATTCCCTCTGTTGGGGGCAGGGGGGAACCAAACAGAACAAAACAAAACGAACAAATCTTTTTTTGGCTAAAATTTACACTGAAACTGGGAGGGAAAACTTGTTATATCATTTTGATTTCTGCATTATTAAGAAGTTATTGGTCATTATTTCAGTTTTCTCTCTACAAAAAAGTGAAGTGGATTAATCTTGGTAAACCTTATTTAAAATGTTAAGTCAGATTTTTCTTAAGACAGAAAAGAGGCAGAGATCTAATTAATCCAAGTGGCACCCATCTTGCATGTCTGTTTTCACAAGTGGGTAACAGTTTTCAGCAAAATAAGAAGAGAAAGGATATTTAATCCTAATGACATCCAGGATGCAGCAATATTTTCCTGGATTGTGGTACTGAACAGAGATAGATAATGTTATTTTACCTTCTAATGGAAAACTGCAGAAAGATAAAAGACAATTGGGAAAAAAAAGCTTTTCAGGAAGTAATGAATTTAACTCTCTTTAGAATACAGATAATTCTCTTAGTAAGTCCTTAACAGGAATGATCATGTTTTCTGCTGCACTGACAATAAAAGGTAATCCTGGGAGATTATATTTTAGCAAAACATTAATCACACAGTTCAATATCTTAAACTCTATGGTAAACACAGAAGATGAGCCAAACAACCCAAATCTGTCATTGCTTAGTTGCCTTGGCAGGCTGATGGGATTTTTCCCCAGGAGAGATTAATGTGGTTTTTTTTTTTTTTCAGATGTTTATTGTGAAGCCATGATATCTGAGATCAATAGCAAACATACAAACTGAGGGTATTTCAATAGGTTTTCACTAATTTGGGTGTGATAAGTTCAGTAAGCATCAATATGTTTTAGAAGACAAGTGTAGCACATCATTAACAGATAAAAAGGAATGGGAATATATTTACATCTTTTGTTATAATTAGGGTCCTTTGGCCTATCCCAGTGGTACATTTAAGTGTTGTTAAGTGGATGAAGATCCATAAAATGTCACAGCTACAGGAATGAATCTTAACAGAAAAGAAATAAAAAAAGGAGACAGACTGAATGAGATGAAATGAAAATGCGTGTTATACATCTTAATGACTGTTCTGAGATGATTTGTGCTAAAATATAACAGGATGAAATAGGAAATTACAGGAATTATTTCATGTGTCTGATTAGAGGCCCAACTGATGCACAGAAAAAAACCTCTAGTGCACTACTGTGCCTGTTTTCTCAACTTGTGCAATTGCAGGGCTACACTCTTGTTGGGATCATGGAGACATGATAAGCTGGCTCCAATGTCTGGAGTTTTGCCATGAAGGAATTCAGGCTCTTCAGGAAGTACAGGATGGGGAGAAGAGGAGGAGGAGTTACCCTTTATATGAGAGAGCACCTGCAGTGCATGGAGCTCTGCCTGAGGAGGAGTGAGGAACCAACTGAGATTTTGTGGGTTAGGATTAAACAGAGGACAGGTAAAGAGGACATTGTAGTGGGTGTCTGCTACAGGTTGCCTAATCAGGAAGAAGAGAAGCCCTCTACAGACAGGTAGAAGCAGCCTCATGTTTGCAGATCCTGGTCTTCGTGAGAGACTTCAACCACCCCACAAGCTGCAAGAGAGACAACACAGAAGAACACAAGCAATTCAGGAGGTTCCTGGAGTGCACTGAAGACAACTTCCTCACCCAAGTGATAGAGAAGCCAACAAGGTGACATGCTCTGTGGGACCTCATAGTCATCAACAGTGAGGGCCATCTTGGAGGTGTGGAAGTCAAAGGCAGCCTTGGCTGCAGTGCCTATGAGATCTTGGAGTTCAGGATGATGAGAAAATAGAGTGTACTATGAGGGAATACAGTGTTTTATCAGCAAGTTTGCTGATGACACCAGGCTGAGAAGTGGTTGACACGACAGAAGGCTGTGCTGCCATCCAGAGACCTGAACAGGCTGGAGAGTTGGGGAGGCAAAAATTTTAAGAAATATAACAAGGGCAAGTGTAGAGTCTTACATCTGGGCAGGAACAACCCCAGGTTCCAGTATAACTTGGGGAACCACCTATTAGAGAGCAGTGTAGGGGAAAGGGACCTGGGGGTCCTGGTGAACAGCAGGATTACCATGAGCCAGCACTGGGCCCTTGTGGCCAGGAAGGCCAACGGTGCCTGGGGTGGATTAGAAGGGGGTGGTCAGTAGGTCAGAGAGGTTCTCCTTCCCCTCTACTCTGCTCTGGTGAGACCACACCTGGAATATTGTGTCCAGTTGTGGCCCCTCAGTTCCAGAAGGACAGGGAACTGCTGGAGAGAGTCCAGCATAGGTCAACAAAAATGCTGAAGGGCGTGGAGCATCTCCCATGTGAGGAAAGGCTGAGGGAGCTGGGTCTCTTCAGTTTGGAGAAGAGGAGACTGAGGGGTAACCTTATTAATGTTTACAAATATATAAAGGGTGAGTGTCACAAGGATGGAGCCAGGCTCTTCTCAGTTACAATCAGTGGTAAGACAAGAGGTAATGGGTTCAAACTGGAACACAAGAGGTTTCACTTAAATTTCAGAAGAAACTTCTCCACAGTGAGGGTGCCAGAGACTGGACCAGGCTGCCCAGGGAGGCTGTGAAGTCTCCTACTCTGGAGACATTCAAAACTCACCTGGACACCTTCCTGTGTAACCTCATTTGGGTGTTCCTGCTCCAGCAAGGGGATTGGACTAGATGATCTTTTGAGGTCCCTTTCAATCCCTTACATTCTGTGATTCTGTGATACTGAGGAAAGGAGGAAGGGTAAATGCAAGATCACAGTTCTGGACTTCAGGAGGGCGGATTTTAGCATATTCAAAGATCTACTTGGAAGAGTCCCATGTGATAGGGTTCTAGAGAGAAAAAAAGTCCTAAGAAAGCTGGTTAATATTCAAGGATCAGTTGAACCTAGTTCAAGCTCAAGTTCATCCCACCGAGTGGGAAGTGAGCAAAAATGCCAGTAGCCTGCATGTATGAAGAAGGAGCTCCTGGCCAAACTCAAACACAAAAAGGAAGTATATAGAGGGTGGAAGCAAGGATGGACAACCTAAGAGAAATGCAGAGCCAAAGCCCGGATGGAATTTAATCTGGCCGGTGAGATCAAAGTCAACAAGAGGGCCTTCCATAAATATACAGCCAACAAAAGGTCAACTAGAGAAAATGCTCAACAAACCAGACAACCTCATTACACAGGACGTGGAAAAGGCTGAGGTTCTGAATTCCTTCTTTGCCTCAGTTCTTAATAATAAGACCAGCCTTTAAGAATCCCAGGTCCCAGAGATGGGGGGAAAGTCTGCAGCAAGGAAATGTACCCTTGATGGAAGAGGATCAAGTCAGGAGATACTTAAGCAAAGTGGACATGCATAGGTCCCTAGGCCCTGAGGGGATGTACCCATGAATGATGACTGAGCTCTCAGATGTCATTGCAAGGCCACTCTCTATGATTCTTGAGATCATGGCAACTGGGGGAGGTGTCGAAGGACCAGACAAAAGCAAATGTCACCCTTGTCTTCAAGAAGGGAAAGAAGGAGGACTTCAGTCAGCCTTGCCTCATTCCCTGGGAAGATGATAGATCTTGTTCTAAATCTTTCAACAGTGACAGTCGAATATAAAAAAAAAACAAGGTAAAAGGAGAAGGAAACTCCCCTACAGGTTGTAGAGCTATTGTGTAAAATGTTATGAATGCTTATATGTCAGTGAAGATGTTTCCCTGTTTTGATTGCTTTGCCCATCGGCTAATTTCTTGGCAAGTGAATGACATAGAGCTGGCTATGATGGAACATACCTTGCAAATTCTTATGCAGTTTCAGCCCTCTTTGAAACAGAAAAACTTTGCCTTCAGTCAATTGCCCATTTATCCATTTCATATTTGACTAGTGGCTGTAATAGAAGCAGCAACATCTCCAATAGTCCTAAGCAAACCAGTTCCATTCACAGAAAAGGAGCAGCTCTTCCCTTTCACAACCAATGTGTAGATTTTGCTCTATGTTGGCAAGCATGATGATGTCAAGAAATATGATCATCTGTGAATTCTGACCTCATCTACAGCAAGGTTCATGCCTTCAGGTGTGATGTCTAGGTCCACCTAAATCTCTACTTGTTTGCTTTTGGATTAGAAAATTCAAATCTCCATACTTTGTTGTGGCCTTGGATGTGGGTTCAACTCGCATCACCAAATAAATTTTGGAATTAATGTTCTCTTTTCTCTTTCTGTTGTTGCCACATCAGGCTCTGCTTTAATTTTGGGGAGCAAAAAGAAGCAATCATCTGAGATCAATAGCAGCCCTTAGATATAGATGAGATCACTGAAAAATGTGTGGGTATTGCTATTAGATAGAAACTCTTCATGTTTTAGTACTTGAGTACTTTTCTAAAGGATTTCAGAGAGGACATGAAGAGTTGCACAGTCTTAGAAATCCAGCAGACCCATTATCCACTAGAAGTAGACTCTCTGGCTTAAATTTGAGGCAGAGCGTCATGTGTTGTCAGGCTTACTTAGAGGATTCATTGAGTTGCCTCAGGGTTCTTTCTCCTTTTAAGAATATATATATAGAGAAGTTCTCTAATCAGTTTCTGCTGCATTTGAACCACTTAACAGATGCCCAGACTGTGCTGGCTCCAGATCTTATCATCAATTCCCCCTCTCCCCTAAAGAGAGGACAAGCTCCTGATTTCAGCCTGCATTAGTGACAATGCCACAGTCATTACTTGTCCCAGTTTGTCAGCAATCCAGATTCCCTTCTGACTTGCTACTCTTCCCATTTAGTTTTGGATGAGTTTCCTTCACTTTTCTAATTCATAATGGATTATGCTGACAGTAGTATATATGTTAACAAAATAATGCATACGGGAATTCGAGGTAAGCCATATGCCAAATTCTGGCTATAATTCTTTAGGACTGCCTGCTAGATGATATTCAGTCTCTTCTCCAGCCATTTAATATACTGTTTGGTTTACTTTTGTTCACTGTTTTGGATACAGAAAAAAAAGTATCTTAAAAGGAAGTTGGAAAGAGAAAGCAATTCTAAATGTTTTATAAATCTAAATATGTGCTATTCAGCCTCTAACACATCAGCTGCTATAGAACAGAATTCACTTCTATTTTTGCTGAAGGTAATTTATCTCTTGCAGATGTATTTTCATGTGGTTATATACTGTATTTTATAAGATGTCATTCATTTAGGAAACCCAGGACACGAAAGCTGAAGATGACTGCAATATGGATTCTACAAGCAATAAAAGACAAGATTTACTAAAATCACAAACATCATCTCTCCAGCAACAATAGACAGATGCCAATGATGAGCAGCACCACCATATATTGATCTACAAAAAATATTTGGACATTAGTTCTCTGTTGGAGCTAATAAATGATAAATTCAGTCCATGACAAGATGAAAATAAACCAGCCACTCAACATCAAACACTCATATCCCTTTAATTGGGCCCATTCTTCTGCCCATTCATTAGGGTGGTAGTGCTAGTACTCTAGCTAAGAGGTTTTTTGCGATCACTTTCCGAAAGAAAAAAACCTCTGTCAGAGAGAGGAGCTCAATAAGGAGAGGCAAGTGACACCCCAAAGAACTTTGGTTCAATTTTAGTTGTTTCCAGTTACAAATACTTAATACTTAATGGGTGAGTAAAGCACTTATTCAATTCTTGCACTGGAAAAGAGAGGACATAATTAACAATAAGTGATAAGAAGTCATTTGACCATTTATTCCCTGCTACATAGATACATACATACAGTTAGAGATTTTCCTTATTAACTATCAGGTAGCAATTCCTTGTACACTTTTAACATAAATATTTCTGTTTATAATCCTGAAAGATATCACCAGATCAATTAAAAAAGTCAAATCTGTATCTAAATTTTTTATCTCAGGTAAATTATAAGATAAACATCCTTATATTTTAAATTTTACTTTAAAAAACCCTCAGGTTGATCTGTCTAAAGTAATCCAAACAGGTCTAAAAGAACTGACATATTGCACTACAGGTTGACATATTCCTATTAAAAATCAGCTACACTTTTCTCAAAAATTTGATTTGAAGCAAGTTTTTAATAGAATAACTGGATATCTTGTGATCTGGAGTTCTTTGAACCACAATGAAGATGATGTAGAAAAATAAATCAATATTTTGATCTCTCTGTCATTTTCCATAATCCTTAGTATAGCAAACAGAAATAATAACTTACATAAAAATTTAGAAGTAGAATAGATAATAAAATATATCTTCCAAGTGGATAAGGGCCTAAGCTATGAAACCAACATCTACATAGGGATCTTCATGCTTGAAGTTGTTGAAAACGGTGTTATTTTTGTTTTATTTCTGAAGTCAGAGTCAGCTACAAAGGCCCCAACTCTACAAGCCTATAGGCACTTCTAAGCTGAAAAAGATGAATGATCTTGGGCCACTGGCAAGCTGATTGTTAAGCAACAGTTGATTGTTTAGTAGGTCAATATCTAGGTTCAGTTTAAAAGTGTAACCTTAAGTTTGGAAAATATTAGGATGCGTACATATTAGGATACATACTTTTTATAGTCCCTCACAGTACTGGCCAGCTTCAACACTAACTGAGCTTTGGCTGCACTAAGTTCCTCCCTACAGTGGCGAGCAGCATCTCTGTAATCCTCCCATGCCACCTGACATTGATCCAACAATATCTAGTTCCCATTTTTAGTGGATTCCACCCAAAATGCAACAATAAACAAAGGTTAAATAAAAGGTTCAAAAGTGTATATACATAACACACATGCTCACAAAATTGCCTGTGACACCAATCTCATAATTAGCAGACACAGTGATCATCCTGAGCAAACTAATCTGATTTGCCTTACAATCAAACACTCTGGTTTAATCTTGTCACAGGTTTGGGGTTGGGTTTTTTTTTTTTTCAATATTAATATCTATTATTCTATGATCATATGTTGCTGAGCTACAGTAAGAATTACATTTGTGTTTAGAACATGA
The DNA here is from genome assembly GCF_037038585.1 of Patagioenas fasciata. Classification (NCBI taxonomy): domain Eukaryota; kingdom Metazoa; phylum Chordata; class Aves; order Columbiformes; family Columbidae; genus Patagioenas; species Patagioenas fasciata. The sequence goes on along the minus strand of NC_092525.1, from coordinate 40,832,372 downwards.
TTAACATCTTTGTTGTAACTTATTAATGTATTTTTTGGTATTGCATCTGTCTCATGATCATTGCACATTTTTGTCTCAGGACTTTTTTCTCAAAGGAAATGATAACAAAGATATTTTTGAAATGATTACTAGTGAAAATTGTTTCTTAAATGAAACTTTGGTAGAAAATGTAAATCTTTGTAGCATATCTGAGCATAAGAAAACAGGGAAATTATTTTAAAAGCATAAATATACTTAAATACACTTCAGACCGAGGAAGTTCTGGCCAATACATTTCACAGAATTCTTTATGAGCTGATGAAGTTTTCAAAGTGCCTGAATTATTTGGGCATGTCATATAAAGGTTTTGGAATTAATATATAGGTTATGCAGGCACTTAAATGAAATAACAAGCAGCTACATTAAATGCAGGAAATCTTCTCATCCATATCCCATGCACAACAGACAAGTATTATTTTTCTTCATCTCTTCTCTCTCTTTCACTAAGCCCTCTTTCTTGTCTACTTCAATAACCACCATAGTCTCGAAATAGAATAAAATTAAAGTTATATACTTGGTCAATACTAAGTATGAAAACACAGCATGAAAACAAAGTCTTGCAGAAGTTTTTTTTCCTGACTTCCAAGAAACTATTTGCTTTCTTGGCTACAAGCGCACATTGTTGGCTCATGTCACATTTTACATCCATCAGTACCCCCAAGTCTTTCTTCCCCAAGTCCCTGTCCTTAAGGTAATGGCTTAGTTAATTAATTTACTAAAGAATAAAATCACAACCAAAACCTGGAGGCCTTCAGAATCAGATGCTGTATTTCCCTGGTTCTGAAGTGTTGGAAAAGTTGAAGAAGTTACTTCTTAGCAGATAGATCAAGTTACTAATTTAGTACAAAACAACTGCAGTTACCTTTTCTTAGACTTCGGGTATAATATATCAGTGACAAAGCCATTGATATTATGATAATATCTAACTAGCCTCACTCAGTACATCACTTGGACAAATCTGCAGTCAGTCCGTACTTTAAGAATTAATGTTAGCTCTAAGAAGAGACCAAATGAAACATGGACAGCTTCCAGGAAAGCTATTTCCTATTTCCATATAGTGGATATTATTTACAGCTCCAACATGTTATACACAGTTAGAGTAGTAAATCTGCTTATTCACAGAAAGAATAATGGGTTGCAAGTAAATAGTAATGCTTACAGGTAAGTATTATATAAGCATTACTTTTGCTCGGAACACTAAAGTCAGATATTTACAAACGTGTTCTAATAAACTGAAAAATGTCTGGAGCATTAAAAGCTAAATCTAGATAAAAATCTTGTTTTTCAGCCTGAGTTCTCTTGTGTTTTAATTGCATGCTACTTTCAAAGAACGGAGCAGCAGCAATAGTGCCATACTGTTGTCTTTAATTAAAATGACATTTCAGCTGTAGGTATAACCGCTTCCTTTCTTCCTCTTACTCAGTTTGAAACCTTTATTCATTTCTATCTTAGAAACACAAAACCACAGAACAGTTGAGATTGGAAGGGGCCTTTGGAGATCATTGATTTCAGCCCCCTTGATCAAGCACATTGCCCAGGGCCATGGACAGTCAGGTTTTGACTATCTCCAAAGGCTCTCTCCCTTGGCAACCTGTTCCAATGTCTGACCACTTCAGCAGTAAAAAAAAAAAAAAAAAAAAAAATAGTGTTTCTTTATGTTTAGTTGGAACGTCTGCTGTTTCTGTTTGTTCCCAATATGTATTTCTAGTATCTTACAGTTACTGATTGACATCCATTAATTCATGTCTAAGCTATACAATGGAAGATGGTTCTAGAGGACAAATACGTTCCTAGGGCAGACAGCAAGATGAAAATCAAGTCGCCTTTAGCACCCATTAAATAAAATGATGGAACTCTGTTTTTTTTTTTTGTTTTTTAAAGAAAGACTCATCTGAAATAAAATGAAAGCAAATCTAAACTATAAAATTCTATGAATTGTTCTTCCCTCCCACTCCTCCCCACCCCTGAAAACAAGAAGAAAAATGCTAAACACTCTAAGTGAGGTTTACCCATGCTTCAGTATATATTGTTTCTGGATTTTTTTTACTTCACTATAATAGCAGAAGAAAAACATCCTACTGAAGTTTGATCAGGAACTTGTCTAGAGATTAAAATTTATTTTGCCTTTGTTTTTTTTAACTGAAAAACTAATTAAGTTTTAAATGCTATATTGTTAATATAACTGAGAAATTTACACAAGGCTACTTTAAACACATCTGTCTGCAGCAAACATGCTGCAGGGTTTCCTGTGCAGTTTTCAGGCCAGATAAGAACATTAAAATGCTTTGTTGATGTGGATGAATTATCTTCCCCACCCTGTATTAAAGCAACATGTTCATTTACTCTGGACCAAAACAAAGGTATTTGGTACAATAATGCAGAAGCACGTTGATGTTGTCCATAGAGGAGAGGTCCTTGAGTGCAGTGAATCGAGTGTTCCAGATGTTATTTGGTGACACAGAAAAGGTGATAATGGCTTTGTCACCAGATACAGTGTTCTAATCAGAGTCCAGTTTTCTTTGGTATAGTATTTACTTGCTATTTCACAGGAAAATAATAAGGCAATGGAATGAAGTACTGGAACAACTATTGTTCCCTACCTTTCCTAACCCCCCTTCCCTTTTATTTACCATCATTTCTGACATATCCTAGAACATCATAACGAAAAACTTCTGAAGATTAAGTGTAATAAAGTTGATTTTTCACAAAATAACGTACAATGCATTCGTTAGATATACTTTGTGAAAAGAGAAGCTGTTATCCTTTTTTCTCTGAATATTTCTTGCTTAAGTTTTAGTAATCGGAGATCCCATCATGACTTTTTTTTTAGCATTGCAATTCTTTCAAACAAAAACAAGTCTACCTGACAACCACAAAGGTTTCTTCTTAACAGATTGTGGGGTAAAAAAGTGTTTAAAACCAGAAAACATTCCAGTTTATGTAATCTTTATGGAAAGATTAAAAAAGAATTTGTCCGTCACTAACCAAAGTATAGGTCCAATACCAAATAGAGTAGTTCTACTTGTTCTTCAGTAGCTGCCTCCTCTCTGCGTACTCTCCTCCTACTCACATTCTGCTCTTTGGGAATCCTGTTTACCAATAACATTCTCTGAACTAGTCCTGTATATCCAAGAATGAGGAAGGATGGATTTGAATCCTTCTCATCCAAAGCTTTCCATAAGGTTCTACACAGGGAGCTGTGCATGAAACTGCTGGATGTTGATCCATCATTTCAGATTAAGTCACTGACTGATGATGAACCATTATAGTCTACTCTGCCATTATAGAAAAGCAGTTGTAGGAAACGACAAGATGTCCTTGGGATAAACTCAAAGTTGAAATAAAGAGCGGTATGAATAGGTCTTCATTTGAAATGAAATAAAATCAAATCAGTTCTGATTCATCTGTTTAGGTGGCTTTACTTTTTCAGTTTAGTTTCAAAAAAAAGTAAATCATACTCCAGAGGACAGCATCTTGTGTGTTTTGATGGTGAATGTCTGTTATTTATAATTTTCACAAACAAAGCAACAACTCAGTATAGATTTCAAGATTTGCAATCAGGATACATGACCACAAAGCCTATTATTAGCCATTAACTTTTAGTGTAAAGATAATTTACTTCTCCAGCACCTTTCCCTTGTAAACTTCTGGAAAACAAACAAACAAACAAACAAACAACTGTGGAATAAACAACGGATACTCAGTGATAAAGCTAAAGCTGTATATTTCCACAGTTATCCACTACTCAAAAAAGATTCTCAAAAATTGTGACAATTATACTATGTTTCAAGGTGATTTCAGCAAAAGAATCTTGTGACTGGAGATGTGCTGCAGGTAATTTAAGCTGCCATTATTAGTATAAATATGTCAAACACATTTATATAGGACAATCCTAATTAATTCTAAAAACAGAATTAAAAAAATAAAGCGTTAATTATGATTGTACAGACTTTCAGAAAAACTAATATAACTAAACTTGGCTGGAAGAAAATCACATTAGAGGCATAAGAAATGGATCAGGGAGTGATCTTAAATAATCACCGTGCTGAATACTTGTCCCAAAATAGGATTTGTATACAAAATACAGACAAAAAAATATTTGTCCTAATTTAATTAAAAAAAAAAAGTTCTGACATAAAAAAATTGTTAAAATAGTAAAAAGGCCTAATCAATACAGACAGTCACTTTACTGTAAAATGTAATTTTTCATCTATTTAATAATTCAGTGCTATACTATATCAAAAACAAAGTAGGAAAAAAAAAATCGTAACACAGTGAACATGACAAAAACACTAAAATATTAAAATTCCCCAGAGCTTTTTATTTTTCTTTTTTTCTTATCAAAGAGTGAATAGAAGACCACTTCCAAAAATCTTGCAGGACCATTGACATCATTTCCCTCGCTCATTAAGGCTATTTAATTTCATTTTGTGGATCTAAAACCACGGACTTATCTAAACTTTAATAAAATGTCAGCTTCTGATATCTGTGAATTATTAGGATGTGAAGTTAAAAACTGGAGAATTTAATATACACTAGTTGCTGTTTTTATTATAAATCTATAAGCTACCTCTGCCTTCTGAACTGTATCCTATTTCATTCCTCTTAAATGGTTAGCTGCAGAGATATCATGTTGCTCATTTACATTGCAATGAGACTGTCAATGCACATTGAAAGTGGTTGCTCTCCAAATCTGAAACAGATGTAAAGCTGAGGAAAAATAGTATAAACGGTCTCTTTTGTGTGTTCCATCATCCACTTCTTGCCAGAGCACTGGACTGACTCTTGTGCCTTGATCTCACCCTATTGATTTCAATTACTGATAGAGAAGATGAATCAGTTACTCATTCTCATTCTACCTGCTACTGTGGTGCTTTCTCAAATCTTATTTAAATACAAGTACTGACCTAAAATTTTGCATGTAATCAGTACTTTTTATGACTGTGGATGTTGAATTATGTGTAATTTTCAAATTGTAAATTGCTCTTCATTTGTGTTTTCTTCCTGCATTCTTCTACCCTTCCTCTCCAGTCTTCCTCCAGAGAGAGTCATTTTAATGAAATAAAAACCACGTAACTTTTCAACAAATAGAGATGTTAGAAAACTGCATCTTCTATCAGGTATCTAGATTAGAAAGGGCATACAAGTGACTAACTTCTATGGACAAGACAACTTTGCAAAACAACACTAAACATGCAATATTTTAAATCTCTTCTGTTTGCCTGTCACAGATCGAGCAGAAAAACAAGATTAAGTTGTAGTAAATCTCCTTACAATTAAGAGAAAGTTGAGCTCAAGCTTATCTATAGTATTCAAAACCATCACTTGGATCCTAAGCAAACAGAATAATAGAAGTTCTTTTAAGCTTGTCATTATTTAATCAGTAGAAAGATACAGACTCACTGTATTTGGAGCTCAATTCTTCACCCATTTCACCCATCTGGAGTCAGTTTGTTACACAACCCAATAAATTCCTGGCAGCTGCGGAGCAGTGAAGTATGCAAGAAAAAAAATGGAGATGTTAGAAGCAAACAAAATGTGAACGATTTAATTCTACAGAACTTGCCACAGCACAGGTTTGTTCCCACTGAATACAACTGTAACTGCAACCCATCCTGGACAAGCTGTTCTGAGTGGATTGCTTGAGAAGAGGGGGTGGACAACATGATCTCAAGAGATCCCTTCCAGCCTCAACCTTTCCGTGACCCTGCAAATGTGTGTATATCCATACATCAGTTAAGGAATTAGGAATCAGTGGGATAGAAGTGTTTAAAAGATTGATAAATCAGATCAGTTTGAAACTTGAGGATTTTACTAGATTGATTTTTGTTAAAAATATCGCTTGCCAATGCTTGCTTCTTAGTCAGTGATAATCCTTAGCACTATGCACTTAAACAATTAGTGATAATGAGCCTGCTGCCTGCCTTCCTCTGCAAAAGCAGAGGGGATGATGTTTTTGGCCCATTCTACATCCTTTGTCTGTATCCTGCACATTTTATGGCTTGCGGGTGATTCCCTCACCCCGTTTATGGAATTGTATCCCAAATCTTTGACCTCCTGCAGTTCCATATTGTTTATACATTTATGGTTGGCTGTTTTACAAAATGCCTATTGATGACCATATTGTTCTGATATTACAAAGTACTGTCACTGGTTACACTGGTTTATTACGCTTAGGTCTGGTTCTAAAACAAGGAAAGAGTGAACGCATCTTGTTTATTCTGCTTCCATGTTATGGGTGTCGATAGGCCTCTGTGTTGGCTGCAGGCTGATAGTAAGAATTTTGCAGCTTCTAAAATGATACACTGGAAGATATTATTAGCATTTTTATAGCTGGATGCATGTTCTCTTGTAAGTGAGAAGCTTGCTGTCACTGGGTGTCACAGTGGAGTAATTTAGAGTTTAGGTGAATATCAGATTTATAGATCACCTGTATCTAAGACTCACACATAAACTTGTGGGGACAGAAGCCAGGTAAAAGTATAAACCATTTATTATTTTTTTTTCCTGCAGAAAAATGTTGCTTCCATTGTAGTCTATATGATTCAAGTAAATACCCTATATGCATACGGGTTACATATGTAAACACTGATCGCACAGACTCTGCTTCCATTAGTATTTCCAAAGGTGTATCATTAACTGGGTATTAAATGTGTTAAAATTTATAGCCCACAGTATTCAAGTAGAAGTTAATTATTGTTTCCTATTAAAGGAGGAGTTACGGACTACTAAGCAATGTCTCAAATGGACCCAGGTTATTACTGAAAAAAAAATTAATGGAAAACATTCTGCCTCAATATGCTCATGCACTATCATACAAAAAGCCTTAATCATCAGTATTTCAAAATGATGTAGCACTACTAACCAATACAGAGGTAAGAATGACCATCCGATTATATCAGACCTCTGTGTAATAAAAACTAATGAAGTTTATGGAGCAATGACACATGTTCACACAGTTGGAGATAGGCTAAAATAAATGAATTTGCTTCACAATAATATGTAATTAACTAGCAAATCCCAAATTACATAAGAGTTTCGTTGCACAACTCAGCTGCTTCTGTACAATGGACTTCATATTGGTCTCTGGTGCTCTCTAACAATTGATAGAGCTTTCAGCAAAATAGCAGAATTTAGAAATGAAGATGGTCACTTAGCACATTTTCAAACCTCAAGACAGTTCATATGAAAGCTGATTTAAATTAAATTTTCAATTAAGATTTCGAGCCCTGGTAGTAAGTGTATTGCTAATATTCAAGTATAATAAACATACTATACTTACTCTATCCACTAATTGGGATTTTTTTTTTTTACATAAATCTACCAATGCTGTAATTATCCTTTCAGCTTTAGTCCAAGTCTCACTTAAGGCATTTGAAAATCTCCCCGTGCTTTTGATGAAACAGGATCAGGCTCTTCCATTTTTAAATTTAGTTTTGCCTGGGAAGGACGGTTGATATCTACTAAGTGGTGGCAAAATGAATAACTTCTGCCCGATTTTGATATATGAAGTCTTTATCTATGTAAAATATTGCATAATACAGCTCCATGTACAGATAACTGCAAGGAGATAAGAAAAAGCTAAAATTTTCTTGTGAAATGAAGAGTTAAACTGTGTTGAAAGACCTGTCTATATTAAATATATTATTAAATAATTAACTATACTGTCTAGTAACATAGCCCCCTTACATGTTTTCCATGTTGATCAGTGAAAGACGAGATTCAGGAAAACACATCACCTTTGAATTCAAAAGAACAGAGAAGCATTGTTATTTTAGTGACCAAATGAGAAAAAAGAAATTGGTAAAAATGAATTAAAGTTTTTATAAAGATCAGAGAGTCCTCTTTTAGCCTCTAAACTGCAATATTCTTAAACTAGCAAAAGGTAACTTTGGAGAAATTTGCCTTAAATTATCTGAAAATTCTGGAGGTCACTTACATTTATCCTAGTGTTTAAGTATTTAATTCAGAGGAGGGACAAATGTGCATACAGAAAGCCTGTCCTCAACATCCTATCAGAAAGTACAGGGTGGCTAGGTGTACTTTTGGTGCGTTGAAAGTCATTCTTTCTGACTCTTTCAGTCTTTTATTTCAAAGGTCTTCTATCCCAAGGCACTGCAAAGGACTCTCAGATTGCAGATGTGCACTGCAAAGGCATTGTGAACTCACTTCCTCAATTTTGCCAGGTCTCTAGTATAATAATATTACTCATATAATTACATAGTTATATAATTATACACTTCTATAAGTACATAATTATAGTGTAATCGTCCACTGTCTTAAGAGTTCTCCTCACTCGGAAGGAAAAGATGATAGGAATCTAGATTTTTCAGAACAGTTTTGAGAAATTAGGTGTTAACTCCTTCAAATGAAATAAGTGGTGCCTCACAAGAGACCCATGGGGTTTTTAGGCACACACTTCACATGCTTACTTACATATAACTCTTTCAACAACACTACTCAAGTGCTCAAAAATTGTTTTCCCATTTTGAATACAAAGATTATGAGAGGAGAAGGAAACACTCGTAGTGATGTTACATGATGTGGAATAATTGTAAGCACGCTGGCTGCTTGTTCTACAGAGATGGAAAAGGTTCTGTCTCATAAGTTCAGCAAAAAGGAGAGTTAAATCCACTTTGCAATGAAATAATTTTGAACAAAATAATTCAGTCAATCCTACTAAATATTTCAGGCAGAACTAGTCTTTGCCTTATTCTTTTGAGGTTTCCGTAGGCCTAACAGTTCAATGTCAAACACGCAGTGCAGCACAGCCTTCCTCCCTCCAGTTTCTGATTCTGAGAGAAGAAATGAGATCTCATGCAGGTCTCTTTCTACCTGCCTTTACACACTTACAAAGCTTCATCCTGCTAGCACTAATTACTCCTGTCACTGGACTGTGGAAGTCACTTTTATTACCAAGAACAAACAGCCCTGCTTATAACAGCCTCGGAGAGAAACTCCTTTTATTTAGAGCAAGGGAGCTATCCCTTTCAAAAAGGGTAGGGCTGATCAAATAAAACATTCCAAGAAAATGTGTGTGAAAATCCCTTTGCCCTTACTCCTTATTTTTTTAAATGTTGATACCTGTCTTTATAATATACCACATACACAGCCAGGTAACAAATCAGTCCTCTTGCGGAAACATAGGAAGGTAAGTTTCAAACATTTATTTCAAAGCTTTTAATTTTGAAATACACTATGTCAAGAAATTTTAGAAATTGATGCAGAATCCCCATGTTTTTACCTACTTGTTATTCCAAAAGACAAGGCCCTGAATAACCCGATCTAATGTCACTGTCAGTCTGCAGTGGTTTAGACAAGTAGACCCTCTGAGGACCGTACCAGACTAGACTAATCTGTGATTTTACAGTTCTGCATTTAGAGTGTAATTGGTCAAGATACAAATATCTTCAGAGTTTTCTTTTTCCTTAAATATCTTCAGCTGTTAATTTGTTGGGTTTTTTAGTTTTGTTTTGTTTAGTTTTTTTCCTTGAAAGTATGTTGAATTTATCAGAAAGATTTTGTGATAGACAGCATCAGATTATTTGGTTTTTCTCAGTATGCTTGTTATAGTCCTTGAGGCACAGGTAAAGCTCTGCTGAGTTTAGGAGCATTTTTGGTTTTCCAGAGGAGCCCATATGTAGGAGAAATCTGATCCACTTCTAGCTGTGGCTCTTTAAAAGTCACATCACAAATGTCTGCACACAGGGGAATACCTGCTGTCTTCTTCAGACAATGGACTTGGAGGGAGATATTTGATTTATGAAAGAAATGTAGCTGATATAGGCACTCAAGGCAAATGCTTAAAGAAAAAAGGGAAGTCTTGACTTGCTTTCTCTACCTTCTCATCTCCTTGACTTTGAATTTTACACAGAAAATATCTTGTTATTTTACTTTTTTTTTTTTTTTTTTTTTTTTTTTTTTTGGTCATGCTAGAATGTTACATGGATGTGCTTTGCTCAGACAAAAGGAAAATACTCAAATGTGGTAGGGCAACAAAGATGCTGAAGGGAGTGGAGCATCTCCAGTGTGTGGAAAGGCTGAGGGAGCTGGGGCTCTGGAGCTGGAGAAGAGGAGGCTGAGGGGGGACTCATTCATGGGGATCAATATGGAAAGGGGGAGTGTCAGGAGGATGGAGCCAGGCTCTTCTGGGTGACAAACAATGATAGGACAAGGAGCAATGGGTACAAACTGGAACACAGGAGATTCCACTTAAATCTGAGAAGAAACTTCTTCCTGGTGAGGGTGTCAGAGCCTGGCCCAGGCTGCCCAGGGAGGTTGTGGAGTCTCCTTCTCTGCAGACATTCAAACCCGCCTGGACACCTTCCTGTGGAACCTCAGCTGGGTGTTCCTGCTCCATGGGGGGATTGCACTGGATTCTGTGAAGAGTTTGAGTTTACAATTTCATATTGTGTTTGGTCGAACTCGCGTTATGAGTGAAATTTCCTAGTTCACTCAAAGTTTTCTCTATGCCACTCAGTCACGCACAGAACAACCATGACTACGTTTTCCCTACAGAGAGAACTATTGTTATATAACAAATGTTACATATTTTTGCAGTTTTTAGATTTCCTGCACATCAAGATTTGTTTTCAAACTTTGGCACATGTAGCTCAGAAACACAAAGTCACACATACAGGTCTGCTTGGAGGCTTCCAGGAATGGAAGACAGGTCTCCAGCAATATCAATATTTAACTGTGCGCAGAAGGGTTAAATTTGTCATATACAGAGGAAACACCCATTTTAAGATTTCTCTAAATAATACTTAAAACTTTTTGACCTAACTATGCTGCTGTTTGGAAGGGCTAGATATCAATATTAGAATCCAAATGATGTTGATATGTAAAAACAATGGTTAAAAAAAAAAAAACAACAAACAAATGAAATGCAATATAACAAGCGCATATGCAAAATACTAGATTTACATGTAAGGCAAATATTAAAAGGCAGATGACTGAAAGGTCTGCAAAGGAGGATCTGAGGTTTACAGAGTCTTATAAACGTGCATAAATCAATAGTACATTTCTACTCTATAGATAAGAAAATGTGCAATATGCGCTAAGGAATATCAAATATTAATGTTAAAAGAATCCTTTGATGTTTTTGAGCCTCGCTGCACCTTCTTTGGGACAGGCAGTAAATTTCCAGAAAAATACAGTGTCAGTAAGTCAGATTTGTCTTTTAGGTTCTCTAAGGCTTTCACTGTCTAAGTGTCTTGAGAATCTGTAAGTAGCGTGATGCGATCTTGATAACCTGCTAATTAGGTGCCATCAGCATCTACCATTCATATATATATATGATCTTTGCTACTCCTTCTAGTGTTTTCACACATCTAAATTCTCATTCAACTTACATTCAAACCAGTATTAATATTTCTACTACAAACCTCAACTGAGGCAAGCTGTGCAGGCACATGTGGGATTGTTTCATATCAGGTTGGTATAGATCTAGCATAGAAACAACTTGATTTGTGGTGCAGAGAAGCACAATACAGGCAAAGAAGCCTGAACCAATAAAGGTGGAATGTGTAACATTTTACAGACTATTAAATGGCTGTATTTACACAGGTGACTGAATACCATTCCATGTTCTTTTTGCCTTAAGATTCTTATAATAAAACAGGAGGCTTCCAATCTTTAAGAGAGAATAATTCAAATTTCATTAGGAATTTTTATTGTAATGCTGGACATGTACTCTGATTTTAAGCTCTCAAGATTAATACCTTTGCCGGGGTCTTATAAAAATCAATAGAAGTCAGATGGAAATGCGGAACACCAGTTCCCTCTGATAAGAAAAAGGTAATGCTCCATTTTTGATGAGTCATAAAACTGAAGATGATCTGATCTGAAATCATTTTGATTTGTACCTGCTGAGGATCTTAATTTTGATTCATGTAATAATTTGTTGCTTAAAAATGTGCAGATTTGTAAATTTCTTTATCTTGACTTACACTCCAGTTGCAGAAATGTAGTTTCAATTCTTAGAGACATTAGCCTCCAAACAATGCAACAGTTTTACAGTTTCTTCAGTTTAACTTAAAGTTGAATCTACCCTGTTAACTCTCATATAAATGTTCATGTGGCATAAGACAGTTGGCACATATTACTTTTAAACCACCTCTGCATCAGCAAAAGGCAATCTAGTTCGTATGTTGCTTTTAGAAAATTCTAAAGCAGTTGCAAATGCTTAGGGATGAAATTCACAATGCAATTCCAGCTTTATTACTCTTGGTTCAAGCATAATTTAACTAACAGGAAGCTCTTTTCCACTATATGCCAAAATGAAAAATAATTCTAGAGTAAATATTAGATTACTACAAATGCAAAGACTTAAATGAAAATTATCTGTGACTATAAAATAAATTATCAAATGCAACTTTGTAAAAAGTGCACAATACTGCTGTAATGTGACAGTGAAACGTAACAATTCGTTTTTTTTCAATGAACTGAGAAATACAGGAGATGTTCAGGATGTCTTCACAGAACAAAATATGGAGCTCAGATTTATTGTTTTTAAGAATCGATTGGGATAGGACATCTCTTTGAGATATAATGTTTTTATTCTTTCATTTGAAAATGCATTTTCAGTGATTCTGATTCTTGGAATAAATCAAAGACAAGGTCAAATTGCTTATGTCAGCCTATACAAAGAAGACAAACACAGATCACATGGGGAGAACTATGTCTAAGAAACTATGCACTCAAGTCCAGATGAAAAAATTGGACATGCATGTAGCTTTTCTAGGTTTTCAATTTCTGTTCAGTCTGTTTCAAGAGCATGAAGACAGACAACAAGTTGTTTTCTCATATTTAAAATTAGATTCTAGATTTAGACTAGAGCCTTCTGGCATCTGGAATGAGGAAAACAGTTTTGACTCAGGACTGTCGTGATTTGTATTATCAGATTGTGAGATGTGATGGAAAGCACATTTTACTTCTTAATAGAACCTATGTAGTAAATTATAATTTGTGCAATTAGAAATCAGAAAATAAAGGCCATAACAAAAAAACAGACTTCACTCTTACTAGTGCCAAATTACAGTAAAGCAAATGTAAAATAGGATGTAATCACAGACATTTAACAAACAAACAACAGGAATTCAATTTAAAAAAGCTTCCCTGAAGCCAGTATTAACATAAATTTCATGGTTGGGGAAAAATAAGTAAAGCCAGTGTTAAATGTTTTCATAAAATTATGCCAACTCTTGAAGATATCCACCAGAGTCAGTTGCCTTCTACCCAGTCCTGGCTGACTGTAAACTCCTTTTCCACTATGGGACAATGTGAAAAATATTATTCATTATCTTAAAATAATTGGTTAAAGATCTTAAAATAAAAAGTGACTTAAAAGGCGAGATGTCCTTTGGATGGAATTATTTTTGTCTCTCACCTCTGTTCCATAAAAAAATTTCAGACAACCAAAGGGAAAAAAAAAAAAAAGAAACAAAGAAAACCCCAAAACAAACACACAAAACAACAACTATAACAAAGACAAAAACCCAACCAACCAGCCAAAAAAACCCCAGAAGTAATTTAATAAGGTAAATCTCATTTGAAAGGGAGTCTGTCTCTTAGAATTCTAGTAGATTTTGATAAACAAAGAAAATATTGTGCATTTGTGTAGTTATTTTTCTTTTTATGATTTAACAAATCTATTTGTACTTCATATCCTTTCTGTATTTTCGTTTCAGCTTCTCTGAAATGCAAAGAAAAAAAAAAAACAAAACACGTGAAACATCTTAAAATGTAACTGAATCAGCAATTAATCTCTTCTTCATTTATTTATACCCTCTTTAGTAGCTGACTATATTTACAGGAAAACAATATAGGCAAAGTATAAAAAAGAGATAATATTTTCATATTACACATATTCACCCTAAAGTTAATACTTTCTTTGCTGTCAGAAAGAATTCACATACAGCCCTACTGTATTATTCTTTAAAAGCAACTCACACCACCACAGTCCTTCTTCAGGCTGCCCTTATGGAAATAATCAATTCTCGTATCCCACACCAAATAGATAACATATTGAATAACAGATAATTCCTAATGGAAGATGAACAAAACATTCTGATAAATCAAGGGCAAATTGTTCTAACTTATAAATAATTGCTTTATCTGTGATTATTCCAAATTGAGTTGTTTTAAAAGCCTACAATAAAGAGTCAGGACAAAATGCGAAAATGCATTGAATTTCATGCTAAACTTAGAAGAATCAAAATTTGACTTTGTGTCCTTTCTATGGGGAAACGTAAATTTGCTCCAAAAAAGTGTTTCAATTTTTTTATTCTTGGTCAAAAGTTCTGATCTGTTTAAGCCAAAGCCTAGAGGACTAGCCAAAAGGTAATCAGGATCAAAGGCTGCCTCCCTGTAATGCTGCAAAAAGAGAATGGCTAATCATTCATAAACAGAAAGCGGCACATCCACAGCAGAGTTCTAGCTGCTGTGAATGATATATGGGGTTCAGAGCAGCAACTCTTAGAGACAAACCTAAAAAAAAAAAAACAAACGTGCCTTTTAAGGTTTCTTCTAATATATAGAGAAAAACGCAAAAACAATGAAAAAATCACAAGTGTAAAAACACCACACTGGACTGGATTCTATGTATTTGCCATTATCCTAAATAAAATTGATAGGCTGAGGCCAATTGTCTGAGGTTCACCAAGGCCAAGTGCCGGGTCCTGCACTTGGGTCACAACAACTCCATGAACGCTCCAGGCTGGGGAAGAGTGGCTGGAAAGTGCTCCAGGAAAAGGATCTGGGGGTGTTGGTGACAGTGGCTGAACTTGAGCCAGCGTGCGCCCAGGTGGCCAAGAGGCCACCAACATCCTGGCTGGGACCAGCACTGGTGTGGCCAGCAGGTCCAGGGCAATGACCGTCCCTGTGCTGGGACCTGGGGACGCCAAACTGCCAATCCTGGGGACAGTTCTGGGTCCCTCACGCCAAGAAAGGTCTTGAGGTGCTGGAGTGAGTTGAGAGAAGGGAACGGAGCTGGTGAGGGGCTGGAGCACAAGTGTGATGGGAGCGGCTGAGGGACCTGGGGGTTTCAGCTGGAGAACAGGAGCTGAGGGGAGACCTTCTGATCTCTGAACTGCCTGAAAGGAGCTTGGAGCCAGGGGGGTCAGGCTCTGCTCCCCAGGAACAAGCGCCAGGAGCAGAGGAAATGGCCTCAAGTTGCGCCAGGGGAGGCTGAGATTGGATTTGGGGAACAATTTCTTCCCCAAAGGGCTGTGGGGCATTGGAACAGGCTACCCAGGGCAGTGCTGGAGTCACCATCCCTGGAGGGGTTGAG
This sequence comes from Patagioenas fasciata, assembly GCF_037038585.1. Lineage (NCBI taxonomy): Eukaryota > Metazoa > Chordata > Aves > Columbiformes > Columbidae > Patagioenas > Patagioenas fasciata. The sequence goes on along the minus strand of NC_092525.1, from coordinate 40,817,041 downwards.
CATGTAGATGAGGTTCTTAGGGACATTGTTTAGTGCCAGATTTAGATTTATGGTGAGACTTGATGATCTTGAGAGTCTCTTCCAACCGTGAATATCACTATTGCATACTATGGGCTACAGAGGAAGAACACAGGAGGAAGTAAGAGAAAGGTTGAAACACTGGCCAAGAGCTAGTGTGAGAGAGAGACCAACATTGTGTATAGGAAAAGAAAAACTGCCTAGATCCTTCTTGTGTCATGCCATGATAGATGTCTGAGAAGTAACTTAGAGATAACTGTTTCTCCAGCCCAAAGCACTTCTTAGTTTCTGTTGTCTTTTATTTACAGGGACAGCATCATTTTAGGCCAAATGTAACAAAAAATACATTATTTACAGCATAAAGCCTCTTGAAATTGACTTTCATGAAGCTAATTAGCTCCACTATATTTTGAATTACCCTTAAAAATTGCCTTCCTAATTTATCCTTCTCATCTTTGCATTTCCAGGTTGGAGGGAAAGTCTGCATCTCTCAGTGAGTCTGAATTAAAAAAAAAAAAAATATTAAAATATAAGATAAGAGAAATTGGGTAGATTTGGAATTTCATTTCATCTTGGCTAGTTATGGAAATCAGTGTGTGTTTGTTCTTGTTCCCTGAAAAAGAGATTTTTGACAATTAAAAATGCTGTGGCATGTTTCTGAGAAGGAGGGATTTACACTTTATATTTTTTAATGGTTAAATCAGAATAAATCATTGAAATGGATACCTGAAGTTAAATATGAAATACTAATTCAACAAATTGATAAATAAAATAACAAAATTTTCATTGGCCCTAATTAGAAATAAACCTCAACAATCTTCTAACAGCACTTCTAATGCTTCACTAAAGTGTTTCATTTGAAAAACAGTCTATTTTCATAAAAACAACTGAAGCAATTAACTTGTCTCTGTTTACCCACTTCTGAAGCAGATAGATACACTCAACACAAAATATATATAACCTCTTTTATTTATTCCTTTTAAATTAACATAGAAGACACTTATGCTCCTGGTAATCACAGATTTCATGAGAAAAATAAGGAAACAAAAGGCAAATCTGCTGACTGCTCAATGTGTTAAAGGGAGCTCAGCTTAATTTTGTGTCTCCTTTACTGTTCCCTTGATTCTGCAGGTAAATTACAGCAATCACCACCCTGGAGTAGCTTAGAGCAAGCAGACCCATTCCCAGAAAAAGTACATCACTCTAGAGGGCTTCTTCTAAATGGCTCTGAAATGACTGTTCTTGCCCTTGAATCCATCCTTCCATGCTCTCCAGTCTGAAAAACAAGGACTAAAGACAGTTGGCATCAGACTATTAGTCCTGGTTTTAGAGATTTATCCAAGACTCCAAGGAGCCCATAGTTAACATTTTCTTGTGTTGATCCAAGGACCCAAAATAAGGAAAATCAAAATAAGATTTTCTGCCAGGTTTTGGGATGTTTTTTTCTTTTCACGCTTAAGCATCAAACCAAAGTAACAAAAGCACTGCAGCAGATCGAGACGAGATATTGATGTCAGCACAGAGCACAGTGGCCATTTTTATCAACCAGATGCAAGTTGATGTTTACCATAAGATACTTAAATATTTTAAGGGGTCTTATGTTGATATTTACAGCACATTGTGTCCCTTCTGTCTTTCAGCAGAAAATGTGTCCTGATGGATGCAGCTGCAGGGTCTTGGTGGGTCAGACAGAGGTTGCACAGAACTTTTTGTGGATGTCACACATCATTGTCGCTTGTTCGGACTGTTCTCTGCACTGAAAACTGAGGCATGAATTATCATGAGAGAGGTGGAGCTGCATCTAGACAAGAGAAAGGTTAAAAGATATATTTTTAATGAAACTTCTGGAAATACATATATATATCTACTACAATATATCATGTTACTTAATGATGAACACAAAAAAACCAAATTATTTAGTCATAACCAATATAAATCAAACGACCCGTGGGTTAAATGATCTGAGGCTTATTCTCCTCTATATGGAGATGCACAGAACAAAATCCAGGGAGCACCCATGTAGGCCATCCCTCATGCAGAAATTTCAGTAAGTTTCCAGAGGCAAAAGTGTTTGGGAACACTGTAGTTTGTGTCTTCAGACACATGTTGATTTGGTAGAATCATGTGTTTCAGATAGTTAAGTTATTCTTCTATTTACTGACAGACTTTTTCCTGCTCCTGAACTACAGGACCTGTCATGGCCACAAGCTCAGTCACCTCTGTGAAGAAACCCAGCCAGAGATATGGAGGGAATTCATGTTATAACTGTGTTAATAGGGTGAAATGCAGGTTTGTGTGATAGTTACAACCATGGTGTTACTGTATATGAGGGTTGTGCCTATGTCCGTTTATAAGCCATTGACTCCCTTCTCGGTTGAGGAACTCTGCATCAAGTGATCCAAGCTGAAGCTGGAGGTTTTGATGATAGGGCATGACAGGGCTGGTTTTGCTGATACAATAATTTGCAGTAATAAAAACATCACAAATTAAACATAGTTTTTAAATAACTAAGTAGCAGTATGCATTCTAACAGAAGGAATGGGGTTACTTCTGGACTACGGACTATCAAACTCCCTTCCAGAACCTGGAGAAAGGAAAATGGTTTTAGGGCAATCAGTGTTTCCTGAACACCCCAAATCCTTCCCCTTCCTGCCATCACCTAGAAAGCCACTCTGATCTGCACCAAGCAGAGTGCAAATGAATATACAAGGTAGGGGTGGGGGGTCACAAAATCTTTCTTTAAAGTGTTTCATCCTGGTTGGCCTAAAAAGAGAACATCTCTGCAGTCTGTCTCAAGTATTATTGCATCCTCCTCTTCATTTCTAGTGCTTTGAAGACTGTATTTGCAACTAGAAATACCTCTTCTTGAAACAAAATGTGGATTTTTTTAATTTTTTTTTTTTTTTCCTAACAGGCAGTAGTACAGTAGTAAATTCTGCAACATAATTGCAGGGAACTTGGGGATCTGCTTGTCATCACTGCTTCACACTGAAGAAATGAAATTGGAGACAGAAGTTATGGTCATATTGTAAAAGCAGAAGTGCCAAGAAATAAAGCAAATGATCCCTCACTGAGCTTTCCGGAATGTTACCAGAATATAACTGGTGTTCATGCCATCCATGCAGGCATACATGATATAGCAGTTACAGAATGGCACAGGAAAAAAAAAAAAACAAACCTGCTTTGCTTGTGTAATTTAATTCAAATCAGGATCAAAATTGTTTATCGATTTTTTTAAACAACACATAATTAAATGGCAATCACAGAACTATATGTTGAGGATCAATATCAGCAATATGACATATAAATGATATTACTGGGGCACTCAACAGCTGCTAAAAACCTACACATTTCTAAGGACCCTTTTATAAATAGTTCCAAAAAGTTCTAAGTACACACACTCATTCACACACTCACCACATTCATCCAGTACACACACTCATCCAGATCAACCCCCAGCACACATCTGCTCTTCTGGCACTGCAGGTGTCGCTTCTTGCACACCCTTTGTGGGACATGAGGGTGCTCCCAGCTTCATGGGTACCACTGTCACTCCTCACACCCCACTGACCCACACACTGGTGACAAATACCACCAAAAGTCACAGCTTCATATGCAAGGTGGGTCCCTGTGTGCTTTCATTGTGTTGTCACCCCTCAAGGAGGGTGCTGGTATCTCACCATGTCTGGCAGGGAGGGTTGTTTGTGAGGTGTAAACATAGGCCTGAGAGCATTGGTGGAAGAGTGACTTCTGGTGGTGTAAACCCCAGGCTTACTATTGCTCTGTTACTCCCTTCTCAGTGCCAGGCATCTCCCCACACTATATATTTTCCGTCTTTAATTCCATGCCGTTCAAGCCAACTCCTTCTTTCATCTGAAGTCCATTGGTTGTGCTCTGGATACTGCTTACTTTGGCTGGTCATCATCTTAAGCAAACTTCAGCTTATTGTCAATATGCTCTTGATCATTATCAGTGTTTGGGTGAGTATCCTCCTAGAGGAGAGACTTGTGGGTATTATGGTCACATACATTATTGGCACTCATATTCCTACTGAGTTATCCAGGTCATGTTACCAAGAGGATGTGTATTTGGTTTACATGGCAAGGTTTTTGTAGTGGGGGCACTTCAGGAGGGGCTTCTGTGACAATATGTCAGAAACTTCCCCCATGTCCAACAGAGCCAATTCCAGACAGCTCCAAGATGAATATGCTGCTGACCAAGGTTGAGCCCATCAGCAATGGTGGTAATGCCTCTGTGGTAAAGTATTTAAGAAAGGGTAAAAACTGCTACACAACAGGAGCTGGGAGAGAGGTGTGAGAACATGTGAGAGAAAAAATTCTGCAGACACTAAGGTCATCGAAGAAGGAGGGGGAGTGGGTGCTCCATGTACCAGAGGAGAGATTCCCCTGCAGCCCATGGTGCAGACCACGGTGAAGCAGGTTGTCCTCCTGCTGCAACCCATGAAGGTCCACAGTGGAGCAGATTTTCACCTGCAGACCAGGGAGGAACCCACAATGGATCAGGTGGATGCACCTGGAGGAGACTGTGATCCCATAGGAAGCCCACAATAGAGCAGGCTCCTGGCAAGACCTGTGACCCTGTGTAGAGAAGTCCCTAGGCTGGAGCAGATTTGCTCCCAGGACTTGTGACCCCTTGGGAGACTCGCACTGGAGCAGTCTGTTCCTGAAGGACTGCACTCTGTGGAAAGGACCCGTGCTGGAGCAGTTAATGAAGAGCTGCAGCCTATGGAAAAGATTCATATTGGAGGAGGATTGTCTTTCATGACTGGGACCCTGTGCTGGAGCAGAGGAAGAATGTGAGTCGGAAGGAGCAGCAGAGACAATGTACTATGAACAGGCTGCAACACCCCTTCCCATTCCCCATGCTGCTTGCTGGGAGAGGGTAGAGAAATCGAGAGTGAGGTTCAGCCTGGGAAGGAGAGGTGGGCGGAAGGTGTTTTTAGATTTGTTCTTATTTCTCATTATTGTACTCCTTTGCTAATTGGTAATAAATTACGTTAATTTCCCCAAGCTGAGTCTGTTTTGCCTGTGACGGTAATTGGAAAGTAATCTCTCTGTCCTTATCTCAACCCACAAGCCTTCTGTCATATTTTCTTTCCCCTGTCCAGCTGAGAAGGAGGAATGATAAAGCAATTTGGTGAGCACCTGACATCCAGCCAAGGACAGCCAACCACAGGAGGCCATGCAGATTGCCCAAAAATAGAAGATGTAGAGACATATGGAAACAGTAGCGATTTTATTAATGACTTTTTCAACTTCACACAAACAGAGAACAGATTTTGAAAATGTTATTCACCTAAATGAAGAGAGTTGGGAGTTCTTCCTCTGGAAGAACTCCATCAACTTCACTCTACCCATGCGGTAATTCTGACACCTTCCTACATCCTTCAAGTCAAATCTGATGTTCCTGGTGGGCTGCACAACAGTGGCGTAATCTGGCATTATTTCTGCTTTCCACCATGGTATGTCTTCAACATATGTCACACAAAAAACACATAGCAGTTTTCCTCTCATCTGGCATACTGCCTTACTGATGTAGATTTAATTTTTTGCCCTTTATGAGTTCTACTTTTCTTTCATGTCTCCCACATGACCACCGAATCTCTGAAGATTTGAAAAAAATCTTCCTGAGGTGTATGAACTTGACATTTTCAAAGTTCAGTCTCATTTTGTTACGTTTTCCTAGTTTCCAATATTGCTGGGTCCTTTTGCATTTCTATTCCTTACCCTCAGTTTTATTTCGCAAGGAAGTGATCAAGAACCACAGTGTTCACTTAGTGGAGAGATGCAGCAGTTAACAGGTGCAAGTGGTGTTTTCATCTTCACTGAGCTGAAAGCTGCCTTCCCAAAATAATTTCTCAACTAACTCAGTTGTACTAGTCCTCTATAAACAATTTCTTTTCCTTAGAGTATACGGTTGACATAGATGAATTTTTCATATGTTCAGCAAAACACGTTCTCCTTTTCAGTTATAAAATCAATTTATTTGCTAGTAAAATAGCAAGATATTACAGGTAGACACTCTTATACAGAACCCTTAAAATCAGTCCTGTCTTCTGATTGAGGCTGAGTAAAGTGGCTATAAATTTTCACTAATTATGGTAGTGAGGAAAAGGGAATACAGTTATTACACGAGTTCAGACAACAATACTACGTAGTATATCACATCTCCTGAGTTGGGAGGGACCAACCAGGATCATGGAGTCCAACTGCTGTCCCTGCACAGGACACCCCACAGCTCACCCCGTGTGTCTGAGAACGTTGTCCAGTCTCTTCTTGAACACTGTCAGGTTGGGCCGTGACACCTCCCTGGGAGCCTGTTCAGTGTCCAGCACCTCTGGGTGCAGAACCTTTTCCTCATGTCCCACTGACCCTCCCTGGCACATCTTCTGCCATTCCCTGGGCTCTGTCACTGTCACAGAGAAGAGCTCAGCCCTGCCCTTCCTGCTCCTGCTGAGGAACCTGCAGCCCCATGAGCTCTGCCCTCAGTCCCCTCTGCTGCAGCTGAACAAACCCAGGGACTTCAGCCACTGCTCATACGGCTTCCCCTCCAAACCTTCATCAACTTCGTAGCCTCTTCTGGACACTCTCCAGTAGCTTTATCTCCTTTTTATGCTGTGGTGCCAAATAATAGTCCATCTTCTGAAAATGAGAAGGCATCAAAAGAAGAGGAACTCACCTAACTGGATTATTATTGCAGGGTATATAAGAAAACATTTTGTCTGGCTGTGCTCTTAGAAGAGATTCCAGCAAGATCACGGATGAGATGGCAGCAGGTGGAGGAATTACCATGAATAAAATAGAACCAGCAGCAACAGAGAAGTTGAGCAGCTGTGCTGAAGTATTCAGTCCTGGTCTTTCTCTGCAAGATTAATTCCATGAGCATCTCATTGAAATGGTTTTAGCTGGTTGGATGGATCTTCTAGACTTGTCTAATAAGTGATTTTCCTTCCTAGAGAAGGGCTGTTTGAGCTTATCATTGTAAATTCAGGATAATGGCTTAGTACAGGTTTAACAAATATTGATAAGAGATGCTCAGGGGAAGAAAATAAAGTTATATTCCACTTCATCTGGAGGTGCCAGAAGTACTGTAGTAGAATCTACTTTTCCCAAAATTGCTGTGTGTCTGTACAGGGCATATTATATTTCTCTTGTACCTACTATTCCCTCTTGTTCTCAGATGCCTTCACAGAAGACTACAAGGAACTTTTGTTGAATTATTTCTGTTCCTCAGTGTTCCTTGTCTACTGATATATTAAAAAAAAAGTCTCTCTGAAGGATAACCTGGTGGTAACATGGCAAGTGTTTCTATTTTTCTTTATCCATACATTGTAAAACTGTTGCCAGCAAATTGGATTCTAATAGAGGCAAAGGAAAATCAACACGTGTGTGACTGAATTCCTAACAAAGGCAAATCCAGCCAGTGGTCTATACTTAACTTTGGTATGAGCTGGAGACTGAGTTTACTGTTTTGCTAGAAACACAGATGCTAGTGCTTCATCATGAGTTGCTTTTACCCAGGGGTGAGAAACACAGTGAGATTCTTGTAGGTAGCAGCAGATGGCACTTCTGACTGCTTTAAAGCAGTGATATTAACAGATGCAATGAGGAAAAACTGTGTGGGTTTCACTATTTTTTTTTGATGATGTGTAACTTTAGAGAGTCTCATCAGCTGGTTTTGTCATAAAGTGAGAAACAATAATTACAATTGTTGGCTGTTTCTAGCTATAAGGTGGTCCCTTTGCTCAATTCAGATACTGTAAAAAGAGCTACAAAGGAGGTAAAAGCAATTCTGGATTTCTTTAAGGAATGTCTTGAGTTGCTGTGTGTGTCAAGGTGTCCTGGTTTCACCAGGGAAAAAAATAATGTTCTTCCTAGCAGCTGGTAGAGTAGGGTGTTTTGGATTTATAATAATGATAATGTTGATAATATGACAATATTTTAGTTGTTGGTAGGCAGTAGTCAATGTCTTTTCACCTTCTCACACTGTGCCAAGTGTACAATAACCTGGGAGGGGGACACAGCTGGGACAGCTGACCCCAACTGACCAAAGGGATATTCCATACCATATAACATCATGGTCAGCACACAAAATTGGGGGAAGCAGAAGAAAGGGGGTGGATGTTTGGAGTCATGGCATTTGTCTTCCCAAGTCACTGTTACCCCAGCTTTCCTGGGGTTGGCCAAACATCTGCCTGCAATGCAAAGCAGTGAATGAATTCCTTGGTTTGCTTTGCTCTGTGCGTTTGGTTTTTTCTCTGCTTACCAGACTATCTTCATCTCAACTCATGAGTTTTCTCGCTTTCACTCCTCTGAGTCTTTCCCCCATCCCACAGCAGGGGAGTGATAAAGGAGCTGTGTGGTGCTTAATTGCCAGCTAGTGTTAAACCATGACACAAGAAGACCAGAACAAGGCACACAGATTCAAATTTCTTCTTTCACTCCTTCCCTGACATGCCATTTTTTTCTTGTTTTGGTTTGGTTTGGTTTTAACATTTTCCCCACTAATATTGTATCAAAATGTATTAATCCAACATCTCTTTTTGTGTCAGGCTGAACTGTGACTACAAGCGTTTCAGAAAGACTCTTGTTGAGAGAAATTTAGGAAGATGGTCCACAGTTCACGAAAATGTTAATGCAAAATGGTTCAAGGGTCTTAGCTGGGAAGAGACATATAAAAGGCTGAAAAAAATAAGCGTTAATAAAACATCATTAATTATGTACTTTGTCCAAGTATAAAGCTACATTGTCTTAAGATAAGTCCAGGGAATGCACTGAGGCTTTAAGACTTGGTTGGTCTTGCTTCCTGTCTTGCTTAATTGGGTATGCAAAGAAGAACTGACAGCTTGTTAATACATGACTAAGAGCATGCTCTTTTCTTCTGGCTTGCTTGCTTGTATGGGACAGCAAATGCTGTACCCTGGAAAGCTCAGGTCAGATCATGTAATGTATGTCTGCACATACTTGAGAGAGGGAAAGCAACACAAAATAGCTCTCTCAGGAATATAAGCAAGTATTTTATGTTCCATTAGTCTCCTTGATTTTATTCTTACTTTCTTCAGGAGAAGCAGACTTTATACTGTACCTGAACTGACTTATAGCCCATTATACAGAGAAACCTGAGAAATAAATTCACAGGCACTCACACATCCCTCAAACCACCCAGCTCTGAGACGCTTTACTCAGCCTTATCTCCTCTGCTGAATCCATTAATTGACAAGTCTACTGAAGGCAAAAAGTACATAAGAAATTTCAGGTGCATAGTCTGAAGGTAAAAAGCAGGGCTGAGGGTCTCTGGTGCTGTAGTCAGGCACATGGACCTTCAAGCTGTGTGCCAGGCTACGTATTGTGGGCTCCCCAGAAGCAGTAGCACCATGCAACACAGTAGATGCACACACCCTGCAGCTGTCAGTTTGAAAGCTCCAAGCACACATGAAGAACCATGTGCTATTTTAACATGTTGTTGACCACATCATCATTGAGGTGAGCCTGCTATGCCTTGTTTGTTTGTTTGTTTGTTTGTTTTACAGTGGTTAAAAAAGTAGTAATGTGTGTTTGTAGTAGCAGTGGTTGCCTTGAGACTTCTAAGTCCTCAGAAAAAGCAAATAAATTGACTGAGTGCCATGAAGACCAAAGGCTTTTCTTTTGAAATGTTCACATGAAAAAGGGCCTTTGCTCCACACAGAAATCTGAAAATTCATATAAACCCTCAGCAGAGAGTCTGAGAGAAATGAGAACCTAATAGATAACCTAATACGTGAAATAGAGAACCCAACTAAAACTTCTTACAAATGAGAGGAGTAAAATTTTATAAAAAGTTTAAAAAATATCATATCTATTTTGTCACAACCACTCTTATCTGTAACTGAAAGAAATCAGAGCCCACATCATTTGGCAAACAAATTTCAATATTATCTGGTTTTGGTTTGCTTTTTTTAATTCCTTCCATACTGTTTTTACACCAGAGAACTGTGAAACATCCTTATAGCTCTCTTGTATTTGTTTACTAGTTTCAGTAATTGTTAAAATCTTCTTGGGGGAGTAAAAGAAAAAAAGTATCTTATTCTTTTGTGATGTTTAAACGAAGCACAAAATTGGTACATCTGTCCTTTTATGCCCTTTTTTGATCAAAGACAACTAGCAGAGTTTAACAGTCTATAGAGCAAATAGAAGATACTGGAATCTAATCTTAAAGCTGGTATTTATTGCCAGCATTCCTAGGCCTGTCAGTATATAAGTAGCTAAACATAGTTTGACATTGATGCATTCTACTACAGTTCGTGGTTAATTAGGTTACTGGTATCACCAACAAGGCTTTTAGTTTTGGTTTGGTTTTGTTTTGTTTTACTACTATATATGTAAATGGTCACCTTGAGTATCTGTGTTTTTGGAAAGCAACCTCTTTTCTTTTCATTAAATACAAGGTTTGTAACATAACCTGAGGATGGAAGTTGCTTTAGCCTTATTTGCACAAGCTATATGCAGGTGTATGGAAACATCAGCACTTTTTTACCTCCACTGCAAACTGCCAAAAAGCAGCTCTTCATTCTCAACACATGTGCAAGAAAACATTGTTGCGCAGCTGTGGTTCCACAGGCTCAGTTAAGAATCCTAGAATTTCCAGTAATTACTGCATTTGTGTTAGGACCCTAGTTCACACAGAACTATGGGTAGAATTGAATTAAAAGCCACTTTTCAAAATCTGTTTCATCTTCTACTTCAGTAATCTGTCATGTTCTGTTGCTTTACAAAAATTATCATATAACGATAAATTTGAAAGAGTAAAGAAAGCAGTAGCTGAATTTTTATCTGGATGCTATGGATGGATACTATCTGAAATACTGAGCGCCACTGAAAATTTAAAGATTTCTGAATTAAAACTAGCTATCTCCTGGTCTTCTGCAGATGCCAGATCTTCCACTAAAATTTTAAGCTGACTTGTATACAAATGCTTGTCTTTCTTTGGCTCATAATACCAGTCTCCAGAGAAAAGAATCAATTCAGAAGGCGATGTCTTACATAACATTTTGCCTGACCAAACTACAGCATGTACATTCAGAACAAGAGTCACGTTTGTCTTCCCTCATAACTTTGTTGTGACAGTAAATTTTAAAATATTACAAGTATTTTCTCATTTCTGAATCTACACATTTATTTTGCACAGCCTAAAAAACGCATCCTGAAGAGACTGCAGTGTCTTGAAATTTTTTTGTGTAAGAATTTACAAAGGGTAAGCAAACATTTTACCAACAGTCCTCTTCTCAAAAGAGAAGTTTCTGCCACTACATTACCTCTAGGTGACCTGCTTCCTGTAGAAAAACTTGAGCAAGGAATCATTCACCACTGGCTAAATTTCTCAAGGGTGTATATGAGACACAGAGGATTATGTCTTTCTGCTAACTTCCCAAGTTAGTCTAATGTCTTGGTAGAAGGAGAAGATGGTATGGTGAATATCTGGTACCTTACCAGTCACAATTTCAGGCACATACACTAGCAAAGTAGCTGTTTCAGTGTTAAGAACTGTTTCAGAGAACCAGACTACTTTGGAGGCAGAGATCATTTAGAAAGAGAGGACTCTGCATCATCAAAAAACAAATTGGTTCATAGTGCAAAGGACAGATGCTCAGACTGGGATTCCAAAAATAGTTTCAATATTTTATTTTATTTTATTTTATTTTATTTTATTTTATTTTATTTTATTTTATTTTATTTTATTTTATTTTATTTTATTTTATTTTATTTTCAATGACTGAAACACAGGATATTTATGGCAAAATTCTCCCTTTTCCCTCCTGTACGGAGATCACAGTATCACAGTATGTTTGGGATTGGAAGGGACCTCAAAAGATAATCCAGTCCTATCCCCCTGCTGGAGCAGGAACGCCTAGGTGAGGTCGCACAGGAAGGTGTCCAGGCGGGCTTTGAATGTCTCCAGGGAAGGAGACTCCACAACCTCCCTGGGTAGCCTGTTCCAGTGCTCTGTTACCCTCACTGAAAAGTTTTTTCTCAAATTGAAGGGGAATCTCTTGTGTTCCAGCTTGATCCCATTGCCCCTTGTCCTATCATTGTTTGCCACTGGAAGAGCCTAGCTCCATCCTCGTGGCACTCACCCTTTATGTATTTGTAAACATTAATAAGGTCACCCCTCAGTCTCCTCTTCTCCAAACTAAAGAGACCCAGCTCCCTCAGCCTTTCCTCACAAGGGAGGTGCTCCACTCCCTTAATCATCTTTGTTGCCCTGCACTGGACTCTCTCCAGCAATTCCCTGTCGTTCTGGAACTGAGGGGCCCAGAACTGGACACAATATTCCAGGTGTGGTCTCACCAGGGCAGAATAGAGAGGAAGGAGATTGTCTTGGCTTACCAATTTTGTGTTCTAATTTTACACACTCTCTTTTCCCACAGTGCAATGAACAGAGGGCTTCAGCATATCAAAGAGACAGCATATGACTCAGCAACAGATTCTTCTTACCCTTGCAGATTTTAACTAATTTTGAAACATCAAGACAGAGCAAAGGCAAATAATGGCTTTCTCATTCCAGAAGAATCTTCACATGTGACCATTATCCCTGGTGTAAAACAGCTGAAACAGAGTTTGTGTTCATACAGCATCAGTCTGGGAAGCCCAGAATCGCCGAATCATACAAACAGTATCAGAGAACGTCTTGGGTAGAAGATCATCTAGTCTAACACTCTACCATGGGCAGGGACAACGTTTGCTGGACCCAGTTGCTCAAAACCCTGTCCAACCTGACCTTAAACACTTCCAGAGAGGGAGTATCCACAGCTTTTCTGGGGAGCCTGTTCCTGTATCTCACCATCCTCATAATAAAAAATGTCTTACTTATGTCTAATCTAAACCAACCTGCTTTCCATTTGAAACTGTTTCCCCTAGTCCTGTCACTACAGGCTCTGATAAAGTCTTCAGTCTCCCTCTTTAGATATTGAAAGGTCACAATAAGGTCTCACTGGAGCCTCCTCTTCTCCCAGCTGAACAACCCTAACTCTCTCAGCATAAGAACAGGTCCATAATTGCTACTGCATTTCTCTACAAACCTTGTGGATAATGAAAAAGTGTAAAAATTGCCTCATTGTTGTCCTCTACATGGCATTCTTGTATTATATACTTCTTAGCACATTTTGCGATGAGACTTACAATTGCTTTAAAGTAAGAAGGAATTTTAAATATTGTCTGGTCATCTGGGAATCTAATTATCTGGTCATACTCTAATTTTCTGTCATTGATGGGAGGATTGTGTTTCCATTTCTATGTTTAAAAGTTTAAGTCCTATGAGTCAGTAAAAGCAAAACCTTCTAGATAGTTTTCTTAAAGCTTAGAGTAGTATACATTTTTTAAATTTCCTTTTAATTGTAAACTGTGTTTTTCAACTCAGGAAGGTAAGGAAAAGAAGACACAGAAATAAAATCTTTACCTTTACATTAAATTTTCTGTAAAAAAATTCACTTTATTGTCATTAAAATTCCACAAAACCAGCACGTTAAAAAACCCAGCAACACATAAAATCCTTCAAGAGTTAGGGTGTCTTACCTCAGAATTATCAATATTGAAGAAAGTTAACCTTAGACATATTACGCAAAATTCAGTCCCAAACTCTTGTGGCTTCACTGAAGTCACACCTGCGAGGAGCGAATTAAATTTACTTTTGAATTATCACTAAACCTTTCCTGAATTTTTTGTTCTTTACAGAGTTGGTAAAGATTTTTTTTTCCCTCCCTCAGAAAGGTCCGAACTCATAATAACATGATCCATTATTTTTTTTTAATAGTAGGTTAATGATGGAATACCAAGGGTTCAACAAAAACATCAGACGTTTGTTCCCTTCTCTACCTCTTCTTATCCTCTATTCTTCATTGCTTGAGAAATGAAATAAGTAAAAATGGAACTACATATTTTAAGCCAAGACTGCAGAATGGCAAGAGATTCCCTTTTATTTCATTCATAAAGTCATGCCCAAGACAAAGATAGGAAGTGCCATAACCCTTGAAATATATTGTTTAATTGGCCAACTACAGAAGTCCAATTTCTGTTATTAAGACCAAGCACCAGCGTTTGAATGACTTAGACTAACACATGTGATGTTTTGCCCAAACACAGATTTTGTCACCTGAAAGTAGAAATGTTTTCTTCCTGCTTATTCCATTTTTCCCGCTGCCAAGCTTTACATCTCGGTGGGACACACAGCAAATGAAAAGAGCACTACTTTGCCTCCTAGCTCTGTGTATGTTGCAGTCTTCAGGATGACAGAGGCAGGAGACCTCTACAGCAAACATTTCTAGTGACAACCTTTCCAAACCTCTGCAGCCTTCAGTTCGACACACGTAAGCCATAACGCTACTTCTGACTGCTGAGTGGGAATACAGATGATACACTTAGTGGAAGACTTGCCCAGCAACAGTTGAATATTTATTTGGCAGTGGCCACTACAGCTTTGGCAGGGAAACATTTGCTATTGATTTAGGTAGAAACATAATTTCATCTTTGAAGTGAGGAGCAATTTTGTATACATAGTCAATAACTGAGGATCCTAATTTTGACCAGTGAGTAGTGCAAATCTTGAGACTTTGGTCTTCATGGTCTGTGTCTCTCCCTCACCCTGTTAGAATACATTAACATCTATTGATACATAAACAGATCTCACTTATTAAAAGACTGCTTTATGATCTTATGGCGTACATTCCATTTTTGTAGCAGATGGTACTTCTTGTTACTGATGCTGATCACATTTTTTTTTTTTCTGGTAGAAAACATAACACTATTGACATAACAACAAATTTATTATGTGGAAATACAATGAGTTCTGCATTCTGCACAGGAATGATAAAATCCCAGAAGACCTGGATTTGTCTGTCAAGTTGCAAATTTAGAGACAATTTTTTTTTTTTTTTACAGTTGTATTGCCCAAAATATTTAATCATGGCTTTCATCTTAAAATCTTAACTTTTCTTTCCGCCACCAATGCCTTTGTAAAGGCAAGCTGTCACAGATCGTCAGAGACAGTCTACGGGCACTCCATCTTTTCTTTCTAATCTCCCCATCACGGTTAACTGACTTCTTTATTTTTTAACTCTAACAAAATATTAAGCTTTTATTTTTCCATTTACATGGACAGTCTTGCAAGCAGATCCGAGGCTTCCCACTGCCTTAACCAAAAGCTGTCTTTTGTGGTCTATGCTTATATTTAGGTATTTCAAACTTGCATACAAGAAAAAGGAATAAATCAGAACTTGGCAAAAGCCAGAAGATAACAATTTATGTGCAAGATGGTAAGACAAGTCCAGAGAGTATCAATTTACCTGTAAAATCTGAAGATGGGTGACAGTCCTCCCTGGTGTCAAGAATCAGCAGTTTAAGCTTAATCGTCTCCTAACTCCTACTTCCTCTGCTGCTAGATGGGGGGTTGTGTTTTGTAGGGATAGAGGTTTGAGGGCCAGTCCTACCCAATGACTCAAGATAAGGTCAAGAAGTGGGTCCATGTGAACTTTCTGAGGTTCAACAAGGCCAAGCGCAAGGTCCTGCAAATGGGTTGGGGCAATCCCCAGTGTTAATACAGGCTGGGGAATGGAAAGCGGCCCTGTGGAGAAGGGCTTGGGAGTGCTGGGGGATGAAAGATGGGGCATGAGCTGGCAATGTGCGCTTGCAGCCCAGAAAGATATCCCTGTCCTGAGCTGCATCAAAAGGAACATGGCCAGCAGTTTTGGGGGGGATTCTGCCCCTCTGCTCCGCTCTGGTGAGACCCCCTGCAGTGCTGGTCCAGTTCTGGGTCCTCAGCACAGGACACACATGGACCTGCTGGAGAGGGGCCAGAGGAGCCACAGAAATTATTCGAGGCTGGAACAGCTCTGCTGGGAGGACAGGCTGAGAGAGTTGGGGTGTTCAGGTGGAGAAAAGAGAGACTGGGGAGACCTTACTGGGGCCTTTCTGAACTTAAAAGGGGCTGGTAAGAAAGATGGGGATAGACTTTCCAGCAGGGCCTGTTGCAATAGAACAAGGGATGATGGTTTTAAACTGGAAGAGAGGACATTCAGGCTAGATAAAAGGAAGAACTATTTTATACTGAGGGCAGTGAAACCCTGGCCCAGATTGCCCAGGGAGGTTGTGGGTGCCCCATCCCTGGAGACATCCCAGGCCAGGCTGGACGGGGCTCTGAGCAACCTGAGCTGGTGAAGATGTCCCTGCTCATGGCAGGGGGGCACTGGGGGAGCTTTGAAAGGCCCTTCAGCCCAAACTATTCTATCATTCTTTGACTCAAAGGCACAATTTTTATGTAAAGAAAAGGGAAAGTGCTGCCTTTCTGCTTCTCTCATTCTGTCCAGATGCCTTTCTAATGTCCCAGCAAAGTTTGTCAATAGAGCTGCAAAGATGTGAGTCAGCTCTTTCCAGATAAACTCTACCAGAGGAAAACAGCAATCTACCATTGCCTTTTCTCAAAGTGCTCTTTATTGCTGAGAATGGGAAGCTTTTATTCCATCCCTTTCCTTAACCTCTGTTCTGTTAGTTGGTGATCTTGAATTAGAAATTTTAAGACCTGAGAAGAAAATTAAAAAAGTAGTACATTTAGGAATTAATTCCTCTTGAAAGTAAGGGCAGATTCCACCTGTTACCCTCTCAAAATCTCTAGTGACTCTGAGGTCTCCTAAAACAAAAGTGATTTCTTCATCAAGATCATCTTGTTATGTGCAGCAGTAGCTAGAGAAAAGTAGTCTCTATAAAATTAAGATGCTTTGCTTTGGTATTATCTCCATGCCATAAATCTTTGCATAGAGGTTCCAGGAGAAGTTTCCTTTTGTATCTCACCTTATAAAATTCAGCTGTTCTTCCCTTGTCGTCACTGTCCCCTTCATTTGGTTTTCTGGCAAGGATGTATTTCAAAACAGGTCCTAAAATTTTTGTTAGGGATGGGTTTTACTGTTGGACTTCAGATTATATCACATGCACGCTCTGCATCACCAAAGCGAAATCAAATCCATTCCAGAGAAGAACAATAACTTTTTTAACCTCTTAGCATGGATAGGTTATCTGCAAGATTAGAACATAAATCTGTATACTTTCCTAAAGTCCTTTCATGGGTACGAACTAGCTATCATTAGTTAGCTAAATACCCCTTTGAGGTGATGCATAATATTTTTTATTTTAATTTTGCGGCATGTAACAGCTATTTGTGCATGTTCTAATTCTGTCCAAATTATTTCAGGCTACTAGTCTCTACCTTCATTTGTACTCTTACATGATTGTTTTTCATTTAACTGTTATTGTATTTAAATGGCTTGCACTGGCATTTTTATTTCCCTTTTAGTGATTTTAGATCCTAGTTTTTTCTCCGAGGTCTCAGTTTCTTTTGTTCATACTGACAGAATCTGGTTTCTTATTCCTTGTGAGACATTTCCTTCACTTTCAATGTTAGTCTAAATACCTTCTGTCGCCTTTTTTTTGTTCTTTTTCAGCTTCATAGAATATCATAAAAAGGAAGGCTCAGAGTATTCCAAATGAGGCTTTGCTATTGCTCTAGATGTGAGTATTGAAGTTCTGATTTATACATCTCACTTTTAGAGACATAATACATGCCAAGACATGCCAAGACTTTGTTTACCTTCTTGCTGTTACCAGACATTGTGCAGATGTCTAATGCATTATCCTTAATCACTCTCAGGTCTTTCTACTGCTCTGTTTTGTAGATGAATATTCTTATTTGTACTGTAAAATTTGCATCATCTGGTTCTGGTCTTCATCTCCACTTTTCCTTACACAAAGGATAATCATCTCCTATTGAATCAGACTTGAATTTTGGACCATGGCATAGGGATGCTTCAGAGGATGGTTGCATCCTTAGGACTGCAAGAAAAATTACAAATGCTGCATTTTATACTCTCTTTTTTTTTTTTCCCCCCCATTTTTCATTCAGTGAAATACAATGAGTCACTCCAGCTGATGACTCAGAAATCAAGTGGCTAAGAGGTTTGGGAATGTATTCTATATTCAGTAATATAGAATATAGATACTTTATAGCTAATAACAGGCCTTATTAGACCAAGTAGTGCCAGAGGCCAGAAGTCCACTATATTTACAAGCCCAAAAACTATTTAACAGGATATTCCAAGCAAAGAATTCCCACTGGAGTGCCTGGGTTTGTGTCCAGTATAGCATCCCGTGTCCTGTATGGTTTAATATTATATTTCCATACACAGGAACCATCACAACATCTTTGTTCCTCTCCTCACAACATATTTTCTTACACAGAAGGATATGAACCCTGAATTTGAGTAATACTCTGTACAACCTGAGCTCTGAACTGGAGCTACCCGAATATTGTGTTAAAAAGCCCTGTGAGCAGCTTTGTAGCCACTGTGCCCATGACAGAAGAGTGACTGTTTGTTATTTGTCTGCCTAAAATAATTCCAGAATTCCAGTTCCCAAATTCATTTACTTGTCAGTGTGTTTTCACTCCCTCTGACTGTGGGGGTAGGCAGGAAGCAAGAGCAGTTTCAGCACAAAAAGGGAGAATAAGTGAATCTTCCTGCTTAAATGGCAGCGTATTAATTTGTACCTCCCTTTCTGAAGCACTAACTGTACCAGAAGAAATCTTAGAAAGGAATAAAACAAACCATCTAGGAGCAGCATGTGAATTGGCTGAGCTTTTAGGTCACAAAAACTGTTCTGTTTGCAAAAAATACCTTCAGAAACTCATCAGTCCAAACGAGCCCCACCTGCTCTCCATTACCACATTTTTTTTTATACTTTTAAAAAATTTTCTAATGTGTAAGAAAATGTCACCTTATCTAGAATGAAGTCTATGAAACTGTAGGCAACAGTGTTGGATGGGCAAGTTTAAATTAAAGTTTATCTTGGTGGATGAAACATGTACTGAGAGTGAAAAAGCTGTACATAAATACTGCATCATTATAAGTAATAGGGTCAGAGGCACATTTGCTGTCTGAGAGTCTTCTGACCTTGCTCAGCTCTCAGGCTATTGAGGCTTTATGGGTGGAATGTATTATTCAAGTTTTTGCCGGGAAACAAAAATACTTTCTCATTTCTGTTTCATGAGAAAGTGATTCCTCTGATTCCTGAAATAAAGCAAAGGACAGTGAATAACGACACTGAAGATAGTGACAGGAACCCCAGGGGGCAATTATGACTCCTTGTTTGAGCAAGTCATAGAAATTTTGAACTATAGAAGGCTGATATTTTTAATTTCAACAAATAGTTAATTAGCAAAAAACAACTAACTACCCAAATGCAAAGGACTGTTTTAATGTACTACCTGGATAATATGCTTGTCTTTCAGCTTTCCTCTTATTTCTCACGCCGAGGAAGTTCATCCTTTCACTGCATATTGCAGTGTCTTATTCCTACTCATTCATGCCTGTTTACAAACAGGTCATGCTATTTTCATTAAAACAAAGTCAGTCATGGGAGTCTAAGGATTCAGAGTAACACTTGCATACTGCAAGACTCAAGTGTTGCCTCTTGTGGAGAGTTTTTGAATGCATCATCATGTTGTCTTTAAGATTCACAAGAGATAACATGATATTTTTGTATTTCGCTTAAACCATCAGAACCAATTTCAGTTTCACATCCATGTCAAGGTAATTAATTGCCTTTGAATAATTATCCCATATAACACCCCAAGCTATGCATGAAACACTATGCCCTGAAAAAAAAAAAAAGAAAAAAAAAAAGACATCTTGGGGAATAAAGGGAAAAGTAAATAGTTAACAGACTAATAATCTGGTCACACAGAGTGCAAATGAGACCTGTGTCTCTGTTATACCTGATTAAGATTACAGGCTTAAGTGTAGTTTCATATAGCCCTGATGACTATCTGGATACCAAGTTATTAATTATTCTCTGATCATGAAATCATACAGGGATCCTCTCCAAGGTCTTTCATTGTGCAAGTTTAGTCAAAGCCAGTACATTCCTACTGAGAGATTTCAGTCTTGGATAAATAAATATTTTACAAAAATTAGCATCACCATACTGACAAAGGATTCCTATGCAGCTCAATTTTAATGTAATCACATGAAGGGCTTGTGTAACTGAAGAGATGTACAGGCATTGGCTAGTCGGTTAACTGAATACTTTTGATTATTAACAAAAATATTTGAATTGTCTTCCTTAAACCTGGAGTCATACCCAGTTTTTAGAATCATTCAGTGCAGAATAAACGAAATTTTTGTTCATCCAAATACAGATTTCCTTATATTTCACTAATAAGATTTTTACCCTAGTCTGTCTGAATCACTTATATTACATACACAGAAATTCATTAATACAGCTTAGCCTTAAACCTGCCAATCAATGTAAATAATATCAAATTATATATGGTACTTTATATTTTTGGATTATTGCCACCTGCTTTAAAGCAGAGGTTACCCATGGCATAGAATAATAGAAAAGAGCCAAAAGGTTTATTAAATTTGACACCTAATCTTTCCATCAAGCTTATAAAAATAAGACTGTTCTGCAGTAGTGGCCTAGAGCATCAAAGCAGCACTACGGTAAGATGCAGTGTTCTGAGCCACTGCTGTAAAAATACCATTTTAATATCAATGCTGACAAGCTAGCTCTCATTTATTTTGTCATACAATCATGTAGTTATCATGGATCACACTCAAAAGCTGTTGCATTTAAGAACATAAGGTGCTGTCATAAGTCTGGGAAAATTACTAAAAACATAATTAGAAGATACCTCACCTAAAAGCAAGAGGCTAGTGCTGAGGCATTAAGCATCATGTCACTGACTTAAAACTTCATAAAAATAAAACGTACCACCTTCCAAAGCACCAAGCTCATTAGCCTTGTGACTCCACTGTTTAACGGTTGTATAAAGTGCAATACAAGAGTCCCACCTGCTCAACTCGCCCACTCTAGAAATATCTTTAACAGCCAGAAGACTCCATGGTTATGGATTTCCCTCTGGAATAATGTAGTCATGGAGAACACAAGTCTAATCTGGACCCTGTTACCCTTGAATCAAGATGTCTATTGTCCCTTCTAGCATGGGGTTAGTCTTGCATGATGAGTCTGATCGCAGCGGCTCCTGTTGCTTGGCTTGGTTGAATTACCCGACAGGACATAAAAAATGCACATTGGTTGGGCAGTGGTCTGTGCTCCTTTTCAGAGGCCTCAGTCACTCTAAGATTCCACCCCAAGTGCAGTCCTAGGAAGCGTCTTCCCATCTTAACAATCAAAATGTTGTATGCATGAAGGAAAACTGCATATGCAACACTGAGTTCCGGTTTTAGTCACATTAATCTTTTAACTGCCTAATAGCCCAAGTTACCTACTTGCTACAGAAAAACCTTATGAATAATGCAATGAAAATTATTATACAGAAACAGACATTCCTAGTACCCACCGCTTTGCCTTGGCCCTATCTTTAGCCTTCTAATGTTCCCCTGCAGCCCAAGGTTGACAGTTCTGGTCTTCCTCAATGTTTTGGGAAGGAGAGGTTTACCATGTGCAATTATCACTGGGGTATTTTCTGGGAAGATTATGATGCATATGGTGAAGGTTTCATTCTCCTCAGTCTTGGAATCTTCTTGAGGCTTTTACTTGTAATAGTATTTTTTTTTTCCACTAGTAATGGTAAAAATCATATCTGTTGGGTTACTAGCTCGTAAATAAGTCTAACTATCTAGTATCAACTCATAACACTTCCACGAAAAGCTGAGCTTTTGTCATACTGATCAGCACACTGATCCCATACTAATCTAAATGGTTTAGTGAATTTAAATTGGTGTATTTCTCAAGATCTTAATTTCAGTACCTCAAGTGGCACAGATGCTTAGTTGGCTTAATCTGTGTACTTCTGTCAAAGTCAACTAATCCGATATATCCGATGTATCTGATATATATATCTGATGTATGTACCTGATACCAGAGTAGGGTGGTATCCACTACAGTTTTATCAACCTGTTTTCAGGAGAAAAGCCTTGACTACTTTTGCTGAGGATGGAGATAAGACATTCATTTCAAAGGCTTTCTGTTTTAACTGGTTCTCTCAGATTTTCTTCCTTCTTCATGGCTGAATTTTATAAGCCACTGAATCTGCCAGCTTAAATGACGAATTTCTAACTCAACCTCTGTTAATTTCTTGAGATAGCTGAATGTATAAAATAATGCATGCAAGTACACAAATCACAGATTTAATGAGTGATTGCTATGCTTTTCCCATTCTAATTTCTTTTCCTATCATTTCTGTAACATGTATGTCCTGTAAATTAATATTCGTACCCTTTCATGTTTATTGCATGACCTTAATGTTGACATCTAATACAGAATCTGTTTACCTGAGTTCCTTCCAAAACTCTTTGTTGTAAATGACAATTTTCACTCTTTATCAGTTTACAAATAAATTGGATTTTTAAAATAAGCAAACAGCTTCTTTTTATGTGGAACTGTGGATAGCAGAGGTAAGAGTTTAGGTGGCTTTGCCCATTGTACTCAGCAAAAGCATCTTCCTGGTAGTAGCTCAAGTCTTTAGTAGAAGGTTGCAACACAAACTCAGAGTTTAGCCTTGATACCATGAAGAGGTCCCATTAATTCTAAAGCAATTACTATGAAAGAAAAGTCAAGTAAATACAGAGTTGTGTGAGTCAATTATCTAACTGTAGTGCCTGGAACAAAGAATTTGTCTGTCTTATGTTTCTAATACTTCCATTGACAAACTATACTATAAGTTAAATTATTGTTTTCTTATTCTGTTAATACAGGTATTAACAGGTCTGTACAGCTATATACAGGTCTACCTGGTTCAGAAAAGAAGCACAAGTATCTCAATTCAGAAGGGAAATCTGAGTAGTTACACTTTTGCTGAAGATGGAAACAAAACGCCCCTTGCAAAGCAACTATTATTGTTTGTGAGACTTTTTATTTATTTTATTTTATCGTAAGTATTTCCTATACAACTGGCTCCCTGAAAGAAGCCTCAGTTTCTATTCTCCTGTCTCGTTTTCCCCAAAGAAACTAATCTTAATGAGCAATCTACTTGTGGCAGAAATATTTGGACAAGAAACTTGGCAAAAACTATGCTAAGCTTGTTCAGGATGGGCAGATGGCTCCTATAGGGCAGCACAGGGAATGCTATGAGATTACTGGAGGATATTATTTGGCAAGTTACACCAAAAGAGAGGAGAAAAAAAAAAAAATTGTAATGTCGAAACTGATCCACCTAGGTTGAAAAATATATTTGTGTTACAAACAGCATTGTGGTTTTAGCCTTATTGAAGTTCAGTGTAACGTAACGTACAGGCTCCATCACGTTCTAAACTCTAGGCTATTAAACTGTATCCAGCAGAAAATGGGGAACAGCATGCTTATATGCTCTTACTTAATGATCAAATACTTTCTGGATGAAGGTGAGAAGTGAATTGCTTAAAACATTTCCATAACTTCCAGGAGATATTTCTGTGACTAGAAAGACAACATTGCTGTTAAAAAAATTAAAAACAAAATATTTGGAGAACACATTTATTTAAAAATTATGAATGTCATGGTAACTCTGTCCTGTCATTTTGATTTCTTCCTTGTTTTTTTGTTGTTTTATTTTTTTTCCTAGAGCCGCAGACTTCTGATTGTCAATGATGCTTGACTGCTGTTCATTGCCTGTTGCTTTGCAGAGAGAATTATTTTGTTAAATCCTGTCAGAAGGAATCTGGATATAATTGACTCAGGTCTGAGAAAGGTGAGTGCAAACTGTACCAACTTGTTTCCCACAATCTAGGAAGCCAACACAAGCACTGTCACAATGACTATGCACATGTCTTCATGACACATTCCATTAGCTCACATACCTGTTGAGTGTCATGCTATAGAATGTCATTGTCATGAACTTCTAGTTTACATTGGCTTCTTGTAGTATCAGATACTCTGAATCGGGAAACCTCAAAATAATAGCACATTATAATGAAAGCTGGGACTTCAAGGAAACTCTAGATAAAAGCCATGGTCCGTACACTCGTGACAGTGCAAATGAGGCACTTAGTGAGTCCAGAGATAGGTAAACAAGACATCATTTTCTGGAATATCATTGAAACAGAGATTCTAAGAGAACAAGGCTTGTTCCTGAAGGAGGCTGCTTTCCGCATCATGTTTTCTCCAATCTAGTGCAAAACCAACAAAAAACAGAATAAAGAACAAAAATGATGACAATTTGACTGAGAGGTTTCTCACTCTAAGGATTTTCATGTATATTGTGTATTATATACACTCAGTATAACTCTGGAAAGCACAACGTAGGTGAACAGGTAGGAACCCTTTCTGTGAACTGCAGTGTTCTCTCAGAGCATCAGATGGCTTCCAACCATTAGAAACCCGTCAGTATTACTAGACTCCTTAAAGAAACTGGTCTAGTTTTAAGGTTTTGGGGACTTTTGTAGAAACCACCTCAGCACATTGCTGAAAAACTCCTACAAAGTCCCTAAGGCTCTGCATTTCTCCATTGAAGTTTCTGTATGGTAAACTGATAGTCCTAAGGTAATTGCTACATGTATTCTGAAAACAGACTGAATTCCAACTGCCATAGAATACAGAAGGGTGATAATGACATTACAATTGATTGTGAAAAAGCCAGAGGTAAATCAAGCACAGACAAGACTGACAGCAAACTCTGGGATATGTCTGTCAATATACAACTCTTACATATACAGTGCATTGAGAAAACATTTTCTAAAAAATAATATACACTTAAAGCTATTCTGATAAACATGCATTATTGTCCCTAGAGAAAGAAAAGGCAAAATGAAACAAAACAAAACCACAAACAAAAAAACAAAACCCCAAGCATAGCAAAAGTTTAGAAAACAAAAAATTAGGGAGAAAATAATGCAAGACATTTGTGGTGTTTGGTGGCATTTACTTTATGAACTTTTCAGGGTTTCAAGGGTTAGGTTTCTCTGATCAGTATGTGCTTACTGTACCTTCCAGGACTGGAGTTTCTGATGGTCAAGTGTACTCAGTTCGTATCAATTGTGCCAACATCTAGATTCAGTAAGCAAGTGACCTAACTGCTTTTTGTGCTCTAACTAAATAAAATAAGGGATTAGTATTTGAATTCAAAACAGGAGTGTGCTTTTAAAGTCAAGCTGATCATCATTGTCACTTGCTGTACTTTGACTTTCATCATGGAGCAGTCTTGGACCTCCCAGACTGGAACCCTTGTTAATAAAGTTAAACCAGGAGACTCACTGTAAGTGTTAGTAGACAGTCAGTTCACAGTTCTAGCCTGTCTAAAGTAACCTCTTCCTGAAACACACACGGTCAGGCTTTCAGGTCCTTAACACTAACTTTATCATTCTACAAATCTTCTCTGGTTGCATTACATCTTTTGGTAATATAGATATGGATATAGATACAGGGCCTTCCAACCCTAAACAGGGCATTAGTTTGGGATTCAGATGTCTCCAAACCATGATCACTCAAGGAGTGTTGGAAAGCAGGTTTAATGCCTTTGCTGGCTATGATCTGTCAGCCACCACACAATTTTGCTCTATATAGCTGAAAGCAGTGTGTACTACACCTCTAAATCTTGAGCCTACACTTGAAGCTCAGAAATATTTACCATTTTTGTGGTTCTGTTCAGATCCAGATTGCCACAGAGAATTATGGCCCCAGCCCCTCAAACGGAGCAAAGCAGTACCACATGGTGTTTGAGAACTGGTGTACCAAACCAAGCTTGTGCTCTTCTGAGTCTAAACTCTGTGTCCAGACAGAGACCACCTGGTATTTCCCTTAGACCACCAGTTCCCAAACTAGAAATGGTGTTTCTGGAAGTGTGACTGCAAGTGCTGTTACAAATCCAGTCACAAGGATAATTTGAGAACTGCTGTCTTAAATATCATTTGATAACATGTTTAAATGAAATGTGAAAAATGTGAATTAATATAGCACTATTAAGATGGTTCTGAACCCCTCAGAGACAGTTCCCTTACTGTGGAGGAAATATGCTGAGGTCAAAGGATAATTTTTCACTTCATACTGCCAGTGTATACCAAAGCAGATAGTCTCCTGTATGGGTACAAGGCTTTGTATTTTTCTCCTCTCTTTTGAAATATTTATTTGTTGGTAGTGTTGTTTATTTGTTTGTTTGTTTGTTTTTAAAGCAGGGAGTGGAATTTGCTCTCCAGTCTGAAATTGAAACAAACTTGACTAATACCTGCCCCAGACCCCCAAACTACCCAAAATGCTGCAATTTGCATACAAACGGAAAATGCTAGATTTTCATGTCATGTACTCTCCGCTGCACGACCCTCTCTCAAAAGCAGATGGGGAAAGAAACTTGAGACTCTTTTTATCTTTTTTTCAGCATAGCATGCTGCAATACATTTGTACAGTTTTACTGTATCTGCCTTCTGAGTATTTGGTCCTTTAGCTTTATAATAATCACCTGGTTATTTCCTTGTAGTTCCACTGTACTTTGGTATAGGACAGAAATTACCTCACACTGTTATGCTGATCTTTGCTTTATAAGGATTTCAGAAAAGAGGTAAGCTAACAAAGCTGATAAAGTCCTAGTGAAAATTCTATTGTCTCTTCTAGTGAGAGCTGAAGAAGCTGGCATGCAAACAAGAGGACATCTCCTCTCTTGACTTTGTATTTAGTTCAATGCCTACCTTGACGCCTAACGGAATGTGATTGCCATTTTTTTTCCCCAATAATATCTTTAAAATAAACTAGAGCAAACTCTCTTTCATTTATGTATAGGTTTTGGCCATGGCTCAGGAAAGCACTCAGGAATATTTCTGGATTCATTTCTCTTCAAGACAACAGGTAAACTCAAAATCTAAACTGACCAAAGGTCTCTCTTCATCCAGCTATAAGTTCATCTGGAAAGTTAATTCCCCTTCTGCTTTCTTCCTCCCTCTTCCTTCAAAGAAAAGGCATAGATAAAGCCGCCTGTCAGGGACGCTGGTGGTACCTCTGTGAGAACGTACTTAAGTGAGGGCAAAAATGCCAGACAGGCAGAAGAGTGAGAGACAAAATTGTGAGAAACAGCCCTGCAGACACCAAGGTCAGTGAAGAAGCAGATGTTCCAGGAACCAGAGCAGTTTCCCTTGCACCCTGTGGAGACCATTTTGGAGCAGGTGAGAAGTGTGAGGAGGAAGGGTTGACAGAGAGGAGCTGCATGGACTGACCACAATCACCATTCCTGATCCTCCTGTGCTCCCCACGGGTGGGGAGGAGGTAGAGGAGCTGGAAAGGACTGAAGCTGAGTCTGAAGAAAAGCAGAGGGAGAAGGTGATATTTTGTTTCCAACTTCCCAACTCTATTTTAACTTACAGTAAATCAAGAGAGGTTATGGAGTCTCCTTCTCTGGAGACATTCAAGACCCACCTGGACACATTCCTGTCCAATCTACTCTAGGTTAACCTGCTTTAGCAGGTGGGTTGGACTAGATGATCTCCAGAGGTCCCTTCTAACCCCAACCATTCTGCGATTCTGTGAAATGAGTTTTCCCCAGGTTGAGTAAGTTTGGTCCATGACAGTAACTGGTGATTTCCCTGTTCTTACCTCACCCCATGAGCTTTCTCATCTTATTTTGTCTGCCTGTCTTGTTGACCACGACAAGTACAAATAATTTCTATCACAGGAAGTACGTGGAACACTTTCTACACGGTTTCTGTACAATTTCTACCAGCTTCAAGGATTAAGAGTTAGGTCACTGTGAATGTATTCAGAAATCTTAGTTTAATGATGATACATTATCAAAAGAACATTTAAAGAAACTTTTCTCATGCTACTTAGAGACTGAAGTTTAAATATTTGTAACTGTTGAGGAGAGGGAAAGTTTATATACTTAACTCCTGGAAAGGTTTTCTGTTGCCAAAATAAGACTGCATTTAAGACTGGCCAGAGATATCAGCCATTGTGGTGACATGTTTTGGGAGACAATTCTTTAAATAATACTGGAGTGTGTCTGAGCAATATGAGAATCTAGTGCCACAGCTGAAGTTATTTTCAGAAAAAAGCTAGTGGGATCACTCTGCATGTCCTTTATCTGATTTGAGTGAAAAATCCTACAGAAAACTTGTTAGGATAATGGTGTTAAGTTTTCAGCACTGCAAGATGTTGCAGGTGATGATACAGTAATTACTGTGCAATGAGCACATTGAGAAAGAGTGTAACTTAAAATTATTTCATTGTTCCAATCGTTGATTTGAGAATGGAAAATATTCCCAGTACTCTTATAAACAGTGGACACATTGGCAAACTTTGTAGAAGAGCTCTTCTTTGTTGTGTGCCAACTTTACAACCCTACAGGAAGAGAAATTGTTTAACCACTGTAAAATGAACCACAGTTACCAGTGACAAATGTAAAAATTTACTTTATTTAGACACCTTTTTATTAACTGTTGCACAGGGTACCTTGCAGAATAAGATCATTGACATGTGAACTTATGAGATGAATGAAATGTAGTGCAGAAAGAATGGGATGTTAAAAAAAATATTTGAAAGGCATTTATCTTGCATTTCTATGGAAACATTTAACATTCAAAAAAAAAACGAAGATCTGGTGACTATCAGTGCATGTTGCTGAGTTTGTTTCCTCATAGGCTTCTAAAAGGGACCTGTTATTATAAGAAGGAGGCATTTTAGAAGAACCAGAATATTTGAGTCCACATACGTGTTTTCTTAATTTGATGGTGGTTTTATATGCAGTTCTTAAAATATATTTACAACTGAAGCTGATTGCAAGTTGTCAATGAAATGCTTGGTAAATTCTGTCAGAAACTGACCTATAGAAAGTGAGGATGAAACAGAGCAGACTTTTTTATGTCTAGAGTAAAATTTTTAGTTAGCAGGCTTACTTCAGTTAGCCAGTAATATGCAAGGCAGGGTACAGTGCATCTGATTGAGCAACAAGGGTCTGTCCCATGTGGTTCAGAAAAAGAAGTGTTCAATAACCTAAATATCAACTGACAACCGAAATGATCTAGTGTCTGATCCATTAGCTACTTTTGCCACAGAAATTGTTCTATTTAAAAACTTATATGCTTTGGATTACTTCTAATTTGCAAGCAAATCAGGAACGATTTTACAGTCTTATTTTGCTGAGGTTATGAAAACTATGTGTTGCCATACCAGCTTGGTTTTCGCGTATTTAATAATTCTTTAAATACAAAACACATAAAATTATTTCCAAGTTATAAACAGGTAGAAATGATCTCTGTGTGTGCTGGTTTGACTGAAAAGGAGTTCATTTTCTTCATGCAGTTAGAAACTTTTTTCATAGCTGGCATGGTCATTATTTGGCCTTAGTTTGAGAACGAGAGATAACACCCAGCACAGAGTGAATGTTTTAATTGCTCTGGCCTGAGAGCCAAGGACACTCTGAGCTCTGCCCACAGGTGTGAGGCAGCGAGGAAGGGGATGGACGGACAGAGCTGGGCGGACACCCAGACTGACTCATGAGAGTGTTCCAGCCCATCAGTGTCATGCTTCAGATTTAAAGAGAGTCGGGATCTTCAAATGGCCTTCATGTTCTCTTAGCTTTCTCTGCTGGTTTTGTCAGAGCTGTGGGAGTTCTGTTCGGGACTTTCTTTAGTTTGGTCTTTGCCATCCTGCCATTTTGCAGAGGCCTCTGGGCCTTTCTACCTTTTTCCTCCTTTCTCTCTCTGTGATCAGCTGTTCGGGACCAGGTATTGCTTCCTGGGACTGGTTGCTCAGTGTGGACAGAATTCATGAGGAACTGCATTGAGTGTCTTTTATTTTATATACTATTTCTATTATATATTTATATTTACTAGTAGTGTATTAGTATTTTGTCATTTTATTAAACTGTGTTTATCTCAATCCAAGTTCCTTCCTTCCCTTTCAATTCTTTCCCCTATTTCAGGGCAGGGTTTGTGAGCAGCTATCATGGTTGTATTGCCAGCTCAGGTCAAAACATGACAATGTGATAGTGTTCCGCAGATTAACAGCATCTCCTCTCCTGCCACGCTGCCATGATACTACCAGGCAGTATTAAAGTCCTGTGGGGGCCATGTGAGCAAACTTACAGCAGAATCTTGTAACCAAAAAAGTTCCTACCTCGCTACGATGGAAGCGTAACAAGTAAGCATGAGACATGATAGCAATCCATGCGGATGAAGGATTAAGGCAGTGCTAAGATCCTTCAGTTATACTTACCAGCTGTGTGCCTAAGTGGATGGCAAAGTCACAGTCTATCTACAGCCAAAGCAAGTTGGATGTTGCACAACCACATCCACACCACATAGTATATTCATGGGGTCCCACAGGCTCATACTAAAACTTTTAGGTTCCCAAATAAAACTCCATCTGCATTATGTAAGACGTCAGCTTCACTTAACATGTCAAATACCAGTAAATATTATTATCCACCTCCAGCAAGGGCTCTACTTGACCCTGACTGGGTTCACTGATCCCACACGGACTTTACAGCACAATCACAGAGCAAAATGAGGCCATCAGAGTCTCTGTGTTTCTGTCAATTGCTTATTTTTGTGTGCTCTCAGCCACAAGTAGAGTAGCAGGAAAAGTACAAACTGTGTTCAGTTCTCGAGGAAATAAGTGAACAAATGAAAGGACAAACACAAACAGAGAAAACTCACCTAGCAGAGAAACATGACAGTGATTGACAGCTACTTAGAGGATGAAACAGTGCAGCAAAAGCCATTAGTACTATATGTATGAGAATGACCTCCTACTTTTTTAAATGTTTTTTCTCATTTTTCTGTGATTTCTTACATTTCTTAGGATTATAGATAGCCATATATTTAACAGAATTTGAGATTAGTGAAATAGGATAACTGGATGGAGCTGTAGTATTTGGCAGATGAGACCGTTCTCTGTTTCAAAAACTCCGCAGCTGCTGAAGCAGAACAACTTCTCTATTTCCAAAACTGGCCTTGGAGGCTGTGGTGGGTTAAGGACTGGGGAGGCAGCTGAACCCACTCCCAGTCCTTCATTCACTCACTCACTCCCCCACAGCAGGATGGGGGAAGAGAATAGGAAGTGCAAATGGGAGAAAAACTTGCAGGTTGAGACAAAGCCAGCTCAATAAGTCTCAAAAAAATAAAAACCAAAACACACACCAAACAAAAAAAAACACAAAAAAACAAAAAAAAAAACCAAAAAAACCAAACAAAAAACAAAAAACAAAAAACAAAAAACAAAAAACAAAAAAACAAACAAACAAACAAAAACAACAAAAAAACCAAAGAAACCCGACCTGATGCCAATGAAATATCTCACCCCCCACTGATGCCTGGCCAGCCTCCGAGCAAGGGCTACTTTGGAAAAACTAAGCTCCTCACTTTTATTGCCAAGCATAGAATCATAGAAACATTCTGGTTGGAAGAGCCCCTCAGGATTGTCGAGTCCAACCATAACCCACCCCGGGCACTGCCCCATGTCCTGAGAACCTCATGTCCGTCTGTCCAACCCTCCAGGGATGGTGACTCCAGCACTGCCCTGGGCAGCCTGTTCCAACGCCCCACAGCCCTTTGGGGAAGAAATTGTTCCCCAGATCCAACCTCAACCTTCCCTGGCACAACTTGAGGCCGTTTCCTCTGCTCCTGGCGCTTGTTCCTGGGGAGAAGATACCAACACCCTCCACACTGCAGCCTCCTTTCAGGCAGCTGTAGAGAGCATGATATCGTAGGTTACAGAATATCCCTTTAGCCAATTCAGGTCAGCTGGCCTGGCTGTGTCCCCTCCCAAAATCTTGCTCACTCCCAGCCTACCAACCCTAGCAATAGCTACAGCTTTGGTGTCTTATCCACATTGCTTTGATCACAAATCTGAAATATGGCACCACACAAGCGGAGAGAATATTTTTTTAGTAGAACAACTTAAACATTCTTGTCCTTGCTTTCTCATTTTTAATTATACAGAGAAAATTGTTTTACTTGTTTAGAAATCCGAGAAATTGTAAATGTTTTCTTCATGTACTTGTAACTGCATTTTTATTTTTGCTTGTTTATGCAATCCTTTGCACTGATAATTGTGATGACTACTGGATTTGAAAAAAAAAAATAATGCTATGGTTATTTCTTAACAGTAGACAATGATTGGAGCATTAACTGTAATGTAGAGTTGTAAGATACAGATTGGTTATCTCCATACCAGTCCCATTTGGATTCATATACACATCAGCCTTTAGGTGTACAATTTATTCAGACTCCAACAGTGCTTATTTGTCTCAAAAAAGCAACTGCCAATTACTTTATATACTCACAAAGAATTGTCCAGTAAGTTCCAGCAGCTGGTTGAGAAGACCTTCTATTGTCTCTAGACAGTCCAAACACTGCTCAATGAGAATGATATTTTTGGGGTTGTTTTGTTGTGGGTTTGTTTGTTTGTTTGTTGTTTTTACCTAGCTATGTGAGGTGCACAAGTAATGGGGACATTGAGATTATCCTGTGTTAATACATTTTGTTAGTGTTGCTTTACCTGAAAAAGAAAAGGAAACAGATGTCTGATCTCCTAATGTTCAAAATAGGAGCATGAATTAGTGTTTTGCTCTGTGAGAGATTTCTGGCAAAAAGGGAATCTTATTTCTAAGGCTGAGCAAAATGAAGACGGCTAACTCAAAACTGAATGCACATTTTTTTTTTTAAAATCGGGTCCTAAATTTTTATTTATTGCCCTACAGTGTCATTTAAAGAAATGCAACTGAGAACATGGCTTTCTGGTAAAGACATTTACACCACTTTAAATATATAAATTACTGCTGCCGTGTGATTCAGTACAACACATGCTAGAGACTAATCAAAGACATAAAGCCATTATTGTTTGCTGAAGTTTTTAAGCTCATGCCTAAAGCCAAGCAGATTCCAGAGTGCTTCATAAAACACATTTGGGCTTTGTGCTCCACTGCTTTGAAGAATGGAGAACATAATCAAACAAATGATGTGAGAGAAATCTTTTTTTCAGCCTCCTTTCCTTTGTGACTGAGACGAGAACCTGACATCTTCCTGGTATCAGTCCCCCACAAATCAGGAAGTAGAACTGTGACAAGGGCGACAGCTGCTGCCGACAAGAGCACAAGAACACCTACCTGTTGTGTGCCTCAATGACCCAACCCAGGCTGTTGCAAGTCAAGAACTGAAAAATAAAGCAAAACCAAAAACAAAAAAACAACACAACTTTATACATATATATCTTATTTTTCATATAATTTTGATTCAGTTGAAAATCCGGTAAATAGAGTTCATCCATTCAAATTCTTCATGTTTTTTCTATCTTATTAGCTCCATGGCCCAGACAAATGGTAAATGCTTGTAATATTGTTGTATTTTAAGAGTATGCTGGAGACTGGAAATGCATTGAACAGACTGTTCAAGAAACTGTATTGTTCTTGTTCATTATCATTAGTGGCCCACGTATTTTGATTCTTATGAGGTAATGACACATAATAACAAAGGTTATTTTCAAATCTTACTACAGATCTTTTACTCAGCTCATTTCTATGGGACATAACCACATCTATTGAGATAATGCACCAGATGTTATTCAGAGAATGACTATCAATTTGAACCAATATCTGTAAAATAATCTATTTTCCAAATGCAAATTGCTTTCTCTACATGCTCTTTTTTTTTCCAGCATAACCACCCTGTAAAACTCTGCCTTTCTGGTGTATAACTCCTTGACACTGCAAAGGATCAACTGAGAATTTCACTGGTACCTGCCCGTTCCCTTTTCGGTCCATGACGAATTTCTTTTATACACTCTTGTGAACATGTATTTTACTTCTGCAAACATTCGTAAAGGGAAAGTACACAGATTCTAATCAGGATCTCTTACACCTTGAATACAGAATTGCTTTAACTTACTATAAGTCTGTCCTTTGTACTAGACATCAGAACTTCATTTGACTCCATTGCCCTTCCAGAAACTTGCCCAAAAGTGGGTCTTGCTCTTTTACATGCACCACAGAAAACACATCGAAGAGCCTTCTAGTCATTTCAACACTTCTTCTGTCCTCCATCATTAGTTCAAATACATTTCAGACTCTGAGCTCTCTGAAATACAGGGTTTTTTTTTGTGTTAATACCTTGCCTAATCTGGAAGGGACTCAATTCTGACCACTCAGAACACAACACAGCTAGATTTTACTTATGTGACAACACTAAAATCAGATAGGGATAGGCACTTGATAGAAGATGCATGGCTTCTGTATTTAAACATGAACACACTAAAAGTTACCTCCATTCTCTACAAATATGCTGAAGCATTAGGCTAGTGCTTCTCACACTGCTTGTGAACCTCGTGCTTGTGGGAGGCCTCCATTCCAGTTCCACCGTATCAGCTTCTGGAGGTACATATTGAACCTGTTCCACAGGACATTCCTTCTGATATTGAGCTACCACAGACACATTTTCCCTAAGAAAAACAAGCATTTAATGCATAAGACTCTCCACCACAATGCAATGCATCTCTTCCTTTACCTTTTTCTCTCTAATTATCTTTTTGTTTTCTTGAATGTAAGAAAGTCTTTTCTGATTTTCTGAAGTCCAGCCAGCAAGAAAAAGTGAATACCTGAGTACATCAGAGTTTACTTTAAAAATGCCAAGCCCATATTTTTGCCTGCATGGCCACTGGCTATGGGAACATAGAGAAAATATGTCTTCGCTTAAAAAACAGAGCAAAAAAAAAAAAAAAAGTCAGTAACAATATTGTAACACATTATTATTGCCATTGTCCCATGAATATGGAAGAAATTACATTGTTTTCTGTTGTCCACTTAAGTTCTAATGTCAACGTTGGGAAGGCTTTAAAGAAGTCATCTGATTTCACCTATCAAGCTGTGTGACAGCAGTCATCATTCACTCTACATCTTAAGGAGAATTTACAGTTATAAACAACGTCTATCACAGTAGAGCCGTTAAACACCTCTGTTCATTAAAAGACACAATTTGTGGTTCAGGCTGCTGTGTGTTTTTGCAGTACGAGAAGACAACCTTGTAGTACTCTACCTAGCACAAACAATAACTGTGAAGGTTCTACAGAACAGATTAAATCTTCCAAGAACAGGGGTCAGTAAATAGCCCACACTAGAGGCATTCATGCCTCAACATCACAAGTGCTATAGTATTGTATCCCTTCTAGATATGTATGTCTAGCTGTGTCCAGTGAGTTCCTGTGAGCTCACAGGTCCTGCAATTAATATCTTCTGAAAACAGCAAATACAAGGCTATCCTATCTCAGAAGATTGGTGTTTTAGTGATAGCAAGACTCTGAAAAATAAACACTTTAAGTTTGTCCTCTTCTGACAAAGGATAAGGCAAGTAAGTATGTAATCGTTGTTAATGCTGTATTTCTTTGGTCTAGTTTTTTGGGAGAAATTAAAGAGATTCTACAGTACTAGATCATTCATTGCCATTGAAATGTTGGGAAATGTTAAAAATAATCTCCTCTGCAAGAAAATAAAGATTAAGTGGATATAATTTTATTCAAATGAATCATATCTCCATTAAAGAAAAAAATGTATAGTTCAAAATATGTTGGTGGTGGACAACAAGCTGCATATGAGTCAGCAGTGTGCTGCTGCAGCAACAAAGGCAAATTGAATCCTGGGCTGCATCTGCAGGGATGTTACTAAGAGAGCCAGAGATGTGATCATCCCATTCTACTCGTCATTTGTCAGGCTGCACCTGGAGTACTGTGTCCAGTTCTGGTCCCTACAATTCATGAAAAAAGCAGACAGATGGGAGAGGGTCCAAAGGAGGTCCACGGAGATGATCATAGAACCATAGAATAGTTTGGGTCGGAAGGGACCTTCAGAGCTCATCTAGTCCAACCCCCAGTGCCATGAGCAGGGACATCTTCACCAGCTCAGGCTGCTCAGAGCCCCGTCCAGCCTGGCCTGGGATGTCTCCAGGGATGGTTCATCCACCACCTCTCCGGCCAACCTGGGCCAGGCTCTCACCACCCTCATTATAAAAAGTTTCTTTCTCATGTCTGGTCTGAATCTCTTCCAGTTTAAAACCATCATCCCTTGTCCTATTGCAACAGGCCCTGCTGAAAAGTCTGTCCCCATCTTTCTTATCTGTCCCTTTTAAGTATGGGAAGGCCACACTAAGGTCTCCCCAGCCTCTCTCTTCTGCAGCTGGACACCCCAACTCTCCTCCCAGCAGAGCTGTTCCAGCCTCGCATCATTTCTGTGGCTCCTCTGGACCAACACGTCCATGTCTGTCCTGTGCTGAGGGCTCCAGAGCTGGATGCAGATCAAAGGACTGGAGAAACTGCCTTGTGAGGAAATACTGAAGGAGTTAGGTCTTTTCTCCCTGGAGAAGAGAAGGCTTGGGGAGACCTTGTCATAGTGTCCCAGTACTCATAGGGTGGCTACAAAGAGTAGTTGCGCTGGGAGAAGTTTCATGTCATTCACTGGAATAACGTCCCCAGGGCCATAGTGGAGTCCCCATTGCTGGAGGTTTTCAAGATGTAATTGGATAGGGTGTTAGATAATCTTATCTATGGTCACTTTTCCACAAAAGGTTGGACCAGATGATATTTTGAGATCCCTTCCAATCTGGTCTGTTCTATGATTCCATATTTCTCAGATATGTGTATAAAGCAAAATTCTAAACACAACATGTTTGTTTCCATAATGAGCAAATCCAGGACTTGTTTAGATATACAGTTCAATTTATAGATGCAAATAGTAACTAGAAATGAAACCCAGGAATATATGACACATTGTTTTCAAAGCAAAATAAGAATACCGGACATAGGAAATTAAGCATTCCCTATGTTTTCTAGCTGAATATGCGAATTTTACATTCAAATCAGACTCCTAAAAAAAACTCAGCTAAGCAAAAACTCTAAGAACATAAGCAATCCAAAGTTTAAGACTTTTTGCTCTAACTTTAATTACTTTGCCATGATTTCATTTAAGGGCAAGGCACTTTAGTAGGTTATCATTTTGCCCCTCCCACCTGTTTCAAAAGTCAAGTACAATTTCCCCTGACGAAACATGTAGTGGATGGAATTTTTAGATGGAGAATTTACAGCAGAGTAGCATGCAGAGAATTCATTAGAGCTAGGAGAGGGAAGGTACTTCAAGAAGGTGACAGTATTGTTTGCATAATAGGTTTTCCCGTTGCAAACTAAGGGTAACTGCTGAACTGGCTTAACAAATTACATGCATTTTTCAGTAGCTAAAGAGAAGCATGCAGCAGGTTCTAGAAGAAAAAGCCTGATTAAATGAAGTAAAAAACCAAAATGTTATGGGATAATCTGTCAAAGAGTACATTTACCAACATAGATATACACTGCTATTTAACACAGATTTACAGGATAAAGGAACCTAAAGAGCTGTAATTCAAGACCACAAGGCTGGAGGAATGGTTCTGTACAGCTCCTTGGTTAACCTTGATCACAAGTTTGGATTTAACATTTTCAGTGGGTGGTATAATTTCCCGCCCCGTTTGAGTACAGTTTTTTCCATTGTTTGTTACTTCAGTGTTCTGCCTCATGATGAGATCTTGTAATGTTACATTATAAGGCCATAGATTATTAAAACCATTAAACAAAAGGCATCATAGTCCTCTACAGCCCTTCAACTCTGCTTCAGGACTATTTTGAGTGCTAAGAGGGAGCTATGGTGGCAGGTAGCTCTTGGAATTGCCCACGGTGGAAGATCTGTGTTGTTAGTTGAAGGCAACTTTTTTTAACCTTTAGCTATTGGGCATTTATATACAAGTTAATGATATCACAATACACTTGCTAGATTTAAAGTGGGAAAGGGCCAGAGGAGGTGATACTAGTCAAGGAAACAAAATTGTGCTGCTCCCTAGATTAAAGAAGCTGGCAGGGAGAGGAAGGGACCACAGTGAAATAAAGATCAGACGATGTCCATTGTACAGCTGGGTATTATGACATGAAAACTGCACCTAATTGTGAAGGGTCTGAGCCAAGGCCTGGTGGAGTCAACCTCTTCTCTTTTACTGGGGGGGAGGGAGAGGTGGTCAGACTCTAAATTCTCCATGGCTGATTTAAGCTGCCTTTGGTGTGAAGCGGTTGCAGAAGCAAGTTCAGCCTAAGACATCATTAGGGTTAGCAAGAAACCTAAAGAGAAGAGCAGAAAAATATTAGCATATCAGCAAGTCCCTTTTTGTACACACACACACACGCACATAGAGGTTCATTTGATGTTGCCACTGTTTGCAGTAACAAATATGATATTGCTGCCCATGTACACCTTGGCACTGTTGATCCACCCCACTCACCCACTATGTCTCTTTGTCTTTTCTCTAGGATTTTATCAGTGCTAGGAAATGGACAGTGCTCTAATTGAGTGTCTTGAATTCAAAAGTCTGTTTGATAGTCATTGTAGGCTTGAGGTACAGCAGTCTTTGTTAAGAAACACAGTGATCTGTACATAAACAGGCTGACCTTTGTAACTGGCATTTCGTCAGGATGGACCGAAGGCGGGAGAGGGAGCGAAGAGAGGGAGAGGAGCCTGTGCTACTTGTTGCTGTAAGAGAAAGTGTGTTCTGAGGCAAAGAAGCAAGATGGTATGCCTTTCATTTTTATAACTGCATAATGAATCATGCATATTTAACAGCCACTACACTTGAAGTGGACTCTACATTTTTTCTTTACTAGCCATAACATCCTTCCTTCACTCCTTTTCTTTCCTCCTCTCTGAAGAAAAAGACAATAAAAACCAAAGCAGACTTAATAACTGCTGAGATCAGATCGCTGCGCAATTCTTTAGCATAGAAATGTTTAAACATTTTTACAGGAACAAACCAATGCGATGCCAGAGGAATCTTGGGTTTCTGCAGTTGCTGAACCTCCCACAAAAGATTCTGGAAACATGAAACTGCCCGACTGGCAAATGTACATCAAGACTACACACTGGTGCTTAGGGAGATAATGGAGAGAAGACAAAAACCTTCTTGATCAAAAATCTCAACAGAAATGACGGTCTGTTTTGCAGACCGCATATAACACAAAGGACAGGAGCTGGTGTAGTATTGGTGCTCATTCCGTATTGTCCAACACACACATCACAAATAGTCTACATGGTCACTGTGCTGACTGATCCTGGGAAGCACAGTGTGAACACGGCCAGGCTACCTTACCCACGGGCAGGGATGCCAGAGCTTCTTGTTCATCTACAGGCTGCTCCCTGACACTGACTGGCTTTCAGTTTACTGGTGCCAAGCTCTCAGCCTAACTATACATAGGGAAATACGTTTTTATTAGCCGTAAAGGCGCCTGTCTGCTTACAGCACATATATAGAAGAGGGACCGGGGCGGGAGGGAGGGTAACCAAGCTCCATAAATGTTGGTGCTTCCTCCTCCTCCCGCACACACCTTGAAATTCAGTACACACTCTGGAGCCACTATGGGAGATTTTTCCACCGAGCTTGCTCGTGATTTCCATACAGAGGGCCTGGAAGTGCCGGCAAGGGGGGAGTGAAGGGGGAATGAAGGTGGGATGCTTCGCTTATCGAGGGCAGGGAGGGGGCACGGATGATTAGCAGGCACATTCCGCCCAACCCTCTCCCCCCGCCTCGCCGATGTTTCTCGCCGCGATGTCCGCCTCCCCGCGGCGCCCCGAGCAACCGCTTCCCGACGCAACAAGGGCCCCCGGCGCCTCCTTTCCCTGTCGGGGACGGGCAGGGGACCCCGGCCGAGCCGGGGAGGATGGGGCGGCCACAGCCGGGCGAGCAGGGAGAAAGAGAGGGGAAAAAAAAAAAAAAAAAAGAAAAAAAAACGGGGGAAGATCCGAAACAAAGGCTTGGCCGAGCGTAGGGGGAGCGGCTGGGAGCAGGGGTGCTCTTACCCGGTCGATACCGCCGCCGTGGCTCGCTGGATTGCGGTGAAGGAGGAGGAGCGGCTGCCGCGCCGCCCAGCAGCCGGCCCGGGGGCTGATCCCGCCGCACCGGCCCCCCCGGCCGTGCCCCGCTCCCCCGGGCTGCCCCCAGCCGCGTGGTGTCCCCCCGCACCCCCCGCCTGTGTCGCTGCCCGCGGCGCAGCGGCAGAGCTTGAGCCGCCCGCCTCCCGCTCCGCGGGTCCCCGCGCAGGCAGCGCCTCCCGCTCTCCCGCCTTCGGTCTCCCCGGGGGCGCCTGGCGAAGTCCCGCAAAGCCCGAGCCGGGCGCGGGGAGCCCTGCGCAGCCCCCTCCCCAGCGCCCAGCCCGCCCCTCTGCAGCAGCTGGCGGGATGAGAGCCCCTCTCGCCCCTCTCCGCACCACCTCGCCTCGCTGCAGCCTCCCACTGCTCGGTGCGGTCTTGTCTTTGCTCCGCCTGGCTTGGCAAGACCCCTCTCCTCCTGCCCGCTGTTGAGATACCACGGCTTGTTATTCCATCCGTGAGGATCACTACCATCACCACCAAAAAAACCCACCCCAACCCCAGCAAATCCTATCCCTCCCCGCAACTCCTCTTGCTATTCGGATTTCCTTCCCTCTTTCCTCCTCCTCCCCCCACTTCCCCCCACCCCCCTTTCTTTGGGTCTTGAGCATCTCTCTCCCGTACACACACACACACACACACACACAGAGGCACGCACGGTGTGAATGGTTTGTTACACTCGCTACTGTTGCCACACAGAACTGCCGATGGTTTCCAAAGTCTCGCCACCGTGCAAAGCCCTCTTCTAGCTTGCAGCCGAAGATCATGGACTATATGTTTGGAGTCGGGATGCATTTTGCCCACAGCCGCTTCGCTTTCTGCAGTTTCACCCGGTGAGTAGGTTTTACTTCACGTTCAGATTGCTTGTTTTCAACATAAAGGACACTTTAAAAAAATTTAAAAAGCAAAGCAGCCCCTCAGTCGCCTAGCCTTGCTTCTGAACCTTTCAGTAGCCTGTCTGGCTCCACTTTCTGTACTCGAAGAAATCACGAAGCACCAACCCCGTTTGCCCACATCCATTCCGTACGTTACCGCCGCTCTCGGCGCTAAGTTGCCACCCGCGCCGCAGTCTTTACCATTCCGCTGCTTATTCATCACATTTTATTAATGTTTCCATCAGGCGCTGTACCTGCTACATTTGCTAGTTTAACCCTTGCAATACAGCCGCTCGCATGGGTGCTGGAAGGGCTGAGGGTTTCTCCCTGTGTTAGGAGAACGGACGGCAATCGCTGGTGGTTGAGTCGTGAGCCTGTCAAGCAGGAGTGTCAGTAAGTCTGCGTGGGGAGATAAGCTGGAAAAGTTCATTACTCTTTCTGTTCCCCTTAAGAAGCTTGCATCGGATTTACGATGGGGAAGGAGTCTCCAGAAGGGATAGAAAATGATTTTCACACCTAATCAAATCTGTCCTGTCGCTTGTGCTGGAAGGTGACAGCGCGTCGGGGTATGCGGGCGGCGAGAGCCGGGCGGGTCGCGGCTCCTGCCTGCTCCTGCCCGCTCCTGCCTGCTCCTGCCCGGTCCTGCCCGCTCCTGCCCGCTCCTGCCCGCTTCTGCCCGCTTCTGCCCGCTCCTGCCCGCTTCTGCCCGCTCCTGCCCGTCCGCTGCCTGCTCCTGGCCGCTCCTGCCCGTCCGCTGCCTGCTGTCTCTTCACGCCCTTCCCGCATTTCTGGATCCCATCGCACCTCCTGAAATACCTATATTTTTGCTGGCCTTGAGGAGCGCAGTAAGGCTCATCTTCGCAACACGTACACTCACTTCTATATCCACCTACAGCGTTTTGAACCATAGAATATCTTTTGAATCAA
The DNA here is from genome assembly GCF_037038585.1 of Patagioenas fasciata. Lineage (NCBI taxonomy): Eukaryota > Metazoa > Chordata > Aves > Columbiformes > Columbidae > Patagioenas > Patagioenas fasciata. The sequence goes on along the minus strand of NC_092525.1, from coordinate 40,775,345 downwards.
GTAGGGGCTTCTTTACTTTGAATGAAAAATAGAGGACCAAGGGAAAGAAATACTTTTTGTTAAAAGGACAAGTGCCTTCAGAGTGCTATTTGTGGCTAATACTTCCAATATTTCTGTGTCTCTAATTAGCGACAGAGATCCACCCACGTTCAATAGCAGAAGGTAGGGAGGGAACATGTTACTTCAAATGGGGAGGTATCGACCGGGTTCCATTTAAATGCCATTTGGTGTGCAGGAAAAGTGTATGTGTGTGTGTGTGTATGTATGTGTGCGTGTGTGTGTGTGTGCAGTCATGTCTCCAGAGCAGTACATGTACAGATCACAAGGAAGGTGCCTAAAGCTTGCAAGAAGGTAGAGATGCCAGTGAGAAATACCCGAAATCTGAATGTGTTTCTTGGTGGAAGGCAGACGATAGGAAAGATCAATGCCCCCTTCAATACCGTGCACACCCGGGAATGCTCCTCAGCCCTCCTCCTCTTCCCCCCCCCACCGCTGCTCCCCCCCCCGCCTCCAAATTGCTGGCTGATGTCGGGAAATGGGGAGTGAAAAATCCCTTCTAGCGTGGGATCCAAAATTCATCCTTTCTCTAGTTGCTCTCTTCTCCCGGCAGCTCGAACCGCCCCATGTCTCCTTCTCTCCTTACAGCCAAGTGTTCTCCCCCCCCGGAGTCTCTCGTCCAGGAGATTCTCCCGTTACCTCCATTGCCGACCTGCCCGGGCACCCTCCGCCGCGCACACCTCCCCCTGCCCCGGGGCGGGGGTAATTAACCAAATCCCGGCCTTTTCTCCTCAATTACCTGCCTCTGACACTGCTACTACTGGGATCCCCCCGCACTAGGCTGCTCATGAAAGTTTCCGCCCTTGCCTTCCTGGGTACAGAGGATTGGTCTGTGCGTTCCCAAAGCTCTACCTGATTTTTAATCCTTAAAAAAAAAAAAAAAAACAAGCAAACAAAACCTAAACAAACATAACCTTGGAAAACAAAAACAAACAAACAACAACCAACCGAAAAAACAAACCAAAAAACCCCAGGAGGTCCTGAGGGATTAACTCGATGTGGAAATAGCTCAGCCGGTGAGCATCGCTTCACCGTGCTGGTTAAATGATAGCGCTCTGCAGAAGAGATTTATATGCCCATCAGGAGGATATTTCCCAGGTTTAAGAGCACTCTGTATTCCCTCTGTGCCGATGGGGGTGGGAGATGGTAGGACACAGGATGAGGACAGTGGAGTTGTTTAGATCACAGTCGCAGTGATGGATGGCAGTAAAACGGTGCCTGTGCAGTAAAACTGACACAGGTTGGACCGGGTGGCGTTTCTATACCTAGTAAAAAAGGGAGGGGGTGTGGGGGGGTGGGCAGGGAGAGTGTCGCGCATCCGAAACCCTTTGCATATAAACATCAAATAAATGAATGCAATTAATGTAGGCTTAATGGGTGGCTGCAACAAGCAGACTTGAGGTATGCCTAACAGAGAAGGTTCCCATTAGCCTTGATGGTTCATTTCCAGCGTTCAGCCCTCCCAGACCCTCTTCTCACATCGGGCTGGATGACTCAGAAAAACATCGGAATGCCAGGCAGCAGCCTGGCTTTTTCTGACTTTGCTTTGGTTGGTTCTTTTGCTTTTTGTGCAAAAGACTGGTGGTGTGGAAATAACTCCCAAGCCGGTGGCCTATTCTGGAAGGAATGGTCCCAAACAGCCCTCTCTTCCCTTCGTTTAGGTGTCCACTGTCCTTGCTTGTCCACATCTGGCTTCACTAGCAAGGATTCCCTCCACCTACTGTGGTGCCTTCATCTCCCCTGGAGCTGCGTGGTTCCCTTTTGGCCGGGAGTTAATTTCCTAATTTCAAATATTGCCTGTAGCACCCAGGGAGGGGGCTGTGGCAGACAAAACACCTGGAAAGATGCAGGTCAGTGTCCAGCCTGCCTGGTCACCCAGACTTACCCCTGCTCTGATCCTTCAAGTTGTGCGTGTCCCCTGGGTGAGGTACCGAGGGGAAGGCGGGGGGAGGAGGAGCGGGGGGCACTCCGGCACCCCCGGCCCCTCACCAGCCTCAGCAGCTTCTCCCACTTCGTAGGGGGAGGAGAAATCCAGTCCTCAAGGGAGCAGGTGATGCTCCGCTCCAGCCCCATCCCAGCGGGCTTGCCAAGGCTGTGGGGAGGGACACTTGGCTGTGAAGAGTTAACGGAGGGTTGCAGGGTGCTCCAAGCATGAGTCCTGTGTGCACCTCACAGCTGCAGCAGCCAATCCCGGGCAACAGAACCATGAACTAGATGTAGCATGGTGTAAAAAGCAAGGTAAAGAAAATAGGGTGTAAACTGTCACGGTGTATTGGAAGACAGGAGAGCTGCTTTTCTGGGCTGCGATTGCTGTGCTACTTAGCATCATGCATTTAAAAAGGTAAGGGATTTATTACCAGCAATCTGTCTCGTGGTTGACTTGGAATCCAAGTGTATTTTCTGTGTACCTTCCATTAAGTGTCAAATTTTGCAGAACAGAGAGTGGGAAGAAGCTAGAATACGGTATGATTTACTGTTTGGGAATTTTTTTGAAAGACTGCACAGTCTCAGGTTGTAACAATTTCTTTTGGAGATTAGGCAAGTAGATGCATGTGAAGTAAAGTGAATTCATGACTGGCAGAAAAATGTAATGTATGTGATAAGTGAAGCATCAAAATCTGTCATGGATCCATATCAAATGAAGGCCATTGTGAGATAGACCTGATTTGGAAAAAAAAAATATAGAGAGTGATTAAGAGACACGTATCTGACAAGCAAGTCTGACAGAAGAAACAAAAATAACTTATTTCTTAGAAAAGCCCACGTCTAACTTTATTTAAATATGGCATCACGAAAGAATGCTATAAAAAGAAGTGAAGTCAAAACCTTAGAGAGTCTGTATTTTCCAAGATGAGTGACTGACACATTAACCATGCAGAGATAAAGCTAGAGTGGCCCTACTTACATTTACAGGATATAAGAAATAACTTCAGAGGAGCAATCCATTTAGATATCAGGCTTTACAGACTGCTGCCAATGCTCAGCTCCAACCGTACAAGGAGTTACTCATTTTAAATAGGTGCTATATCAGCTTTACCGTAACACCCAGCTTTGAGAATAGAAACATTTGACTTTTATCTCTTCCCATCTAAGCGTAGCAACAGAACCAGAGTCTTAGATGCCATTGCAGTGCTGCCTAATTATCAGTTACATAAAAAAACTGCCTACAAATTCTAGTCTTCAACCACTTTTCCTCTCTGAATCATGTACATAATTTAAGTGGAGGAGAAAACAAAAAAAACGGAAAATATGTTATGTTTTCAGTAAGTTAATCCACCTCCAGCAAGAGCGAACCTCCCCACCAGACGCTGAGTTCACCAGAGTTGCCGTGTTTGGGGTGATTGTTCATGAAATGCTGAAACACTGTGAGTGAAAACGTTAACGAGGAAACACGAAAACAAGCAGCTGAACATTTTACAGATCGTGCTGCAGAAGGCAGCATTTGTACAGCAAACCAACAAAACAACTTGAAGATTGTCTCATCCTTACCCATTTTTTCTACTACTGTCTGAATGCTACTGTGGAGAATTAATTACAGATGTCTACTCATTGTTTACACCAATGTGTGTCTGAAAAGTTATTTCTTTAGTCACACAGAGTGCAGTGACTTTTCACTCCTCTCAACTCCAGGTAGAGACCATGATTTGTGGGACTAAAATTGGTTTACTTCATTTGGATTGATCTGAAATTTAGTACTCATACCTGACTATGATCAGTCTAAGAAATTTTTTGCTTGAGATTTCAACAGAAAAATGCACCACCAATTGAAAAGCTCTTTTTTTTACCAGCAAACTTTCATCTTCAGCAATTTTTGAAAATCTGAATGGAAAATTGGAAGATCAATTGATTTGTCTAAGTTTGTGTTTAGAAGAAAAAAGGAGTAGTGGGAAGCATTACATGGCATTTTCTGGAAACATTGTTTTCTAATTGTCATATACACCTAGTGCAGCCCTTCCTTATTCGTCCCAAATCTTCATCTCTCCTCGAAGTCAGAAGTAGACATTAATTTTTATTTTATTTTATTTTATTTTTCTGCTCCTGAAACACTACTAATCTTATATGAGAGTAAATCATCAGAAATACATTTTGACAAATCAAACCAACACTCTTTCAGAAAGGATGTGTTAAAGAAACTGTCCTGTTAGACTGCTGCAGGCAGTAACTTACAGTGAGGCGTTTTATGGGGAAGTTATCTTACTCTTCTTCATGTTCTCATCCGATACACTCATAAGAGAGGGTATTTTTTAAAAATAAAATTGCAATCACATTCTGTTCATAGCATTGTTTTCCTGTTGTTCAATATGTCTACTGCTAGTGAGGGCCTGATCTTGTACAATTAAAGGAGATCAGAGCATTGCTATTAACTTCACTGAAAGCAAGATCAATTTCCAAGATAATAATTTGGAACCAAAATGAACTTCAGTTTAAGAAAAAAGTGGTGAGCATCATGAAATTACACGCTGCATACTGAGCAGTGGAAGGTTTTGCATAGCTTGAGTTAAACAGCATTAAAATACTAAAGAACTGAATGATTTTTAACCTGATCTTATGTTGTTTTAGGTCTCAGTGCTCTATCATCATTGATAAATCAACTTTTTTCTAGATGAAGTTGGGGAACATTAAGTGAGCTCCATTTCCTGCAGTGCCCCACTGAGCTACAGGCGTTCAGCACCTGGTGACTCAAGTCATCATGCTGCTGAAAACTGTCATGTGAATAATTTGGACCCCGACCTCTGAATTTAATCATTGATAGGTACCACATGGAGTGTGCATGTGTAAACACAGTTTGTGTATACATATGCATACATAGATATAATCGCATATGACACACACCACACCGTTCATCCCTCCACACGCGTGGTTCTGGAATTACTCTTTTGCCCTGGTTCAGCCCATGTGATGGATTCTTTAGCACAGTCTTTTTCCCATCTCCCGTTGAATGTCCCCATGTGTTCTGGGTGCCACAAAACCACCTGCCGATGGGAGGAAAAAAGGACACTCGGCCATGTCAAAGCTTTTCATGTTGAACTAATGAGTCTCTCACAAAGGCCACGGATTTTCTTCCACCTACAAAAGAAGATTGTCCGGGCAATATATACTGATAGCTAAATTTGGACTCTTAAAGTACAGTTGTTTCTCTTATAATTAGGTGGGATCCTAAGGCTCGTCAGTCAGATACCTTTACTGTAGCAGTCACATTAATGGTGATTAGAAAATTCTGCTAATTTGCAGTAACACCTTCACTACCACATCTACCAGCACTTGATTAATGAGAAAAGTGGTTTCTAAGCTATTTGTTACACATTGCCAAGTAAAGGACTTAAATCTAGGGAATGAGAGCACTACTCTATACCTTTAATCCCACATTATTCATGACTACCGAGAACTCTGTAGAGCTAGTTTAGCTCTTTCAGTACTTATAAATCTATTAGAAATAACAAAAACACCTGATTAATTGAAGGATGAACATGGATGACCGCTCCAAAGCCAACTGGGGTTATTAAAATCCATTATAAATAAGTTTCTTCTTAAATTGTTTTCCCCCTCTATTTGAAATCTCTGTTTCTAAGGAGGCTTAATATCACTGGTAAAAAATACTACTGCATGCTGAAAAATAGTACTGTGAATTGAGATGGCAGCCCAAGAGTATATTTTTAATTAGCTACTTTTCACCTAAACCATTATTGATCCCTGTTCAATGCTAGTTTGGAGGACAAGCAGAACAAATATTTATTACAACAAATTTTACCTTGGATGATTTTTTGTTTGTTTGTCCTTAATTTGCAGCCCCAAAAGTTAGAATTACTGTATTTCTAACAGGAAATTTTACATATGTGTAGTTTATAGATACATGTTTACTTCAGCATCATATCAGCACTTGTATTTACATATAGGAAAGATTTAAAAACAATGCAAGCAGGGTGTCAGCATTCAGCCTTCTGCTCTTCCATCCTGCACTGCTGGCTGATCTACAGGGCAGAGCTGATGCCCACCTCTTTTCCTTGAGAATATGTAAATGCTCTGAATTTCTTGGATTAATCACTTTATTCCTTAGTTTTGTACCAACATTTCTAACAAAGATGCTTGTTTATGTAAAGCAGCAAGGTTCATGCAAGTGGAGACTCATCCTGCTGCCAGTCTCTGGAGACTATGAATTTATTTTGCATACAGCCATTAGTTGGTGATGGCCATTAGTTGTTGATATTCTCTTTTTTAATCCCTGCTCCTGTGGGATATGAATCTGACTCATTGGCTTAAAAACTAAAAGCTGTAGTAACTAACTAAGTATCCGGTAAGCTATTTGTTAGCATACGTTTATTAGATTTATTCACATATATTGAAGAGGTAGTAGTGGTTATTTTGAAAGGTATTCTTATTTATAGATCAGATTAATTTCTTCATACTGGTTTGTCTTAGCTAGGCAGTCCAGAAAATTTCATTTTCCTCAGCCTTTCTGGAGAAAAGAAAAAAGAAGCTATAATAAAGAAAACCAATGACCCTCAGACTGCAGTGATGCGTAATCTCTAATAAACAGATGATGTGTCTCATATTCTGGACTGAAAAGATATTAGCTGTAAGTTAACACTTTTCAGCACTAGTTTGGCACCTTTCTGCTCAGTCAGAATGTGTTTTTCTGTGAGCTAGAACAAGAAGTAGTGATAATTTTGTACTAATGTGGTTTTAGACTATCATGTAGCTAAATTAAAACAGTAGGGAGACTGTAATTTGTGATGAGGATCTAAAGCCCGGACTTTCTCTTCTTGTAACACGCTGTTCACAAGAAAGACACCTTTTAGCAGAGAGACTTTTTTTCTTTCTTTGCAATTTCTTCTAAACTTGTAAAATATCAAGACCTACAAGGAAGCTTTGGTGTTATATTTATGTGAGATAGCAGGCTGCCCAGTACACATGACATAATTATTACTTGCACAATCAAACTTTGTGTATTATCCATCCTGAGATGCAATTAGGTCCAGACTGGCTTGCTGAGGCTTGAATCTTTGCTCAGCCAGCCATAAAGTCCCTGCTCTCACTATAAAAAAATAATAGCTGCAACATGAACATTTAAGAGGATCTGGCTGCTGCCCATTTAGTAGCTACAGGCTTAGAATGTTGCGGCAAAGGGACTTATGAAAAGTCATGCAACAGTTTACAGTAGGATCAAATGTAGAGCCATGGTCTCTTGAATCCTCTGTGAGTCCTGTCTAAAGAGCTTCCACAACAGGTAGCAAGTGGCTTCTGGCAGGAGGACAGTAGTGGTATAAGTTTATACTTTTTTTTTTTTTTACTGCTAGCATAAATAGGTTGAAGCTTAGGAACCTGAAAGGAGTTTTAACCATCCATTTACACCAGCTGAAAACCAGCTGCACCATCTGCGAAATCGACTGTAAAATATGCTATGAATGCTGGAGCACTTTTGTCTGAAAGTCATAATAGAAGAGCAAAACAAAAACATTACCATTCTATTTGATATCAGTGTTAAGATATAAAATGTATAAAATCATCCATTCTAACTGCAGCGTATCCAGAAAAGTGCACTGGAAGAAAAATGTCATGCCATTAGATCTTTATGGAGATTATTTCTAACTATGGTCGAAACCATAACCACTCATTTTCACTTGGAAAATAAAATCAAGGAGAGTGTGAACCCTTGATCAGATATCACTTAGCTGAAATTACAGGGCTATATCCCATGCCTGAGTCAGAGATCTTAAACTGAGAAATTCTTTTTTGGAAATAAAGAAAACCCACTACTATTTTTGTGATGACATTTCGAGGCATGAACAAGTTTATGGATTAGTTTAGGCAATATCTGAGGGGATGAAAGTACATGAATCTAGGCTGTAAACTGGATTCTGTAAATATGCCCGCGTTACAATAAACAGAGTTCATTGCTTCTTTGGCCCTCTTCTTAAGACCGGAGAACAGCTACACACCATTATTTTTTCTCTTCATTATTGTACAAACAATATTAGCACTTAAACAGCTTCAAAAGACTTCTATTTTTGTCTGAGACTGATGATTCTTTTTCACTCCATCCTTTTCAGAAGATTTCTTGCAGTATCTCCAGAAAGAGAAATTTAAGAAACAACAATAGTCAGCCACTCCATTAGTAGAATGAACATCTTCCTTTTATTTAATGACATTTCTGTCATTCAATGATTTGAAAGTGCTATGTAGACATTAATTGTTCAAGCTTCACAGTAGTCTTCTTTCCCAATCTTATGAACAGAAATTGTAATTAAAAAAGTTAAGGTTCTTGTCTATGGTTACACAGTAAAATCAGAGCTGCACTTCAAAGTGACTCTGCTCCAAGTACTCTCCTTCCTGTGTAAATTGAATCTTCTTCAGTTCAACAATCCGTTGGCGAGCAAAGTTTCCTCCCACCCCATCTCCCTTTAGACAAAGTCCTTCTGCATTAGAGAATAATCAGTTATATTTGTATTGAACCTCAGACTGAAAAACCTAGAGCCAAAGCCTTACAATGCAACCTGTAAATAGTTGCGTCCTTCCACTCTAGAAGGCAACAACTGAAACAACCCTGGGTTTTAACACTAGCGTAAGGATGAAATTAAACTGGTAAGAGCTGTTTGTTACTCTGATGTGGTTTACTGGATACAGTTAACTTACATGTCTCTTAGTATGCACGCTCTTTTCCTCGCCAACTGATACTTAGCTGTTAGTCTGTGGACTAACAGTTAAGGGTGGAAAGGGGATATACTACTAGAACTAGTACTTCATGATGTTTCAGTGATAGTTTAATATTCAATTCTAGGGTGTATTCTTTGCAAATCCTAAGGAAATAATTAATAGCCATCAAAACACACCTGACGAGATTATCATAGCAGATTTTTAGGATGTGTTGAGTTTAAAAAAATTCCAGTAAGTTAGAATGCAAGTTTTTAACTAACTGTCTCCTGTTAGGTTTTTCTACAAACTCAAATGCTCCAGTATGCAAAATCGTATGTCACAGTGATATATGTCAGCTTGTGCCTGAGGAAATACTGGACTAGAAACTCTCCCTATATTGTTCTTTTTCTTTTCCTGTAGCGCAGATCCCAAATTTATTCAAATAGAACACATTCTGTTTCCATTCTAATTCTTTTCATACCATCAGAAATTTAGCTGAAAATTTTTGGACAATTAGGAGAATGCTTAGTGCAACTTGTGCAATGGAAGAGTCACACACAGTTCTACATGCAAAGATATTCTGCACATGGGACGGCCCATGTGCAGGCGTGGACTTCAAAAGATAAAGATTTGATCCCCTGTGAACTTTTATGGTTGTAGAGTCATCCAGCCTGGAGAAGGTTTAAAGCTCTTGAAGCAGCAGGTTTTTCTGTGGCTTTGTGGCATCCTGGATGCTGGTCAGCTAAAACCCAGGCTTGGTCAGGGTCATGCTTAGGCATTCCAGGAATTAACTTCATTTTAGCTTCTTGTGTGACTGATGGATGTCATCTGCCAAGGACGTAGGTGCTATCTCCCATTTAAATATGAGGAACTGAGACATCGTGAAGACTGGGTGGATTATGAGGAGTGGCTGAGGGAACTGGAGCTGTTGGAGAACAGGAGCTGAGGGGAGATTTTCTCACTCTCTGCAACTGTCTGAAAGGAGGTTGGAGCAGGGAGGGTCTTGGTCTCTTCTCCCACATAGCAAGTGTTAGGACGAGAGGAAACGGCCTTCAAGTTGTGCCAGGGGAGGTTCAAATTTGATATCAGGAAAAATTTCTTCACACAAAGGGTTGTGAAGCAGTGAAACAGGCTGCCCAGGGCAGTGGTAAAGTCACCATCCCTGGAGGGGTTGAACAGATGCGGAGATGAAGTTCTTAGGGACATGGGTTAGTGCCAGGGTTGGGTTAATGGTTGGCCTCAATGATCTTGAGGTTTCTCTTCCAACCAAAATGATTCTGTGATTTCTCTCCGTTATGTACCTACACAATTCACGTTTGAGGCCTCCAGATGCCTCAAGTGCTTTGACAAACTGCGTGCTCTGTCTTTACACGGCCAAGGAGCACAGCTCCTCCTGGTTCACCAGCACAGAACAAAGGCTGAAGCAGCCAGCCCAAGCACAGGGGAAGGCCTGGGACAGCCACACCAGCACCACCCAGGCAGGGACTGAAGGTCCAGGAGCCCCAGTCAGCCCCAGGGATGGGTAAAAGCCCCAGATGAGGCCACTCAGGGCCATTAAGGCCCACTTGTGCACAGTAACAGCCAATTTTCTCCCCTCAGTGTGTTCCTTGCAGGAACAAATTCACTCATTAAGGTAGAAAGACTGAAATTGCAATTTAGGGACTCTGACCTCTATCATCAGCTAAAACACATAAGAATCCGTTTGCACAGGAGGGTGAACTTAGATTAACAGATTGAATAAGCACCTGAGGGAATTTATACATTATGATCTTGGCAGCAAAGGAAAAAAATAGGTCTTTTACAAATATCAGGCACTAAAACAATTATCTTGGCACATCTGAAAGCCAGTGTGGACCTCAAGGGCTGAGTGGACTGGCACTGGCTGTACTGGAATGCAACCAAAAGCACATGGGTACATCCAATTAAAGACTCACAGGCTCTTGCAGGAGTGAAATTCTAGAGGAACAAGGCACGTTTCATGGGCAGGAGTTGTAACTTGTGGCAATCAGCTCTCCCGTTGCAGACAGACCTGATAATGGCTGCAGAGGTTGGGCTGACATATGTTCACTTTGTCTGCAGGTGCATTTTATTTTTGCTCCTCTTCTCTGAAGGTTGTGATGAAGAAAAAAATAGCAGGATGGCTTTTAAAAAACAAAACAAAACAAAAAAACACCACAAAAAACATACACAAAAAAACCCCAAACCAAAAACCAAACAAAGAAAACAACCAAAAAAACCCACCAAAAAAAAAACAAAAACCGACCCAATCCAAACCAAATCAAAACCAAAACCAGCGAGCAACCAAACAACAAAAAAACAGAAAAACAAAAACCAACCAAACAAAAAAGACCCAAAGCCCCCAGACATCCTGTTTGTTCTCTGTTTCAGCTTCCAAGGATATAGTTGCAGGGGTCTTGCCCATGTGTCACATAGAAGAGAGAGAAGGAAGATGAAATCCAGCAGTGGAAAAACCTCTATTTAAATAAAGATGTTCCTTTACTATGCACATAGTCAAAGCAGATACCAGGACCTCACTTATTTTTAAGCCTGGAACGTAAAACTCAGCTAAGGATGTTAGACGTAGAATTATTTTCTCCTTTCAGACTTGCCAACATATCAGATTTTGAGTCTCTGCTGAAGACAGTTCCTAGGTCAGGACTTATTGTAGCTCACAATGAATAACAGAGAACAAGTTGATTTAATCCCTCTCACTGAAAATCAACTCTTGACAAATATGTTCTGTCTATCCAGATGCCTTCTCCTTCTTGCATAATGGCACAAGCTGTACCCTGCAGCTCATGAGTATCATATTTGGTGCAGGGAGAGCTCTCCATCCTTTAATTCCCAAAACCCCTGTTCTGTTTTTTTGTTCTACCAAACGTACGTGTTGGATCTTTTGTTACCGCACCAGGCTTCTTGTGGTTTTCAAAATCCGTGAAAGCTGATCACTGTCAAACAGCTACCTCTGAGGAGAGGGCAGAACAGTCCCCCTCAGTACCACAGTCCTTTTGCTGTCCTTCATTAAGTTCATCTTGGGAGAGCTTACTCTGTGGATTTGGGTATCTTCCTTTGCAGGACAGAATCTGTGTGGTGGCTGAGAGCAGTGCAGAGCAAAAGTGAGATGCCCTTGTGCTCTCTGCTATACCCTCCTCTTCTTTAGCTTATCCTGGTGGCAGCACTTTCTGCTCTTCCCCAGTATGTGATCAGCTCCATGGCTGTTTCATTTACACTGGACTGTGTGAGAATTTCAAGGACCTCCCTAGGTCTCATTCATTTAAAGTTGTTAACATGAGAAAAATTGCTTTTTGGGAAAAAAAAAAAAAATCACTGATTATAACTCAGGGTTCTTACTTGTAGGTCCTGTCATGCTTGACAAAGGGGGAAAAGGTGATCATCACACTTCAGATGAGGAAGTGGAAGCAAAGAGACATAAAGTGATAAATCAAAGGTCTTATAGCAGATAAAACTTATTTCTGAGACTCAGACAGTTGTTTTATTCTTTATGCAAAATGTCCTTCCATTTTTCAGTGACAAAATATCTCTGAAAAAAACAGTTCTGACTTATCATGCCTCCTGTGAGCTTAAACTGTTTCCAATCCAGCCGCAGTGAACAAAATGTTGCTTCTTGTTATTGATTCAAAGTTGAGGTCACTGGGAGTGTGCCTGAGAATTTAGTGTAGTTGTTAGAAAATAAAGAATTCACTTCATTTGTATTTTCCATGGTGTGCAATCTTCAAGAAATACCAAGTGTACCCTGTTACACCCAGTATCACACTTCATCAAAAGCAGTAACTTTGAGATCCCTACAGCTGATAAATGAATGGAGGGATGGAGTGCCAAAAGCCTCATAGATTATAAAATTATGACCTTACTGAAATCTAACTGCCTACAAACAGAATTGGTTGTGTCTCCCTCAATCTGTTCTTAGGGGTTTTTCCTTTGTTTTTAAAGGAATATATACTTATTAGTTATTCACTAGTTCAAAGAAAACTAGGCTTTGCATTTTGCACAACAAAACACCATCTTAGAGACATTAAGGTTTCTAACTCCTGTGGGGACATAAACATAATGTTTCCTGATAAGTTGCTTATTACTTTCCTTTGAAAGGATGTATCTGAGAATAACAATCTCAAATTTTTATTTCATTGTTATGGGAAGTTGCAGCCAGGAGAATCCCACTTCAGCATAGAGGATTCTCGACTTTCAGTGGGAGGCTTTCTCGGGGTATTTCAGCATTTTTTTGGAATTCTAGTGAGCATAAATCCCAAAGAGCTTCAGAGAGATCCTGGTGCTGTCAGAAGGAGATCTCTGTGAGACACAAAGAGAAAGGGATTGACGGAGGCAAGGCTGTGCTCGTTGCTGGATGCCAACAAGGACTGCAAGGACATTGCTCTTGTGGAACAGGAGACAGCATCTCAGAGCAAGGCCACAGCACCTTCCTGACATGCATAATAGAAAAAAAATATTAAAAAAACCCAAACAACCTTATCTTATTAAAAGTGTCTGTACATTTATTGTACAGTTATTTTATTTTGATTGTTGAGAACAGCAGGCGTGGCCCACAAAAGCTATTGATGATGCCTAGCATTAGCTTTATTGATTCTTCTATAAAATGTTACTCCATTAGTGGACCAGTAGTGATCCATTTAGTAGCTAAATCTCTTCTGTATATTAGCACATCTGTCTTATACATGACTCTCAACTCTTAGGATTAAAAAAAAAAAAAAAGTTGCATACTGTGAGATTACCACAGATTTTTTAATTTTTTTTTTTTTTTTTGAGAAAATTTTATACTGTTACCATTTTAGGAAGGATTTAAACTTATTGATTTGGTTTTTCTTGAACATTGCTGTCCACACATCTGGGCTGGCCCTATATTGCTCTGTATATCTTACTATCCATGATTTATCAATTAAGATTCTGTAAGCAGACAGCTCAACCCACAAATCAAGCAGATACTTCAGTTTGCACTATTTTAAGTACAGTAGCTTAGTGTGTTCATAAACTATCCATACGTAATTATATACCATTCTTAATGTTAGAAAAAGTTATTTACCCAAAAAGAGAAGGACTGAGTTTGGTGGGATTTGCCCAATGATAGGATTACAACAGAAATACTACAGACCTCGGCCTTCTTGTTCACAGCTGCAGCTTGATGGAATTTGTCACAGTGGCTGCAATGTTGGTTTTACTCTTGCCAGTACTGTATTCTCAGGTGATATAAATGCACAGGTTTACCAGACTTCAAAACCTTTTGAGTGTTCATGGAAGCTAGGACTTAGCTATGGTACTTTCAGAAGATGCTGAGTCAAATTCATTCTTTGTCAGCGCCAGCGAGGAGACAATAGAGTTCTAACGAAGATTCTAGCCCGCTATGATTCTGAACTCACTATCACCTCTGAGTTTAAAAGACGAAGGACCAAAAACCTATTAACATTTGCAAGTGGTAGCTGGGTGAAATCCTGGGAATAACAAATTAATTGTGTTGCTCATCTATACCTGATAATTGCCCTCTAAGGTAGCACTTCAAAGAGACAGAGTTCTGACACAACAGTTTTGTTTGAAGATGTCTTCTCTACAGAGAGTGTTCTCCACTGAGAAATCCACCAGCTCTGTTCATTTATTTTTCAGTTCTCACATCCCACCCTGAAAACAGCAGGTGCTTTAAATTTAAATTTAATTCAGGTTGTTCCTCCCTGGCATTCCATGATGGCTGTTGTAACTACAACCTATGTTCTGCATGACTATAGCAGTATTTGAAAAATGCTGTTACGGCATGAGCATTCATTGGAGAGCTTGAGTATTTAAATTTTTGAAATATTTTTCACATTTTAAGCTTCGGAAAATTCCTTAGGCTGGAATTTTCTAAATTATTTTTAATATGAAATACACATTTAAATCCCTCTAACAGCTTAAAAATATCTTAGCCTTGGTCTTTTCATGCTTCGGTTCCTTGTTTGTTAAATCAAGGTGAAAGTTCAGTTCTCAAGGGTGTTATGAGAATTAATGCTATGCTACAATGACTGGACAACACAGACAAGTGGATAAGTATCAGTTAGAAATGCACACATTGCTATACTCTCCTTAAGGACTAGCCATATATTTATACTCTTTTGGAAAACACCTTCATATATCTTTAAAACAAGGTGATTATTTTCTTCTGTAACTACGCAGGTTCTCTTAAAGTGTTTTGCCAGTGGTTAATGTTTGACATGTCATGGTGTAGCACTAAGGCAAGTGCAGAGCAGGGGTCTTCACTGTTGCTTTTCTAGTGCTCATTTGGTCTAGTTTTAGGAAGATGCTACATGCTCAAAGTAATTAATTTTCCAATCCTAATATAATTTTGTATTCAAAAGGGACTCAATTAGTCATCATTGCAGTTTAATGGCCTGAAACACCTTAGTGTTAATAAGTACCCAAAAAAGTAAACTACCTCTTGTAATTTAAACAATTAAATTATATTTTCAGTAGAAAAGATCATTTAGGAAAAATAGAAGCTTAGTTCTTAGCTAGCAATTTTATAACTGAAGTAAGTATGAAAATTTAGATTCTCATTATGGTCTTTGTGGCTTCAGGTAGTGTCAAGAGATCACACCCAGGGTCTTCCTAGTCCATGAAAACGATGGAAGTGAATGAGTATGTTGTGCAATAGTTGTTTGTTGTTTGTGTTTTTTTGTTTTTTGCCTGATTGGTAAGAAGAAGAGAGACAGAAGTATTTGTGGGTTTTCACGCTGCCGTGATACAAAAGCTGATCTGGTTTGTCAGGAAGTGACTGACATGTCTTCTTCATTTACGCTGAGCTAATTTATGACAGCAAATGGCAACCAAATGATCATAATGGCTTTTGTGGGTCAGGAGAGCAATCTATCGCTTTTTCGGTTTTGCTTCAGATCTGTGCATGCTTTTTCATATTATGTGATGATGCTTACACAATAGCGTAACCTCACATACCTGACCTTCAACCTGTGACAGAAAGAAAGTATCAATCTAGGAAGACAATACTCAAAGTTCAGACAGTGTATCCAGGTCTGTAGGCTTTTTTCATTTAAGTGATTGCTTGAAAGTATAAACAAAATTTAGAGAGCTCTTTGTTGTAGACTCCTGGAATCCCATTTCAGAGGGATTTATAAAATTAATACAATCTGTGTTTTATGATCATAAACTACCATGTCATTGTAAGCATTTATGGTTACAACTCGGTGCTTTGGTGTATGCTCAACATGAAATACATGAATATGATTTTTTTTTTTTTCAGTGAGTGTACTTATGTATTTATTGATTGCAGGATCAGCTCCAGATCATGTTAGAAACAATTACATTTATGTCTAAGAAGACAGTAAACCTTGACTATTTCTCTGGTTGTATAGACAGATTATTATATTCTCAGACTGTAAATTTCTCTTGGTTCATATGAACTTCCATGCTCTTCTGGAGGCAGTTAACTTCCTGCAACTGATATATTTATAATCTATAGAAAAGATTCACCAGAATATTAATGTCTTGAATATCTGCATGGAGCATATTTATTCAGCTACACTATTTCCATTATAATGGATGAGTGGCACAGAGTACGCAGTTGCAGAACTGTTGTATTGGACACATCCTTCATTTAGGATACACTTACAAATTAAGTTATTGATGGTTAAAAAAAAAATTCCCACCAAGTGAAAAGTCATAGCAAGGGGCACTGTAAAAATGCAATGATGAGTGCTGTTTTGAGTGAATGTGAATTAAAAAAATGTTTGTCCTTGTAAACTTGTCAGCTAGCAAAATGAAAGCTCTCGCGTTAATATTTTTTAACTAATTCTGTGCTGTTTTACTTGACATTGAAAACTAGAACTGATGGTTTCTATATATTTAGGACCTTCGTCATTTCAGTATTTCTGAGAACTTCATGCTGTTGCATAGATGTTTTTACAAAATCTGAGCAGGATATAGAATCATTATCCCCTTTCACATCCATGGAACTGAGGTATAGAGAGAAACTGTGGCTTGTCTTCACTGTGTTCCTACATGAAGCTATGATTAATAGCTGATTTTTTATTTGGTACCCAAACAACTGTTTAGGCTCTATTAAAATACTGTTTCTGGGCTGATCCATTGGGTTGGAGTGAATTGGACTGAAAGTCAAGTGCTGCTGTTAGGGATACTGAAAATTGCAGCGTCTGAAGCTTGAATAACCCATTGAACTCATCACGGTGGGTAGCTCCAGTGCCATCGATCAATGTAGTCACTCTGTCCAGCTCGGGTAGTTTGAACAGAATAGCATGTCTGTTAACTATGTTTGTGGTGAAGACAAGCCATTCAGTGACTTTTTCAAGGACATAAAAAAAGAAAGCAATCTGGGTCTTCTGAATCTCATCTGTCCAATATCTGAACTGTGGCCTTATGCATAGACACTGCTGAATGATTTTGTACTGATGCTAACAGGCAATAATTCTCGTGTTGCATATTTTTCATTAATGACTAACATTGTTGGAAAAACCCCTAACAATCCCTCCCCTGATAATTTGTGAAGGTTTCCTTCAACAGTAAATATTATCACTGATGATGTTAATGAAGACATTAGTTTCACAGCATTTGAAGTACTGAAACACTCCACTGTTAACTAGCCTAGTGGGGTTTATGCTAATGTAAAATGTAATAAAGTAGAGGCCACTATCTCTTTAAGCTGAAAGAAAGGAAACTTGTTTCTACTTCCAAGGGATGCCTAGTGTGTGCTTATCTAATTGACTGTGTATTTTGTCTAGGTGTTGAGGGAAAGCTAAGAGAATGAAGGCTCTAAGTCCCCAGTGGAAGCATGATATGGCGATGCAGTGCTGGTGCTGAATTGTTCTCTCTGATGGCTCTATGGGAGTGGATAGCACTGAGTCTTCATTGCTGGGTTTTAGCAGTTGCTGCTGTTTCGGATCAGCATGCCACAAGCCCCTTCGACTGGCTCCTCTCTGATAAGGGACCCTTCCATCGCTCACAGGAATACACAGATTTTGTGGACAGAAGTCGACAGGGATTTAGCACAAGATACAAGATTTACAGGTATGAAGCAAAGGGAAAGCAATTACAGATATATCATCCTTAGAAGCTGTAAATTATCAACAAGGGTTTCCTTAAAGGAAAGTTTCAGATGTGGGAAAAAATCCATAGTCAAAAAATTCATTGCTGAAATATATGCAAGGTCGTATATGCACTGTGTACTATGGAAATGCCTGCTTGTGTTGTTTCTATTTTGTTTAAAGAATTTTTGGTAACTGATTATGTTGCTTTGGAAACAATTGTTTACTACCTCCTCTGCCCTAGTGACACGCTCAAAGATGTTGTAAGGTATTCAAACACCATTTTTGATTGCAGAGGGCTAACGTGGAACACCTTTGACTGTGCAGCAAGATCCAGATCAATTGCTTTCAGTGTGGCTCGTCAAGGCATAAGCTGAGACTTTAAGGATAATTTGTGGTTACACAGATACTGCTGACAAAGCATGGACTTCATTGTACAAATCAGGGCATTTCAAACGTGATTCAAGCTGTTTAATGCTAGTTTGTACCAGTGTTTTTAGAAGCAGTTTTCTTATCCTTGAGGGACTGACCAACAAGAACCACTGAATTTTCACAGAAGCTGCAGGTGTTTGTTCCATCAAAAAACTCAGCTTTGGGCTGGCCCAGTTTAGTATGAGAAAAAGAAAAACAAAAAGGAAGACTTCAAAAGTATGGGTCTGCTTGAGCATTTGTGCCCTGCCGTAGAATTGTTTTCATGATACATTTGTCACCTGTCAGTTTTTACTCTTTCGGAACAGCACTGGTGAAAAGTCTTCTTAATCATTTGCAAGAGGTATAACTCAGTTACATCAAATAAGTTTATCAAGGACATGGGAATGAAAAGGAGAGTTGAGTTTAATAGTAGTGACCTCGCAGCAAATAGAAAGATGGGGAGAAATGAGGGAGCATGAGAGATTAAGGACTGAGAAAACAAATCTATAAGTAGAGAGACTTTTGCAGTTCCTATTGTTATAGATGTCTCCCGGCAGCAAAGAGAAAAGAGTGGCAGCAGGGCAATAAAGGACAGATTTTTAACTTCCCTAATAACTCTCCAACCTATAAACACAGACCATATTAGTATGGAAAAGACATACAGTGATTTCATTTAGAGCCATGAAACAGTTTGTACTGATTTCATACCTATTTTAAACTATTATTCCCCAGTGATATCCAGCTCTTTAGAAGAAGGTAAGAGTATGCCTATATGTATATTGTATTTAGTTCAATGTCCAGTGGCTTGTGTCAAATCTACTGCTCTCAGTCTGTCAAGATTTTATTTTTCAAGAACTTGCATTATTTTCCTTTCCTAAATACATGCAGTAGAGGGCACTCTGTTGCAGGTCAATTTTGCAGTGGATTCCTTTGCCATATATAGATAAATTAAACACATTTTGAAAATAAAGTGTGATTTGGAAATATGCTTGATGAAGTGGCTTGTCTTAACATAACAGCATTGCCCAATATTTACGGCACTTTAAAAGCCAGCTGTCAGGACCAATAATGTAAAGCCAATAATGCAGAGACTGAGGCAGCATATTTTATTCCTATTATTCTGTATTAGTCAACACTGAACCAAAATTATCTTGCTAAAAACATGAAAGATGGAACTGTATTTCATTTCAGCTCTTTCAATCAGGTCTTTGAGAAATTTTTTTCTCTCAGCCATCATTACAGAAACATTGTTAAGTTTTATAGATCTGTAATCATATTAATAATATTTTTTGGGGGTTGCGCATAGCTTTCAATTGACTTTAATTTACAGAAGCCCAGAGAAAGTGTTTCTTGTATTTATGTCTATTCTCTGCCTATTTCCCTCAAGAAACAAACCGTGAAGCCAAAAGAGCTACCTGAATCAAAAGAAAAGCTGCATTTTTGGATTTAGCCCTCCAAATACAAACCTTACTGCAAAGTTTCCTTGTAAAATATGTTCCGATTAGCAAGTGGTGCAGAACATGGTGACCTTGCTATGAACCACACACTGTAAATTTAATCCCTTTTGCTTTTCTATGAGGTTTCCCAGGCTGAAGGATCTGAATTAGGTCTGTTCATTCCCTCACCTATCTTTCCCTAATGAAAACAATCCCTCAGGGACACAGTCCTGATTCAAGTGGAGAGGTAAGGAGGGGAAAACACAGGTCTGCATTGACTCAGCTGAATCATATGGACAAGAAAGAATATAACTCCAAAGAGTGCTGACAGGAGAGGCTCCTTTCCCTTTGGTCTTCATTTCAGCCCTTAAAACCTGCAACTGATACCTGACATTGTAAGAGTAAAGGGGAAGGAGAGTGGTGCCCCTTCATTTTAACATCCACGCCAGGTCAAAAATCATGAGGCCAAAGAAGAGTGAAATGTATAGGGTGAGACTCCAGAAGATTGTGTCCTGTTTCAAATCCTTTCTGGTAGGATGCTGGTGCCCTGTTTCCCCAAAAATAAGACAGGGTCAGTACTAATTTTTGCTCCAAAAGATGCTTATATTTTTACATATATAGCTCCCTGGATGCTATTTAAATTGACTTTTTAAATGACCTGTAGCTGGGGCTTATTTCTGGAGTAGGGCTTATATTTTGAACATCCTCAAAAATCTTGAAAAAAATCATGCTAGGCCTTATTTTTGGAGTAGGTCTTATTTTTGGGGAAACAGAGTAGTGCAGTGGGGTAAGACAGAAAAAGCCTGAAGACACCTTATTTTTTTTTTTAAATGGTACAAATGTGGCAAGTAGCTGCAGAGCACATAGAGGTGTGCCTCTCCTTGGACAAGGAGTTGGTTCCAAAAGAACTAGTGGGATGGTGACGAGCAACAGCCCTGCTGCCATGGGGGCCAGTGGACACCGACTGAAACACAGGAGGCTCCATCTGAACACGAGCAGAACTTGTTTGCTGGGAGGTGCCAGAGCCTGGCCCAGGCTGCCCAGAGCGGGTGTGGAGTCTCCTTCTCTGAGACATTCAAACCCGCCTGGACCCACCTGTGTGATCTGTTCTGTGACCCTGCATGAACAGGGGTTGCACTGGGGATCTACAGAGGTCCTGAAACCCAACCAGCCTGGGATTCTGTGTCTCCAGCCCAATGGCCTCCAAGCCATAGACAGAAGATGACCCATGGTATCTCTCTGCTAAAACCTAACACTGCTGTACATGGGAGCTAACTCAGGATGACCAAACAAACACTGGGACTAGATGTTTACAATTAATAGCAATTAAAGGGTCTCTGTAAAAATAACATAAAACCAGCAATGAGTTGCACATACTGCATGTAGTATTTCTAAATGTGTTGGGGGAGATTTCAACAGAAGACTATTTTATGACTTTCGTTTTCCTACAATGTAATGATTATGCAGTGACTAGAATGCTATTTTGATTCCCACTATTTTTCTCCCTCCTTTGAGAGTCTCAGGAGGGGCAGTAATTATGTAGGGAAAAAAATAATTAAATCACTATCTTCCTTTTTTTTTTCTTTTTTTAAATTTCAAAATAACATTCCCTATCATAATCAAAATCATATTAAAAAGCAGAGGTTACATGTTATTCTGGTTTTGGTTAAATCAAGTAATGCATATTTCAGTAAATACTGAAGTGCCAGAGATGAAGCGCTTTATCCTGCACCATTGTTTGACACTGATTGGAATAGGATCAAGGTCACTTACTGCAGGCCCATGGAAGATATAGAATGATTAAAATCAAGACAGAGAAGTCAAAAAACACATATTAAAGAGAACAAACAAAGCATATTAAAATGAGATTACTTGAAACTTGATGGAAAGCTCATTGTTTCTCAGCTATCGAGTAAAACAATGTTGTGCTACTTCTTTTATTACTGTCATTTGCATGGCAGCAGTCAAACTGATTTTAAAGTTCATTTTCATGGAAATATATATGGCAATCACTTTCCATAATGTCCAGTAGACATATTTTTTTCAGTTCTTAAATTATATAACCTGTTTGCATTTAAAATAGATGGAGTCCAACTTTTAGACTAAAACAAGAAAGAAATATTGCTATATGGACTCTGTGATAACATTTCTATTTTCCTCCCAAATATTTGTATGCCAATGAGACAAAAAGCAACTGCTTTGTATCCACACCCCCTGGTCACCATAAACAAGTGTTTAACTGATCATGAATCTGTTATAAATTGGAGATCTGAAGCCAAAGATTGATACTGAGGAGCACGCTTATTAACCAAGCAAAATTTCTTGTGAGAGGTCTTAACTATAATAAGTTTTTTAAAGATCGAAGTTAAAATTTGCCTGATCTCCCTATCTAGCCTTCAGGGCATAAAACAACCATGTGATAAATGCAACCAACGCATAAGTGATGGGAAGGTAGCACTAGAATAATCTCCTGTCACCCATCACACAGTATCACAGTATCGCAGTATGTTTGGGATTGGAAGGGACCTCAAAAGATCATCCAGTCCAATCCCCCTGCTGGAGCAGGAACGCCTAGGTGAGGTCGCACAGGAACATGTCCAGGCGGGTTTGAATGTCTCCAGGGAAGGAGACTTCACAACCTCCCTGGGCAGCCTGGGCCAGTGTCTGTCACCCTCACTGATAAGCAGTTTTTTCTCAAATTTAAGTGGAACCTCTTGTGTTCCAGCTTGATCCCATTGCCCCTTGTCCTATCATTGTTTGCCACTGAGAAGAGCCTGGTTCCATCCTCGTGGCACTCACCCTTTATATATTTATAAACATTAATAAGGTCACCCCTCAGTCTCCTCCAAACTAAAGAGGCCCAGCTCCCTCAGCCTTTCTTCATAAGGGAGGTGCTCCACTCCCTTAATCATCTTTGTTGCCCTACGCTGGACCCTCTCCAGCAGTTCCCTGTCCTTCTTGAACTGAGGGGCCCAGAACTGGACACAATATTCCAGATGGGGTCTCACCAGGGCGGAGTAGAGGGGAAGGAGGACCTCTCTCGATCTACCGACCACCCCCCTTGTAATACACCCGAAGATGCCATTTGCCTTCCTGGCCACAAGGGCACAGTGCTGGCTCATGGTCATCCTGTTGTCCACCAGGACCCCCAGGTCCCTTTCCCCTACACTGCTCTCTAATAGGTCATTCCCCAACCTATACTGGAACTTGGGATTGTTCCTGCCCAGATGCAGGACTCCACACTTTCCCTTGATAAATTTCATCAGGTTATTCCCCACCCAACTCTCCAGCCTGTCCAGGTCTCTGGATGGCAGCACAGCCTTCTGGCGTGTCAGCCACTCCTCCCAGCTTAGTGTCATCAGCAAACTTGCTGATAGTACACTCAATTCCCTCGTCTAAATCGCTAATGAATATATTGAATAATATTGGCCCCAGTACTGACCCCTGAGGCACTCCACTAGATACTGGCCTCCAACTAGATTCCGCACCATTGACCACCACTCTCTGGCTTCTCTCCTTAAGCCAGTTTGCAACCCACCTCACTACTCTATTGTCCAGACCACACCTCCTCAACTTAGCTGTGAGGATGCTGTGGGAGACTGTGTCAAAGGCAGACATTAAGAGCTATGTCCATGGGCAAACAAGCTTATTCTGTAGTGCACTTAGCTCATGAAGAAGAGGAGCTTCCAACATTACAGAACAGAGCTGAAAGAAACAAATATATATGTAATAATGTTTGTACCAGGTATTCCAGACACTAGACAATTGCAACTGGTGATGTTACCAACATCGTTATAAGTTGGGAATAGTGGGCTGATTGTGTTGAATACGTGGCAGTGTGGTATTTCCTATAATTCTTCAAAGGAAATATTCTCCTGCAGGAAATTTAGTAACTTCCACAGTTTTTGGTGGCCTTCATTGCCACTGATCTATGAGAAGAAATGCCAGGAAAGCACCTGGAAGGCTGTTGAAAACTTGTGAATTAGTGGGAATGCTGTGTAAATATTTTATAGAAGGTGGATCCTGTAGTTAATATCAGCAAATATTTTGGCAAGGAAAACTGAGTTTATAATTGGTTATTTGATACACAATGGCAGTACTGTGCCTCTTATGTAAATCAGCTACCCAGACAAAAAAATTTAAATCCAAGCAGAATAAGATGAGAGGTTACCAGGATGGAAAGAGTGATTGTGAAATTATGTAAAGAATCTACATTGTATCAGAAGAGGTAATTTCTACAGAGATAGGGAAGCATTCATGCTATCAAATAAGGTCCTGAGGAAATATCCTCAGGGACACTGTGTAGTTTTGTTCAAGCAAAATGATTTAAAATATGAAACAGATGCGAAAAAGCAGAGGAAGAAGAGCCAAGCTTTTTCTTTTAAGGTGGGAATGTTTTTCACATTAAGGAAAAAAAAAAAAGAACGAGCTGAAAGAGGATACAATTCCTGTCAATATACATATCATAAAGTGAGATGAACTATTTAAACCAAAAGTCACCACTGCATAGAACCAAATCAGTATAAACTGGATATGAATAAATTTAAACTGGCTACTTACACTTCTAATTATTAGAGTAAAATTGTTCTGGGACATATTAAGTTACAAAACCTTACCAATCCTATGAATAGGGGAAGGGATTATAAGATGTGGTGCTGGTGATAATGGACTAGGTTTTAGTAATTATTGATACCCCTTTGAGGTAAGTGTCCCGGACAAGTGTAGAATACTACTCTGCAAAAGGAAAAAAAAAAAATAATAATAAAAAAAAATCTCAGAACTGAGTAAGTCTGTGCAGCACAGTATTTGTGTGCCTTAAGAAATGTTCCTTTGAAGGTTGTTTTTAAAGGGATTGTGTTTGTCCATGAACAACAACATATAAAAAGAATATGAAATAATGCTATAAAATTAAAGATCACTTTGTGTCAGGACGTACTGGGTTCCTCTCATGTGTTCCGAATCCTCTGATAACTGAACCTCCAGGGTAAAGTGAGCAAGACTGAAGACTGTGGTGGAACACTTGCTAATATGTTCTATCACCTGTGTGTGAAGTCAAGTAGAGACATCATTAAATTCAGTTGAATTTTTTAATTCCCTATCGACATATTTTAGCCCACAGCTACCACTGGACTTCTTCACATGTTTATTCCTGACAGACAGTGCTAATAAAAAACCTGGGGGTTTCTGTTGTGGATGGACACATCAACATGCCCTGACTTGTAATTTTCTAGCCCAGTGTACAGTCTGGAATGACATTTCTTCGTGCTCTTCCCAAGGTTGCTTCAAATTGATAGTTTAGGATTTTTAAGGCATTGAGAATTAATAAAATGTCTTCAACAATTTCATCTAATGCAAATGTTTAGGAAAATTGAGAACTGAAAACAGTTGTCTGCTATCATACCTTTCAAAAGTCTAACAAAATTACGATATAGCATTTCTTGGTGCTGTTATTTTCTATATATTTGACCACACTCTAGGATCCATCATCACTGACAATTTTTTTGGAAGGGCACATTTGCTACTGGAAGCATCGGAGCTGTTGTCTCTTCAAAATAAGACTGTGTCTTTCAAAACTAAGGCAGGACCTCATTTCTCAGCCACGGATCTGAGTTTCCTTAATACAAAAAAATCGCATTCAAAACTCAGAAAGGGCGAGGGAGGTAGTGAGAGTGGAACAGGATATATCAAAGAAAGAAATAGAGCAAATTAGTACTCTAGAAGTTGAGGAAAGAGATGAGCTATAGTCAGCAAACTGTAGCTCTAACAGGTGAGGGTGAGGTAGCTTAGCAAACTGGTCGACCATTGCCTTCAACTTTTCAAAGCCTTTGCTTCTTTGGGCATTGAATTGCATGGATGGTGTCACTGCTGGGCACCTGAGAACTGGGATTATAACTGCACCAAAGAGCAAACAAGTTTATCTTCCACAATTGCTGTATCAATAGGGAATAAATAACAGCAACAGTTCTGTGTGCCTCTTGCAGAAATTCACTGTATCAGTAAATTGCTTCTGGCCTGCATCGTAATTGTTCAGCTTGCTTTAGGGAATTTTCCATTCAACCTGGTGGATAAAAAGAACAGTAATCGGATGTATCATCATTCTCAGAATGTTTACAAAAGGCTAGACTACTGAATGCACGAAGTCATCTTTTAAAATCCAGTGGCTCATAGGCTGGAAACAGAGAAGAGCAGCTCAGAGAGAGACTCTCAGATTGTGACTTGATAGACTTCCACTGAAAAAAAACAGCATTTGTAGTCCAGTACTGCGTCCTCATTATTGGAGCCGGTGTAGGTACACAGAACAAAAAGATGCTGATTTTGGTCCTGTGGAATCAAATAGCAATAGTTTCCTCCAGTGGACTGATTATTTTAACTAAAATTAAACAAGCAAGCATAGAACAAATAGGACTTTTCTAAGAATGTCTGGATCTGAAAAATATCAGTGATCAATGAGTTCTATTACTGATTGTGATACACATTAACAGCCTCTCTTAGTCTAGTTACCTGGGCATAGCAAAGACATGATACAAGTTATATAAATGACTTTGGTGAAGCTGCTTGAACAATTACATGCTTGAGCAAAATAGAAGCTTTAAATGGCTGTATTTCCAGGTCTAACAATACTTGGATGATGTTTTCCAAAATCCTCTAATTTCCAGCCCTTTGTTTCAAATGCAAATCTCCTCCATAGGAAAGCATTTTTGTTTTATCTTTAGGTCCTAAACACATATCAGGTAGTGACGCTTTACAATTAGCAATTCCTTTTATAAAAATCATGTTAGTTTCTCAATCCATGTATCCAGGGGATTCTCTGGAAGGTACGTATTTGTGAAAAAGTGGAAAAAAAAGGAACAGATAATTTAAACTGAGAAGCTATGTATACATAACAGAAAATGTTAAGAACTGTTTTCAGATGAATTATAGCCAGAGCCTGGCTTAGTTTACCAGTAATGTCAAGGAGCTGATGAGTACATAGGATGGATGTTCACAATGATGAAGGAGTCTCTCACTGATGTTTCCTATGGCTACCATGTAGAGGTTACCCCCAAAGGCACTTAGAACCTAAGGAGCCTCTCAGATGGATACCAGAGACACCAGAGGTGCAGGAAATTAGGACTGGACACCTTTTTAGGTCTGTCTGCACCCAGTTACACAGGAGGTCTGTCCCTTGTAGACATATCTCCACAGACAATGATAAATGATCTCTCCAAGGGCAACGATAAAAGAGTCTGAGATCTCATGGACGCTTGTGGCCCAGGGTGGACAGAAATGAGGGGCTCAGAGGTGGGCAGTAAGGACCAAAGGGAGGTAGGGAATTCTGATTCCCAAAATGTTCCTCTCTTTCCAGCTCTGTTACACGTGAGGCAGCACAGCAGAGAAATCATTTGCTCTAGGTAAAGGGCGAGCACGTATCGCTCAAGAGCACAGGAAAAATCAAGGTCGCTTCTGCCACTGATCCACAACACCCTCAGTCCATCTTTGAAGGTCTTGGGAAAAGCACAACCAGGCCCTGAGGAAGCAGCACATTGTTAAGAGATGCTGACTTCCTACAGAATCTTGCAGAAATCTCAGCAAACAAGAATTTTATCAGTGAGCCTAATCCCACAACGTTCAAAAGCCTCAAAGTTGTTTTGCCACTGACCAGGGTCAGATCTACCCCATATCCCCTGGCTGCATTTTCTTGGCTCGGTATTAAACTCCTGGATTTCAAACCAAGGGCAGAGTTTCTCCTGGTGAGATAAACAAGTGCTGGCACTGAAAGAGGACACTTGGGAACGCTGCTGGCTGGGCCAGCAGGATGAGGAGTGTTCTCAGGAGTCAGTTTGTTTGACAAGAACACAAGCATGTTTCAGCTTGGCAACAAAGGAGAATATTGACGCCAAGATTGCCTTCTGTATTTTTTTTTTTTTTTTTTAAATAATACACTGCAGGTGTCTGTGTTTTGACAAATCTCTCTTTGTATTTCTTCTTTCTTGTTTGGCGCATTTAATCAAAGATCCTATGAAAGCTGAAATGACAAGGAGGAGAATGACCCTTATTTTTCGTAAACCATAATCTATTTCCAGAATATACCTACTTTCAAAACATAATATTTTAAGCATAATTGTTAGATCAAACCTCCTACTGATATGTTACCCTAGAACAAAGAACATTTATTTAGAGAATATGGTGTGTCATCATTTCAGTTAGTAAGTCCATAAATCATTTAAGTTGCCCCCAAAAATTAGGATAATAGATGCTGCAACTTAATGGTTTCATGCAATCACTGTAGTAGTATAAAAGCTGTTTAACACTAATAATAGATTCATTCTTCAGTCAGCAGGATAGTCTGCCAGGATCTTGGGCATGAAATCAGGTCATTTTCATTAATTCTTTGAAGATTTTTTGGTAAGTTGGGCTTTTGTTGCTTAATTTGCCCTTTCTTATACTTTTTGTTTAAATATCACTGCTAGCACTATCACTGGTATTCAAGATGCAGAGGATTTCTAACGCTGGTGACTTTCATAAAGGGGAAACCAACTACAAAGCTTTATTTTGGTTGTTGAAAATAAAAAATTACTTGAATCAAGTTCTCTGTGCTTTCAATTTAAGCCCTCTATTGTCATCTTTCTTTACTGCTCTTAGGTCAGTAATCACCACCAAACTGAATGGCTGCCACCTTTTTCTTTTTGTCCGTATGTTGCATCTATATGGGTGGCATGTTATATCTTAGATAAAAGAACTGAAAGGCACAGAAGCTTTTCTGTGTAGAAATACAGTAGTACTGATTGGAATATATGTTTCTTTGTGTAGATGGGTATTTGTGCCTTTTTGGTACAGAAAAAGAACAACTGACATCAAATGTGCTCACTTTAGAAATTTCACCATTTTCTTCTGGAATCATTGGCTTAAGGTCATGGTCAGTGTCTCAGAATTCAAATTTTAGTTATCTTTCAGCTCTGATAGATTGATTTGATAGGTTTTACTAGACATTATGCTGGTTGTGACTTTTCATTGTGTAGCTCCAGACTCATTCCAACAGAGACCCTTGCAAAGAAAAGCAATACTTCAAAATAATGTCTTGTTGCTCGATTCTCCCTAGAATTTCAATATGATTGTTATGGATAATAGTGTTCTTAAGGTCATTAATGGCTCCATATCTCAATTCATCTTTTGATACTCTCAATTTCTGCTTTATTTATGTAGCTTGAGAAGATATTTTTACTGACCAGACAATGTGATAGATGTATAGAACTCTGAAAACTGCACACACAAAACCCACTAGCAATTTAGAAGTGGTGTACGCAGGTCTCACATGCACAGAAGACTGAGCATCTGGCTTTAAGTAATGAATATTAATTTCTCACGGGAAAAAAGACAAATACAGGTTTTGACTTATATGAGTAGTATAATGTGAAATCAAAAGCAGAAGGCATACTCTATCAAATATTCTGAAAGATCAGCAGAATATGAGACTTGAGGAAATATAATTGATTAATTTAAAATAAATATTTGTATCTTAACTATTCTGAACTACGTTCTCACAGTTCTTGAAATTTAACAAATAGGGATTCTTAACTTATACCCTGACTGCTAGCAGTAGAATTGGATGTTTCACTAGGAACTCAAATATAATTGCAGCTTTGCCTACTGATAAATATATTCTATTAGTAGAAAGTAAACAGAGGCAACTTGTTTTTATTGAGTTATATCTAACTGCATTTTATTTAAACCTCGTCTTTATCCATTTACATAAAATACTGGCTATAGGTTATAATAACAAAACTAAATTCTAAACATTACACAGCATAACCAATCTGATAACCCACGTTAACAAACAGAATAAAGTCTTCTGTGTACTTTTCACATATTTAACTATTCAAAATAAATTAAAAATAATAATTTCAACTGATTAAAAATGAGGGATCTGTAGTGAGGTCTCTTGTTACAAAGAAATGTTCATTACAGTTTTTCTTTTTTTTTTTTAAATATCTGGTGGTGTTTTGATAGCAAACTATGAGACACAATAAATTAGGAGGACACGTGGTTTGTATAGTTTGTTCATTTACTAGTTTCCAGAGCCCATATATTTATGATTACAGTCATTTTAAAATGGTGTGAGTACAAATGAATGTTTGTTTATATATATTCTTATGTATTTTATATATATTCTTATGTGTATATATATGTACACATGTATATGCATTTGCATGCATGTGTATATATATGTGTGTGTGTCCATATAGATAGATAGATAGATAGATAAATAGACAGATAGATACAGATGAATTAAATGAGTTTATTTTTGCAGTGAGAATACTACTGTTTATTCTAAGGAAAAACTTACATCTTCTACAGTCAGGTGCCTGAAACAGAACATTTGACCAATATATTAAGCCAAGCTTTTGGTCAACTCTAGATTATGTCACTTACATTAATCTTTAGCTGTTTTTATAATAAAAGACATCTGAGGATCTGTAACTGAAACACATTAACATGAACCTTTGGTTTTGTATAGGGACTTTTATGACTTTACTCCATTGTTTTTTCTCTATCTTTTCATATGATTCTGGATATAGTTAATGAAATAGCCTTGACAATATATAATTTTCCTCTGTGTGTACAGAAAAAATATTTATGCATGTATATGACTATGAAAGCTCTGTATTTAACCCCCAGTTTTCCACAGCTTCCTTGTGTAATTCTGTGTCATGGTTTATCCCTAGCTGGCAACTAAACCCCACACAGCCACTCTCTCACTCCTCTCTGAGGGGATGGAGTAAAGAATTGGAAGAGTAAAAGTGAGAGAACTCGTGGGTTGAGATAAAGACAATTTAAGAGGTAAAGTAAAAGCCACACATAGGAGCAAAGCAAAATAAGGAATTAATTAACTACTTGCTATCAGCAGGCAGGTGTTCACATGACTGGAATGTGGTCATGGATGGCTACGCCCTTTTCAGGAAAGACAGGCCAGCCAGGCATGGTGGTGGAGTTGCTCTCTATGTGAGAGAGCAACTGCAATGTACTAAATTCTGCCCAGGAGCGGATGAGAAACGAGTTGAGAGTGTATGGGTCAGGATCAAGGGGCAGGCTGGCAAGGGTGATACGGTTGTAGGTGTCTATTACAGGCCACCAGATCAGGCTGAGGAAGTTGATGAGGCCTTCTATGCGCAGCTGAGAGTGGCCTCACAGTCACAGGCCCTGGTTGTTGTGGGTGATTTTAACTTCCCTGACGTTTGCTGGAAGGACCATTCAGCCAGCCAGCCACAGTCCAGGAGGTTCCTCCAGTGCATTGATGATAACTTCCTCATGCAGATGGTGGAGGAGCCGACCAGGAGAGGTGCACTGCTGGATCTCATCCTCACTAACAAAGAGGGTCTGGTCGAAGCAGTAAAGGTTGAGGGCTGCCTGGGTTGCAGTGACCACGAGATGGTGGAGTTCAGCATCTTGTGTGGCAGGAACAGAATAGCAAGTAGAATTGCAACCCTGGACTTTAGCAGGGCTGACTTCGGCCTTTTCAAGCAATTGCTGGGGGAAATCCCATGGGCAAGACTGCTTGAAGGAAAAGGGGCCCAAGAGAGCTGGATTGCATTCAGAGATTGCTTCTTCCATGCTCAGGATCAGAGCATCCCCACACGTAGGAAGTCGAGGAAGGGAGCCAGAAGGCCTGCGTGGTTGAATAGGGATCTGTTGGGTATGCTCAAGCAGAAGAGGCGAGTTTACAGGTCATGGAAGCAGGGGCTGGCCACTTGGGAGGAATACAAGGCTGCTGTTAGAGGGTGTAGGAAGGCAGCTAGGATAGCCAAGGCCTCCTTAGAATTACAGCTGGCGAGAGGGGTCAAGGACAGCAAGAAGAACTTTTTCAAATACCTAGCAGATAAAACTAATACCAGAGGCAATGTAGGCCCACTGATGAATGGGGTGGATGCCCAGGTGGCAGAAGATACAGAGAAGGCAGAATTACTGAATGCCTTCTCTGTCTCTGTCTACTCTGCTGGAGGCTGTCCTGGGGAGCTCTGTACTCCTGAGACCCCGGATGAAGCCAGGTCAATGGAGGAGTTTGCTTTAGTCGATGAGGACTGGGTTAGGGAGCAATTAAATAGTCTGGACATCCATAAATCCATGGGTCCAGATGGGATGCATCTGCGGGTGCTGAGGGAGCTGGCTGAAGTCATTTCTAGACCGCTCTCCTTCATCTTTGCCAAGTCTTGGGAAACGGGAGAGGTGCCTGAGGATTGGAGGAAAGCAAATGTCACTCCAGTCTTCAAAAAGGGCAAGAAGGAGGACCCGGGTAATTATAGGCCGGTCAGCCTCACATCCATCCCTGGGAAAGTAATGGAACAGCTTATCCTTGGTGCCATCTCAAGTCATATCAAGGACGAGAGGGTTGTTAGGGGCAGTCAGCATGGTGAGTCATGCTTGACCAACCTCATAGCCTTTTATGGGAATGTAACAAGGTGGATGTGGTCTACCTTGACTTCAGTAAAGCCTTTGACACAGTCTCCCACAGCATCCTCACAGCTAAGTTGAGGAGGTGTGGTCTGGACAATAGAGTAGTGAGGTGGGTTGCAAACTGGCTTAAGGAGAGAAGCCAGAGAGTGGTAGTCAATGGTGCGGAATCTAGTTGGAGGCCAGTATCCAGTGGGGTGCCTCAGGGCTCAGTACTGGGGCCAATATTATTCAATATATTCATTAACGATTTGGACGAGGCAATTGAGTGTACTATCAGCAAGTTTGCTGATGACACTAAGCTGGGAGGAGTGGCTGACACGCCAGAAGGCTGTGCTGCCATCCAGCGGGACCTGGACAGGCTGGAGAGTTGGGCGGGGAATAACCTGATGAAATTTAACAAGGGAAAGTGTGGAGTCCTGCATCTGGACAGGAATAACCCCAGGTTCCAGTATAGGTTGGGAAATTACATATTAGAGAGCAGTGTAGGGGAAAGGGACCTGGGAGTCCTGGTGGACAACAGGATGACCATGAGCCAGCACTGTGCCCTTGTGGCCTGGAGGGCAAATGGCATCCTCAGGTGTATTACAAGGGGGGTGGTTAGTAGATCGAGAGAGGTCCTTCTTCCCTTCTACTCTGCCCTGGTGAGACCCCATCTAGAATATTGTGTCCAGTTCTGGGCCCCTCAGTTCAAGAAGGACAGGGAACTGCTGGAGAGAGTCCAGCGTAGGGCAACAAAGATGATTAAGGGAGTGGAGTACCTCCCTTATGAAGAAAGGCTGAGGGAGCTGGGTCTCTTTAGTTTGGAGAAGAGGAGACTGAGGGGTGACCTTATTAATGTTTATAAATATATAAAGGGTGAGTGCCACGAGGATGGAACCAGGCTCTTCTCGATGGCAAACAATGATAGGACAAGGGGCAATGGGATCAAGCTGGAACACAAGAGGTTCCACTTAAATTTGAGAAAAAAACTTCTCAGTGAGGGTGACAGAGCACTGGCCCAGGCTGCCCAGGGAGGTTGTGGAGTCTCCTTCCCTGGAGACATTCAAGCCCGCCTGGACATGTTCCTGTGCGACCTCACCTAGGCGTTCCTGCTCCAGCAGGGGGATTGGACTAGATGGTCTTTTGAGGTCCCTTCCTATCCCAAACATACTGTGATACTGTGTATTCAACTATCTCCAGGAAAACTGGGCTCCATCACAGTTACTTGGGAAGACAAACACCATCATTGTGAATGTCCCTGCCTTCCTTCTTCCCCCAGCTTTACATACAGAGCATGATGTCACAGGGTGTGGAATATCCCTTTGGTCAGTTGGGGTCAGCTGTCCCGGCTGTTTCTGCTCCCAAATCCTTGTGCACCCTGAACCCACTCACTGCTGCATTGTGTGAGGAGCAGAAAAGGCCTTGACTCTATGCAAGCCCCGCTCAATGCTAACTGATATCAACATGGTTTTCAGCACAAATCCAAACCACAGCCCCATACCAGCTACTGTGAAGAAAATTACTCCAGCAAAAAACAGCACATAATGTCACGTGAAATCCGTCTGTCATAGATTTTCCACCTTTATCTTCGCTTGTGTATCCAATATGTGCTTGTGCTTGGATAGTGAATTCTCTGATAACACCTGTCAATATACCTGTTTGAAAAACATCACAAGCTGTTCATAACACCTGACTTTCAAGGAATCTGAAAGATATTCATGCTGAGTTCAGTGGCCAAGCTGTGTGCCCAAGTTATGGCTAATAGCATGTGAGTACAATGCAATAACTGGATCTTGATCAGTTCTTTCATATACCTCTTAAAAGACCCACTAACCTCTTGACATTTTCCCCAAGGACTGCTTTCCTGCTTAGACACCTCTGTCTTTTCACTTTTATTGGTGTCAGGGATTGGACAGTATCTGAAAGGTATTTTTAAGTTGCCTCTGAAATTTGTTTTTCCTTTGGTAAAACTATTTCTCATATGGTTGATTCTGAAGGTCCATCTGTTTATTTAGAATTTTGCCTGAGGAAGTAATGGCTATGTCTATTTTTACTACTGTCTTCTTGGCCTGGGTGAGCACAAGCAAATGTGTGCTTGCCTCCTGGTTCTGACAGTGAAGATCTGTGTGACTTGTGACAACCAATGATAGGACAAGGGGCAATCGATGCAAACTCGAACACAAGAGGTTCCACTTAAATCTGAAAAGAAACTTCTTCGTGGTGAGGGTGTCAGAGCCTGGCCCAGGCTGCCCAGGGAGGTTGTGGAGTCTCCTTCTCTGCAGACATTCAAACCCGCCTGGACACCTTCCTGTGGAACCTCAGCTGGGTGTTCCTGCTCCATGGGGGGATTGCACTGGGTGAGCTTTCCAGGTCCCTTCCAACCCCTGACATTCTGGGATTCTGTGTGTCCTTGGTACCAAAACCACCAAGGAGTGTTTTATATCAATACAATATATTGAGTCCCCTGACACACTTTCTGTTATGAGAGACAAAACAAACAAACAAATAAACAAAGAAAGAATTGAAAAAACTTTTTTCATTTGATGGTTGCTTTCCCATTAACCAAGATTGATAGAATATGAATGAATTAAGGAATTTTAACCACAGTAATTTATTGGAATTTAAAGACAATTAACATTAACATTTAAACTTAAAGGGTTTGTGAACTAGGATATTACAATGAAATGAAAATAATGTGCTTCTACTTTTAAAAAATATCTCCATGTACCTATGCTATATTTATTAAGATACAAAATTTTATATATATTAGTCACATATTTCTCCCGATTTTTCTTGTCTTCACAGTTAAAATATGAGACTTACAAACCACAAGAGGGGTTGCAAGACTTTATATCATTGTTGGCAGCAATAAGACAGTCTTCATTTGGTATTTATGCTAATGCAAAATGAGATTTGGCAAAGTTTCTACACAACAGAAAACTGAGGTCACATGACTCTAGTTTATAAGTCATTTTGAATCTTTGGAAATTCTGATGTATGGCTGATATGCATGAGTCAATATTCACTTCTCCCTGAGAAGCACTGGTTCTGTCACTGTGATTGAAATAAAACAGTAGGAAAACATCAATTTTAATTACATGAACTCGGTAGCTATCTCTCCGAATTCAGTCAGATAACAGAATTTTTGAGAGATGGTGGAGGGGAACAGATGTCCATCCAGTTACACATTATTGAGTAGGCTTGTAGCTAATACCTGTGTCTGAAAACAGTATATACCAAATATGAGGTGGTTTTATTATCGCAAAATCTGCAGTTCCGACCTGTGGTGAAAAAAGACTTGTGCTTTTCTTCTCTGCTTGGATGTGAGATCATCCTGAAATGTGGTAACAAAACAGTAATTTCAGAACGTACTAGTCTGACAAGTAACATTCCTTAAAGCTGTAAAACAAATGAAAATGATGGTAACAACACCAGGTGTGGAAAAACCATTGTAGCAATGGCCTGCTGACGCTATCTGCTGAACGCAGGGCAAGAGAAAAGTAGCTTGAGCTTAATATCTACAGGGTAATTACAGGGAACCAGCTCTTCCTTGAGTGCTGTAATGAATCCAGACCGCTTTCCTACAGCTCTGGGTCTTCTGATTGATGGCTGGGTCTGACTGGAGCTTATCTTACAGTCAAGACGTTTGTAAGAAGGTTACTCTTGCACTTACATTCAGCTCTGTGGGGTCATTTTTAGGAGTGTGTCTGTGATCATATTATTTTGCTCACTTATGGTCAGAAAATATGAGAATGGTTTTAAAGTGATTTATGGTTCAACACATATAGAAATCAGTGAAATTTGTTTCAAGTTGGACAGTGTGTCCACAAACTATTTGGAAGAGATATAGTCTTATGTCAGTAACACCCACCTATATCTGCTACCACAATGCAGTGACATGGCCTCCAGTTTTTAAGAAATCAGTCTAAATCAAATCTAAAACCAGCCTAAATGAGAAAGGTTGCATTCTTGACTTGTAAGAATCACTAAAGTCACTGACTCAAAAATGTGTCATCTTACTGAGGTGAGATTTTGAGCTAGTAGGACAGGAGATTAGGCCTGAACTAATACCTAGAAGGTGATGCAGACTGTCTCTTCATAGCCAGATTTGTAACAGGAAAGTCAGGACCATGTCTCATCCCCATAGTCCCTGCTCTTGTGAAGGACACGTAGACAACCAAGGACACATTGCGAAGTATATTTGCTCTAGATTATAAGTGGACTTGTTTAGTAGTGGGGAAGGATTAACTCCACGGCAGGTGGTAAGTGTTTGTTTTTCAGGAACTGGGACATTTGTATTCTTGACAAGTCATGTCTTGGCAATGTAGCGTGAAGTTAATTTTTTTTAAATACACAATTGTCATTTCTCACCCCCTCCCCCCCAGATACATTTCTTTCTCATTAGAGAAATGGAACATGGATTTAATGCTTGTTCATCACTTTTGCTCTAGGGATTGTCTAATGATCTATGGTGCATGGAGATTTCTAACAGCACTATAAACAGTTCATTGAAGTAGACCACAAAATACACAGGGTGTAGATGAATGAGACAATATGACAAGAACAGCTTTATGTTTGGTAAAAGTGGAGTTTTTTAAATTTTGGGTGTTGGATATTACATCCAAAATCCTTAATATATTTTATTATTTTCTTACAGAAAGATGTCACTATTACACCTGGTGTTGCTGCCGAGACATATTACATTCATTGAATTATTTGTTCTTACCAGATCAAAGCAATAAGGCGATTCTTTCATCTACTCTGCTCTCATAAGCTTTCAGGACAAGAACGACATAGACCTCATCACTGGAAGTGTTCAATGTCAGGTTGTTTTGGGCTTTGAGCAACCTGATCTAGTGGAATATGTCCCTGCCCATGGCAGCGTGTTGGACCAGATGAGCTTTGAATGTCCCTTCCAAAACAAACCATTCTATGATTTTAAGAATGAATGTGAGAAGCTGTGTGGCTTTCACCATTCAGATAATCAGACAACGGGAACAGTTTTCCTCTGCACCTTACCACTGTTAATTTATATAGTTCTCATCAGTTTATGATTTCATGAGATATGTCACTGAGATGTTTCATGAGATATGTCTCACCTAACTTTTGAGTCCTAGCTAAATATTCAGTGGAAGGTGGCTCACAGCATATAACCCAGAATCAAATATGGTTGCTATTTTTTTCTAGTGCACTGAAAAATAAATCATTAAATTATTCTTCTGCCACAGGGATAGCTAGTACCTTCTGATCGATGTTGAAATGCAATAATGGAGCAAAATGAAAGACTTTGCATTACAGACTCCCTCAGCATAGCCCCTCACGTTATTTACCCTTTGGCTGTTACTGGGTCCTGAAAATCAGGGACCACACTATGACTAATAACAATGTTATGCAAAAATGGCAAGGACTTACCTGTAAATTAGTCTTCTGGGATAGTAAGTTCACTATCTCAGGCGAAGTGATCCATTTGTAGTTTAAGCAAATGGTCTGAACTGACTGATTACATAAACTTCTGGATTTAGACTGACATTAAATGGTATGTTGATCTTCGCTGTAAATAGACAACATACACAGAGGAAAATATTACAAAAGTATAAACACGGGTTTGATGATGAGACTAATCCAGCAAAAGCATCAGGATTTTGGATTTATTCAACTTCTGCCTGACATAAGTAAAGACATTTTTATCACTGATAACAAATAGCGGAATTTGGAACAGTGGTATGGAGATTTAATTCTCATGCTGTGAAATGAGGAATGGTCACAGTCCTCACAGGCAGAAGCAGAAGGTGGCCTTCACAACTAATGTGTTCAAGGATTACACATTAGTTACTTTTCATGAGACCTTCATCTATGAATGAATGCAGCACATAAACTGCTACCCCACTAGTTACTGAGCCATCAATAATTTTCCATACTTTCTTAATGGCAAGACAATGGCCAATTAAATGAAAATTTCATATTTTTAAGGAATCGTTGGGAACTGAAACTCAGACTTGAAAGCAAACAATAATTTATTTCTACAGCGAAACTATCAGAGACCGTTAAGAATTTTCTTCTCAACCCCAACTGCCACACCAAGTGCCCTGACATCTGATTCTCTTTATCCTTTTTTTTTCCTATGAACAATTCTGAACACCAATAAGACTCCTAATACCAGCCCCAAGTTAAGCCTGAATACAAAGGAAAAATCCCGCCCAATGCTTTTTAATTTTGGTTGCTGTTTTCATCCTGTTGCTCTATGGACAATCCACGGTGTGCTGGAAACCAAAATACTCTACATAGGACATTGAAATATTGAAGGGGAAGTTTAGTCCCAATTATGTTGGTTCAAACATAGTGTGAAGTGATAATGACATAGGATGGAGAAGGTACAAATGCTGCAGAATGCACCATTCTTTAATAATGCCACTAAACTGTTAAATGCTTCTGCTTTGTTACATTTCTCTGAAGTCTTTCCAGGTTGTTTGAACACCTTTTTCATACCAAATAATAACCTAAACCACCAGTTTCACCGAAGCAAATGATAAAATTAACTTTTTATTCAAAAGAAATAAAACTTTGGGAATATGTGTATGTGAGTGCAGATTTTGGAACTCATTTTGAGGTAGATAGTGTGTTAGATACACAGACTGTTTTTCCTCTGATGTAGTTTGTAGTAATTTCTGTTTTCAACCTTTTTTTTTTTTTTTTTTTTTTTTTTTAATACCGATAAGCTAAAATCGGCAATTTCAGGAAAGAACACAACTGTCTGTTATAAACACCTCCTATTTCCTGGACCTCTCTAATGTTCTTATGTAATTTCTGCTGTGTAAATCCTGTCAGGTTGGTGGTATTTGTGAAAGGATTAGCTTTATTCTGTATCTCTTTCTGCTCTATTGCCAGGGGTATTTGATGGTACAAGATTTTTTTTTACTCCAAATCTGGCAAAGCATAAAGTAACACACTCCTCCTTGCTGTCCAATAATACCCTGAAAAGGAAATAGAGTTCACCTTTATAGTTTGCTGCAATGTTTGTTCCTACATTTTTTTTAAATTTTATTTTTGATAATTTTTTTTTTCCCCATAGCCACAGCATGCAATGGACTGCAGAAGTAGGTTCCTTCCACCAGCTATGATTGGGATTGTCTTTTCTATTTAAACATTTACAGTCTCGACCCCATTTTAACTTTCAGTCAGTGAGGGGGATTTTATTCATACATTGGTTCATTGAGAAAACCGATTGAATGTTGCAAGATGGTAACTGTCCTACTTTGGTTTTCATAAACTGGAAAGGTTAGCTTGACATGTCAGATGTATAGTAGATAAAATCATAAACATAAACTCTAATTTTCCAGTTACATATTCAATTAATTTTGTGGGGTGGCTGTTACTCAAATACGAAATATTATTCTATTTCTTTTCACATCTTTTTCTCTGTTTTGATTTCATGACAAAATACTAAAAAAGGAAGGGGAACAAAGCTGACTTTGAACTTATATTAATCACTGATAAAAAGTGGCCCATGTAAATTCTTCTAAATAGTAAGCCATCTCTTGCTGTCAATATAGACACAATTTGCTGATCAGCAGTAATAAAGGCTCTTTAATTGCATACTTCTGTTGCACATAATTCTAAGTAAGCATCTCCAAAGTATAAGAAGCGTAATTAAAATCTATAATTCAACTATCTGGGTCCATTGATAGAAATATAGCCATATTTTAAATGAGATTTAACAGTTTAACTGCTCTGTGCTTCAAAGAAAAGTAGATTAATACAAATAGCCTGCAGGGAAAGATAAAGGTTCAGATCTCAGCAATCTGAAAAACTTTGCATTTCTATGGAATCCAATTTCAGACTACACAAATAAAGTTAAGAGGATGAGTAAACTTGCTGCACAGAATATTTTGTTATCCTAACCATTGATGCTCATTGAATTAAATTTGATCATTCTGCTGAAGTTCCAATTTTACTTCATTCCTCATATGTTCTGTCTTTGATGTTCTCTAAATATCATTGAAGCTAATACCATATCAATTAAATACGCTGTTTAAGTACTATTTTTTTCTCAGTAGTCAATCTTCGTTGAAAATTTTTATATAGCTTAGCATTTCCATTCAGAGCTAGATTCTCAAAAGAGCCTTGTATTTTCAAAAGACTTTAGCCCTTGGTGTGACATTTATTTATTTAGGTGCCTAAGAAGGGTAAGAGCTGTGCTGAAGAAAATGGCTGACCAGTTTTAAAATTAATAACTCAGATGGTTCTACTGTCATTGGTAGTCTAACACTTGCATTAAATTCATGTAAATGGTTGATGTATTTAACAAGATTATAACTTGTAGTTTGGATTAGCAGGTTCAGATTTTGTTTGCAAAAACTTTGGGACAGGAAACAATATAGGAACAAAATAAATAATGATGTGAGGCTACAAAAATAAAAGAAAAAGGTTCAGTCTATTGGGAGGGAGCCTTGATGGTTTTGTGAGGTAAAGGAGTTTTATATATGGATACAAATTACTTACAGGAGGTGACCTAGTACTATGGATCTGAAGATTAGGAAGAATGAAAGGGTTTACAGAACAACGGCATTTATGTCAAATAATGAAATTAAGTGGTCCTCAACAGAACTGGGGAAAAACTTATGGGTGACAAACTCAGATAAGAAAACTATCTAGATGAAAATTATATTTACTGTGTATTTTTGCATAGTATGAAATATATTCGTGCATCAGCATTTTATATAGCTTATGTCACTCTGCCTTGATTAATTTTTGCCACATGTTGTGTCAATGAATGACATTATGACTCATCTAAAACAACAAATTTTCTTTTATAAGTTTCTAACATGCTATTTTCAGTATTGCTGCTAGACACCTTTTGTTATGGAATGAGGAGATAACATTTCCCTCCACCTTTCCTGGCCCTCTCAACTGTTGGTGTTGACTTCTGACAATTGTACTGACAGTGGTATACTTGGATTACTTGCAAAGAGTTATCTTGACCCAATGTCAGATGTGGAAGAAAGTAGGAGGACTCCTATTCATTCTGGTTTCTCATGGCATACCCCACATTATAAATTAATTTCTCTCAAAAGTTGTGAACTCATAGATAATGGTGGTCTACCTGAGTAATTATAAAACAAATTTTAGTAACATAACACGAAAAAAAAAAATCAAAAGAGAGTAGTTTTGGCACTGTAAAGTGTCTATACAGCTCCTGATAGCACTGTATAAGTCAAGAAAACATTATCTATCTGTGTGGATGGTATGTTTATCACCTGTTTACTTTTCCTATTGACCACTTATGAAGAAGTTGATGCTATTGCAAATCCATGGGTGAGCAGGTCTCTGTCAGTAGAACACAAGGTGATTTGTTGAATCCTCTTCTTCAGGATAAAGGAAAAATTACTGGATGTTGTGGAGAGTTCAGTCAACTTATCTGCTTTGGTTATTACAGTTTGCTCTCCAGGGGCCTGGAGCCCAAGTGTGATGGAAGCAGCTGAGGGATCTGGGGGGTTCGTCTGGAGAACAGGAGCTGAGGGAAGACCTTCTGATCTCTGAACTGCCTGAAAGGAGCTTGGAGCATGGAGGGGGTTGGTCTCTGCTCCCAAGTAGCAAGTGATAGGACAAGAGGAAACGGCCTCAAGTTGTGCCAGGGAAGGTTCAGTTTGGATATCAGGAAAAATTCTTCACAAAAAGGGTTCTGAAGCAGGGGAACAGGCTGCCAAGGGAAGTGGTGGAGTCACCATCCCCGGAGGGGTTTAAAAATTGCATAGACAAGGTCCTTAGGGACATGGTTTAGTGCAAGGTTTAAGTTATGGTTGGACTTGATGATCCTGAGGGTCTCTTCAAACTGAAATGATTCTATTTAAAAAAAATGAAAACTCTTAACAAGATATGTAACAGGTTGTTTGGTTGCTTGCTTTCTTTTAGGGACTGGTTTACTTGTCAAATGTTCTGAACACGTCAAGAAGTATTTCTAAGAGGAGAGAAACATTTTAGCTGAAATTTTACTTTAATCTACTTACCAAATCTGTGCATCCTGTATGTCCCTGTTATGTACACTGGGGCAGTGGTCTCACAATGAACCCTGTGTCAAGGCAATAGGGAGAATTCTGCATTAACAGTGCGGGGGCACAGAGGCAAGAGAAGCTCATGCATATCTTGCTCCATTCTCCAGAAGAAATCACCACATGGGAAAGAGGGATTAATGAAACAAGAATAATGACAGCAAAAAAACAGTGTTAACAAATTTTTTATTTGTATGTTTGTGAATATATGTCAGATGGGAATTGCTTAAACATTTAGTTTTGGGCAAATGGCATCTAGAGTTGGCTTCAGCTGAGTTAGTAATAGATAGGACTGTGGATGTTATTTTCTGTCTTCCTGTAGCCTGATTGGAGGTCCCACAGTAAAATTTCCCCTTGTGGTACATTTTCCTCCTGCTGAAACCACTGATTGGCTGCAACTGTCATTAAAAAGTAGATCTCTGTTCCTAAACTGAGTAAAAGTGAATTGGTCTGTTCCTTGTGTGTAAA
The DNA here is from genome assembly GCF_037038585.1 of Patagioenas fasciata. Lineage (NCBI taxonomy): Eukaryota > Metazoa > Chordata > Aves > Columbiformes > Columbidae > Patagioenas > Patagioenas fasciata. The sequence continues at coordinate 40,732,835 of NC_092525.1, read as the reverse complement.
TGAGATTAGAGCTGCATCCATAACATAGCTAAATAACTGGATACATTAATGGCAAATTTGTGGATTGTCTGAGGCTGGAATGTAAGCAAGTACAAGGAAACTTGTACTACTCTGCACAGGATGTGTCTCGTAAGTCTAGTGTGGGTAATAAAAAAAGTGCTTTGCCAACCTGTTACGCCTCATTAACTGAGATAAGTCAGTGGAGAAGCCTTTGTTGGCAGGCAGAGAGTGAAACTGACCCAGTGCTGGTTGTGCACCTCAACCTGTTCTTATTGTGCTCTGTGGATAAACATAAAAGAAGGACCTCTGAACTGGTGTAGACCAGGAAAACAGCCTGTGGCAAGAGATGGGTGGGTGCACGTAACCTCAACCTTGGAGCAAGGCAAGAACCCAGGCACCACTGCAAGTCTCAATATTCACCTTCATCTCTCTTGAAACACCAAACCCACGAGCCTGAATGAACAATTCTACTCATCAAATCTTAAAAGATTTATCTTGAGCTTTTTTAAAATGAATTTTACAGATCAGATCCCTTTGGGGAAAGCTGAATTGAGACCTGCCAGAATTTTGCTTAAAAAAAAAGTGAAGAAAGCCAGTAGTTTTGTTGTTTGATTGGATGTGGTATTGGTGCTACGCTATGGAGTAAATAGATCAAATACAAATGTTGGTTGATTCAATCAAACTTTAGATGTTTAACTTTATTTTTTTAAATATATTGTTACTTCACTGTGTACTCACAGCATTTCATTATTTTCCCTGCAAGAAGCATGCTGACATCATCCCAATCAGAATATTTTACAATGTACCTGTTCTGAAATATGTTTGTTCCTTTAAATTTGAGTGTATACATGTGTATGTACCTGCATAATGCATTTTTTCATCATCCTTGCTTTGCAGGATGCTTTATGTGGGCTTTGAGAACATCCTGCCCTCATACTATTTGTTGCAGTGGGGAATGGTAAAAAAGTTCTGAACTTTTCTGAAATGAGCTGATATTCATGAAATACCCTTATAGTAAGCATATATGCATATGTTCACATCACATATTAGTGTGTGTGGATGTGTATAAAGAGATGCAATTTTTCAGGGTGCTTAACTTGAACTTAGACTAACAGCTTCATGGTAATATTCAACAGCATTGCTAGACACAATGAGCAGAAATGTGAGCACACTTCAGGGAGAGTCTGCTTTGGAAGCATTTCAGAAAACAGTGTCGATCTGTTTCATCTGTTTGTTTTAAAACGGATTTGTAGAAGGACACCACGTGGTGTCCTATCAGTAGCATAAGGCTGGAGTTCAGCTCTCTCCCTTACCTAAAGAGTGAACTGTGAAATTACAGATTTTCTTGTGGTGGGCTCTTCTCAAGCTCCAAAACTATTTTGCAAGGTACAGTCAATCATTAACCAGACTAAGGAATTCTTCAACATTAATTCATAAATACACTCAGCTACTCTAAAGTATTTCCTCCAAAAACTGAAGACATCTACTCTGCGCCAATGTTGCAGCTTTGCTGAAGTGCTTCAGGTACTGTCAGGACTGACATTTCCTTTGGCAATCTGAATAACATAATCAGCTCCCTGACTGTCATGTCTCCCTTTATGGAACAGACTCTGATGCTGGAAATGTTCTAATTCAGAATGTCAAATATTCAATGCTGATAATTCCAGTCGTTAAAGATCTTTCCTCCAGTGTCTTTCTGCCATTTAAAAGTAAAGTTATACTGCCAAAAAGCTGAGATAAATGGATTAACATTTCTCTTTAGTTCATTAGGTTAATTTCAAGTAAGATGTTGAGACTGATAGTATGCAGGCAGAAATACTTACAGAAAACCCCAAATAAACTAAGTTTATTAAAAATTAATTTCTACCAAAGTAGTCAAGATGATATATGCCAAAAATTGCATTATGAAATGTTTTTAGTTCTACCTTAAAGGCAAGGAAATAGCCACTAAATAACCCCAAATTCATAAGTGATAATGCTGTAACCCGTTATCCTCTCCAGAATCCCTAGATAGAGATTTTTCTCTGTAACCATCTGGATACAGCTTTCCAGAGTTTTTATAAAACACACTTTCACCTAACAGTTGAATTTAAATATAGCATCTCCACTGCAGACTTACGGTATAAGTGTCATTTCACTGTAACGCTTAGCATATGGTACTTGGTGCTGGGAGAAAGAAAATTGAAGTTGGAGCCAAGTTGTCAGGAACTTACTAGCATGTCTATAAGATAAACTGTGCAGGATTTCTTCAGTGCTTTGGGGATCCTTTCTCACCTGCTAGTATTCTGGTATATATATCTATATTTGACAGTTTTGGAGCAGTCACAAGGCATCCTTGGAGGGGAAAAAAGATTCTTCAAAAATTCTGGTGTGTTGGTATATGTAATTAAAAAGCTGTTCAGGCTATTACTCCAATTAATGAGTGTTTCCTTCTGACTGCAAACCTTGGATGAAAATAGAATGCATTGAGCAGAGGGACGCCTTTGAGCATGGTTTGTAGGTTTGCTGCCCACCTGGCCTTTCACAGTCACATATGCCACAGATCTCACAAACCTCTTAGCAACAACAGGTGAGAGGCCAGGTGAGACCTTAGACAGCCTTCGTTTTTCTATCTATCTTCTAGAACAATCTTTATCCTGTCTGCCTCTTATCACTTTCTTTTCCTTACAAAAATTGACTTTTAGCAGAGGCAGATTATCCAACAGTTTTTCAAAACACAGGCTGCTCTTCTAAGGACCTGGCCTAGCATGACTAAGTCATTGCATTTCTCAGCATCTGTTTTGCCGGGTAAAAAAGAAACACATTCAAATGCAGCGGCTCACCTTCCTGTCATCATGATAAAGTTCACTGAAAGCCTCTTGCAGCCTTAAACCTGCTGTGAGTGGGTAAAGTTGCACTGATAGATGAAATTTAAACATCTACAATGTGTCTCTCAGGGCCTGATGGGACAAACACGCCACTGCCTGACACCACAACTTGTCCTATCCACAGCTATGTAGTATTTACTCATGGTTTTAGTTTCACTATGTTTACCTCTCCTGAAAGATAGATTAGTGCTTGTAGAACATGTAAGAAAATAACCTATAGAAATGCTGGTTTTTGATATGTTCTCAAAACCAGTTATAGCTCTGGCAATGGCAATGCAAGTGATGTTGGTCTTATGCTGTGCCAAAAAGCAGTCGTTCTGACTCAGCAGTAGCCACAAAGATGATATATTGTAATTTTTAAGCACTCTTATTAATAATCTAGATTGTGCAGCTAAATAACAGCTCATCATCTGAAGCGCAGAAACTCAGTATCATTTAATGTTCACAAGCTTTAATTTTGAAAGCACTTAAAAATTATCTCAAAATTATTTTTGGTATTCACATTTCATTTAGGTATCTATTTAAATCAGTGAGTTGTTGAGGACTAAATACTTCTGCATGATCTAAACATAAATCTCTCCTTAATATTTTTTCCGTATCTCTTCATGGTAGTTTCTGGAATTGTCTACTTCATTATAAAAAGATTGGGACGTGTGAAGATAATATGGTGCAATTACTTGCAAAAGTTAACAGTTATATAAAAGATGTTTTGTGATTCTGTAGAGATTACGATTGTGTTAAGTAGTCAAAATTCTGATGAAAAAGTAATTAAAATCCTAATTTCAGCTACGCTCTGGAGGTAACCATCATCCACCTGTTTGTTTAAGTTTTCATTTTCATTTTGTGAAACTCCTACACTTTGATTTACATAAGAATAAAAACAAATAACCCTTTATATCTAGATAGAAAAGTAAAAAATAATGTTCAAGCTCTTCTCTTTTATTTCTTAAGTTCTATATCAATGCAATATGAGAATGATCTGAAGTCTAAAATGAAAAAGTTTCCTTCATTTTACATTTTACAATTAATTCTTTTTAATGTTTAAATATGAACACACTTCCTCTGACTGCTATCGCTCAAGTCAGTATTAACACTACTTAATGCTATAATCTTCCCTGCTGTTACTGGGGATGAGGTAATTATGGTGATATTTGAGAAGAAAAAAACATGACTACTTGAAAATGTTGATTTGATATGAGCTGCCACTCATTTCTCCACTGTTTCCTCATCATCAGTATGACACCAGCAGGACATGTTGGAATTAGTGTCTATTGACTGCTTCACATCTGATTCTCTGATCAAGTCTTTAGTTTGAGACAGTTCTTGAGGTGGAGATCTTCCCTGCAGGCGGTCACTCATGCACGCCCTCAGTTCTGGCAAAAATCGTAACTTCCGTGCTGCTGAAAATCTCATTTTCACATTGGTATAGTTATGCCTAAATAAAGTAAATAATCCTTTGAATATATACAGAAACCAGAATAATGGTTTACCTGTGGGGCGACTTCCTTGCTCTCTACAGCTTCCTGTGGAGGGGAAGAGGGCAGGGAGGTGCTGAGCTCTTCTCACTGGGATCCAGTGATATGATGTGTGGTAATGGGTTAAAGCTGTGCCGGGCAGGTGCAGACCTGACATAAGGAAGCATTTCTTTACCACGAGGGTGGCCAAATACTGGAACAGGCTTCCAAGAGATGTGGTCAATGCCCTTAGCCTGTCAGTGTTTAAGAGGCATTTGGACAATGTCCTTAATAAGATGCTTTAGCTTTTGTTCAGCCCTGAAATGGTCAGGCAGTTGGACTAGATAATTGTAGGTCACTTCTAACTGAATCACTCTAGTCTAGTCTACCTGAGTTGCTAGATGGAGCTAGACTTTCCTTCCTTCCTTCCTTCCTTCCTTCCTTCCTTCCTTCCTTCCTTCCTTCCTTCCTTCCTTCCTTCCTTCCTTCCTTCCTTCCTTCCTTCCTCCCTTCCTCCCTTCCTCCCTTCCTCCCTTCCTCCCTTCCTCCCTTCCTCCCTTCCTCCCTTCCTTCCTTCCTTCCTTCCTCTATATTTCAAATATTACTTTGAGGAAGTAGACTGTACTCAAATTACAATTCCATCCAGCAAATTCTTTCATACACCAAAAGGTGGAAAAAATTCTGCAGTTCTTTCATGAGGAAAAACTGCATTTCAGTTTCACTGTGTTGTCTCTGTTTCAAAGTAGAATGTTCTTGCCCATGGCAGGGGGTAGACTAGATGATCTTTAAAGAACCCTTCCAACTCAAACAATTCTATGATTCTATAAATCTAAAATAAGCTTTTTTTCTTTCTTGTACAAAAAATACAAACATGTTTTTATATTCCAGAACTAGGTTGAGCTTTTTATGTGTTGATTGAACCCCTGATACCACTTTGCAAAACTGTTATTTCATCATGTCCTCATCTTTTCCTCCCAGTCTGGTCAGAAGCAAAAAAGCAGGTGGAGAGGTGGGGGAAAACAAACAAACAAACAAAAACCAGCAGTAGTAGTTAACTGTAGAATAAAGGTTTTTTGTCACATTATTGTTAAAAATCAAGCAAATAAACATCATAAAAACCCCTGCAAAATCCACAAAACCTCCCAAACAAAAAAATGAAACAAACAAACAAAACCAAACACATGAAGCATTATATATACATGTACTTAAAACCAAACCCAAAGTATTTACAGATTGGAAATATAAAATTACTGGTTTTAGGGTTTCCTGTCTCTTCAAGAATGTAACATCTAGAGCCCACCCACTAAAACGGATGCCAGTACAGATGAAAGTTTTATTACAGCCATTTTATTTTCAATCATTTACCTTTCAGTAAAGGTAATAAAGTAATGATAAATCAAGCCACATGTTAACAGAGTTTGTGCCCAGAAGTCACTGTCTGTGAAATGATACTTAGCTAGCGCAGTTCCTAAAGGTCATAGAAAGGTTTCTTCAGCTTGGGTAAATAGCATTGCCAAATGATCCTCCTTTTTTGTGTGCACGTTCTTGGGGTAGCAGTCTTGCATGCACTACCATTAAGTTATCCTGCGCAATAGCTGCTATAATATACATTTTCACTTTGTTATAGAACTACAGTTTAGATATGTCTGCCATCAAACGAATGTTAAAGAAACTGGGGCACTCTCTAAAATGAGATTCCCTGCTATCACTCTGGCTAACACATGTAATCAAAGGCTTAGCAGAAATGTACATATTTCTGATTATTTTGTCTCCTGCTGAAACGCAAGTAGTATGCTGAACAATCTGACAAAGAAATATGTTAATCTCTGTATTAGGGAGATCTTCAGGATTTTTTTGGTCTTTATAAGAAATCAAGTGTGAAGAGATACTGCAATGGTTCTGAATTATTACTAAGGAATACTTCTGGCCAGAGCATCTTTGCTTATATCCCCACTGTTCATGAAAGTGCAAAATTCTTGCGTATGTGGCTTCCCCTAAGTGATAACTACTGCTCTCGAGAACCAGGCATTTTGTTATGTGTTACTTTTCCATAACATGCTACTATGACTTCCATAACCGGTTTGTCTTCAGTCCTTATGTCTATAGTATATCTTACCATGATGCCAACGTTCCTAGCACCTCCCTCCTTGGGAACTGCGGCCCCTATCTGCTGATTTGACTTGCTAGCTGGCGAGTTTTGTTGCTTGATGGGGTCTCAGATGCAGCTATGGTGAAGACACTTCTGAGGCTTGTGTGGCCTTCACACCAGTCTTGCAGCTCATCTACACTCACTGAAGGTCTCTTGGAGCTCAAGGGGATGGAGCCTCGGATGCCATTTTCCTCAGTCCTCCCAGTCAAGGGGAAAGGCTGGGGAAAGATTGTGGGATCCTGCAGGTCAACACCTGTACTGACAACACGGGTGTATTGTTGACCAGGGGACCTTCTTTGTGGATTGAGGAGTGCTAGAGAGAGACAGGATCCACTTGGCAAAGTGAGATGAGAGCATCTGTTCCAGAAGACTGGACAAAGCAGTGAGAAAAGCTTGAAATTGTGAACACCAGTGGAGGGATATAATGAATCAAAATTAAATGTGGAAGTACAGGCCTGGGTTGAGGAAAGAAGAGTGCAATATGGTAGGAAGAAGAGCAAAGAGACACTTGTCTCAAGGATGTGTACACAAAAACACGTGGCCTGGGAAATGAATGGGAAGAACTGGAGCTCTAAGGGCAGTCACAGGGCTACATTGTTATTGGAATAATGGAGGGACAGCTCATACGACTGCAGTGCTGTAATGAATAGACTCAATCTGTGGTAGGCTAACCTTGCCTAAGGACCAGATGCCCAGCCAGCTGTTCTCTCACTCCATTACCTCAACAGGACAGGGGCAGAAAATAGGATGAAAAAAGCTTGTGATTGAGATCAAGACAGGGAGATCACTTACCAGTTACTGCTATGGGTAAAAGAGACACAACCTGGGGAAAAATAATTCATTACAAATTAGAATAGAACTGGATATTGAGAAGGAAAACCCAGAAAATTAAAATAACACTTGGCCCCTAGCGACCACCCCCATGCTGCCCCTTCCTTTCCCAGGCTCAAAGTCACTCCTTCATTCCCAACTTCCCCTGCAGTGCAGGGGGAAGGGGCAAGGGGCAGTTATGGTCAGTATAGAGCAGTTCCCTTCTGCTACTCCTTCCTCGTCACAATTTTTCCCTTCTTCAGCGTGGGCTCTTCCTGGACCACAGTTTCCTTCAGGGTGCATCCACTTGCTCTAGTGTGGAGTCCTCTATGGGCTGAAGGTCGATATGTACTCCACTGTGGTCCTCCTGCTCCACAAAGTGTTTCACCTTGATCTTCACCATGGACTGCAGGGGAATCTCGGCTCTGGCACCTGTGACACCTCCTTCTTCTCCTTGCCTGACCTTGCTGTTTATAGGTGTGTTTATATTTTTTTTTTTTTCCCCCATACTCCCCAACTCTTCAGCCTTTTTTTACCTTTCTTACATGCATTTTCACCCTCTTGGTTGATGGGCTCAGGTCCATCCTTCAGTGGGCTGTTGGAATCAGTTTGAACCAGCTGTGTTGGTATGGGTGGGCCCCAAATTCCCCCCACCCTGCAACAACCCACTGCCAACATCTCATCACCACACACCACACAGGACTTCATCTGGAAAGACAGCCAGGGACAAAAAAGAGGTCATTTTTTCCCAAGTAACAAGTAATAGAACAAGAAGAAATGACCTCAAGTTGTGCCAGGGGAAGTTTAGATTGGATATTAGGAAAGATTTCTTCACTAAAAGGGCTGTCAGGCATTGGAACAGGCTGCCCAGGGTAGTGGTGGAGTCACCAGCCCTGGAGGGGTTGAACAGATGAAGAGATGTGGTGCTTAGTGACATGATTTAGTGGTGGACTTGGAAGTGTTAGGTTCTCATGGGGTACTTTAACCTCCTTGACATCCACCAACATGAGAGTACACCAGCAGTCAAAGAGGCTTTTGGAGGTGGTCAAGAATAACTTCTTGATGCAGGTACTGGATAGAACAACAGCTGTGATTGCAGACAGATCTGTTGTTAACTGATAAGAAAGTACCATGTGGTGATGTGAGAATTTGTGGCTGTGGTGATCGTGAAATAGTGATATTCAGGATCTGGAGGGGAATGAGGATGGAGAACAGCAGAGTACAGACCTTGTGCTTTGGAGGAAGGGACTTTGGATTATTCACGGAACTGGAAAGCTCCTTTTAAGGCAAAGGAGATCTGGAAAGTTGACAAGGCTGCAAGGATAGCATCCGCTAAGCACCCTCCAAGCATCCTCCAAGCTCATTCAGGAAAATAAGTAGGTGTATCAGGGGACCAGCTTGGCTAAGCTGGGAACTCATGACAGAACTTCAAAGCAAAGAGGCATTATACAGGAGGTGGAAACAAGGACAAGCTACCAGGAAGAAACTTAGAAACTTTTTCGAACATGCAGCAGTGATGTTAAGAAAATTAAAGGTTAACTGGAGTTGAGACTTGCAAGAGACAACAAGGGCAGTGGAAAGAGTTCATACAGCTGTGTAAGGAACAAAATTCTGAGCAAGGAAAATGTGGAGCCCTTGCTGAATGGGACAGGTGATTAAGAGACAGAGGCACAGTAAGGCAGAGGTATCCGATGTTTTCTTTGTCTCTGTTGTTACCAACAAGATTTCCTATACCCCTAAACTGAATGGAGAGGTTCAAGGGAGACAAGAGTTAGTAACAGAGAATGCAGGTTGATTCAGGGATTACATGAAAGAACCTGACCCATGCAAGCCCATGGGACCTAACAGGCATCCACGGATGCTGAGAGGGTTGGGTGGTATCCTTGTAAGGCCCCTTTGTACTCTGTTTGAAAGAGTATGGAGACTGGGGAACATTCATGATGACTGGAGAAGCAAATGTTGCACCCATCTTCAAAAAAGGCCAGAAAAATTATCTGAGAAACTGATCTGCTTTGCTGTGGTCCATGGGAAAATAATAGAGTGAGATCTCTAGGAACATGTCTGGGGACATGAAAGAGAAGAAAATGACTGGGAACAGTATGGATTGACCCAAGATAAATAACATCTGAACTATGTGATTACACTGTAGGGAAGGGACTGGATTAGTGAATGGGGAGAGCACTGGATGTCATTCACGTCAGCTTTACTAAGGTTTTGTCATAATGTCCCGCAATATGCTTGAATACAACTTTTGATATTACAATCTATATGGGAGGACAATCAGATGGGAAAAACAGGTTGAATGATTGGTCTCAGAATGTCATGGTTAATTGGTCTTACTCCACCTGGAGCCCATTAAAAAGCAGAATTTCACAGAGCCTACCATGGGACCTGCCCTAACATCTTTGTCAATTACACGGAGGATGAGTCAGAGTGTTGTCTTGTTAGATTTGCAGATGACACCAAACTGGCAGGAACTGGAACCATTTAGCAGCTTGAAGGCAGGGTTGCAATCCAGTGGGACCTGGAGATGCTGAAGGAGCAGGCATAAAGGAACTCAATGAAGTTCAACAGAAACAAATGCACAATAAGAGTGCAAGAGACAGATATAAATTGAAACAAGAGTGGTACAGATTGGATGTAAGGAGAAACTTTCTCCATACGGACAGTTAAAAACTGAAGAGGTTACCCAGAGAGATTTTGCAGTCTCCATCCTTCCTTGACTTCAGGGTTGACCCTGTTTTGAACAGGTGGTTTGACTAGAGACCTCCTGAGGTCCCTACAGTCCTTGAACTTGTGATTCTATGACCCTTGTGATGTTGGTGAGCTATTGACAATGGACTGTCATACTGTTAGAAGTGTTCAGAGAATATATTTTTTTTTGTCAAATGTTGACTTTTTAGTAAGAATTAAAACAAAAGCAACAAGGAGACAAAACAACGCTTTGGGATGACAATAGCTATGGTCTCTTTCTCCTCTTGGAATCAAGGTTATCAACTGTATCACCATGTTTCAGAGACACCTTTGACGATTAGTTCAGTACAGTGGTATATGATGGCAGCTACATCATGGGAGAGGTGATGTGTTAATCACCAGAGGAAATAGGGTACGAGGTGAGTAGACTGACTCTTCAATGAAGTTCCATGATACTGTTGTCAAGTGAGACCATTTTAAGTTTTGGCTGAACATGGAGGAACTTCTCCCCACACTGCCCAAAATCCAATGAACACCACTCTTCACTTTTTGAAGACACAGCTTCTCATGAAAAACGAAAAATGAAACTCTGTGAGGAAGACATGTACTCTGACTATACTTCTAACTTATCAAAACCACTTTGTCATTGAAAAGTGTTTAAGCACAGAAAAGCCCTTGTCCAGCTTCATTGCTAATTTCTTGCAGACAAAGAATATTATGTTTTCCTTATTTATAGCTCAAATATATCTACTTTTTGAGCTGAATAAAAAAACCCAGGCAGTGGCATGAGAATGCATTCTGGGAGATTTAACCCTGTGGGTTTAAAAGAGTGGACTCTGGTCTTTCTTTTGCTTTTAAGTTCTACAAAAGTGCTGATTTACATATCTTTGTAAGGGACTCAGAATGGACTGCAAGTACGGATAACTAATCTTATATGCTTTTGCCTGCAATAGCTTAACAGTCCAGGGCTTAGGGTGCTTTTTGCCCAATTACCCTTTTTGTCATAGATTCACTGTGTGACCATGCACAAATCCTTTAGTTTGATTTTCCAACAGATAAAACCACTTTCCCATCTCAGAGGAATCTGTCAAAATGAATGCATGTAAATGTGTCCAGGTACAACAGCAAGGGTGGGGGCCATGGAGATTAACTGAAATATCAAGCACATGATCATTAAGCTATCAGGGAGCACACCTTATTTAATCTTCATAGAGGTTTAAGGGGATTGTTTCCTGTATGTATGTGTGTCTCCTCAGTTGAATTCCCTAGAGATGAAAAACATAGCAGGAAGCAGTGATAGTGATTATAAATTGAGTTTGCAATTAACAAGTGTCACTTCTGCTAGCACAGAGCATGGAAGCTAACTTTTTCAGTCATAACACGTTGCGTAGTTTAGTTATTGGTTATTACAGTGTTCCATTTTACAGCGTACTGCAAATATGTCATAATGGGTATTGTAGGTTTGACTTCTACTTCAAGGTGTTGTTTGCTCTTTGAGGAATGAAAAACAAATTCACAGATGGAAGATTTCAAGACAAATTTTCTAATCCTTTCACCCAGGAAGAAGTGAGATCTGGCTTTCCGTGTGATGACTTTGTGAAGGAGTGATGGTGAGATGTGAACTGCAGATGACTTATAGTTCAAACACAGCTCCACACAGATCTGTTCATTAATTTCTTGCAGCTGGAAATTACAAAGTACAGGGTCACAGAGGAAATATGAATATCAAAAAAGTCTGATCAGAGTTTTCCCTGGACTAACATGGGGAAGGAGGAAGGTTTAGCCCAGAAGTTGGAAGTTGAAAGGAACAAAAAATTATTGTGGATTGCCCACTAAGTATTAGTTTCCAATGTAACCTGGCCACATTTAAGAATTTGTAGACATTCATAAGACTTTGTTGCTGTCTTCCATAGCTGTTAGCACTGCAAGTAATAATTAGATCCAGAGGGTTCAATTCATGATTGGATGTACTTGAGAGATACTGCTGTTCAGCCACAGTTCCTGGGGTAATATCATTCACTCGTGCAGGAAGGAGGAATCTTTCTCTCTAATGGACAAATTACGAGGCAGAATTCACTGCCCTGCGCAGTAGCAGGTCAGATCAGATGAACTCAGCTGTCCCTTCTGGCCTTAAAACACATGAATCTATGATCCTCTGAAACAAGGATGCATCTTGCCTGTAGCTCATCACTGTGTCACTAGAAATGAGGGGACAGTGCACACAATGAAAGCATCTGCTGCACCTTCTCTTTTTATACAGTACATTGTACTTACATTCCCTCCAGTATCTACACTGCATTAATCACTAGAAGTACTTGAGCACCATATAGAGGTTAGTTGATGCCCGTTTTATTCCTTTGAATCACTGGAGACAGTTTGGGACAACTGGGAGCTGCTCTCAAGTCTTTTTATTCTGATATGTTACAATATGGGAATCAACCAATATGTATAAAACAATATAGCTAAGACAAATTTTAACAATTCACATCCAGTACTTTCACTGTGTTCAGCTTCTGAGTGTCTGTTATACTGAGTCAAGGTGATGACAATAATAACATCATTCTAGGATTCAGATACCTTTCTTTGCAAGTGCTGAAGTTGCAAGCCGAACTTTGTAGCATGTTCAGAGTTTAAGAAATGTTCTCGTATATCACAGAAGAACAAGGGTAAAAACAATATTGATTTCATTCATTATTCACTGGACAGAGGGCATAGATTTGGGCTAATATCAAAGTTTCTCTCATTGAGTTACCTGGACAACAGGGATCAAGATTTTGCATCACAGGGATTGAATGACTTTAGGGACAGGCAATGAAAGGGAATAAATTATTTGTTTATCTGTTTCCTTGCATTTACAAGTATCAAGTTACTTGCAATGTAGATATGAGAAAAGGTCATACTTTTCTGAAAGAGTTGTAAGCATGAAGAATTACTATGTCTCTGACTTAGAATGTAATTGAGAAACAAGGTAGTAAGGTAGTACCTTGGGAAGGTGGGAAGGACTGGCAAGTGAGTTTTGTAATTGCCATCACAATTTGGTGATTTCTTCAGCAAACCTAGTAGATGTGCAGAAAGAGAGCTGGGTAAGAAAACATTCTTTCATGTTAAAAATAGGTTTCAAATACTGATGGAACAGTTTCAGTATAAAAAAGTGTTTGTGAACCAACAATCCAAAGAGAAATTATTCATTTCAGCTGAAGATCTTTATTGCCCTTTAAAAATGTTGAATTTTTACTTTCTTGCTTCATTACTCATCCCATTCTCCAGATGGCTTAGGAATATGCTGAACAAGAGAGATCCATGTGGGACACAAGGATAATCTTCTGTCTTGTGCACAACATGTCATTTTTTTTCTCCTATTTTTGTTTCCTGTATTTTAGCAAGTTATTAATCCAGCAGAGGATCCTCTCTTTTATCCCATTGCACCATGGCTTCTTTGTGAGATTTTGGCTAGAAAACTTCTCTAATGCCTTTGAAAAGCGAATGTTCTAAGATTAAAGTGAAGCAGTTTCTGTTTGGACAGGGAAAAGAACATTCTCCCCCTGGTGACCTTCTCCAGAAGAGCTGCAATGGGACCAAGCACAGCTCGTGTCATTACTACTGCAAAATCATCAAGGTCTACTCATTTTTCTTTCGATACTGCAGTGGTACCCTGGGACAAATCCTGCCACAGGCAGAGCAAACATTTATGCCTCAATAGGGACATTCTACCTTGTATCCACAAAATACTCCCTGCTGCTGTCGGTCAGACCCGGTTCCTATTTTCCCAGCACCTTTCATCACGGTTCACATCCTAAGCAGTAATAAACCTTTGTCAACCCAACTTGAACAATTGAGATTCCTGGGTTTAGATCCTGAACCAAACTGAGGAGCCAGTGCTAAGTACACATCTTTGCTGCCCTTTGTGATCACATCCTTCTCATGTAATCTGTGGCTATGTAACATTTAAGTTGTAAATGAAGACTGAAAATTGAATTTCTAGTTTTATTCAGTAGGCAAGCCAGACTGCCTGTAGGCTTAGTAGCAGATTGTGTAGTAAAACAGGTCTCTGTACCTTCCAGTCTCATTTATGGTGCATGGAACTCCACTTGACCCTTGCAATACCATGAGACAACAGTGATACCAATAAAAACTTACATGTCTTCCTTCTCCATGCTTATATGCTTCCTTCTCCAGTCTTATATCACAGTATCACAGTATCACAGTATGTTTGGGATTGGAAGGGACCTCGAAAGATCATCTAGTCCAATCCCCCTGCTGGAGCAGGAACGCCTAGGTGAGGTCGCACAGGAACATGTTCAGGTGGGTCTTGAATGTCTCCAGGGAAGGAGACTCCACAACCCCCCTGGGCAGGCTGGTCCAGTGCTCTGTCACCCTCACTGAGAAGAAGTTTTTTCTCAAATTGAAGGGGAACCTCTTGTGTTCCAACTTGATCCCATTACACCTTGTCCTATCATTGTTTGCCACTGAGAAGAGCCTGGCTCCATTCTCACGGCACTCACCCTTTATATATATATAAACATTGATGTGCCTTGAGATGGCACCAAGGATAAGCTGTTCCATTACTTTCCCAGGGACAGAGGTGAGGCTGACCGGTCTATAATTACCTGGGTCCTCCTTCTTGCCCTTTTTGAAGACTGCAGTGACATTTGCTTTCCTCCAATCCTCGGGCACCTCTCCCGTTTCCCAAGACTTGGCAAAGATGATGGAGAATGGTCTAGAAATGACTTCAGCCAGCTCCCTCAGCACCCGCAGATGCATCCCATCTGGACCCATGGATTTATGGATGTCCAGACTATTTAATTGCTCCCTAACCCAGTCCTCATGGACTAAAGCAAACTCCTCCATTAACCTGGCTTCATCCGGGGTCTCAGGGGTACAGGGTTCCCCAGGACATCCTCCAGCGGAGTAGACAGAGACAAATAAGGCATTCAGCAATTCTGCATTCTCTGTGTCTTCTGCCACCAGGGCACCCACCTCACTCATCAGTGGGCCTACATTGCCTCTGGTATTAGTTTTATCTGCTATGTATTTGAAAAAGTTCTTTTTGCTGTTCTTGACCCCTCTCGCCAGCTGTAATTCTAAGGAGGCCTTGGCTATCCTAGCTGCCTCCCTACATCCTCTAACAGCAGCCTTAGATTCCTCACAAGTGGTCAACCCCTGCTTCCATGACCTGTAAACTCTCTTCTTCTGCTTGAGCATACCCAACAGATCCCTATTCAATCACGCAGGCCTCCTGGCTCCCTTCCTTGGCTTCCTACATGTGGGGATGCTCTGATCCTGAGCTTGGAAGAAGCAATCTCTGAATGCAATCCAGCTCTCTTGGGCCCCTTTTCCTTCAAGCAGTCTTGCCCATGGGATTTCCCCAGCAGTTGCTTGAAAAGGCTGAAGTTAGCCCTGCCAAAGTCCAGGGTTGCAATTCTACTTGCTATTCTGTTCCTGCCACACGGGATGCTGAACTCCACCATCTCGTGGTCACTGCAACCCAGGCAGCCCTCAACCTTTACTGCTTCGACCAGACCCTCTTTGTTAGTGAGGATGAGATCCAGCAGTGCACCTCTCCTGGTCGGCTCCTCCACCATCTGCATGAGGAAGTTATCATCAATGCACTGGAGGAACCTCCTGGACTGTGGCTGGCTGGCTGAATGGTCCTTCCAGCAAACGTCAGGGAAGTTAAAATCACCCACAACAACCAGGGCCTGTGATTGTGAGGCCACTCTCAGCTGCACATAGAAGGCCTCATCAACTTCCTCAGCCTGATCTGGTGGCCTGTAATAGACACCTACAACAGTATCACCCCTACCAGCCTGTCCCTTGATCCTGACCCATACACTCTCGACTCGTTCCTCATCCGCTCCTGGGCAGAATTTAGTACATTGCAGTTGCTCTCTCACATAGAGAACAACTCCACCACCACGCCTGGCTGGCCTGTCTTTCCTGAAAAGGGCGTAGCCATCCATGACCACATTCCAGTCATGTGAACTGTCCCACCACGTTTCTGTAATTGCCACCAGATCATAATCTCCCGACCGAACATAGAATTCCAACTCCTCCTACTTATTCCCCATGCTGCGCGCATTGGTGTACAGGCATTTCAGGGAGTGAGCAGAGCACACCAATTTCTCCCTAGGGGCACATGAGGCCACCCGGTCCTCATCTGTTTTAGAATGCTGCCCCACTGGGGCAAGCCCAGCTACAACCCCATCCCCCTTCGAGCCTAGTTTAAAGCTCTCCAAATGAGCCCAGCTAATTCCTGCCCCAGCATCCTTTTGCCTCTGCGAGATAAGCCTTTCCCGCATAACACTGTCCGGACTGGAGTCTTATAAAACCAGCCATTATCAAAAAAAACAAAGCCCTGCCTGTAGCACCAGTCTTGGAGCCAACCACTTAGAGATTGAATTTTCCCGTTCCACCCCACATCGTCACTTGAAGAGGGAAGGAGTGAAGAGAAGATCACTTGAGCCCCTGAGTCTTTCACCATCCTTCCCAAGACCTTGAAATCGTTCTTCATTCCCCTCAGACTACGGGAAGCAGCTTCCTCCCCATCTGTCTGGAAGACCAGCAGTGGGTAGCAGTCTGTCGGGTGCACCAGTCTGGGGAGCTCTCTAGCAATATCCTTGATCCGGGCTCCAGGTAGACTACAGACTTCCCTAAGATGAGGGCCAACCTTGCATATTGGGCCCTCTGTTCCTTTCAGAAGGGAATTTCCTATTACAATCACCCTTCTTTCTTTCTTATCAGAGGCAGTCTTAAGTTGTGTAGTCAACCGCCTCTTCCTATGTGATCTTGTAGGCAGGCTTGGCACCACCTCCTCACCTACCTC
Source organism: Patagioenas fasciata (assembly GCF_037038585.1). Lineage (NCBI taxonomy): Eukaryota > Metazoa > Chordata > Aves > Columbiformes > Columbidae > Patagioenas > Patagioenas fasciata. The sequence goes on along the minus strand of NC_092525.1, from coordinate 40,716,038 downwards.
TTCTTCAAGATTCAGGGCCTCAAACCTATTATGGAGGGGCACCTGGGGAGGCGAATCAGGCAGGGAGGGGGGCTGTCCGTGATGACGAACTGCAATATACTTCCAACCCTCGTGTTCTTTTAGGTCCCCTACCTCTGCCCGACAGTGACAAGGGTGGGGCTGTCTCAGGACCTCCGCCTCTGTCCGGGAGGGCAGGAGGTCCATCTCCTTTTTGGGGGTACTTCCCTGGGGCCTTTCCGACCGGCACGTAAGGGTGTTACTCCACCAGTCGATCTCCCTTTCGCACTACCTGGTGGACCTCAGCGTCTCAACCTCCTCCTTAAGTTTCACAACCATGTCGAGCAGATCTTGCACCTGCTCACACCTCACACAAGCAGAGTGCTGGCCTCCCTCCTCCGGCAGCAGCAGGCTCTGGCACTCCCTGCAGTCAGAGACCTGAACAGCCACCGTTTGGGACAGAACCTCAGTCTGCGTTGCCACAGTCTTTTTGAGACAAGCTCTCCTTCTGGAGGCGACCATGGTCATCAGGAAGAAATCACATTGAACAACGACAAGAAGGCATATTTTTAAACACTAGTATATTTTCATGTGCCCTTTGATTCTGATTAAAAAAGAGTATATGGGATTTACACAACATTGTGAAAAAATTGTATTGTGACAGTTTATACTTTTAGAAGTGCATGTTACGGCAGGACAAGGGATGATGGTTTTAAACTAAATGAGAGGAGAATCAAACTGGACATGAGGAAGAAATTGTTGCTTCTGACGGTGGTGAGAGCCTGGCCCAGGTTGGCCAGAGAGGTGGTGGATGAACCATCCCTGGAGACATCCCAGGCCAGGCTGGACGAGGCTCTGAGCAACCTGAGCTGGTGAAGATGTCCCTGCTCATGGCAGGGGTGGCACTGGGGGAGCTGGGAAGGTCCCTTCCAGCCCAAACCATCTGTGATTCTATGATACAAGCTGTTTATAAAGACTGAACTATTTCTATATTTCTACACCATAGATTTTGATAACCTCTTTTACAAATGAGTCAACTAAACCTCAGTTTTGATGCCAAACTTATCTTTGGGAAATCATGTGTTTTATCCTAAGCAAAGCACTTGCTTGTGTTGTTATCAAAATGTCAGTTGGTTACTATTTTGCATGTTGTCATCAGTCAGATTATTATTCATATGATACACAATGATCTCACTGACTATAAACATACTGCATGTCTGGATTTATAAATGAAAGCTGTAGTTTTGCACAAGCTGAGACCCTGTGCCATTTCCTGTCTCCAAGGGGATACTGGTAGCATAAAGTAAGGCAAGTGTGTAGGAATGTTCAGATTGGATATTAGGAAAAACTTCTTCACAGAGAGCGTTGTGAAGCAGTGGAACAGGCTGCCCGGGGAAATGGTAGAGTCACCATCCCTGAAGTTGTTTAAAAGGTATAAGGACAAGGTTCTTGAGGTTGTGGTTTAGTGCCAGAGTTAGGTTATGGTTGGACTCAATGATCTTGAGGTTCTCTTCCAACCAAAATGATTCTATGCTTCTATGAATCATAGAGACAATACAAGTGAAAGGTAAAGAAAATATGACCCAGCAATTTCTTGGGAAGTTAATACTTCATCTGAAAAACAGCAGTGTTCCCCCAAATCAAAGAATATAAAGTCTCCATGGGGGAGTGGCCTTGTGATATTCTCTGTTCTTCCTCTCCTCTGCTTGACAATACTGATGAAACCATTCTGTACAATAACATGTCTGCATTGCTCTGAGGCATAGGATAGAAGACAAAAACCAGAAGGTAGACAGCAACAGTACTGGCTGGTTTGCTGAGCGTAGAAAACCCTGCGTGTACACCCCATGTCCACACAGCAGCTCTGTCAGTCAAGCAGCTGTTCTGCACCTCTTGTTTCAATGGGGATATGTTGCTAAATTCACTGTGCCACTCCACATGTTTATACAGTGGAAGTGTTAAGTCCTTCAGTGAAACAAAGAAGGCAGGATATTTTAAAAATACAAGCAATAGCATATAACTAAATCTGTGGAATATACTGTCACACGATATTAGAAGGAGAAATATTTTATGTAGAGTGCAAAAAGTGTGGATATTTCTATGAACAGCATTAACAGCTCTAGACTTTCTAACATGAAATTGTCAAGGCTGCTAGTGTCCATATTTTGGTTTTTGAACTGGTAACCGACAGAACAATGAAGAAATTTTCTTCCATGGTAAAGTATTGCATGATTAAGGCTTCTGGGTAGCGTGCTGAATGCTTTGAGCTCCCAGCAAAGCTGAATACCATGGGCACGTATCCTCCCAGATGCTTTGTGGATGTTAATCTACCCATCTGTGAATCATTCGCTCTACCACAGTTGGAGCTGAAATACAGAAAACAGTGGCTGGATAAACCACAGTCACTCGTGGGTGACAAAGGCGATGTGAGGAGAGAAGTGTAAATAAAGTGGGAGGAGAATTGTAAATTCATCATAGGGGCAGTCTCAAAATCATACATAGCTATGTGAAGAGCCCATTTCTCCATGAGAAACTTCTGGACAGGGGTAGATAGTTAAGGGATTTCTAACACCTGTAATTTATTTATATTACTTTTTTTCTCCTAATATTAATTTGATAAATGTACTGCCCATTCATTTATTTTATTTATCTCATTTGGAATTTTTGAAAGTGACAGACTCTACTTACAAAATTCATCCTCTGAGTCCTGTTGCTGTGCTTCAATGACACTGATGAAAGAGGCACTTTGCGGGACAGGAAAAGACTACAAGGGAAGAATATAAAGTTTTCTTCAATTTGGAGAAGGCTTTCTCACAGAGTCCCAGAATGTAAGGGGTTGGAAGGGACCTGGAAAGCTCATCCAGGTCAATCCCCCCATGGAGCAGGAACACCCAGCTGAGGTTCCACAGGAAGGTGTCCAGGCGGGTTTGAATGTCTGCACAGAAGGAGACTCCACAACCTCCCTGGGCAGCCTGGGCCACGCTCTGGCACCCTCACCATGAAGAAGTTTCTTCTCAAATTTAAGTAGAACCTCCTGTGTTTCAGTTTGCACCCATTGCCCCTTGTTCTACCATTGATTGTCACCCAGAAGAACCTGGCTCCATCCTCCTGACACTCACCCTTTATATATATGTAAACATTAATGAGGTCACCCCTGTTCCTGTAAGAATCCCAGCCAGAGATAATTCAGGGCTTTTCCTGAAAAACTGGAACTGAAGAATCTGAAAAAAGAAAAAAAAACAAGTTTTTACTTCTTAATCAACTAGTGTTGGTTTTAAAATCAGTCTGTATGAGGTGAGGTTCACCTTACAGTTTCAGTTCCACTGGAAAAAAAAGTGAATAAAGTCACTATCAGCCACCAGTGTTCAGAAGAATATTTCACAGATAAAATATTTGGATTTTGCATCATCATCTGCTGCCAACCTGTTAAGAGTATTGAATCTCATTCAGACTGCATTATGATGCACTACAGGTATGTTAAAAGAGCCACTTGACCTTGAAGAAAATAATATATGAATAAACATGTGACTTCCACTGTTTGACTGGTAATTTTTCTATACTTTCTGCAGAAAACAGCTTTTTTCCTTCCTTCCTTCCTTCCTTCCTTCCTTCCTTCCTTCCTTCCTTCCTTCCTTCCTTCCTTCCTTCCTTCCTTCCTTCCTTCCTTCCTTCCTTCCTTCCTTCCTTCCCTTTCTCTCTTTATCTCTCTCTCTCCTTTTCTTTTTCCTTTCCTTTCCTTTCCTTTCCTTTCCTTTCCTTTCCTTTCCTTTCCTTTCCTTTCCTTTCCTTTCCTTTCCTTTCCTTTCCTTTCCTTTCCTTTCCTTTCCTTTCCTTTCCTTTTTCCTTTTTCCTTTTTCCTTTTTCTCCTCTCCTCTCCTCTCCTCTCCTCTCCTCTCCTCTCCTCTCCTCTCCTCTCCTCTCCTCTCCTCTCCTCTCCTCTCCTCTCCTCTCCTCTCCTCTCCTCTCCTCTCCTCTCCTCTCCTCTCCTCTCCTCTCCTCTCCTCTCCTCTCCTCTCCTCTCCTCTCCTCTCTGCAGAAGAAAAGCTGTTTATAAGCTTTAGACTTCCTTTCATTTCCAGGTTGTGCTGTGTAAAGCCATGAAGCCTACTGAAAATGTAAAATGCCATTTGTCTTGGACATCTCACTTCATTTTAAAGTAGTTTTGCACCTGGCAATGAGGTCATGATTAAAAGCATATTCAAATTGGCTTTTACAGACTACTGTCACAGCTCAGTAATAATTCTCCCCAGTCAGGCAAAGAAATTCATATTATGTTTCCTTTATTTCTTTTTCAGTAGAAATTGAGAAATGGTGTAATAGGTTATGTTCTTTAATCTCTCTAAGACTTGCAGCTCGTCACCAGTCTAAATAACTTGGTTTTTTTCCATTATTTTTCCATTCCATTTATTGCACCTTCTGAGAAATATGCAATAAATAAATGTGTCCCTCTAAAAGTCTGTTGAATGTTATCAGTTATCAGGTAAAGCTGCTGCTTTACCTTTTCTATCTAAGAGGTCTGATCCAGACCTTTTGGAAGACAGTAGGAGGAAAAGATACCCAGAAGCTTTACAGGTGTGACACAGTAGAGAACGGCAAGAAGAGTACTCTTAGGACTCCGAGAAGACACTCTGAGCACAGCCGTAACTAAACAGTCTCATTTATTCAGGATATTTATAAGTATTTTTGGACTAGAACAAAGATCTCTCATCTTGCAGAACTGACCCCACAGTGTGAAAGGAACAAAAGTCATTTATCATCTCATTCCTCAGAAACTGGTCTTATAAATGAAAAGAAACATCTCAGGCTGGAGAGCCTCTGGGTAATTATCAGTATCCTCCCATAAAAAATGTAAATAAATAAAGTGATGAACAAGGACATTTGCAGCAGAGGAATTTGAACCGGCTTTCTATTTCTTATCTTCATATCTGATTATTCCTTTTCTTTATTCCAGACACGCGTACATCATTTCGTATCTGACCAACACATTTTGCTCTTTCTAGCCCCTGGTAAACATAATTGTGAGCCTATAAAATCCCTCTGCCTTTATCTTTTATGGCAATGCAGCAGTAGTTTGCAGCAGCTCCATGCATTTTCAAGTCAGTAAAAATGGCACTTACTCTAATGTAATAATCTTAGAAACTACATTTATTTAAGCAGTTAATGACTCTTACTACAGTAAGTTTTCATTAGCTTGTTTCTTATTTTCACTTTATTTTCAAGTCCCCTCTATTGTGCGAGGAATAATGAAGCTTGGTATCGTGGTAGAAGTTTTTCCTTCACTTGCAAGCATCAGCACTTCTCTGTATCTCTGATTCGGTGACTCTTCTGCACCACATTGCCTTTTCCATAATACTGTGAATACCTCTGAGGCCAGTTTAGACACATCCAACATAAAGAACCCTATAGGCTCATGCCAAGTCACTCACTTTGCAGTTCTCTGGGAGATGATCACAGCCTACAGCATTCAAGAACTTTGCCCATTGAAGCACGCCCCTTCCCTTCATCCAAAGTTATCACGGTGCAAATAAAATTCATTATTTTTTCTCTTTGTTGCTTAAATTGCTTTAGCTGGAATACTTACAGATTTCAAGTGTCTTATGCAAAGGCTGTATTTGTGACCTTCCTTGTCACAGAATCACAGAATGCCCTGAGCCGGAAGGACCCACAGGATCATGGAGTCCAACTGCTGTCCCTGCACAGGACACCCCACAGCTCACCCCGTGTGTCTGAGGACGCTGTCCAGTCTCTTCTTGAACACTGTCAGGTTGGGCCGTGACACCTCCCTGGGAGCCTGTTCAGTGTCCAGCACCTCTGGGTGAGGAACCTTTTCCTCATGTCCCACTGACCCTCCCTGGCACATCTTCTGCCGTTCCCTGGGCTCTGTCACTGTCACAGAGAAGAGCTCAGCCCTGCCCCTCCTGCTCCTGCTGAGGAACCTGCAGCCCATGAGCTCTGCCCTCAGTCCCCTCTGCTCCAGCTGAACAAACCCAGGGACTTCAGCCGCTCCTCATACGACTTCCCCTCCAAACCTTCACCAACTTCGTAGCCTCTTCTGGACACTCTCCAGCAGCTTTGTCTCCTTTTCTCCTGTGTCCCCAGTCCTGCACACAGTGAATGCTCAGGTGAGGCTGAGCAGAGCAGGACAATCCCCTCCCTGCCCGGCTGACTGCGCTGTGCTGGATGCGCCAGGACACGGGTCCCTCTTGGCTTCAAGGAAACTGTTGGGTCATTTAAACTCCTTCTCAGTCTTCTCTCACACTTGACAGTGGTATGCTGTAAATCAGTCATATGACAGTTGGCTGTATCTTCTTTGTTACTAACAATCTCAGATGACCTTAGTGCCATGGGCTTGAAGGTGTGTTTATCACCGAGAGGTAAAGGAAGGAAATGAAATACAGCTCATATACAACTAGATGGATGTATAACCTCAGCAACAGCTTTTTTTTTGTATGAGATGTACAATTCCTCTGACCAATTCTTCTGCGTCTAGCTTGCCCTCCCATTCCCTGCAAAAGGATTTCAACCAGTCTTTTTCTAGACGAACTGCTCGAAAGTCTCAACAACTATATAATGTCACCTTATACTTTCTAGGCAGGTATAACTCTGGTTGCTGTTTTTCTATGTAATACCTCATATACCTCAGGACATTCTAACAGTTCAAAGCAGGACATTCTTCATTAAATACACTCTGCTTTGGAAGTATTTTCCAAGCCACTTGGATTCTGAGTCTTTCAGAAATGTTTATGCATTTCGCTGTGCCTTTGTGAGGCTAGAAAGGGTAGCTGGGGCAGACTACAGTATATAAATATGTAACGTTAGACTTTTGAAGCCATTTCTCTAGCTTCCAGATGTAAAAGTAGGGTTTTGTTTATGAAACAGATAATGAACAGTGGACATAGTAGGAAATCAAAGCCTGTTTTCTGCAAGTATAGCCAGGAACCATGTAAATATATTTACTGTTGGAAAATCAAATGTGAGATGCAGTGCAAGGTCTCTCTTCCAGTTTAAGCCATACCATGTTTTCTCACTAAAACGAGGAGCAAGAAGTAGGTTGTGAATCAGAGACAGAGTGTTTCCTGAATTGACCTCGTCTTTGGTGCCAGTAATAGAACTGGATCTTTATTAAACCACCAAGTGTCATGCCTCTTCACATGCCCAGCTGGGTCATGTCTTTTTAGGCGCTTATGCTATTTGCATCACAGTGGCAGGACATGTGAAAAAAGTCCTGGGGCCATGCAGCTGCCATTTCTTTAAACTACTGCCACTCAAGCACACTAAAGAAGTTAAACAAAATGCATTTTAATAACTTCCTTTGTGTTCAGACCAAAGATTATAAGCTGGCACATTGGACTCAAGTGCAAAAGACGCCTCTGTGTCTATTGAGGTGGAAGCATCTGAAATGGAAGAGATGAAGGAAGCATCTGACCGCCTGGGTCAAAGGCAGTCACAGCTGCCATGCCTGAGACGATGCACAGCCGGCACAGCCGCGTCTTCCATGCGCCAGCGGGGACAACCAGCTCCCTGAAAGATGGAGGAAAGAGTTACTGTTTTTCTTGGTGAGAAAATGTAGCTCTCTAGTGGGGTAGGTGCTCTGAAGAGAACTGGTATCTCAGACATCAGAAATTTTACAGAATCACAGAATGTTTGGGATTGGAAGGGACCTCTGGAGATCATCTAGTCCAACCCACCTGCTAAAGCAGTTAACCTAGAGTAGATTGCACAGGAATGTGTCCAGGTGGGTCTGGAATGTCTCCAGAGAAGGAGACTCCACAACCTCTCTGGGCAGCCTGGTCCAGGGCTCTGTAACCCTCAAAGTAAAGAATTTTTTCCTCATATTCAGATGGAACCTCCTGTGCTTCAGTCAGTGCCCGTTGCCCCTTGTTCTATCACTAGGCACCACTGAAAGGAATCTGGTCCCATCCTCTTGACATCCACCATTCAGATATTTATAAGCACAAATAAGGTCTCCCCTCTCAGCCTTCCCTTCAATTCAACAGCTCACTCAGTGTGGACTGGCAAATAAAGTTACCAGTAAACCAAACTAGAGCAGCATATTTGGTACAAATCAATAGTATAGAACTATTGGCCTAATACTTGTGAACACTTGAGTTAGTTTATATTATAGATAGAAATTCTTATTGTAGATAGAGAGAAGAAGTGATATATAGTTGCGAAAAATCCATCTATAGGAATGATCACACATGACTGGGAGACATATGACCCATAGTCTGTCTGAATGCATTGACCAAAAGACCAAGAAGTGTTAAAGGAAAGGGATGTGAGCGCCGAAGCCTGTGTCACTTTCCATTCATGAAGTTCATTTTCTCTTCAGCTTTAGATGGAGAAGCCACTCCTCAGTTCCTTGCTCATGCCTGATGGTGCTGCCATGAACTGTTACACACCTCCCATATTTCACATCAGCAGTAGTTCCACTCCAGTAGTTAAATGCAGTGATTCATCTTTGGAGCCTATACATACGTTAAACTTTGTCTGAGAGCTTAATGCTATTTTGGAATTAAAAAGGTACTACATAAATGAAAATTGTTATTCCATATTAATCAAAGTCAAAATGTTTACTTACTTTAGTTGCTTTATTCTCAGTGGAGGAAAACAAAGCCAAACAGTGAAATCTTTTAATAGTGGCTTTCCTGAGCCAAAAAAAAAAAAAAAAAAGGTAGCTGTGTCAAGGTGTTCTCTTTTTTATTTCTTTTGTTTCTTTTTTTTTTTTTTTTCACATTTCAACGCACCATTCTGTAATAGCATCATCACTGCCTGTATCATTAAATTAGCTTGAGTCAAAACTGGGCAATGAGTAAAGGATGGTTTCCCCCAACACACCTTCTAGTAACTAGAACTTTAGATTAAAAAAAAAAAAAAAATAAAAAAAATCACTACTTGTGATAAAAAATAAAATTTAAATTCATTTTAGTTTATAGTATAGATTAACTAAAATAGTAACATGTAGGAGGTTTATAAGATTAAATTGTCCCTAGTATAGAAGGGGAAAAATAATCTCTTGATATTTCAAGCAGAGACCTTATCATCATGTTTCAGTATTCAAAGGGTGGCTACAAAGAAGATGGAGATTCCCTCTGTACGAGGAGTCACATGGAAAAGACGAGGATCAATGTGTACAAGTTACTCCTGGGGAGATTCCAATTTGGCACAAGAAGGAAATTTTTCCTGATGAGAATAATCAGCTATTGGAATAATCTCCCCATGGAAGTGGTGGATTCCCCAGCGTTGGACACATTTAAGTTTCAGCTGGGCAGGGTGCTGGGCCAGCTTGTCTAGACTGTGCTTTTGCCAAGAAAGGTTGGACCAGATGATCCTTGTGGTCCCTTCCAAACTGGTGTTCTATGATTCTGTGTCTATGATTTTTAAATTAACAAAACAGAGAAAGACGCTTCAGCATCTGAGATCATGGAATTTACAAGAATATTTTGGAATATTTGGTTTTCAATCATCTACCTGATGAGGATAACCTCAGGAGTATTCTGTGTGTTCCTATGATATTTCACATAGCTCCAGATTTATATTTACGCAAATGAATAACTTTGGCTTATTTGCTATACTTTCAAACTGTTGATTATTTTGTTTTTTCTACAAGTAAGCCCAATCTGTCACTTACAAAATTCTTTATTAGCACATGTCATGTTAGCGTCAAAACAGCAATATTTTAGGACTTATATTGATAGGTTTGTTTGTCCTGATATTATCTTTCTATAACAACCACTACCAGCAGAGTGTAACTATAGGTAGGAGAAATGTGCATTTTTTACTTGAAATAAAACAACATTAGAAGACTGAACTTATAAAAACTGAAAATTATTTTATTAAAAAAAAAACATTGTTGTGCATGTTTGTGCAATATTTAGAGCCATTCAATCTCTTTTGTTATGTCAAACTAATACACACCACACACACAAAATTATAAAAACTTTCCCTCTTTGTTCAATTCAGAGAAATATTAATTTCCAGGGCAAAATATTAAGCCTAATATTATTGACCAGCAGATATATTTTCCTTCCTGGTTTTGATTGAGATACATTAAAAAAAGGAGAAAACCCATATTTTTCCTCTTGACAGTTCCAGTCAAATCACTATACATTGTATATGACATTGTATTCTACTGTAGGACAAGTTATAGCTGTGACAAAACCATATGATTGCATAGATAGCTCTTTATAGGAATGGAATTTTTTTTTTAGATAAAAGGAGGTTAAAGAAAAGGTATAATATACAGCTATAATATACTATAAAAATGTAGAAATTACTGAACAGTGGACAATAGTGATGTAAAATACAAAAACTGAAAGGACTGTTTCACCTTTTTTCATTTAATTGCATTATATTTTTAATTTCTCCACCCTCTGTTACACTTCAGTTATTTTTATGGTTTAATCTCCCTCCCTATAGTATCTAATGGGTGATATTATAGATATAGGGTATTTAACAAAAAAGCCCTTGAGTTTATTAGTTAAAATGTGCCGATAAGAGAAAACAATTTACTATCTGACAATACAAATTCAAAGGCTTCTGGTTTTGGTGTTTATGGGTATACAGATATTCTCACTTGGAAAGAGAATTAGTAGATAAAAAAACTATGGAAAAAATATCAGCCATAGTTAATGTTATTGAAAATAATTATATTTTAATTATGCTCTCCTTAATGAAGTAATTTTTCCTTTCAGAAAATTAATTATGGTCTTTGAAGAATAATGTTTAATATCCGATATTACTAATAGTGCCAAAAAAGCTTTTGACATGTTGTGATAGTCTTTGGGGCTATATGTCTGGATACAAATGTCTTTCCACAGTTTGTGTGACCTTAATAATAAACTCATGGAGCTTAAAGAAATTCTAAAATCATAGTGGACACCTTTCTTTACACCCCATAGGGCAGAGTGTCATTTGCATAGGAAGAAAGAGAACTCCTTGTGTTGGCACTGAAGACATTTGAAAATTAGCTGGATTATACCTCTGGAAGTGAAAAGCCTGTGCTGGCATTTTTTGACTAATTACAGCAACACATTTCTATTCATGGGAGTTAAGGTATAGCTGAATACAGTAAAAATGGAAATTGGAGATTCGTTGAAGCTTCAAGGAGAGAAGGACTGGAAGGGGTGACACATCAAGACCTCTGCTCTGAAAAGTCAGAATCCTCCTTTGCTATTGCTAGTAAATGGCTGAAACATGTTTGGTTCACTGTGGTAGAAAGGTATGAGAAACACTTGGTAGTTTTCTGCAGCACACCTCTCCCGTCACATGCTATTAAGTAGTGTTGTAGCACTATGCATTAAAGTTATATTTGATAAACTCATCAGGACTGAATTCCACTTCTAGAACCTGTACTGTAGGAGCAGCTGAATGCCTCAGAGGACGAGCATTTTGCTTGAGTGAATGGTACAGGATTTTTCAGGGAATAGAATAAAGTCAGAAATGCTTTCATCAGTAAAACCTTTGCTAGCAAATATTCTCTTCTGAAATACTAGGCTTTGGTTAGGGAGAACTAATTGATTAATTTTGAAGGGTTTTCTTTCCTTCTGCTTTTGGACTGCTGTCTCAGTCCCCTAGTACAATAATCAGGGACCAGTGCTGGAACTGAGATTTATTCCTGTGTAGCTCATCACCATCAGTTCCATTTTTGTGCACTCAGATGGCAACAGGAACTTTAGTGGGGTTCTCATTAATACGGAAATCCTTCTTGAATACATACCGGATGTTCCTCGAGTCAAAGACAGTACTTACCATCCTATCTAAATTGACAAGACTTTATTTCCATATATTATGGTTAGACCTATTAAGCTCCTATGTTTCTTGATTGATATTTTAATATTTGGAAACAGAGGACTTCTTTATATACTTCTCTGCTTTAATGGTTGATTGCAAATTTGTTTGGTCTGCCTTTGGATTTCCGACGATATGTTGAACACATTTTGGATGATTAATTCTAAAGTTTTTTTATTACTGTTTTTGAGATAGATGCCAATGTTTGCTTTTACTAGAATCTACCATGTTTTATTTTTAAATTCCAGAGTCCTTCAAGTCATATCAGTGAGTCTGGTGGAGAAAAACTTGAACTGCCTTTGTGTCTAGAAACAATATTAATAAGTTTCCTACCTACTTTTTTTTTTTTTTTTAATTAGGAAACTATTTTCTATATATGAATAGAGTGTTTGATCCTATAGCACCTGCAAGTAGAGTCACATTTAGTCTGTTTATAAAGGATGGCAGAGGCCAAGTTCTGTGTAATGGATCCTGGTAATGATGATGAATTTTCTTTTTCTTTTATTTTTTTTTTTTTCCCCTCCTGCCCCCGCCCCTGCCACCTTTGTGTTTTGCTTTTGTGAAAGAAAAGGATGAACTGAACTCTTGAGGGTGAAGAAGAGATTGAGAAAGCTAGGACAGAGCTGCTTTCAGAGGGAGCCAACAAGTGAGTTATAGTGGGAAACTATTATAGAAGCATGAAGGAGACAGTCAGACTGCAGACAAGAGGGAAATCAATCCTTTGGAGGTCCTGGGAAATTTCTGAAGGGACAGATAGAAAGCAATGCATAAATAGATTTTTAATTTCAGCCTTACCTTTTCCAGTTGCTTTCAGCTTCGCATGTTTTCAAAGTTGGAGGGGCTCTTTTTTATTTTTTCATTTCTTAAATATTTATCTGGCTACTAGGAGTAGTACCTCTGGTCTTTTGGGGTGGTTTATATGAAGGAGAGGTCAGCACAGATCAGCCTCAAAGCTGTGTTCATTTTGGGGTCTCATGACACTCAGATAACACCACTTGCCTCTGAAGACAGGTTCGGGCTCAAGTAACCATATAGTACCTTGCTGAAAGATATCATTATGTTCCAGGATGAATTCAAACATTGCAGGGATTCTGTTCTGTTGGCAAGTGTAGCTAACATATTTTTGAATTTGAAAAAGATCACAGTGTGTACTTGCATAGGCTGGACTGACATGGTACTCATAATATTAAAGTAATAAGCAGTGCCAAGTTGCCCTGTAGGAATTGCAATCAGAAGACAGATAAGCACAATTTAACTGCTTCCAATGATTAAAAGTAACACCCAATCTACAAAAGAGGATTTTCGATGAGCTGACATTGGTCTAATGTTATTTTAACCCCTTATCTTTTTCTGCATATGCTTCTTCTGGGGTGCAGACAACAAAGTAGTTTTTTGTGAGAGGTATTGATGTCAGCAAGTTTTACTTCTATATTGGGCCCTACAGTAGCTCCTTGTCACTTTTTAAATTCATTTCTGTTTTGATAAATTAACAAACACAAGCCTCCCAGTAGCTAATTTTCATCTCTTTGACAAAGGTATTGCAGATAACTGCAGCTCAGAGGGTATGTTCACAAAGTCTTCCCCTTCTTCTGTGTCTGTAATTGCACAGTGGTATTTTCCAGTGCCTATCATGAAAAAGTTTAATTTCTAGACATGCAAGATCTGTGAACATTTATTACTGTTAAATAATTTTTAGAGGACACTCTTATCCTTTTGTTTTCTGCCGACCTGAATTGTAAATATCCTTAGCAGAACTAAAGCCCTCTAGATCTCTTGTTTTCCCAAAGCACTGGGGTTTTTTTACATCATCTGGTCTGCTTTTACAACATAGTTTTCATTTTTATAACTTCAGCTCATAGGTATCTACTTTCACAAACACTTCCAAGAATTTTGCTGACCACTCTTCATTGCAAATAATTATTCTTTTTCATGGGCTAATTTTAGGAAGAAATTCTCAGTTTGTACGATTTTTTTCACTGGATATAATTTAAATTATGAAGACAATGTCTCTGGCTCTCCTTGAGAGTCAGATTTGGTACTCAGAAACACATGCTTCAGTTATGGCCCACTGAATTATTTTGATTTATCCTGTGACTGGAAATTTGTCTTGAAAACAGGCTTTTCTTCATAGCCTCTCAATAATTCAGGAGATAAAAGCAGGTAAAACTGTTATGTCCATCCTTGAAGGTTTTCACCACTCGGATAAAGCTCTGAGTAGCCTGGTCTGACCTCATAGCTGCCCCTGCTTTGGGCAGAAGTTTGGACTACAGATGTCCTGAGATATCTTCCAGCTTGTGATCCTATGGTTCTACTCACACAATCAGTATCTGTTCATAAAAAATGTATTTTTGTTTTATTTTTTTAAGCACTATCTTATCAGAAAATAAATAAATAAATAAAATGCTTAGCTAGAGTTTAACACTTCATGTTAGTTTTCAGCGATGAAGTCTCTGAATGTTTTTACATCTATTTGCTATTACTCTTTTATTTTTTCAGTAAGAATATACTTATCTTTTCCAATTTTAGTGGGCTGTACATCAGGGGCTTAATTTTTCTCAGGTCTTTTTTTCAGTCTTTTGTTATAGGTTACCCAGTGCTAGTCACGCCTGTACAGAAGAAGCCTCTCTGATTCACCTATCTGTAATTAATTTTGCAGTAACCTTTTGTGACAAATATGCTAGAGAGTGTATAGTTTGTTGCTGATCTCTCTTTAGGTCTTCATACTCAAAATCGTGCCCAGGTCTTGCAAAATCCTCCTACTGGAAAATTTACATCACACAGAGAAATGAAAACTGACTTGATTGAAGGAATAGAAAAAATGATTGCAAATATCATCATAAAGGCAGTGCTGCCACATACTGAACTTGTATTTGTTTAGAGGTTTTTGTCATCAGATGATGTCTGGAAGCACCTCAGCCTCCTGGGCAGGGCAGTCTCAGGTAGTCCCTGAAGCTTTGGTAAGCTAGTCAGGATTTCTTCTTTCATAGCCTGTCCTCCTGCAACTGATCATTTGGAAGTAGGATTCAGAAATAAAGTATTAAATACTTCTTCTGTTTGTTTGTTTCATTAATTGAATTGCTGTTTAAAATTTACTTCTCATATTTCATGCTTAATACTTTTTCCATCTGGGGTTCTGAACGACTGTTTTTTCAGGATCTCTCGATTTCCATCTCATGAACGGGTGTTAAGGGTCTGAGAATTCGGCAGCCCTGTGGTGCCCTGCTGTTACAACTGGTTTTGTATCATGTTTGAAATGTCTTTCTTTCAGTATCATTAATCATACATGCCATTTATCTGCATGAAATTTCAAAGAAATCTACCTTTTGAGGAACATATTCTCATATCCATTTGCAACTATGACACTGCCATTTCAAAGTTTTCATCAGAAGGTAACAAGTCTCTGGGAAAAATTGCTTTTTCTTAACTGCCTCTACCATGTTTGATGCTCAAAACTTGGCCAGTGTGTAATTTAGAGTCACAAAACAAGTTCTGCCAGATGATGATTTGCTTCCCAGCACCTAGTTTAGTTAGACTGCTTTGAGTTTACGTTTGAAGATGTCTACTTTTCACAACTGGAATGTGGAAGAAAACTGTATTTACTTACACCTGTCTACAAGAAGTGGAACTCAGGTTTAAGGTTCGAAAGGCCTGGCAAAAGCCACATACAGAGTTCCTCAGGGATGTGGTTCAAACAGAATTACACTTACGTTCTCAAGCTTCTGCTCTTTGACTTTTGTTATGGAAGAAAGACTTCAGCAAATAGACAAGCCTTAAAATACCACTAAGGCTATATGGGGAGGGTGGGGGGGTCAGGGGTAGGAAGGCTCTACAGAGGGATCTGGCCCAGCTGGATCAATGGGCTGAGGCCAGTTTTCTGAGGTTCACCAAGGCCAAGTGCTGGGTCCTGCACTTGGGTCACAACAACCCCATGAACGCTGCAGGCTGGGGAAGAGTGGCTATAAAGTGCCCCAGGAAAAGGCCCTGGGGGTGTTGGTGCCAGCGGCTGAACATGAGCCAGCGTGTGCCCAGGTGGCCAAGAGGCCACCAGCATCCTGGCTGGGACCAGCACTGGTGTGGCCAGCAGGCCCAGGGCAGTGACCGAACCTGTGCTGGGACCTGGGGAGGCCAAACCGCCAATCCTGGGGTCAGTTTTGGGCCTCTCATGGCAAGAAAGGCCTTGAGGTGCTGGAGCAAGTTGAGAGAAGGGAACGGAGCTGGTGAGGGGCTGGAGCACAAGTGTGATGGGAGCGGCTGAGAGACCTGGGGGGTTCAGCTGGAGAACAGGAGCTGATTTCTGAACTGCCTGAAAGGAGGTTGGAGCATGGAGGGTGTTGGCCTCTTTTCCCAAGGAACAAGTGATAGGACCAGATGAAACAGCCTTAAGTTGCACCAGGGGAGGTTTAGTTGGGATATTATGGAAAATGTCTTCATTGAAAGGATAAAGAAGCATTGGAACAGGCTGTCCAAGAAAGTGGTTGAGTCACCATCACTGAAGGTGTTTCAAAGGCACTCAGTGATGTGGCACTTAGTGATGTGGTTTAGTGGTGGATTTGTCAGTGTTAGGTTAGTGATTGGACTCACTGATCTTAAAGGTCTTTTCCAACTGGAGTGATTCTATGATTCAAATGCCTATTCTGATTACATTTTACTGGATAAGATAATATTTTGATTACATTTTCATAGATAAGACAATATTTAAACCACTAGTAACTAGGTGAAATAGTATAAAAAGTACCAAAGATCACTTGCTAATTGATGAACCTGCAAAGATCATTCCCTAAATATCTTAAAAATCCACTACATTCTAGAGTGTAGTTTTACACATTTCAAACATTCCTTGATGCTTCAATTCCAGAGGGATAAATATGTCATCCAACACTTTCTGCAAAATCAAGCATCTAGAAAGAACTAGAAAAACTCCATGTGCTCAGTAATCTCTTAAAATTGTTTAAAAACTCCTGTGCACAGGTTTTAAGTCTTTCATTAAGGTGTTTATTCTAGTTTACATTTTCCATTTGAAAGGTTCCAGAGTTTATTAGCTATATTTCTATTATTTAAACAAAACTAACAAATACATTTAAAAAAAAAAAATTAAACACTAGTGGGATTATGTAACCAATATTATAATAATAAGCTTACAAAAGATCCAAACTTTCTAATGTAATTTATCATGTAAGTCAAGCAATGACGTAGAATTAACTAAAAGACAATAAAAGACAAATAAATGATAGATAAATCCAAGGCAACAGTGCAGCAGCGTTCAGATCACTGCCTTCAGTGTAGCTGTCTAAAGAAGTTCATAGCACCATGAAAGACCAAGAAATAGTCCATCCACTTTTATGAAACAGCTGATGAGGCTGTTAGTGAGAAACTCTGTTGTCCCTGCTTCCTATGTGCCAAAGTGGATACAGGTTCTGTCAGTTAAGATTCCTATTAATTGAATGTCCATACAATTGTTATTACTCTCTCTTTGCTTTCGGTGGTGATGATAGACAAGATCAGTCTTGTATATCACCTGATTTGGTGATATTGGTCATAAAAGTGACTGAATCATTTGAGTAATCAAGGCTAGCTATACACTTGGCAGCTAGACTTGCAAGAACAACCTTTTCAGAACAGGAAACATAACACACAGGAGCACACTTGAAGTCTTATGGAGATGAGCCAGGGGCTCTTGAGGTGACAAAAGCCAACAGGGAAACACCAGAGAAATACTTCAAAGGAATTAAGGGGTGTTCCTTTGAGAAGGATATCTTCCTCAGCTGGGGAACACACAGCCTTACAGCCCCAATGGGATGCAATACTGGACCTGATGGTCACCAATGCAAGTGAACTGATTGGTGATGTCAAGATTGGAGGCAGCCTGGGCTGCAGGGATCATGCGCTGGAGTTCACAGTCCTGAGGGATGTGGGTCACCTGAAGAGTAAAGTCAGGACCCTGAATTTTAGGAAAGCCAAATTCCAGATCTTAAAGGATTTCATCAACAGGATCCCTTGGGAAACTGCCCTCAGTGACAAAGGAGCAGAACAGAGCTGGCAGATCTTTAAGGATGCTTTCCATCGAGCACAAGAGCTCTTGATCCCCAGGTGTAAGAAATTGGATAAGGAGGGCAAGAGGCCGACAGGACCGAATTGAGACCTGCTAGTCAAACTACAGGGCAAGAAGAAAATGCACAGGCTGTGGAAGCAAGAACAGGGATCCTGTGAAGAATATAGGGACAATGCCTGGTTGTGTAGTGATGGGGTCAGGAAGGCCAAGGGGCAGCTGGTGACTGGAAAAAAGGAAACATTGCACCTGTTTTTAAAAAGGGTAGAAAGGAGGACCCTGGGAACTACAAACCTGTCAGTCTTATCCTGTGCTGTGATCATGGAACAGATCCTCCTAGAAGCTGTGCTAAGGCACATGGAGGTCAGGGAGGTGATTCAAGACAACCAGCATGGCTTCACCAAGGGCGACCCCTGCATGACAAACCAAGTGCTCTTCTACAATGGTGTGACTACACCAGTAGACAAAAGAATTGCAGAATCACAGAATGGTTAGGGTTGGAAGGTACCTCTGGAGATCATCTAGTCCAACTCACCTGCTAAAAGAGGTTCCCAGAGCAGATCGCATAGGAATGTGTCCAGACAGGAGAACGAGACTCCACAACCCCTCTGGGCAGTCTGTTCCAGTGCTCTGTCACCCTCAAAGTAAGTTTTTCCTCATATAAAGGAAGGGCTATGGACGTCATCTATCTAGACTTCTGGAAAGCCTTTGACACCATCCCTCACAACACCTTTCTTTCTACATTGGTGAAGTATGGATTTGATGGGTGGACTGTTTGGTGGACGAGGAACTGGCTGGATTGTTGTACCCAGAGATTAGTGGTCAATGGCTCAATGTCTGGATGGACACCAGTGACACATGTTGTCCCTCAGGGGTCTGTACAGGACCAGTGCTGTTTAACGTCTTCATCACTGACATTGACATTGGCTTGGTGTCCTATCACTCGGTACTCGGGAGAAGAGACCAACACCCTCCATGCTCCACCCTCCTTTCAGATAATTGTAGACAGCAAGATGGGACAAGGGGTGATGGTTTTAAACTAAAAGAGGGGAGATTCAGACTAGACACGAGGAAGAAGTTTTTTACAATAAGGGTGGTGAGAGCCTGTCCCAGGTTGGCCAGAGAGGTGGTGGATGAACCATCCCTGGAGACATCCCAGGCCAGGCTGGATGGGGCTCTGAGCAACCTGAGCTGGTGAAGATGTCCCTGCTCATGGCAGGGGTGGCACTGGGGGAGCTGGGAAGGTCCCTTCAACCCAAACTGTTCTATGATTCTACGATTATGTATAACATACGTAAATTGTTGTTAGATAGGAAAAATGACTAGGTTTTCACATAACAAAAAGATGCCAGATAAACTAATGACTTTAAGTTAACTAAAGTTCAAGCATCAACCATTATGTGACTGGGCTTGTAGTGTTTATCTGATCTCTGCTACTATCTAGCTGTCATGACAGATGTTTTAACCATCATCTTTCACTCTGATGCAACAGGTAAATACTCTTTTATTACCTCTTAAATTAAAAAATTGTAACTTTTCATCCATAATTTACCAAAGCAGCAGATTGCATATTCAATTCTTTTTTACTTTCAATTTTATATACTTTCTAGTATCTGAGGATTTAATATAATGAGTTTAAGAATCTGTTATTATGAACACAATGAATTATCCACAGAATAATGGATGGAAAGTGATGAATTACCAGAACATAAATCTATGGCATTCTCTCATGGTTAGTAATAACAGAAGAATGGCAATGCTGACTTATTGCTTGCTAGTGGAACTATTCCTGCTTGTGATTTTTTTTTTTTAAATTATAGTAGATAGAAAAATTTAATTCAAGTTATTAAAATGAGAGAACTATTTTCTGTTTTCTATTCTGTAACTACAAAAGATTTTCATTTTCTCATAAATTTAGGATAAGTGAAACATTTATCAAAGTGTAAATAACAATGCTAGGCATAGAGCTTATTTTAAATCTAATTTTTTATCAACAGAAAGGATACTATGGTTAGAGAGCGCAAGAAGTCTGAGCTTTAGAAAATCTACCACAGAAAGAAATCATTTTTCATGAATATCTGAAATCGTCATACAGATAAGAGAGATTAAATCCATCTATATGTTAAAATGATACATATAATATTGGTGTAATTGTTTTATTTCCTGTTTGAGTCATTCCTCTTCAGTACATCGGAGGAGATTCCTTGTGATAAATTTGAGAAACCCTGTGTTTACTCTAGACTCATCCAAAAAGCAAGAAAAGCAGCAGTATTACCCACTGGTTGCAGTCCCATAAATAACCATACCTGAGAGGAAAAAAATATAAAAAAAAAAGAACTCAAACCAAACTAAACCAAAAACAAAACTCAAAAACAAACAACACCCCAAACAACAAAAAAAAACCCAATTTTTTTTTTGTTGTCCTGCAATTGACAGCTTTTTCTAGTTATGGAAGCACATTGTTTGCTAACCAGAAGCCAAAAAAGCAAACATAATTAAAAATTGATAAGACTTGGGTTATTCTCTCCTGGGTGGTTAGAAATTACTGGGGGACTGTCACCTCTTTTCCTGGGTAGAGCTGGGTCCTGACTCACCCTTCGGTGATTTGCTTTCACAAGGTATGTATGCAAGTGCAGAAGCTATGTTGATATGTAACATGCTTTCAAATGGAGGTGGAAAAGCCATATGATGGGGAGAGAACCGTCTGAGGTTGCCAGGTCTTACACAGATAGCTGAACAATCGCCTTAGTTATAAAGATAGAACCAGGCAAAGTCATGTCACAATACCACAAGGAAATGCTCAGAAGTTGCATTGAGAGAAATTTCAGCTGGACATAGGATGAAAATTCATAGTGAGAGGGATTAAGCAGCAACAAAATTGTCCATAAAGGAAAATATCAATATCTCCCTTCTTGGAGACATTTGAAATTTGACCGGACAAAGTTTTCAAGGCTCAATTGAAAAAGTACTGACCAACCTGAGCTGATGGTACCTGCTTTCAGCAGGGGGCTGGACTAAACAACCCCAGAGGTTCCTCTCGATCTAAATTAATCTGTGAGCCTATGAAGTAATACCAGCACTTCAGACTCTCATTTAAAAAAAAAAAAAAACAAACAAACAAAAACACACATGATTTCATAAAGATTCTTTCTTTAATGCTCAAATATGACCCAGACCTGGAGAAGGAAAGACACACGCAACAACATATTTCTAAACTTACTACGATAACTTTTCTATCAGACTATCCAGAAATATTAAAAAAAAAAAAAAAAAAAAAAGGCTTTCTCCTTCCTTAATGGGTTTTTATTCGCTGACACTTTATTTTATTGATTTCTAGCCTTCCAGTAATTTGAATGATTTTTGCGATGGACCAATATGAGATCTGACTCCAAAATTTTATTTTACTCAGGGAAGAGAAATTTAATTGGCATTTATATCAGCTCTGAAAGCATGAAGTAAAAGACAGGCCGGTTATGGTTTAGGTTCTCAGACAGTATCCAGATGTGATTTATTGTCCAGAATTAACTTGAGCGCAGACTTAGGTAACATTTTCCAACTTCAAGAATTTTCAGCTCTACGTAGGTGTTGGAGCTTTTGTTCTTACAGAGGGGGTCTTTCTGGTGAGCTAAGGACATAAATCAGACTCTAAATTCTGAGCACTCTCAGGGCTGCTTGTCCCAAAAAGATTTATTAGCTTTTAGTACTAGCAGATAGTTAGCCAAACTGTATTGGCAGAGTTACTTGAGGAAATGCAACTCTGACTGACAGCCTGCATGGAACAAAAATAATAAAAAAGTTTGATAGATCCAGGTAAAATAAGTGAGCTTAACAGATGAAGTAAAATGAAGCAAGTGATCAAAAAGGTGTGTTAGCTCATACCTAAAGAAATGTAGTTTAACAATTTACTGTATTTCCTAGAAATTGTTGTTCTCATGGTGTGTGTCCCTTTACAGCTCGTGAGAGTTCACAGTGGTTTCCTTAAAGATGCTATTATAGTGTAGCAGAAGATGAGAATTTGAATCCAACAGGTATTTTCCCTTGAATCTTTTTTGTTTGTTTGTTTTCTTCTTATCTGCTGTTAGACATTTCTTACAGTTTAACCTTCTAAAAAGCCTTTGTTCTACACCAAAAAAGTGCTGGTGATAAGACTATTAAGGCATCTTCTATGTTCAGAGTTAAAAATATTCAGAGAGGCAAGGAGAAATACTTTATATAGACAAGCAAGAAGAAAAAGGGAAGAAATTCATGTGGGTTGACAGCAGTAGAATAAATGCAGAAACAGTGAAAGCAGCTTGATTCCTCCATAGCATTTCTTATCCAATTATGTTACGTTTTTGAGCAGAACACAGAGGACACAACTCTGAGAGCTGCATAAAAACTTTGCATAGTTTGAGAAGGAATATTCACCCAGAGGTATAAAAATATGAATAGTTTTTTTATTTATTTAATTATACGTATTAAAATCTATATATTTCAGTAAGTACTGCAGTGTGCTAGTATGCCCAAAAGATAGATACTAAAGGCTGCCCATGCTTTTATGAAAACGCCACTATCTTCTGTAACACAGTTATACGAGAGCTTACTGTAAGTCCATATTCAAGGCCACTCTGAAAGCTTTATAATCATTTTAGGACACACTCATCAGGCATGAAAATCTGTGGAACTTAGAAAGTATTTCGAGTACTGTGGCCACCAACAAGCAGTAAACATATCAAGATTGCTTTGTTGCAAAGGCTTCTGAAAGTGCAAATACAGATTATTGAAAGATGCTTTCCTCAACTAGAGTCTTCAGCTGAGCTTGAATCTGGCATTTTCTCTTTGTTTCAATTTTGTATTGTGTGCATTTCATTGGACATAATCTTTTATTTCATACACTATCAGTGAGAATAACAATCACTTGCTCTAAAAAAAAAAAAAAAAAAAAAAGAGATCTTCTGGACTGTGCCAGTCAAACAGGTTAGGCAGCATGCTACTCTAGCTTTCAGTACAGGAAAGCAGATCATAGATTTTCACTAGTCATACTCGTTGTGTTTTCTAAATTGTGAAATTCTTCATTTTTTGAGACAATGCTCCTGCACCTTAGTGAGAAGAATTTTTTTTTTTTGTCCTGAAGTAAGGCATTAATGACAAAACCGGACTCATATCCATGGTCTGCAGCTGTGCTGGATTACCTGAGTCATATTTTTTTAATTGTAGTTTTTGCATGACACAGCTACCAGCATTTGCATCACTGTAGAACTGCAATCCTCTCTGTGTGCATGCCCAGCTCTTCCAACAACAGAACAGTGTGAGGGTGCTTAGCACCTGGATGACACTACCGAGCAAAAAGGGAGCTGGACAAAGACACACTTATCACCCCTGTTTCTTAGATTGCTGCAATGAAGCAGAGATTTATCAAAAGTCATATAAAGGCTCCCTGGGGGACTGAAAAATTCAACTCCCATATGGCATATGTTGAATTTAATGCTTTACCTCAGTTCAATAAGGAAAAATATAACCTTTAAACTAGTGACATGAATATACGCTGGACAGGAAACCATATAAATATCTCCAAGTATGCTGTGTATTTCTGTTAGAAACAATGCAGTGTGGCTTGTACGCAATCATCCCTTTTAAATACGTTCATTTGAAGAGTATGTAAACAGCCTTTTTAAATTTATGAAATACTCTCTAGTTTTGCAAGCCATAAAAGCAGTTTTATTTGAAGGACAGTTTTGTATCATTGCTTGCTAGGAACAATTCTTTCTTGAATATTTTGACACTCTTTTGGTCATCAGATGCCTGGGGGAAATGGTTAATTTGGAACAATAGTATAACAGCAAATGGATGTAAATTTGTATGTGTAGGAATACTGGCCAAGCTTTAGCTCAGTAAAACAGCTACATAAAATATAGATACTGCAAGCTGCACACAACTGGTTCACTAGCAACACACATATGAAGAAAATACTTTTTTGCCACAATAAGAATTAAAAAAATCTGAGTGAAAATAACAACAAAATCAGCAATTTGAGCCTTAGAGGAAAGTAGCATGACTTCACACAAATCTGCAATTAAAGTAAAGATAAAAGAGAGAAATCAATCTTTCTGGTGTCATTTCTGTTTCATCAGATTTGTCAGCTTGCAAGGATAATGAGGGATAGACGTCCTAGATGAAAAGGCGAACAGAAAATGAATCACAAAGCTTTGTCAGATAGCTGGAGCTTAAACCATGAATCCACAAGGTCATAAAATAATCTGGGAAAAATGTTTATAAACAACCCTTCAGGACACAACTTATCTTTAAAACAAAATCATTGATGCAATCGAATTGCCAAAACACTAATGATACCCTCAAAATCGACATGGAAAGGCTGTAATTTTCACAGAAAGCTTCCTAAAATGAAGAGATATAATTATTTTCATTTCAGCTTCTCTTTTATTTTAATATTGGACCATAAAATTTTGCAAAATAAAACAGTTTTTAAAAAGCCAGGCTTTGGTTTAGCTTTTCATTATGGACTATGATCATGGACAAAGTCATTCCGGAGTAAATTATGAGCTTATGGAGGGTATGTTGACTTGGAAGTTACCCATGCTATAACAGAAATATATATTCATGCACTATAAATTAAAATATTTTGAAATCTTTGGTAGCAGGCTGGACAACTTTGTGAGGTGGGCTTTAAACTGAAGTACTTGGGAGAGGATGGGTCCAAAGCGACACCGCTCAGACCACTGTAGCCAACTGGGGAATAAACCAGACCAAGAAGAGCAGTGACGGGTGTTCCTTAGCTGCCTCCCAAGAGGAGAATCAGAAGATCAACCACCTCAGAGGTGTGTATGCCAATGCATGCAGTCTGGGGACAAACAGGAGGACCTGGAGCTTCAGGCTTGGTCTGAAACTTATGATATCCAAGGAATAACTGAAACATGGTGGGATAACTCATGTGACTAGAGGATCATGATGGATGGCTACAGACTGTTTCAAAAAGACAAGAAGGAGGCACTGCTAGACTTGCTACAAACAAATCAAGAATACCTGTTTTGTAGTATCTCAGTTAGTGACAGCCTCAGCTGCAGTGATCACAATATCGTAGACTTTGGGATCTTGCTGAACACGTGGAAGGTTAGTACTGAGACTAAGACAAAGTTTTCAGATTTTTAGAAGAGCAAACTTCAGCTCGCTCAGAGCTCAATTGGGAGGGATTCTGTGGGAAACTTCCATGGAGGATAAAGGAGCTAGTGAGTGCTGGTTGTTTTTTAAGAATACTCTCCTGGAAGCACAAAACCAGTTCAAAGGTAAGGGAAGTAGGGGAACAAGAGACCCCTTTGGCTTAACTGTGAGCATCTGAGTCTGCTCCAAAGCAAAACAGAAGTGTATGAGAGGTGGAAAAGCTGACGAATACCCATTGCTGACTACAAGGTCATCATCACAGCATGCAGAGATGCAGCTAGAAAAATCAAAAGCTCAGCTCAAATTGAAATTGGCCAGATATATCAAAAACTACAAGGGTTCTTCAGGTACATAATCAACAAGTAGAAACAGAAGGAAAATATTGGCCTGCTGTTAAAAGCAGAGGTGAAGTAGTCACCCACAATGCTGAAAAGGTGGTCAGCACTTCATTTACCTCTGTCTTTATCAGCACTGTTGAACCCCAGATCTCGGAAAAAACAATCCACGTTCATGCTAACGTAGACCCTCCATCAGTAAAGGAGGAGTTGGTATGTGAACTATTACAGGAGCTTCACCCCTACAAATTTATGGGCCCTGACAATATGCACCCAAGAGTGTGAAGAGAGTTGGCTGACATTGCTGCGAGGCCGCTCTCCATAATCTTTGAAAAGACATGGAGATGGAGAGACGTCCCAGAAGACTAGAAGAAGGTTAATGTCACCCCCACCTACCAGAAGGGCATAAAGGAAGATCCAGGAAATTATAGGCCCATCAATCTGACTTCAGTTCCTGGGAAAGTTATGGAAGGAATCCTCCTAGGGGCTATCACATGTAAGTTGAGGCTTGTGGTTGGGAAAAGCCAGCATGAATTCAGCAAATTGTGCTTCACAAACTTGATTGCCTTCTACAACATAGGAACATATTTAATTGACGAGGGGACAGCAGTGGACATTGTATTCCCAGATTTCTCCAAGGCTTTCAGTGCAATTTCCTACAGCCTCTTCCTTGGGACGCAGACGTGTTATGGTCTGGGCAAGTGGCCTCTGTGGTGAGTGGGGCGCTGGCTGACAGGACACACCCAGAGGGTGCTGGTAAATGGCTCCTTTTCAAACTGGCAACTTGTTGCAAGCCGGGTCCCCCACAGATTGATATTGGGCCCAACATTGTTCAGCATCTTCATGAGCGATATGGTTGATGGGATCAAGTGTGCCCTGATGAAGTTTGCTAATGATACCAAACTAAGTGGGGAAGTGGACACTTCGGAAGGCAGAGGCACCCTGCAGGATGACCTGGAGAGGCTGAAAGAGTGGGCTAACAAGAACCTTACAAACCTCAACAAGGACAAGTGCAAGATCTTGCACCTGGGAAACCATAATCCAGGGGTGCAGCATGGGCTGGGATCTGCCTCACTGGGAACACATCTGTGGGAAGGGATCTGAGTGTCCTGGTGGACAACAAACTCAATATGAGTAACCAGGGTGCTGCTGCTGTGATAAAGAAAGCCAGTGGGATGCCGAGTTGCATCAACAAGAACATCACCAGCAGAGACTGAGTCATTGTCCTGCTCTACTCAGCACTGGTCAGGCCACATCTGGAATAATGTGTTCAGTTTTGGTTCCTGCTCTACAAAGAAGCTGTGGACAGGCTGCAGAGGGTCCAGAGTGGGGCCACAAAGATGATCCAAGGACTGGGCAGCTGCCATATGAGGAATAGCTGAAAGAACTAGGCTTGTTCAGCCTTGAGAAAAGAAGGCTTGGAGGGGACCTCATCACCATGTTCCAGTATTTATAGGGTGGCGACAAAGCAGGTGGAGAATCCCTATTTAGGAGGAGTCACACGGAAAAGATGAGGGGCGATGGGTACAAGTTACTCCTGGGGAGATTCTGATTGGACACAAGAGGGAAATTTTTCCAGATGAGAAAAATCAGCCATTGGAATAATCTTCCAAGGGAAGTGGTGGGTTTCCCAATATTGGAAACATTAAAGTTTCAGCTGGGCAGAGTGCTGGGCCAATTGCCTACACTGTGCTTTTGCCAAGAAGGGTTGGACCAGATAATCCCTGTGGTCCTTTCCAACCTAATATTCTACCATTCTATGATTTAGATCCAAAATCCTAGATGGATTTTATTGTGCTCACTATTTTTATGATAAATTTTTACCAAATGATACACTTACATAATTCCTTTTTTTATCTGTGTACCAGTCCAAAAATTCATGTTATATTTTCAGTTTAGACCTAGATTCTGATACCCTAATTCATAAATAATCATATATTTCATGGATATCTCTTCCACTTACAAATACCTATGGTATTTAAATCAAAACTCTACTGAGACATGTCGTATAGGTGTTATGTATTTGAACAACAGTGGAAAAAAGCACCAGGAAGTGTCTACCATTTTTCTACATGACAGGACAGAGTAAGCAGCAGAATCAGAATAACACCCAAATCCTCAACATAGAAGACCTGTTGCAAACAGTAAATACATTTCTATGGCTCCATGTGTACACACTTGAAGGCAACAGAATGGAAAGAAAAACATTTTCCTTTGTATAAAACTAACAAGAGAAAGCTGAATAACAAGTTTATTAAATTAATACCGTACCTTACACCTCTAAAATCTGCCCTCCTACTCCTTACTGAAGATTATCTGTTGGAACGATAAAGGACTCAGCACTCCGATTCAATGTGAATCACGCAAAGCCATTTATTACAGAAACATGTCTCCTTATATATGCAACTACTCTCTAATCACGAATCCACGCTCCAAGCATGGATTCGCTAAATGAGTATCAAGGGCAGTCCACACGCTCGAGCCCCACCAATGATAGGTCTGGTGACTCACACCATGCTGAGACCCTGTTAATGAAGAAATGCCCCTCTTTCTCACAGTAGATTCTATTCTCAGCTTCTCGAAGTGGCCTTGAGATTCCTTTGGACCTGACTAATTCAACAACATATCTCTTTCTAACGAAACCCCTCCACAATTGTCCTCCATCTCATGTGTAGGAGAACTGATCCAAGGAGGCCTGTGAGGAGTTACTGAAGTTCTTTGTAATCTGAAGTATGGCATGCTCTCATATTAAGAGGAAGTATTATTCCAAGAGTGTTGCGGGTTAGCTCTTTCAAGTAGCTGAGCCCCACACAGCTGCTCATTCACTTCCCCCGCCCCCAAATAGAATGAGGGAGACAATCAGAAGGGTAAAAGTGAGAAGACTTGCAGATTGAGATAAAGAGAGTTTAAGAGGCAAAGCAAAAGCCACACATGGAAGCAAAGCAAAGTAAGGAGTTAATTCACTACTTGCCATCAGCAGGTAGGTGTTCAGCCATCTCCGGGAAAGCCAGGTTCCATCAGGCTTAATGGATACTTGAGTAGATAAATGCCATCACTCCAAATGTCCTTCCCTTCCTTCTCCTTCCCTCAGCTTTATATGATGAGCATGATGTCATATGGTGTGGAATATCCCTTTGGTCAGTTGGGGTCAGCTGTCCCAGCTGTGTCTGCTCCCAACTTCTTCTGCAACCCCAGCCTCCTCTCTGGTGGGTGGTGTGAGGAACAGAAAAGGCCTCGATGCTGCATAAGCTCTGCTCAGCAATAACTAAAACATTCCTGGGTCATCAACACTGTTTTTATCATATATCTAAAACACAGCCCCATACCAGCTACCAAGAAGAAAAATTGACTCTATTCCAGCCAAAACCAATACAAAGAGACACATATATTTTACATTGGTGAAAGAGCTATGGAAAGCTTGCCCCTTCTCTTTGAAATGCACATTCCCCAGTTAGATGCATCTAATTCAGTCTCGGGTTTCAAATCTATATAGTAGCATTTATTTCTGCAGTAAACATTGAGTGGGCTCGTGACTGTATAAAGCTTCAGTAGAAGTGAGAAAGGTCAATATATATATTTTTATT
The DNA here is from genome assembly GCF_037038585.1 of Patagioenas fasciata. Taxonomy (NCBI): domain Eukaryota; kingdom Metazoa; phylum Chordata; class Aves; order Columbiformes; family Columbidae; genus Patagioenas; species Patagioenas fasciata. The sequence goes on along the minus strand of NC_092525.1, from coordinate 40,687,131 downwards.
GGAAAATCCTCCTGGTTTGGATTAAAAGCAAGCTAGAGTTATTTACAACATATAAAAAGTGAAGAGGGTTTTTTTTTTTTCCAACAGCAAGCTTACTAGAATCCATGTGGATTCCAGGCTACTTCTAGTTACATTCAACTGGAATAGTTCTCTCTGTGGATATGATACCTTTGCTTTAGGCTCCATTCCTTAGTAGTTTAGGATTGGCTCTTAAGAGCCCTGGCATCCTAGTAGACCACTGCCCCCTAATGGTGTTAATTTAGCCTGTGATTACATTAGTAATTACTTGGGCTCCTGAGGCTGGCCAGCTGTAGTTGTGACATTACATTCCATAAGCTAGTGGGTTCTACTGATGAAGTAGTATTGTGAGTTTTGATTGCCATTGTCATCCCTTTGACTGAATGTTTGTAAATGGGCTCCTAGGTAGGTTTGTCCTATTCTCCAGCTTTGCTTTGTAGCTGTGCAGCAGATTCCAGCAGAACTGTGCTCAAACTCATGACTGAGAGTAGTAAAACTTAGTTATGTTATACATTTAGGTGTTTTTTTGGTACAATCTAGTATGTCCTGTTGCCTCAGAGATGAATAGATATTGCTGATATATGTGAAGCACTTAGTTCTGCTTTGGAAAATCATTGGCAAGGACTTACTGATTAGTGGCTGACAAAACTGTAGCTTAGACAATGCGCATTTTATGGATAAAATTTGACATATCTTCAAAGCTGCTGAGGATGTCATAAGGTTGGGTACATCAGCATGTTGGGTACAACAGCAGTTATATAGTTTGTGCCAGATGCATCTTTACAGATTGAAAAATGTCCAAATGATAATGAATTGGAGGCAACAGATTTCATTCACTCCAAGAAGACAAAATCATAGCTGATGGGATGGACAAGGATTATTTTCATACAATAATTCTTTCTTGTCACCTTTGCTAGGGAGAACTTGTCTGAAAGCTTGGGAAGCAGATTAAGTAAAAGATTCTCCTCAGTTTTTTATTGTGCTCAATTATTGAATGTGTTTTTGCAGATTTTAGAACTCCATTCAGACATACAGTTATCTGCTGACAATCCTGTAAAAATTTACACTGCTGCACCCTCAGAACTCAATTATTGTAATCATTTTATGGTTAATTATAGGTGAGGTTGGTCCCTTGAGTTACAGTTAGTTCCAAAGACAACAGTATGATTGCATACTTTTGCGCTATTACAGTTAAATTCAGCCTGGTTCTTGTACTTCACATTTTGCACCTATTGAAGTTTAAATTGTTATTTTTGACTGTAAGAACTACGGAATATTTTGAGTTGACCCTTTTTATGTCTCCAGCTGATGCTCCTGTATCAGCAGATGAACATCCATGATATCAAGCCCATTCTTGGTGAACTTACTGTTTTGTAAATAGATGTTCCTTGAAATCCACAATATTTTATTTTGCCATACTTCTGAAGAATATCCAACATGATTTTCCCAACTTATCAACTTGTTCTTTTTATAGCCTGTTTTTTTCTTATTGCTTTACCATTTTGATGACCTTAGAGTGATATTTAACAAATTATTTTGTGTTTAGCTTTTGTTATTCAGCATCTCAAATACAATTATCCTATTAAGAGGGGGAAATATTAGTTCAGGTCTGTATATGGGTGGGTTACTTTATATAACTATTCAGACTCTGAAGGTGAGACTTTAAATTGTTTCAAAAAAGAAAAAAAGCAACAGTGTTTTCAAGAGTAGCATATCTTTCTCCATTAAACCATGTCAAGTCTTATCTCAAGTACATTTCTGAGTTTGCCACTTTCCATTCTTGTTCTAGTGTCACTGAATTAACCTTCTGTACACAGTATGATCTCAAAATCAAACAGTTGTTAAGACCTTGAGGGTAAAACTTTAAAGACATATGTCTTCTGACAATTACTTGTCTGAATGAAGTTGTCTTCCTTCTTTTCTTCTAAAGAAAAAGAAAAGTGGTAAAAATACCACACTTCAGTATAGTTGGGAACCCTATTGTTACATTGCAGAAACCAAGTGCTCAGCTGCCACGGAAAACAGGTTGTCCTTTCCTTAGCAGAAGTGTCATGATTAAGGCTGAGTTAATGTTCAGTAACACTTTGAGTTAGCTTAACAGCTATTAGTCTTGTTTTTACATCTTTGCTTTGTGATGGGGTATAAAAATGAAGAATTAGTTCCTGAAGTTCTGTTTGCACCCTCCAGCATTCCCTCTGAAGCTACTTACTACTACGCTCACTGACTTAAGGAATGACTATCTAAATCTCTTAATAATTTAAAACTAAATGTTCTATTTGTGATAGAAATTCAAAATGTCTCCATTACTGCAGTATTTATCAGTCTTTAATGCAGTCATCCTCATATCACTTTGCAAAGAGGTAGTCCGTTATAAAGGGATAGACAACAGCTGACTTGTAATACTATACTTGACATAAATGAAATTGTTTATTTCTAAAATGAGCTGAAAAATCCTAAACTAACAAAAAAACCCAAACAAACAACAACAAAAAGACAAAATAACTCCATCTCATAGAGTAACTTAAGGAATATAGAGGGCCCAGTTCTCAAGACAGTTTGAGGGGACACAGATCAGCTGCTTTTTTTGGGTTTTATTTCTATTTGAAGTTTGTAGCACCAGGAACACTTTTCCCAAAATGACAACTTGCATCAATGTTATTTCTATCACTTTTTCATTCCTATTTCGCTGTCACCTTGTAACAGGAACTTTGACATGAACTGTTATGGGGGAAACTTGCATGGGGTAACCAGAAGAACAGAATCTCCTCACTCAGTGTCACAAAACCTAAAATTTGTGGGATTGGAATAGCATGCAGATAGTGACTTCAGCTCCCAGCTTCCTGTCCTCGGACACTCATACGTTTCACACGCCTGTCAAGGCCGCAGATCCTCCAGTTCAGTTCAAAGGGTCACCTGGGACCCAAGGGGACACTAACTCTCACCATTTGATGTGCCTGAGTCCTGGCTGGTGGCCCAGCCCCAAGCTGTAGCAGTGTCACCTTGGGCTTCGACTTCAACACACTGTTGGATATTCCTGTACAAAGCTCCCCATGAGCAGACAACTGTTTTCACTCTTTATTACTTTCTAAAATAGAGTGTCAGCGTAACTCACCAATGGTTTTGCTAATTACATAGTCCTGGGAATATTTCTTTATTTTCCTCCTCATCTCAAAGCCCGATACTGAGAGGTCACTATTAAAACACAAAGATTTTGTGCATAAAGAAAGAATCATGCAACAACAAATTCAGAAGGCCTTAGGGTAACATTAGCTAAGCTTTGTTAAACCAAAACATTCCTCATAGAATTTACCACATATTCTGCCATCATAGTACATTGTAAACTTCGAAGTTGCTGCCCATGATGGTGTAATTTTTCAGTAACATGGCATATGCTATTAATCTTCTGCTACTAATGCTATTAATGGTATTAATCTTAATGCTTTCTGCAATAATGGATTGTCATGATGCACATTCTTAAGAAATCAAGAGGCTATTTCACTGTACAATTAAGTGCATCAGTATATGAAACTTTAGCACTATGTTAGTATTTGGGAGCACCAAATAACATATGAACAGGTGATACTGATGACGTGCCCCTGATATACGTCCACACTGGTTTAGCAGCTCATTGATAGTACTTCCATCCTTTACTTCTTTGTGGATTTTTATTTCTCAGACAGAGGTAAGAGATTGCATGATTTAATCTGTACCTTTTCTAGTGTTGCCACTGTTTGTAAGGACATGAACAGTGCCTTGACGTTTGCAAGCCATTTGTTCTTCATGAATACAGGTATCGCGTCTTATGTGCCATGTATCTAATTTCAAAGCCATGCCATGGAAGATGTCTGAAGTTGCCTGAAAAGGTGGATGACTATTTTGTGAGATTATATGGTTCAAGACTGAAGTAACCGTTCTCTGTGAAACAGAAAATAAGCAAATTCTAAGCATTTTTCATCTTGACATTTCCAGCTAAATATGATTGTCATTTTGGGTTACCAAATCCAGAAAACTGGGCTGAATAAATGTTATTCTAAAGCTGTTATTAGTCTGTATCAAAAATGAAGCTATATATTATCATATGCTTACTCAGAGGAGAGGAAAGATAGCAGAGGCGTTCTGGCAGGAGACGCAAGATTCACCTCAGGAACCATGTGTATGGAAGGCTATACATATGCAAACAATTTTTAAATTCTGCCATTTTCCTTAACATTTGCTTCATATCTTCTTCTGAAATATGATAGATTTTGAAAGTTGATGCACAGCCAGCAAAATAGAGAAAAAAATATGCAATACATCTGTAGAAATTGTCAGCTAAAAAAAATCTGCCTACATAAAAAAGGGACATACAATTAATGACTTAATTTAAGTACCATAATTCACAGAAGACATGCTCAAGGGTAGTGAAGGCACAAGTTTAGAATAAGGTCTTTTTAAAAGGGCATTTCAGTGCACAAGTTTGCTGCTGATGCTACACTGTGATTGAATATTTAGCAGCATAGTATTAAAAGACTATTAAAAGGTCTCAGAAGTGCTATCATGTCTCTTAGTGAATAGATGCCTTTCAATGTTGGACTTCTTTCAAACAGATGTCTAGCAAACTGATCACAATATTTACTGGTACAGCTAAGACAAATATTTGTAGAACTTTGAATTGGAAAGGAAGGATTATAGGTTTTGCTGTGCTGTGATATGCACAGGGGAAAACACACACAGCCATAACAGCCTCTTTTCCCCATATTTTGTCATCCTTGAATTCCTACAGTGAGCCATCAACACTTGACATATCTTCTTCCTGACCTGGGCACCTCCATTCCAGTATTTGGTCTGTCTCCAAAAGCACACTACTCAACTCTTGAAGCTGAAGGTTACTTTTGTAAAAAAATCGATTTATATATTGAGATTTTGATTTCATGGCAAAGGCTGGTCACAAGAAAAAGAAGAATTCAATTTTAATACTCAAGTTGGCAAAAGTATGATCCACGTTCCTGCAAAATTGTATCACCTTGCAGTCCAAAGAAAAATCTATAACACTGTAATAGAGCAAAGTCTGTTAACACCTTTGTGCATACTGTAGAAACATGGCCTGAGAGCGCAAGCTGCAGTTGATCCTGCACAGTGAATTTTGAGCTGACCACAGTATCTTCCATAGCTCCTTTTCCCATATCCCTAGTCCCAGGGGCTGTAGCCAACTGAGAAGCTACAAGCCATGGATTCTTGCCAGGTTGTGCTGTTTAACGAAACACTTTCTGTAGCTGACTGACTTCTACGTCTTGCTGCAAAGGTGTAAAGGAATTTGAAATAGTATGTAAGAGAAGCTGACCACAAGGATTCTGCTTTATTTTATTATTATGGTTCATTGAAAGAGATACAAAACTTCAGTTTAGTCTGACCCTCCCTATCACACATTTCTGTCAAGGTATACACACATACACACCAAACTCCAAAATATTTTTTATTATTTAGAAGTGTGAAAGAATGCACATTGTAACTATCAATTTATTTGTTACAGAGTTGATCTAGCTGAGTTGAAAAGCTGTTTTCACTTGCATAGACAAGAGTAGAACTAACCTGTAATGTTTACAGAACAATCTGGTATATAGAAATGTTGCCACTGCAAACATTTTGCTACAAGAAACCATAAATCAGAACTGTGGGATTCCAAAAGATAAAAAAGGCCCTTAACTCTTTTGAGGAAGTTGTTGTAAATCTGTTGATCATTTCTTGATACAGGACTAAAACCTGCATTGAAATCAAATACGGTAACGAAGCATTGATTTCTTAGAAACAAAAATTAAAAGCAGATTTTTACTGTTGCCAGGAAGCATTTCTTCTCTGCTGCACAATGTAGCATTACTGAGTATGAACTTCCAAAATGTGAATGCCATGAAAGCAGACTGAGCTGATGATCTTGAGAGGATAAAAGTGTTTTGGATGATTTAAAATTGGTCAGTTTGTGTATATGACTGCAGAGATACAAATGCGTAGTTTAGGCTACATGCAGAAAATATTTGTCTAAAGGGAGACTTTCTTAAGTTCAAAGACTTGTCCAGCTGGTTTAACCAAGAGTAACTTTATTTTCCTCACCACTGTGTTCAATGTTTTATTCAAGTCACACTTGCACAGAACTTTCACAGTATTCCCTTATTGTCAGAGATAATTTACTTTCAGCTTGGTCTTGAATAACTGACCAGAGCTGGTTTTGTTCATCTGTGAAACAGAAGGTATTAGATCAGTGCTAAAAGTGCTTATGGAATGCAAACACTGTGGAAATACCATCCAAAATTATACATGCATGAGAATGTTAGCACTTTAATTTTAAGCTGCTGAAGCAACTCACATCAGTTTTTGAGTTCTGCTTACTTCCCAGAAAATTCCCAGATGCATACAAATAAGACAGGGTTAAAATATATTGCAGAATATATAAGTCATCACTATTTTACAGTGAATGGGAAATTCAAATTGTGACTGCTCAGCAGAGGTAATTTGTGACTAAGGAATGATCTAATATGGAGGACAAAAAGACTCAACTGTAGAAGGGGTAGTTTAACCTCTTCCAGCTCATTTAGGCTGGAAGCCGGGATGCCACAGACAGAAGGATGCCCTGCAAGAGAGAGAAGTTTCCTCAAGTAAGGAAGTAAGGAAGAGCCACAACATTGTCTTGTAGCCACCCTGGAATGCTCAGGAACACCTTTGGGCAGCAGAGTTGGGTGGAGGATGGACCCAAGGCTGGGTTCAGGCACCCATGGCACTGCTCACAGGATGGGTGCTGCTACCAAGTGTGCATAAAGAATTGGTGACTGATGCATCTTTGCAAACTTCTTGAAGAACTGCTTGTGGTGGTAGGACTTTGCCCAGTGTGTTGCTCTGGGGTTTTTTGGTTGTTTGTTCGTTTGTGGGTTTTTTTGTGTTGTTTTGTTTTGTTTTGTTTGTTTTTTGTTGTTGTTGTTTGTTTTTGTTTTAATATTGAAGTACAAACACATTTAATTTACCTCAAAGGGTACCACAAAAAATCTCCAACAACATTTATGTTAATTTAACATAAAAAGACATGAGTGGAAAGATGGATTTTTGTGATGTCAAATTTTTGCTATAGATTTTAGACTTTTTGCCTCTACTAATCTTGTTCTTTCTTATTTCCTTACTGCCCACATCTAAGCTTATTTTATTTCTCAGCCCAAAAGTTGTCAACCTGTACTTCTAACTGCCTTTCTTTCGAATTTTTGTCTTCTTTGGATCTTATAACCAAAGCTTTCATGTCTAGTGACTCTTCACAGGTTGTGACTTTCTTTGAACTTTGCTTTTGCTTTTGTTTCTAATAACAGAAGATTTGGGGTTATATTCATTAAAATGTTCCTGGGGGTATGTGGCAGAAGCTGGTGAGGATTCTGATCTTCATTAGGAAAACAAACTGGAATCCCAGTTTTTTAACACACAGAGATAGGTTTGATACAGTTCTGTATAATCCTTGTTGGAAAAAAAAGAGAATGAGTCCCTGTTGAGTTTCCTTTAAATCCAGGGACTTTCCACTGGAGTTCATCCTTACAGTTAAATTCTAGAAAATACTATGCAAAGGAAACAGTCTCAGCAACCATCCCAAATGATTTGTAATATGTTCGAATCCAACACGTCTCACTCCCATGATGTCGTATGCTTTGATGCAGAGTTTTCTGTTCAGTGTGTGCTAGAAAATTCACACACACACTGTAATGAGGCTTCCTACCCCTCCAGGAGCTTTGACGAAATGTAGGCTGCTTATCCCATTTTTATTCATTGATCCATCCATCCTTGAAGCAAAAGACATATTATATTTCATAGCTTCAGCCACAAGGACCTCCAGCCTCACTGAGGAATTTTCTGAACCACTGACTCTAATTTCCATATTCTGAGGATAGCAGTAGAATGCATTAGATTAATATCTGAACTTAGTAAAGCATTTGATATCATAGCTCACAAGAATTATTCATGAAAATAATCTGTCTTGGCTTGGCTATGACCCTTTGGACACATTTATACTTAAAAATGTTTAAATCTAAATGTCTATGAGGATGTAGTTGATCTAGGGAGCAATCATGTGAACGCCAGACCTCAGAATGAAAATGAAATTAATGTCACTTATGTAGTCCCTTATCCTACTCAAGGGATGAAGAACATAAGTTTAGAGTCAGTATAGTGTTTGAAAAGTGCTTTGCTCTAAGTGACTATGATATTTTGGCTGACATTCTGCTTTTTAATAGTAACAGTTTTAGCCTTACTTGCATATAAATACAAGCTTGCTTATATTCCCTAGGAGGCCTATAGGTGCTTTTTATTAATTGAAAGAGTATTTTATAAACCATTAACAATACTCTGCCAACAACTGGCAACACTCACTTAATGCCAGAATAAAATTAAAGCTGCCACTGTGCCACTAGTGAAAAGTAAATGCCACCCACACCTTTTTAGGAGAATTTATTCCTTCATTATAATTTCAGAGAAAGACAATCAGATACTCTAGTGATGGGCATCGGTGAAGTGCTCAGGTGAAAGACAAATGTCATGGAACTGTATAGGGGAGGAGAAAATTTGTTATAACCAGTTTTGGGAAAGAAGTTTTTGTCATCTCCTCAGGTGATGTGGAAGAAGAGTGACAGGTCATTTGATTCAGGGAGCTCATCTGGGAAATATTATTGTATGTCACACAGTAAGAGCAGCCTTGGAGGATGCCTGGCTGCTGACATGTGCTGTGACATTCGGGTGACGGCTGGAAACCAGCAACACTTCCAGAACCCGTCACCCACTGATCAAGGGGATTGTCACAAACCAGGAAATCGTATCAGAATTAAATCATTCATTTTCATTACTACTGCAGAAAGAAACAAGAGTAAACCTAGATACTAGATTTGTTCCAGCTCTCAAGCAGAAAGGTTAAATGGCAACCATTCAGAATGGTTGCATTTACTTAATTTATATCTAATTGCTTCCTTTTAATTTACATGCAACCATAGAGATGGATGGAAAGGCATTCATACAGCTTAGTTTGACCATTTTCAGGAGCTTCTGATTTCTAAGAATTTCCCATTCCAGGAATCTCCTATTCCCAAAATCCCCTATAGCACATCTACTTCTAACATAAGCTGTAGCCTCCTGAACATAAAGCATCTTAAAAAGAAGGCTGAGCATGAATTTGCGTTTTCTTGAGGCAGGCGGGTTTGATGCTCTCTAGTCTCTGTATATGTTTTAGTGACTGAGACAAACATTGTGCAGCATCTGCCTTGGAAATGATAGGAGCTATTAATTTAACGAGATGTTCATCTTGCTGTAGCTAAAATGCTGCATTCTTTTTTTTTTTTTTTTTTTTTTTTTTGGTGTAACATGCTCATGTACAGCATCAAGGTCACTAAACTGTAGCTTTATACTTTAATTACATGTCCACCTATGTGATTGACTAAAAAATTTATAGTTTTGACCTCATAGAAAACAAATAACATTAAGAAAGTGATATATACCGGATTTCCTGTTAGTTACCATATTTGTCCTGCAGCAAAACTACATGCAACCCTGAGAGTGAAGGTACAAGGTTAATGGAGATGCTGACATTTAATGCTAGTAGTAAACATTTCAGCCTACGGAAAGCTAATTGTTTACAGCTTAAGCAGGGAGAAATTACAAAGCTTGTCTTTAGACCTTGTGGCTTCTTGGCTGGTATTTCTATAGGTGGTGTATATAGAAAAGGATTTATTTACTGCTGTATTTTCTTTACTGTATTCTCTGTAGACATTGTGCTGAACTTTCTGAAGGCTAATATCTCACAGAACACAATAAAAATTGTTATTTAGAAACACTTCCACAGCTATAATAATTTTTGTTGGTGGTTTGTTTATTTTTTTCGTTTGGTTTGTTTTCTTACCCTCTAATGCACCTTTTAAATAACTTTCAGCTAAAAATATTACCCTTATTTCCTAAGAGTTCCTCATGTTTATTGAACCACCTGTAGGTATTGCCTTTTTTACAAACCTTCCCACAAAAACAGCTTGTAAAGTTGTAAGTAAAAGATTATTATTTCAAGTTGCAATTCATGAGAACAGAGCAGTCACTTAGCAGCAGTAGTGATGTAGTATAATGCAAGCTTCTTATTCTTTGAAATAGTAAGTCTTTTTAGAAGCTTCTGTGGGTTTCTTCTGTGAATAGTGTGTGCTATAAGAAAATTTTAGAAGGCCTGCTGTATTATGTCATTTCACAATCATGAAATCACGCATTTAGAAATGACATTGCACTTAAGTAATACATTCGTTATGAAGTTTTATTTAAATAACATTTTCTATACAACAAATCAATTTTTAGTATGAATTATTAGGAATTGCTATTTTTGCTTACTTTAATCCAGAATGTTATGATAAGTATCAAAGATGAGTAAACTATCAATTTAGAAAATTACGTGTTCAATGTTTTCTTAGAAATTATGAGAATCTCATCAGAGATTTCTGATGTTAAAATTTTGTTTTCCTTATTGCTAGAACTAAAGGAAGCATGTCATCTTTGAGCTTCCATCACTCAGGCCAGTATAACTGAGGTCATGAATTAGAAAAAAAAATATTATGTCCTTCTTGTGCCTCTGGCTTGACTTCGAGAGCCATTTTCATTTGGCACTGCAGGTTGGAGAAGACAAATCTATGTGAATGTTTGCATTGCAATGAGTGCTGAAAGGAAATTAAAAGGCGTTGAAAAGAAAATGTTTGTCAGGTCAAAGATGAAAAAAAATCCTATCTTAAAATGTTTTCATTGTCTGTTGTGGATTTTGGTAGGAAAAACATTATTTGTCATGTTATTGCAGCACCTTTGCTTTAAAGCTGACCTTCCTCCACTCTGCATTGCACCGATGGAAATTGCCAACACTCAGAATTTTGTGAGACTGGCCTTTTTTTTGCCCTTCCCCCCCTCGTCCCCCCCCATCTATACCAATCTATACAAGTATAAGGACAGAAAGGATAAATGGCAATGGAAAGTGCCAATAAAAGGTTGGACAAGTGAAGAAGGGATGTTGTGTGGTTAGAATGCCTGACAACTAGACAACTAGACAACTCAATAAAGGTTACTAAAATACAATGAAAAAAAAAAAAACCAACATGAATTAGGGACACTAGAAACTGTTCTAGACAAAAAAAGTCTGTAAAAAATATCAGGAAGGATTAGGAAACCCAGGGGAGTTTTAGTGCTCTTAAACACTTAGTGTTAAACTCTTACTGTAAAATTTTGGGGGCTTTTTGTGTTGTGACAGGTTGAACTTACCCAGCTTCCATCTGCCCACCCAGCTGCTCTTGCACTCCCCCTTCTCAACAGAAGACGGGACGAGAATAAAATGAAAAACTCATGGGTTGAGATTTAGATGGGGAGTCTACCTACCAACTATCATCATGGTCAAAATAGGGATAATTAATTTAATTAATGCCAATTAAAATAGAGTAGGAAAGTGAAAAACAAAGACTCTGAGACAGGTATCTGAGAATATTTAATTTTTTTGTTCAAAAAGCTGTAATTCATCCCTGCATGCAGTCTGTTTCATGCCCTTTTTTTTCTCCACTCTCTCACTGTTTAATGCCTCCTACCCCTCCAAAAAAACCAAACCAACTAACAGTCCTTTTTCCTTCCAGTCCTGAAAAATTCTTGAGATGAGAACAGTACAAGGATTCAGCTGGCCTTTCCCTTTGGGGAAACAGGAATGGAACACAGCAGATGCCATTTTTTAGCTTCAGGAAAGACTAATCTAAAAGTCTAGAAAAAAATCTGTCCTGCTCTTGGTAGCTGTTCTTGGATTCAGTCTTGTCTTCCCAACAGTAGGTGTCCCAAAAGCACAACTCCAGCCTTGAGTCAACATTTGGGATGCACAAGACAGATAATTTATATGAAGAGATAATAGAGACAGGACTGAGGTTTGAGCTCACATAAAGGTGTTGTGAAGAAATTCTGGTCCAGGTGCCAGGCTTGAAGATAATCTTGTAGCTTGCAGTAGGTTCTCCTGCTCCTCAAAGACTTATGTCGTTCTTCTTCCTGTTTATTTGTATGTGGAGTTGTAAATTTCCAATCTTATTTCTTGCTTGTAGGATAAATTTTCTTCCTCTGCATTTTTATTCATGCAGACTCCCACTTGATCCTGCTGTAAGAGTCTCTCCTCGTTTTCATGTACTCAAAAATTGTAGCTAAAGCAATTTCCATACCTGTGCAATTATGCAGCTGCTTAACTCTCCTGTCTTTCTTCTTGTGCTTATTTTCCTTCCTAGTGTAATCTCAGTGACAGGAATTATGATGCTGGAGCCTCTTAAATCATCAGTCTTCATGCAAACCACAAAGTCTTCTGTTTTGAAACCTTCAGCCACAATTCGCACGCTCTGCAGTCTGAGCACCTTCCCAACCATGTACAGTTCTGTCTGCTTGGTGTGCAGGGTGTCTGTAGTTATATATCTGGTGCATAAAATGGCATGTTGCATGCTGCATTTTGAGCATCCGTATGACCAGAGATGGTATTTTCAACTGCCACCTATAAAAATACCTAACAAGTTGAGAAAGTTATTTGTGCTGCCTTTGTAATATGCCAAATGCATCCCTGGAAAGTCATCTTAAAAGGCACCCAGTATGACCTATAGATTGCTTTTAATGTTCTTGCTGTCATGGATGCTTCATTCTACCATCTTCCATTCTTTCAGCTATACTTTCAGATAAATAAAGATGCAATATCACACTCTGCCCCCTTCCTCCTCCCCTTCTTCCTCCTCTCCTTCCTGCTTAAGAAGAGGCTGGTGTCTGATCTGTCAAGGTCACACACTGGAAAGGATGTAATGCAGATGCTGGAAGTTGTTTGGCAATCTGGAAACATTTATTTGTATCACAAACAAGTTGTTCATTTAGTCCTCAAACTGTTTAGATCTCTGGCTCCTGACATTTTCAAATGACAGTAGTAAAAATGAATGCCGTAAGTGAAGTGGTTTATGTACTGCTTGAACAAAGAAGCTAATGAAACCCTTTTCTATGGTATCATGTTATGAAGTACAGCACAGAAAGGGCTTGTGGGGGTGGAAAAAACACTGAATAACATAAAAATTCTAAATCAGCTCCTGAAATGTGATTGTTTTGAAGTATTTAAGGAAGAGGTCCTACCTTCTAAGCTAAATTTGATAGTATAGAATCCTTACTCCGGTGTTAAGAAAATGCTGAGGCACATACAAAAGTGACAAGATATTGTAAAGGACACAAAGAAAGGCAGAAGTTGGGAGGACTGTCTTCAACTCTGCTGTAGAAGATCTAAAGAAAAACCTTTTATAAAAATCCATGTATATTCCACCACAAGAAGGCTGGCTTTTCATTAGGTAAAAAAAAAAAAAAACAAAACACTATAGTCTTAATAATTGAAAATATCACTTGGATGAGGAAAAGGAAATAGACCATGGAAAAGATTATCCACTAGCTTTAATACTGTTTGTTTGTTTTTTGGTTTTGTTTTCAAATAAAACCTTTATTATCAAAGATCTCTGTCATACATGCAGCTTTACCTCATGTAAGCAATCCCACAAGCTCCAGAACACCTCCTTCTGTCCATCAGTGGCATAGATACCTGTTGCAAAGAAAAAGTGGTTTCACGAGATTTAAATCAATTCAGAATTGCAACCGTTTATTGATGCTAAACAATTAACTGTCAGGATACACTGAGGATCAATATTGGTGATACAATGGATAAACCACAGTGTTATACTCCTACAAGTTGTAAATACAGACATTTAATTTTCAGGTGTACGTCTACAGCTGATCCCAAGAGCTCTAATCCAGCCTGTTCCTGTCCTCCAGGCTTCCCAGGGGTGTCCCTGGGTGTTGCCCCTGCAGTGTTACCCCACAGCTGGGGGCTGGCAAAGCACCAGCCAAGGTGGTGTTTGTGATCCTGGTAGGGCAACATCTGGTTTCTGCTTGTCTCAACTGACAGATGTCTTCCTCTTGAACTTCACCAGTTTGGGGGCAAATGTCCTCTCAGATGCTCCCTTTACACTTTTTGCACATAGATTTCTCTCTGTACATTTTTTCTGGCATAGTTTTATCCTTCCCTCAGGAATCGGAAAATTCATACCAGTGGAGAGACAGACAGGAAGAAGAAAGAGAGAAAAATGTGAAAGATTTTACACAGAAACAAATCAGTGTTTGGGAGGAAAGTGCAGCCAAAGTAAAAAATAGTAACGTTGCTCTTGCTGGGTCTGGAGAATAAGCCCATGCGTTAAAAAACCAAACCAAACCAAACCAAACCAAACCAACCAACCAATCAACCAACTGACCGAACAAAAAAACCCATAATTAAGAGAGCAAACCAGAAAACAGAGATACCTTAGCAGATTTGGGAAAAACTGAGCAAATGAGAGGGGGAACTCTGTGTGATGATGTGTAAGAAGGGTCACAGAAATAACACTATTTAATTTATAATTTAATACCATTTAATAATCAGGTGTGAGGGGTGGTTTCTCTTTAAAAACAAAGTTAAAGTAATGTATTTGTAGCAAAATTTGGTCTTGTTGCTCCAGTAAACACAGACTAATTAAGGTTTACATATCCTGTTCTTTATACATGTAGAAGAAAAAAAATGTCTCTACTACTCAAACTGCAAAAAAGCTCGAAATAAGAAGCTCTTTCTATCTATTTCTGTTTGATACTTTCTTTCAATCTCCCTAGATATTTTTCAGTTTGTAAAACCTGTAGTACCTTTCACACAGGTGACTGAGTAATTATTTGTTCAATAAGCTCCTACGCAGCTTTTAAAAGGATTGAAGAATAATTATTCACGCACCTGGGGAAAAAGAGTAGTAATGAGAGAAATTGACCTTATACGCAATCTGTTCAGGTTATAAAGACACTTCAGTGTTTTACTTTAAAAAGAAGGGAGACCTTAAATTCTGATCTTTTCCAAATATGATAAAAATATGTTTTAAGTTCAGTTTCTTTATGAAAAATCACCAGAAATACATCAGAAGGTACAATTTTCCTAACATTGTTGTGAACATTGTAAGCTTTGCAAGTGTTTTCTTTAGGAAAACTTTGAAATTTTTTCAATGAAATATCAGTCTCCTGAAATTCTGTAGGAATTCTGAGCAGCCAAAACTGATGGGCTGCAGGATAGAGGGGAGGTCCCTTCCTCCTTACTGACCCACCTGTGGGCTGAACACCCATCGTACAGCACAGCCACAGCTGGTCCCACAGGCCCCAGGCCCCACACAGGCTCCTCTTTTTGCTTCTTCCCACCGTTCCCCATGTTGGTTCTTCCACCAACTCTCCTTCTCTGCCCTGATCTCCTCCTAATTATGATTTGCTCCTACCTGGTTTTTCCCCATTGAAGTTTTTTTTCTATGTCAGTATCCAAATTTGGTATTTCTGGTAGAATTCTCTAGGCAATCTTGGTGTTACTGAAACTGTTCCCCAGGTGCTGCTGGCCTTTCAGACTGTCTCCTCAAAAGGTCCTCAGTACTTCTCTCCAAATATTTATAAGACGTGTCTTTCTGTCACATGAACCCCATTAAACCCCTGTGAAATATGACTGTTCCTAGCAGCACTATCAGTAACTTTTGTCCTCTTCTCACGGTGTTATTTGTTACATCCAACAATTTCTCATGCCATGTCCAGTAGTTTCCCAGGGTCTGTTCACTTACCCAAATCTAGGTCAAAGCTTAGTCATCTACCTGTGTACTTCAATGCTACATGCCTAATTCTCTAGACTTTGAATATGTCAAGTTAAAAGATCCATAAAACTTGAAGAAAAATACAGAATTAAAACAATTACTGAGTTTTAATATCTTTTATTTTCATTGCATACTGCTGTACTTATCAGAAAATATTTTGATAAGTCTAATTTTATTTTCATTTTCATCTTTTAACAGTACGTTTAATTCTTCCTGACTGCACACCAAAAATTTTAATGCCACTTTTTATCCATTAGCCAGAAGACATCATGAGTGATTTGACAGGAACAATATACTGAAAACAAAGGACAGCTTTTCATTCAGACTCTAAATGGAAATCTTTTTCTGTTCAAAAATGTTTCCAAAGTGTCTCTACTTTTACATATTTGTCTTTTTTTTTTTCTGTAAGTCACTGCTAAATTGGCTCTCAGAATCATAGAATTATGCAGCTGAATGTGATATACCAGTGATTCTTCAAAAAACACACACTTTGGTAACATCAGAAAAAGCTGGAATCACTAGGTCCCCAAACCTTGTTCTGTCATGTCAATGTTGTAGAGTTAATGATCTCAAAATGCCCAAACATCTTCTCAAAGAGACTCAGATGTGCAAATTAGTAACCTCACAGAGACTGTACAATCAACAAGCTGACAACCAGAAATCTAGCACTCAAGTTCAGCCCAGAAAGGCAAAGCCTTTGAGGTTCTTGGCACTGAATTCCCACAAGGACAACCTTGGATTAAAGAGCTCACTAGGGCTTGTGGTTTGTTACCTTTCAGCTGCAGTTGTTGAGCCATCAGCTTTCAAAAAGTTCGCTGTCATCCCAGCAATCTATATATGTGGTTCCTTTGATCTCATAGAAACCTGTGTATACTTATCAGCCAAGCAAGAATAGGTGCTGAGTCAGGAGTTTAATGCAGTCCTGTGCTGTCACCTCAATCCAGTGAACCTGAGCTGGGCACATCCCAGACACCTTGACCGAGACATTTGTGCAAATTGCCAGGGATACAAATTGGTCTCCCTTGGTGTCAAAATACACCAGGCATGCCACAGATACCAATCACAGAAGGTCTTGAAGTGAGCTGGAGTTTATAACCAGTAACTTCACAAATGCCTCATACCAGCATATGTGAATATCACATATATTCAAGTACCACAGCATTTTTTACTTGTAATTTGCCCAGCAAGATAATGAAACTGGAATACTGGTCTCCTGGTATCCTTAGGATATCAGATCAACAAGCATGAACTCCTGAGTACCTGACCTGACAAGACTTTAGCTTTGGCTAAAGCATTAAAGCAATGTTGATCCCCTGTGGAGCCTGTACCTTGATGTAGAAATAGTAAGCCAAGTCTCACGAAGGCTGGTTTTGGCAATATTTCAACAAGTAAAAGACGTTGAACTTGAGGCCACACAAAATAGGTCGGGGCCTTTGCAAAACTCCAAATGCGAGTTGTGCTCAGGTGCCTTGTGCCTGGCTGTAAACTCAGAAAGAATGAACTGCCAAATCCCTAACCTGAGAAATTCATAGTTAACATACGGAAGCTGCCAAGATGGTCACCCTCTTCCTACCTGGGCTTTGGCTAGTTTGTATCTTTGTATATAGCTTCTACAGCTATTAAATCCTCTTAACACTGGGTTTGGAATGCATTTAATTTTCATACTAAGAGACCCCAATTATTGATGCAGGATGGAATCCAAAGATCACTGAATTCAACAGAGGAAAAAAAAATCACAGCCTGACTATATCTTGGAACTAGTGCCTGAAACTATCCTACAACTGACATAATACTCTTTAATCAATGCGCCATAGTGCTGAAAGACATGCACAGAACCACATTACCAGGTGCATGATTTCTTTCCATTTATTGTCTTGGCTTGCTGTGACTAAACATGACTGAATGTGAGGTGAAAGGCACTCTGTCAGGATAGCCTGGTATATAACGTATAAATAAACACCTTCGTAAATGGTAGACAACCACATTTCCAGTCTTTCAGTACTCCAGAGCCTCAGCTGACATACAGTCAGGTAGCACTTTGGCTTACTCAATGTGGAGTAATTCATGTTGTGCAGCTATAGCGCTTCTCATCACCAGGACAGTTTTTTTTAAAAGGTGCCCACTAGTGCAAAATCTTTGTTTTCACTGATAAAAGCTGATAACAGTTATTTACGGCATTTTCCCTATTATCATGTTGAAATCTACTATAGCATTTTATTTTTAATGCTAATGTGCAACATTTGCTTGTTCAAAGTATTTTCACATGATGTTGCAGACTGTCAGACAAAGCTCCCATGGTTTCTAGGCCAAGAACTGATGTAACTCAGTTCTCCAGTTCACTGGGTGAGGTGGAACTTGGAGGGCCGAGTATCTCAGGCCAGGTCAGGCTTGGTTTAGTGGTCTGTCTAAAATCCATTTCGATTAAAAGCCTTGCTGACAGTAGCACCATTATTCAAACTGGGAAGAGTTATTACGTGTTGATAAAATTTTATTTCTTTCTCACCATCTTTCAGAATGCATCCCAAAAACACATTGCAAGGGTGATTTAATCCACTATAGTTATTGCAATTACCAATAGTGTTCACAAAACTGAGCAGAATTCATAACTGAGCAGACACATTCTCCAAAGTGTCACACTGTCATTCAGCCACAGCACAGCTGGGAAAAGAATGCTGAAGAAGCTAAGCAAAATAACTGATTTGGGTGATTACAATGAAAATGGTTTATTATTGCCACACAGCACAAATTACCCACTTCCTCCCCCTTGGTTTTTGCTGTGAAGTCATAACGGAAACATTAAGTTGTTACTAAGCAGGCACAGCAGTTTGAAGTTGAGACACTCTGTAAGGAGATCTCTCTGCCAGTGTGCCCTGTAGCATGGAAGTCTGAAAACAGCAGCAAAACCTGTGTCAAAGCTTAAAGGAATAGAGATGGAACCATAGAATCACAAAATCATTTCAGTTGGAAGAGAGCCTCAGGATCATCGAGTCCAACTGTAACCCAACTCCAGCACTAACCCATGTCCCTGAGAACCTCATGTCCATCTGTCCAACCCCTCCAGGGATGGTGATTCCACCACTGCCCTGGGCAGCCTGTTCCAATGCCTGACAAACCTTTCCATGAAGAATTTTTTCCCAATATTCAATCCAAACCTCCCCTGGTGCAACTTGAGGCCGTTTCCTCTGCTCCTGGCGCTTGTTCCTGGGGAGCAGAGCCCGACCCCCACTGGCTCCAAGCTCCTTTCAGGCAGTTCAGAGATCAGAAGGTCTCCCCTCAGCTCCTGTTCTCCAGCTGAACCCCCAGGTCCCTCAGCCTCTCCCATCAAACTTGTGCTCCAGCCCCTCACCAGCTTTGTTGCCTCCTCTGCACTCTCTCTAGTGCCTCAGTGCCCTTCTTATGGTGAGGGGCACTAAACTGAACACAAGATTCAAGGCAGGGCCTCAAGAAGACTGATGGATTTGGCCCTTTGACTTAATCTTGTAGATGTTCATGACCATTCATGCAATATCAATCTCATTATTGTAACAATGTTTTGGAAGATCATTTCACAGTCGTTGATGCCCCTGCTAGTCAGGCTATTTTTACTTATGTACACAGAGCATCCTCCTTTCCTTCATGGAAATCAGATTCAAAATATGCTTAAAAGTATAACGTGAACACTCATTTCAATTTTTCTTATCTGGTTGGTGCTTAGGACAGCAAAGTGCGACTAAACAGTCTCTACTGATGCTTCATCCAGCAAATGGATGCTATCACTCCAATTGTCGGATCTTACAAGAGGTTCCTTCCATAGTCTTCAGAGTGCTGTGGGATAATTTACTCTGTAAAGTAACTCGACTTTTGGTGAACTTTCGGCTTCTTCAGTACACGAAGCAGTAAGAGAGGACAGTAAGGAAATGCACAGAACATCTGAGAAGTTCCAGTTCTATTTTGCTTTCTAGATAAAGTCATTGAAACTCTGTGAGGATTAGTATGCAACATTCAGATTTTCAAAAGAAAAATATCTGTTTAGTTATTAATTAATATCATTACAACTATTGCAGAAAGTATTTGCTTCTCTATCAGTGAGTATTTTTATTTAAGAAGATTATTTCTATTTCTCCCATGACCTTGAGTGGAAGTACAAACTGCCAGCACAGAAAAGAGAAAGACCAATTAGATGGGGAAAAACATGTGTTGCAGTCCAAGCGCTGAGTTTCTGTCATTGTTTAGTCTCTGTTAATGCAGCTTCTCTTCTCAGTTTGCATCCTCTCCCTTCTCCCTCCCGCAAGTTCAGCTGAAGCTTTTTTTTTCAGAGTAGCAGGAACTAGTCAAGCTCTAACTGACCAACAACAAACAGAAAAATAGGTCACAACCTAGAATATCTCTGAAACATACACTTCACATAATAATGAAACTAAACCCACTAATTTTAAGAACTGTATGAGATCTCTCAAAGCTTTCTGTTTCTCTGGAGAGTTAGACACCAGTTCTAATTCTGAACATGTTGGAATTTTGAAGGGCTCTGAAAGTAGACGTTCTTCTATAAAATAAAAATTCTGTGGTTCATCTTCTCCCTTTCTCATAGCTATGCAATTGTTACGGCCAAACATGACCCGTGCATATATGTGCCCATAAGTGTTATAGAGGCTCCCAAGCCCAGTGGTAGCACTGATACAGTCCGTGGAGGCAAAATATCACATCTAATTAAACAGCGGTCATGTTACTATTTACCTATGTTTTGTCAGAAATAGCATAGGTATTTGAGCAATGAAAATTAAAGCAAAAAGCAACTGTTGCATCTTTTTTGTGTGTGTGTTTTGCTTCCCTGACATTCAGGGAACAGTAGAACAGTAGAACAGCAACTGGGCTAACTTGCATTATCCCTTCTTTGAATTAAGTGATTATCAGGCCAGTCAGGGAAAGATGGGTCCTGCCAGCCAGTTAGATGATTCTGAACACTTTAGCTGTGGGTGGCACCTTTAAAATGGGGATAATGCTTCCCAGCTCCTTTGTAAACTGCTCTAAGATGAACTGACAAGGGAGAGTCAGGAGGTAGATACGCTTTAGATCCAGATACACTTCTGAATATGATTTCCTTAATGTGTTGTTTTGGACACTTTTATTGAGTATTTTTAAACTAACTGCAGGTCTTGTTAGAACTACTATTGAATTTTATGAGGCTAGAAATCACCTGTTATCTCTCATGGATGCATGTGGGACTGGTATCTGATGGATTTGGCTGTCTAGTTTGATGAGGGTTTCCACAGTGAAGCCATGCTGCTTATGTTTAATGTCATGAAAACACCAGCCCAGCTTTTCCTCAGTAGACATTACAGAAACCTCACAGTTAAAAGCAAAATAACCCCACAACAGCTCTTCAAACATGAAGCACATATTTCTGTTCTCTAATGTTGCAACACATTTTGCATATGTTCTGTTTTCATTTTCAGTTGAATCAGCATGATGGAATTATTAGATACTCTTATTATTATTAGATACTCTTATTATTAGATACTCTTTCCATATGTAGTGCTTTTAAGAAGAAGGAAAAAAAGGACATGAAAAGAAAAATCTTTTTTCAGAAAGCATTATTTAATTGATTTTGTCTTCCGAGAGTATGAATGGATATATACAACATGCCAAGAATATGTGTATATACACAGACATATACGTATACCAGCAGTGAAAGTCAAATTGAAATCTACTGACATTAGCACTTTTGCCATCCTAACTTCTACGAGTTAAAAGAAAAAATAAGTCCCAGTTAGGAGAGCATTGCAGACAGGTATGGGGGTTGTTCCATTTCTGTGTCTGCTAATTGTCTCATGAATAGCCTTGGTCACTTTGCTTACTTATATCTCTCCTTTTATAAAGGTAATCCTTGCTTGAAATGCATTTCAGTCTACTCTCAAAAAGCATGAAATATTGCTGTTGCAATTACTGAACAGATTGACCAATTAAAAAAAAAAAAAATCGAGAACTTGAGAGGAAGGTCAGGATGGAAACTCCCAGCTATGCTGAGGAATAGTGTGGTTGTCTAATTTAATACTCACTAATTTGCTAAGTAACTGAAGTTGAGAACACACTTCCTGCTATCCGGTATAACATTTCCAAAAACCATAAGCTAAAACCATCAGCATCTCATTGCTGCAAAAGAAGAGTGTCATAAGAAGAACATAATTTGTATGAAAGAATATATTCCGCCTGAATATCTTGGGGTTATTTAGTTCTTGCTTACTTTCCTGGTTATTAAAACCTGCATAATTTCAACTGCACTAGGTTTTCTGCTGCACCATGTCAGCATTTCTATTGAAAACCTCATTTTAATGGGAATGCTGTTCATCTGCAAAAAGTGTGTTCTAAGCAGAAAAATGGAATATCCAGGATCAAATTCAAGCACACCACCAGTTAAAGGAGTATTAGTAATTTTAAAAAGAACCACTTGCCTCTTTTTGAAAACACAAGTGTCAAGAATTGCAGTTTAATATTTGAAGATCTGTTAAGTCTTGGCTGCACAACAACTTTTTAGAGAAATGTCAGGTGAAGGAAGGGGCCTGGAGAAAAGATCTATTAGACCTGTTTGATATTGTTAAGACAAATCAGGAAATAAGTAACAAACTGAAAAAGCGGGATACTGACAGTAAAAAAAAAAAAAAAAAAATAATTTAAAAAAAAAAAAAAAGAATGAATACAATTGGCTCCAATCCTAAGACACCACTGTGTATTTTCAAATGGGTGTATGAATGAGGGTGTATGAAAAGTGATATTCAAGAAAGAGCACATAGGACTGTTGCAAATTAAGGAGGGTCTGATAAGGTGAGTTGAAAAGTCTGAGAAAAACGTAATTCTTAAATCCAAAGCAATCCAAAAAAGGCAGTAGTAGAAAGCATTGGCAGTGTATTTTGGCCCATCTCCATCTACTCCTGAGCAGGATGGAAGGAGAGGGGGCCTAGCTCTGATTATGGCATGCAGGATTGTCATAGGCACTACAGCTTAATTCATTGTACTATCATCTACTGATTTCCAGATCTACAACCACCCTAGAAAGAGTGAATATTACAATTTTACATGGTGGACTTAACTAACTTTAACAGATTTGAGTGTCAGAGATGTCATGAGGGTTTGGAAGGCCAAAGGAGTTCAAAGCTGAGGCAGCATCTTCAGCTGCATCTTGGTATCACCGGATCCGTGTGATGCCGACCTGTGTGGCCTCCATCTCTGATCGTGAAGCCAAGAATCGCCTTGTGCTCAGAATGTTAAAGCTTCAGATCACATCAGGCTTGTTTCTCAACACAAGTTTGTTCATTCATTAGTTAGAACACTTCCAAAGTGTTTCTCCCCTAACTACAGTTACAAGAGCACAGCCACCCAAAGAACAAGTGCTAAGATTGCAAATTTAGTGGTTTCTTCAGCATGAACTTGTCTCTAAAATGTACTCATTAAGCATCTTTCCTGTGATTTGTAGCAGCTGTTGTGTCATCATGTCAAGTGATTGGTAAAACAGGGGAAGGGCACACTCAAAGTCATTTCTGAACATGCAATATCTTGTGAAGAAAAGCTAGTGATTATAATAAGAAAAGTAATTCCTCACCATGAAAGCTGACTGAGAGCAAATGGAGAAAAGTAAGACTTTCAGCTAAAGAAAAACTGAGTAAGATTATCACCCTACATGAAAAAGGTTGAATTGCTTTGGAGATGAGACCTTCATCCTGCCCCCCTAAGAGCAGCTCCTGGGAAGGACTGAGAACTGGCTATTGTGAGAGCTCTTTGTGCCCGTGCTTGTGTGGTGATAAAAGGTAAGAGGATTTAGAGTGAATTTCCTCGCTTCCAAGCCTTTTACCTGAGGAGAACGGTTAATTTTGCCAGAGGTGTGTGTGTAATTGGCTCAATGCAGATGGCAAGTAGGGACTGACGAAATAACACACAAGTGCTGATGGTGAGAGAGAGCAAGAATCTTCAATGCTCTCCTCAAGTACAAATATTTCAGAAATGTAATAATTAAAAAAGAAATCTTTGCCAGCTGTGGTGACAAGATACACAAAAGGAGCAAAACCCACTAGAGGGAGGACACGCTAACATTGAGGCAGTGACACAGATGTTGAATATACAGCAATATCAGCACATTCTCAGTCATGTAGTTGTTGTTATCCCAGACAATGCATTTTAGTATTTGCTGCAATCCTATTTAGCAGATGATAATGAAGTAGCAGGAAAATATACATGAAAGAAGATGGAAATATCTTGCACCTCCTTGCAGGGAAGCTATCAAGCATAGAAACAGGGAAATGATGAACAGAGCACTTGGAGGAAGGCGACTGCTATTAGCGGCTTCTCCGCTGTAAATTGGGCACTGGGGAAAAGAGACAGAAGTTCCACTGAAGTGTAACAGAGGGTAACATTTGCCACCATGTGTCAACTGTGCTCACAGGGAATGCAGAGGAATGAACTGGTTTTAGAAATTCATCTGTAATCACTTTCTAATGCAGAGGAAAATTTCACAAAGAGAAAATGGTGATGAAAGTAGAGAATGATGCCCTTCTCATTTCAGGTTCAAACAACCCTAGTTATGTGCATGTTTTGCTTCTTCACTCTTCTGTGTTGTTTCTGTACTGGGTCTGAAATACTGTGTTAATTTAAAATGGTTTTTATGGACAAATCCACTGACATACCACATCTCATTTACAGTTCTGACCTGGGTATCACTTCAGCATCAGTATTTATATTAGAGTCTAATCTTCTATGATATATGTAGCATATGGTTTGAATTTCTGACTTAAAGAATAGGCACAAAGGTAATTGGTCATATCAGATTGTAATACCTGTTGAAAGAATTACCTTCACAAATGGAGTTTTGCTACATTAAGCTCATCCTGAGTTTTGTATTCACTTTCAAAGTTGAATTTACAGAATAATAAAACAGATATACATGCAGGTAATATGGATGTGGTATGAGGTGGATGCAACTGAGTGGACTTCACTATTGTTCAGAAGTTGTATCAGCTTCACAAGTTAAGCCTGATGTAAATATCTGTGACTAACACATTTATTCAGTCTATACTTTTCATGACAATTTGAAGGATTTTCTTTTCCCCCCTCTTTTAATGTCAACATAAACGCAGCAGCATTCCATCTGTTTAAATCACAGGTGTCAAACCCCGGCCTGTGGGCTGGATCTAGTTGGTCCCCTTGTTGGATTCGGCCCAGTGCTTTGTGTGTCCCCAGACTGCAGCCAGCGCAGCTCACGTGTGCAGCATGTGTGACATGTGCATGTGTGTGACGTGTGCAGTGTGTGTGACGTGTGTAGCGTGTGACAAGTGCAGCGTGTGTGACATGTGCAGTATGTGTGACGTGTAGCGTGTGACTTGTGCGGCATGTGTGACATCTGCAGTATGTGTGACATGTGTAGCGTGTGACATGTGCAACATGTGTGATATGTGTAGCACATGTGATGTGTGCAGCATGTATGACATGTGCAGTGTGTATGATGTGTGTAGCACGTTATGTGTGCAGTATTGTGAGACATGCAGTGTGTATGACGTGTGCAGCGTGTATGATGTGTGTAGCACGTGTGGACGTGTGTAACATGTACAGCATGCGTGATGTGTAGCACATGTGACATGTGTAGCACGCATGATACGTGTTTCACATGCGATGTGTGTAGCACAAATGACATGTGCAGCACGTATGACATGCAGCACGTGTGATATGTGTAGCGTGTGTGTCTTGTGCAGCATGTACGACATGTGCAGAGTGTGTGACGTGTGCAGTGTGTGTGACATGTGCAGTGTGTGACGTGCAGCATGTGTGACATGTGCAGCGTGCGTGACATGTGCAGTGTGTGTGACATGTGCAGTGTGTATGACATGTGCAGCGTGTATGACGTGTAGTGTGTATGATGTGTGTAGCATGCGTGACGTGTGTAGCATGCGTGACATGTGTAGCATGTGTGACGTGTACGGGAAGAGTAACTGGTGAGACTGAGTGGGGCACCAGTAACTCCCTTGGGGCACTGGAAGACATGACAGATGAGTTACACGGGGTTGTGGGAGTGCTTAAGCGGGTACTCTCAGCCAGGCAAAAATTTAATTTAATTTTTTAATAAATTAGCCAGATACATGAACTTTAACGATTACATGTAATTTTTAAAAAGTACCTGTATAAAGATGTTTTGTAGCCAGCAGACACTCATGAATGCTACATGAACCTGGCCAGCTCTGCGGTGTGAGGCAGGGGGGCGCTGAAGGAAAGCTGAGCCTGTGTGAGATGGCCTGACTATTATTTAACCTGGTCCTAAAGAACATCTTGGTCTTTTCCTTAGGCGGCACACCATACCACCTTTGCTGGAACAATTTGAATCCCAAAATGTTACAGACTGTTAGCTAGTAGTTACATTTATCCAGTCCTAAAAATACATTTGGCCCTTTGAAGGCAACTGCGAGGCTGGTGTGTTCCCCGGTGAAAATGAGTTTGACAGTCCTGGTTTATGTCCAGCTGTGAACTACCTCTGCTTTACCATTCAGAAGCTGTTGGACAACTTTAACTCAGAAATTACAAGTCAGCAACTATCTAAGCCCTTCCCTCAAAACAAAGCTGTTGTGAATGCTCGGTGTTGGAGTATATAAAAATTAATTGTTTCATATAAAATGTAATTAGGCAAAGAATCACAGAATCCCAGAGTGTCAGGGGTTGGAAGGGCCCTGGAAAGCTCATCCAGGTCAATCCCCCCATGGAGCAGGAACACCCAGCTGAGGTTCCACAGGAAGGTGTCCAGGCGGGTTTGAATGTCTGCAGAGAAGGAGACTCCACAACCTCCCTGGGCAGCCTGGGCCAGGCTCTGGCACCCTCACCAGGAACAAGTTTCTTCTCAAATTTAAGTGGAACCTCCTGTGTTCCAGTTTTTACCCATTACCCTTTGTCCTGTCACTGGTTGTCACCCAGAAGAGCCTGGCTCCATCCTCCTGACACTCCCCCTTTCCATATTGATCCCCATGAATGAGTCCCCCCTCAGTCTCCTCTTCTCCAGCTCCAGAGCCCCATCTCCCTCAGCCTTTCCTCACACGGGAGATGCTCCACTCCCTTCAGCATCTTGGTGGCTGCGCTGGACTCTCTGCAGCAGTTCCCTGTCCTTCTGGAACTGAGGGGCCACAACTGGACACAATATTCCAGGTGTGGTCTCCCCAGGGCAGAGCAGAGGGGCAGGAGAACCTCTCTGACCTACTGACCACCGCCTTCTAATCCACCCCAGGTACCATTGGCCTTCCTGGCCACAAGGGCCCAGTGCTGGTTCATGGTCGTCCTGCTGTTCCCAGGACCCCCAGGTCCCTTTCCCCTACACACATTCTTGCTTTTTCTTGCTAGCAGGTTTGGTCATTGCCAGGGAGCTTGCAGAAGACATTATGACAAAACTTCTTTCACTTTTATCTGCTTACGATGCTGTGTAAGGGGAGGTGTGAGCAGCATTGAGAAATAGTTCTAACAAACCACAGTTCAGATTACAATGGAGAAACATATAGATTAACTGACAGTGACCTTTCTGAGTCAACATACCCACACTTCAAACTTCCAGCATTTTTAGTCCTTCTTTTTTGCCTTTGATTCTGACTTAGTACAACTGAAAATAAGTACAGATCTGTAAGTTAAAACCCACAATGACTATACTTCCAATGTATCTTTTGACTTGCGTGCTAGAGGCTTTAAAAAGTACCTTTCTCACTAGTAATCAGTGGGCAATATTAACAGTCACATATCAGATTAATTTAAGATATGAACAGTTTCATTTAGGAATGTATATTATTTATGATAACACTAGAAAGTTTTTTTTGTGTGTGTGTGCGTGTGTGTGAAAATTTCCCATCATTCACATATATTGCAGATGCATACTGTATCATCACATGGCAGTGGCACACTGTCTGTAAAATTAGACAGCAAAATATTTTACTTTTGTTTATTAGTCTATTAATAGAAGACTGCATGAATATAATTGCAACTTGTTGTGGTATGTAATTTATATAACTAACGTTCTTGATAATGTAGCTTAGAGTACTGGGACACTGCTAAAATATAATTAACAGAGGACAGTTAATCTTATCTGAAACCTTCAAGGCTGATATATCCAGAGGGGAATTAAAAGGTCATTAGTTATTCTGCTAAAGTCATTTGAGATTTTCATTGATAAAGTAAAAAGTGAACATTTCTATTCTGAAAATCGATTAACAAACAGATACTCTTTTCATCACAGAAAATCAGACTACTGGCTAAAATCAGATTTCTTATACACTTTGTATAAAAAAGATCTTCTACTATAATATCTTTTAACTGGAAAAAATGGAGTCACATCTGTAATGAATGGAGTATGACTTTGGCTGTTGTCCAGTTCTCCATAAATTTGCATAGATCAACAGGAATAGATAAGTGAGCCAAAACCAATGAAGCTAATTTTAGTTGGCTCAAATCAACACCATCTGGATTTCTGGCCTTGGCAACTTTATATTGATCCAGTTCTTTTAGAACAATTTGATACCAAATATGTAAGCTAGTTTTTCAGGTTGATGATTTGTAACGAGGTGGCCTGTTTAGATATCCTTTTTTTTGAGTGTTTCAGATGCTCTAATTTTCTTCTTTTGACTGGAGTGAAAAACCCTATTTTTGCATGTATATCAGGTAAACACTAGTATCCATTTCTTTTCACACTTTCAGAAAAGAAGTATTTCAATTTAAGCTGTTCTCTCCCCAAAGCAATGGAACCAATTTGAAATCGACAGATCAGCATGCTCTCGTGTGATTCAGTTCAGCCATACATATGCTTGCTTATCAGCTCTGTTAACCCAGTCAAAGAAGATTCATGTAGCGATCACTGTCAGCCGGCACTCTGGGTATAGTGTCAAGTAGATACAATTAATTACTCCAGTATGATATACAAGGAAAAAATTCCCACTACATTCAAATATTAAATAAGCTACAAAAATTGCTCTGCTAATGCACATGTTGTGAAGAAAAAGAATTCAATTTGAACCGACGTTGATTGTGTATGATTTACTCAGTTTTAAGTTCAAATACCAGTTTTGAGATCAGAAGAATAGAAATACCATTTGAAAATCCTTGTGGCTTGTTGATTTACTTTGTCTCTTTCTTAATTTACTTTGGTAGACTTTGTATTTAAGTCTTATAGGGCAGACTTACAGCAGACATCATTAAACTCAGGGTCCATTTTACCATTTGCTTCTGTAATTTTAGGACTTGATATATGTGCTGGTTTGACTGGAACTAAGTTCATTTTCTTCGTGTGGTTAGAAATTTTTCTTTTTCACAGCTAGCACAGATATTGTTTGGATTTAGTTTGGGAATAATAAGATAGCACCGTAGGACAGTATTAATGTTTTTCTTCAAGTAACTTTCCAGTGTTTTTCAGTTGGAAAGAAGAGAATGTAAGAACTTACTGTTCTCTTAGTTGTTGTCTGGGAGCCAAGGTCTTTCTGGGCTCTGTCTGCAGATGTGAGGCAGCTGGGAAGGGACACGGATGGGACAGACCGTGACTGACACACAGACCAATCAATAACAATATTACACGTCATTAGTGTCCTGCTTTGTATTTATTGAGACTCGGGTTTCCTGGCTGCGAGACCTGTTCCGGTTCTGCTCCATTTTGGTAGAGCTTCATTTGGGAGTTTCTTTAGTTTGTCCTTTTGCCGTTCTGCCATTTTGCAGAGGCCTCCGGGCCTTTCTGCCTCTTTGGTCCTTTCTCTCTTCTCTCCCTGGGGTCATCTGTTCGAGACCAGGCTGTTCTCTCCTCCCAGGACTGTCTGCTCAGCACAGACAGAGTTTGTGAGGAATTGCATTGAGTACCACTTGTTTTATATTTGATTCCCACTTTCTACATATAATTATTATTAGTAGTATATTAGTATTATTTTGTTACTATATTGTACTCTTTTTATCTCAATCCATTGATTTCTTCTCTTTCAATTCTCTCCTGCAACTGGCAGGGGGGTGGGGTGGGAAGTGAGTGAGCACCTATCATGGTTGTGATTGCTAGCTGGGGTTAAACCGTGACAATACGAAAAATAATTTGCACATAGTAGCTTCTTTCCTCTGTTAAGATTTCTAAATAAAGTAAATAATATGCTCTAACCTCATGGCATTGACAGCTTCTCTGAGAGATTTTAATTTTAAATTTACTTATAGGAACAGTAGGATTATCCACAGAGCTCACTAATGGCATAATTTGTGCTTAATGTAGGTATTTTAGTTTATGGTTAGTATACATCTCTTCCATATTCTGTGCAAATCCTAAATATACATATACACTTTTTTATACCTACTACAAAGTAATAAATAGGCACTTATAGATTCACTTCTCTTTAGTGAGTGATGTCCATTCAGTACCAGAACATTTCAGCTGCCAACATTTCATCAACGTTGTCTTTGCACATCCTTATGTAGTGTCACAGCCACATCTTAACAGTAGCACAGGGTCTTGAACCCTAAGGTTCGAGATAACTTTCCACAACATCAATGTCCTGAAATATGTTTATTAGACACTGGATAAGCCGAGAAAGTTATCTTTCTTTGATGTTGGTATAAACAACAACTTCTGTCTCATTATTGAGGACACCTCCCAGCGCGAGGAGGTCTCGGGTGGCTCGTGGCAGATTTGCATACCTACAGCAGGTGCAGAACAAACAGAATTCGTTTCTCATTCCCCAGCCATTTCTCAACTGCTTCACACTGATCTTTATTTACTTCATTAGTTGTGCTTCCAAACTTGTATTTAGAAGATTACTGATTTATCTGAGCTATTGAAAGTATTTTGAGAGCTCATCCTTGTAAAGATGCCTCAGGGAGTAGTTAGATATTCAAATGTCTAGGTATAGATAAAAAGGAAGATGAGCATTTGTGGTTTTTTATACCTATTTTTGATCACCTTTAATCAATTAAGTCAAAGGCCAGGTGGGAGATGGAGAAAAAGAACTACAGACACCGAGCATACTTACTCCTTACTGAAGCAGGTGTTGAATTTAGAAGACTAGTTTCTACCTTAAATGAAAACCATTCCATCTTTAAATTTAATCATTACATTTATCTCCTTTCACCCTAGCAAAGTTATTCTAGATTTTTGCAAAATCTACTGTTTCCATCCTTTATTTTTGTATTTTTTAGCACATTTTAAATGCTTATTATTTCTAGAGAGAGTTACTTCTAGAATATCTCTATTCTTTCATTTATCTTGATTAAGGTAAAATATGAGCAGATTAACCCCCTGCAGGTAAAAGTGAGTTTGTTGTTTTATGATCTTTCGTGCCGCTCTTCGTTGAGTCTCTGCTTTTTACTGTCACTTGTGTTTGCACGTGTTGTACAGAAAGATAAGCTAAAGGTATTAAGAAACCCTTAAAATATACTTTTCTTTTTTTTCTCATCTTGCCAATAAACTTGTCACAGAACTGTTCCAGGTTTAGGTGTGAGTGATTGGCCAACAAGCACAAAGTGTCAAGCAGTTATGTTTATTTTGACATGTTTTGAGGTAAAAGACCTGCCTCAGTAAGGGGTAGGCACAAATTAAAAGGGTTTCAGCAGCAAAGTGTTACACCGCTGTCTTCTTATTCTGTCTGTCTTCCATCATCTATTTGAAGGATTTTTTTGAGGGGGTTAGGAGGAGGGACAATTTAGCTATGACAGATACAGCTGCAATTTAAAATGATGGTGTATACAGTTAGTTGCAAAAATACAGCAAAATCAAACATGTCCTCTAATCTCAGCTCTAATCCTGTGAATATTATAACTTTGCTGCTGTCAACAATTTGACTGACAGCTTGATGCAAAGATGTTAAATCCGACTGATCTATCCACCCATACTCATTTTCACCTTCCCAATAACATTCAAGGCTTGTATAAGTGATATAGCCTATTTGCCTATGAAACTAAATATACTTGAATCTTGTCAATTTTGACTATTGGCACATTTTTGACTCGTTATAAATATATGACTTGGATCATCCTATGATGCCATGGTTATTATCTTGCTAGAAAAAATTCTGCTAGCAGGTCTGTATTCCTGTCTCATTATGCGACTGAGTGCAGCTCACGGGTCTGTGTACATCTGAACAGAAATCCAGATGATTGCAACTTGAGCATCTCAAGGAGAACAAACAAACTCCCGCTGCCAGGGGCAGCAGTGATTGCCCAGAGCTAGTGAAGCTCCTTGGTCACATGGAAGTGCAATGAGGCTCCTTATAATACACGGGCAAACACAGAACCTTCCCATTATTGCACAAAGTTCAGAGAGTATCCCCCTCCTCATTTCAAATTACTTTTGCAGAAAGAATATGATGTTGGAAGAGGTATTTAAAATCCCTTCCTAAGCAATCCTTTTCGTTCTTCTTACTGTGTGTCATTCCTCTCACCCCAAAACACATGGTCATTTTAAACCAGCCATTCTCCTAAGAATAACCCTCTTTAAGTGCCCTGGCGAAACTCCTAATTCCTCCTACCAGGTTCCAGACAAATAAGCTCTCTAAGCAGTTTTGGTTGTTTTCTAATCAGAAAAGAAGTTATTAGCTCTGTTCTTGCTGGTCCCTAGACAGCGGCTTTGGGTCACTCTGTACTTTGTCCGCACCATAACATGTGAGTACAATGGGGTAAGGGAACGGGATTTCCACCTGTGCACTATTTGTCAAGCTAATAAAGAAGGACTGCAGCTGGTCAAAAAGAAAAGAAAAACATTGGTAACCCTGAGTTTTCCCTCAAGGTAGTAAGATGTAAAATCTCACTGTCTTGAACTCTAGAGAATGAGAGGAACAAAAGAGTGGGTGAATAGATTCCTATGCAAATATTCCTGGTTTTCATTTGGTAGGTTATGATCTTCCTGAGCAGTTTCTTGCAAAATCCTACTCTTCTTGTGTTGAAGAAAGGCACCAATTATATTCCCAGTGTAGACATTTCTGATTGCAGAGTGTCAGAATTATGCTTTGAATAATGTTTTACAAATAGAACTGTTATGAGTTCCATGTGTAAGGAATAAATGTCTCTATACCTATAATTTTCCAGATGGGAAAACTGAGGGTCACAGAAGTTACTGTCTTTGTTTAAAGAAGTGCAATTTGCATTGGCTCTATGACTCAGTTAAAACACATTTTGCTCCTAGAATCCCTAAAGCCCCTTCCCAAACATCATAAGGTCAGTGATTAGTCAGTGATTACTCACGTATTTTGTAACCCAGAGTACTTGCTAGAGAAATTAAGCTATTTAGTGTGCTACTGAAAAAGGTCTAAGGATGTAAAGAATCTATGAAGACTGTGCTTAGTTAAGTTCTCATACAGATCTGGTTTCAATGCCACCATATAAAACCATTTTCATCCCAGTTGTTGGCTGAACAAATACAGCAGAAAAAATATTTTGATAAAAAATCTTAAGATGATTTAAGATAAATAGAATCTTAACATAGCATTTCAGTTGTACTTTCTCAATATGTTGTCATAAAAGATCTGAAGCAGGATGTTCCTGTAAACTTCAGCACATCTACAATGTTTTCACATTTCATCTCCCACCGCTAGCTTGTAAGCTTTGTAAATGTTTAATGACAGATCAATCCATGCTGTTTCCACCGTGACGGCAATTGCTGTTGGGGATCACAGTTATCGCAGCCGACCTGGGCAGTTTTAAACTGCTGTGCTAATAAAAGCCGAGCGATGGAAGGACTGTACCCTTCATGTAGGTTTTGCTGCTGCTTATCCAGGCTCTCTCTTTTGTTCTCCCCTGGCAGCACATTTCAATTATGTCAGCGTCTCAACGGGAAGAGCTGTTTGTCACCCTATCTCCAGCTGTCAGGGCGGCGATCATCCCTGAGTTACAGGCACATTTGAGTTACTGACTGTGGGACTGAAAGGGCAGGATATCACTGCAACCGCAGTTTATTAAAGACCCGCAGCTGTTCTGCAGAAAATATGGAAATACGGTTTCCTAATAAATAATTCTGCTCCAGTTTGAAAGAGGCGTATGTTTCTTCTAAATATTCAGCTTCTGAAGAATTACCTGTTATCAGAATAATCACCTGAAATAATCCCTATAGGTTTTCATAATAACATCACTTTTTGCAATAATTTTTATGGCTTGTATAATCACTATTAATTGAAGACAGCACTGTAGTATGTAGCAGTGATGTAAGCAAAGTCAGTGCTTTACATAGTCATGCTTCAAGAAATTACTGAAAAAATGTACTAGTAGAATGCAACAACACAACCCAAGTAAGTGCCAAAGAAGAAAAACACTTCATGAAAACTAAGTTTTCTGTTCTGAGGTTTCCATCAGATCACACAGTAATAACTGATGATGAGGGCAAGGCCATGTGAGAAGGACAATGTGTATACCTGCTGTCACTTTTTCCTCTCCCCTTCCTGGATATGAGATTGAATGATAACTTGGTTATCTAAAAGTAGGCCTAGAATCTTAATAATAATAACAACTAAAAAAATACATATATATTATTTGTCTTATTTTTAACCCCGTGAGGATAAAAATTACATGAACTTTTAATTACACACCTTCTGTGTAACTAAAAGGACATATTATTTGTGTCTCTGAGTCAAAATATACCTAGTTTGGAAAAATATTAGTAAAAAAATTTAATTGATTAGAAAATCATCTTGAAATATTTTTAATATCACTGAAACAAACCATGTTATCTAAGTATAGTAAAACTACTGAAATGCTGAAACAGCAAGTAAATCTTGCATATTTGGCATTTTCAGTGAAAACAACATTTTTAACAGCATAGTTCTAGACTACAGCTCCACTCTGTTACACCAGAATAAAGTCCCTGCATACTGAAGCATTCATTACACGATCAATGAAATTTCACAACTAGAATTAAGACTTTAAAACTTCTTTTATTCCAAATTCTTATGTCAACTTGTGGCAAAGCCTTACCCAGCATCAAACATAATTAAACCAAATTCTTTCGCTGACAGCTTCTTATTTTCCTTCAGTGACAATGTTTCTAAACATGTTTCAGGAACTGTTTTGTATGTATAGCACAAAACCTGCTACTATTATTAATTTGTGTATTGGGAATTGCCAACTGACCAAGACTCACGTCACGTCCTGCAGAAGTTTGTGTTCTCTTGAGAAAACAAAAGGTCCAACCTTTCCTAATAAGGAATATCTTTTACTTTTTAATGTCCTTGTTGTTTCCAAAGGGATCTAAACAGATTTTTTGCTTGCTTTCTTTCTTTGGGGGCACTATTCTCATCAAGATATTAGCTGAACTCTGGAAAATGACATAGCAATTTTGTCCTCATACGCAGCATGCCCTTGTTTTCTGCAGGAGTCTGCCACATTTGCAGTGAAATTCCAAGCAGATTTAGGTGTTGATGTTTTTTAATGTATTATATTTTACCATATTTCTGCTTGCTTAGCTTTTTTTTTCTTGTTTGTATTTTTTTAGAGCATAACACCTTGTTTTTTATCACATTCCGCTGTTTTGATTTTCAATCATTTCTCTGGTTTCTATAAATCTCCAAAAGCACTTGTCATAGTCCTCAGCTTAGTATCTTCTGCATATTTCATTAATATATTTTCTATCATCCTACTCCATAATAAAAATTTTAAAGAGGACTGGGTTCAGGATAATTTCTGTAGGATCATATAAAAACCTTCTAACTTGATGATTCACCGCACCACTAACAACTCAGCCTTTGAAAGCGAGCTAAATTCCTACTCCCACATTCAGACAAATGGCTGTAATCACTCTTCCTGTGGAAAGATACACAAAAATTTTGTAATTTATTTGAACTGTAGATGGATACTAATAGATCAAATGGCAGCATAGCACAGAGTTTTTTGCACCTCATGATGGTTATTGGGATGATGGAATTTCTGTGTCAAAGGAGGAGATTTTGAAAATCTGCAGTTAGGTTGCAAATTATTCTATGCAAAAATATTTTCTCTTCATGTATGTTGTAAAAATGCCATTTTTATATATAAAATGCTACAAAAATTCCAGTAGAAAACCAAAATTTGCATGTTTCCTAAGGTTTGTGATATGTATTTTTCTCATGTAAGCCAAAGTATACTAAACTATTAACCAGAGAGAACAAATAGGTTAAAAATTACTATGTATGTGAAAAGCATTTGATTTATAACCACTTTAAGTACTTTGACCTTTTAATACTTTTAATTTTTCGTTGGTAATTAGCTTTAGTATGACATGGATGTAAAGCTGTGGAGGATATTTTTCCTGTAGTTTCCTTCAGTTTCATTAATTGTGTTAATTTTCACATGATGCAGCAATACTACATAGCAACAACAGTTATGACAATATCAAGCATTTTATTAAAACAAAACCAAAAACAAAGGGTTTGGTTTGCTACAATTCTTTTTATTTCTGTTTCAAGGAAAAATCAGAGAGGAAATGAAATCACCTGCTGTCCCAATTAGCATTTAAATAGTCTCCATTTGGCAATGAATTTTGTAATCTTATTTAGGTTGAAGAGGTGAAGAAAGTGTTTTTTCTGCTCTGTGAAGCTGCTACTGGGTTAAGTTTCTCCTGAAAGGATGCAAGGATCCATGAGTATGTCAGACTTGTTGGATACAACAACTTCCTAATTCTTCCTTTCAATGGTATTTTTTGGTCTCATCTGCATTCAGGCTAGGATATCCATGTGTTCTTCCTGTGCCTTTATTTCCTTGGAAAAAAAGACCCATGAATGCAGGTTGGAATTCTTGTCAGATCTCTGTGTCAGCGTGAACTTCCCTGCAGCTCAGTCATACCAAGGGAAGTGGCATCTTCATGAAGACAAGATTTTTCCCCAAGAGGCAACAGTACATGTGCTCAATATAACACATCTCTTCTAACTTCCAGGAATACATCTGAGAAAACACAGGGCTCTTGTGGGAACTACACATTTGTTTTTGAAACCTGTTTTTTGACTTTTTCTACCATGGTTTCAGTGGGGCGAAACCCCTTTTGATAAAGACCTCTTCTGGTTATGGGTGCCTCTGACCTCTGCAGGAGACATAGAGTTATTCACCCATCTACAGTGACCCTGGGGCAAGGGGAATTAAATCTCCACCACACAAAACTGTCAGGTTTAAGATGAGCAAAAAGCAGGAGTAATCAAGAGGATAATTCTGTTCTATCTGTCGGAGCATTTGATTTAGTCTCCTGATATCGTGTTTGAACTCTTGCAGAAAATCAAAAGCGAAATGTCCACCTCTGTCACTTCCTTTCTGGTAGAGAAGTAACTGACGTGTAGGGGAGAGAGGGAGATTGTGTTTTTGTAGCTTTGTTTGTGTGTGAACAGCTTCTTACAAGAGAAATAAGACAAGGAGTCAAATGGAAGGGAGGTTTCTGTGCTGTTCAGCTCTTTACTCATTTCCTACTCTGAATTTATTGTCATCTTTGATGCGCTTTCAGCTGGTCCCAGGTTCATGGGTGAAGGAAATTGTTCCACATGTACGGTACAGTAACCATCTCTGACCTTGTCAAAGACACATCCAGAATCACTGCTGTCTGCACCACAGTGGGCCTGACTCAGAGAAGATGAACATACCTACAGGTGTTGGTGGTTGTGGGAATTTCGTGCTAATGCAGCAGTGCGTGTCACAGAACAGCCTTGTACCAAGCCAACTCAATGCACAAGCAACATAAAGGTAGCATTTAGTGTAGTGAAAGAAGATTTTCAGCTATCCTGTCTTTTTCTTCTACTGCTTAGATTTTCTGAGACAGGAAGAGCAAACCCTGGTTAATATTATTTATTTGCTGCAGTGGGAGTATTGAGCTTTGTCCTGTAATGCATGTGTGAGATACATACACAGGAACTGGAGCTGGAGTTCCCTTCGCACCGGCCGCTAGGCAACCATTAGATGGTAAAAATGTTTGCTTTGCTGCCACACTGAGCTGCGCTCAAGCTGGCAATCCAGAGGGACAAGATTTTATAACTCATCAGAGGCCCCTACTTCAACAGACTTGTAGTAATTCATTGCCTTTCTTCATAACTACAATTACTTTTGTGTAACATATTCTTGTTATATATAAAATACTGGACTATATTTAACTTGTAATCTTGATTTTTTTGAGAAACAGCACACACCGTGTAGGTGCGCTGGTATTTTTTCATGGCAGCATTGCAAAGCTGGCATGTTTTACAATAGGATGGAATTCGTTCTGGCCAAGATGTTGATAGCTAAGGCAAAGTTTACTGTGGACATAACAGAATCCCCAGCAATTGTCCAGCATTGCTGCTTACACAAAGAAGCTGGACAAAAGCACCATCCCATCCGCTGCACATATGGCTTGGAAAGCCAGTTAATCTTGGCTCTGTTTCTAGATCTGTAGAGCCATGTTGCATTCTGTTTCTAGATCTGTACAGACATGTTGCATTCTGTTTCTTCCTAAGCAACAGTTCTAGGCAAATACTGTTATGTTCATGTAGGCCCTAATGATCTTAAACCTGGTGCAGAGTAGCAGGCAGGTTAATAATGCAAAATTTTTGGCTAATCAACCTCAAGTTGAAATATGAAAATAATAATAGTGAAATATGAAATATTAAAATAACCATATTTATGCTAATTTTAATTCAATAATTATGTTTCTTCTTTATTACAACTGGCCTGCATATCTTACACAGCCTCCCATGTATGCTCAGACTCCCATTTCATGAACAAAATGGAGAAGGGAGAGGGAGAGGCAGAGGAGGGTTCTGACCCGCTGAGCTGACCAGACGTGAACCAGTGTTACAGCTGCACTCACACGATACCTCACTCACACCAACAAGCCACCATTTCTGATGATGATTGTTTGTGGAATATGTCCCTCTTCTGCAGTTCTTGTTGCAGCCTCTGTCGGGTGCATAAAGTCTCCCTCTTTCCCCATCTATGTCCCTATCATAGCATTACAAATAAAATTTATGGTGCACACGATAATTATATGATATTATAAATAATATTTTATCTCTCACTGGTGCTTATATCCCATTTGAAATTTTCCACAATCACTTTTATTTTTCTCTCTCAGCCCTATTCTATAAAAGTGTTATGAGGGATAATGAAATGAATGCAGACACACAGAACTTTTACGATGATACAACCTCAATACATATATTTTACAACAGTAGAATTCAAAACAGAACTTAATTCTACCTGAGGCTTCTTTAAAAAGATCATATTTGGACTCTGCAGAGGGATTAAGTATCTTAGTATTTTTAATGTAGTCTGATCTTCAGAATAGATCCAGTTGCATACAAAGTCTCCAACATATGTATTATAATATAAAGTGTATTACAAGCTGACCTACTCAGTTTTATACAAGCCCTAGAGTTCTGAAAACTTCATTTCGAAGTTTATTTTCTTACCTTGCATAACTTTTACATCCATGTCATTCAAGAACTGAGAGTGAAAACAATGTAACAGGTATATAAACTATTCTTTCAGACAATAAATGGAATGTTTAATTGCTTGTGTTGCAGAAATTAGTAACTCAACTCCCTTCAACACTTTTATTTAGCTAAGAGCATTAGGAAGGTCTCTGTAATCTGGAACTATATTGACAAGTTTATTGCCCTGATTCTCTGTTGAGCTTGCGGTTGTAATTTCACTGGTTCTTTAGAGATATTTGCAATTTACACCACTAGGAACAAAATAAAAACACCAGAGCCATTTTTAATGAACCAAAGCTCCAAATTCACTTTGGAATTGATGCAAATAGTTGTGCTAAAACAGAAGCATCCTTTGTTGTGGTAAAGAATAAAAATGAAATCTTTTTATATGCTGAATAAGAATCTCTGACTTTATTTTTGTGTGCAGATAGAGATCTGAGCATTACCTGCTGCCAGTGAAAAAAAACATTTAGACAGGAGGATAACATTTAGATGCAAAGAAGATCAGCAGCACATTCCCCCAAGAGTGAAGCAATAAACAAACAAATAACACACCAAAGAATTTGGGGAAAATATTTTGATTTACATTCTACTGCTCTCAACAATGTGAATTGATACAAATAGAAACAGTGTAGTAGTTATATTTCACAATATCAAAACAGCGTTTAGGTATATGTCTGTGAGATTTACACTTGTGTCAAGTCAGAGTCATCCCACAGTGTTGGTGGGAACAACAACCTTTACAAATTCGAATGTAGGTTAAGTAATTGTCCCCTATCAGTGCTGTGTATATTAATAGTATTTCTGGCATGCACTCCATGAGAATGTGGTAGAAGTAAATGGAAGACAAAAACTCTTTTATTTGGAAGGATAAATTTATAAATTGTATAGTAAATGAGCCAGATAATCTACACTGTAGAAGACCGATTAAGTTTATGCAACATTCTCATTGGAAAAGGAACAATTCTAGGCATTGTGTATAGCTTTGTAGACAAGGCTTTGGATCAGTATCTGAGTATATATTTGAGAATATATTGAGAATACATATTTTGTTTGATGCCAGTCATTTGAGGT
Organism: Patagioenas fasciata; assembly: GCF_037038585.1. NCBI lineage: Eukaryota > Metazoa > Chordata > Aves > Columbiformes > Columbidae > Patagioenas > Patagioenas fasciata. The sequence continues at coordinate 40,647,011 of NC_092525.1, read as the reverse complement.
ACATTTTCCCAGTTTCAGGCAGGCAGGAGCAACATTAGCCTTTGGTTTCCCTCAGCCAATACTGACCACTAGTAACACTCCAGAAACAGCCCAGAAACTCTTTATCTTCAGCCTTACTATGTCTCAGTTTTCCAAATGAAAAATAGGGTGAACAAGAAACCCTACCTTTACATTTTAAGTTATCTATGACAGTTTGGTTTTGCCTCTATGCCTCCCTATTGCCCTGTACAACAGAACAATTTGTAGTTCTGAAGCAGAAATTTTAAAACAAGGAATAACGGATGTTTCAAAGACTTTGAGACTATTAACTGTGGCAAATAATGATGAAGAATTTTAGCAGTTTGTGTTTCCCTTGTGATTCATCTCGGAGTATCCACCAACAGTGAACCAATGAATTTTCTATTATGTTTTATTTTCTCCAACAGTTTTATGCTGATTCAGTCTTCACAAGCTGTATTTTCATGTGTTGATTCATGCACTAAAACACTTCCACAGATCCAACTTTCTCCCTTATCTCTGGAAAAAAAGGTTCCTTTTTTTTTTTCATTTTTTTTTTCTTTTTTTTAAGTTTTGGTCAGAACAAGAAGAATGTGATTTTCTTGTTGATTCTGAAGCAGTATCAGGTACAGTGAAATCCATAATCAGTGAAATCCTCCTCAGTGAGAGCACTCAAGAATTCTGAGTTTCATTTTCTTATAAAATTCCTCAGTCATTAGGTTTTGTTCAGGTACAATCAACTACAGGAACAAGACCATGATATCTATTGGCTCTTAATGTTAGAAAAAGACTGTAAATATACCTTTCTGCTTCTCTTTCTCATAACTCTTCTCCTGATTGTATGAGAAAACTCTTCTCCAAGGCAGACTTCTCAATTTTAAAGCTTAACCACTGTTTTATCTATTGGTAAGATAGGTGCTTCTCCAAAAATCTTTTGGGAGAGGGAAGGTAATCAATGCACTGTGGAAAACATAGGAAACAGTTTTTATATCATATTTAAAAACTTAAATCCATACCTTTTCATCGCATTGATATTTAGATAATATCAGCTTTCATTAACAGTTGAAAATAAATTTAAAGAGATGCAAGAATCTTCAAGTCAGAGGAAGTTTTTTTATTCCATTAGTCTTCTGCAAGCCTAAGTGAATGCACCATTTTACAAAACCTTTTTCCTAGATAACAAATGACTCCTATGGGCAGATGTGAACAGGGAAAAAAGGATGTTTTGAGCTTTCCAGGACTGTATAAAGGCTGGATCCATCTAAGCAATGCAGGTACAAGGTGTCAGATACTGTCAAGTTGGTGAATGAACAGTCTCCTTGCCCCTCTAGAACATGTGACAAACCATAATATCAGTACTTCTTGCAGGGAAGAATAAATATATAAACCAAAGAAAATGAATGGTGACCTGGACTTCTCATAATTAATTGCATGGACAACTACTTGTGACTCCAAAAATGCCATTGTCTTACCCAGCAGGCTGTAAATCGATATCGTTATTGTCATTAATATAGGAAAGAACACGTGCTGGCCTGAGAACATCTGAATAATCAAAAAACAGAAATGTAGAAAAGCTGCAAAATCTATGTTCTGTTTACTCAGACTGTAAGACACACCCCCCAAATATCCCAGTCATTCTCCATTTGAGATGCAGTAGAGACAAGAGTAGGTTTTCCTAGGAATTCTCCATTTCCCACTGCTCTCTGTGACTCAGTGTTATCATATGTAGCGATACTTAATTATTTGCTTGGAATTTAATTAAAATTCTGTGCAAACCGGTGCAATTTTACAAACTAATTCACCAGTTTCTCATAATTAGATGAACACTTCTTAAAAACGTGGTCTTGCTGTTTATCTTTGGTGTAGTTTGCCACATATTCCTAGTAAGTGCATTTATTCAGACTGTTCCTATACACTGCTTGGCTGATTGAGCTTCAGCTAAGGTACAGCTAAGTAGATGAACAATGAGGGTCTGAATGAACGCTCACAAGTGTGTTTGGAAGGATATCACACACTAAAAAATCAAAGCCACAAGAAAAGATGCAGTAATAATCTGCTCTCAGATTTCATTAGGAATGTTTTGGTACACATATTACAGAGGTCGAATTTCCATCAGACATGGACAAAAGGAAAGCCACCTTTCTTCCTCTTGTGTAGTAAATCTTCATGACAGGTGAGGTGTCTCAAAACATTTATTTCACAGTATCTGGGAAAATGATCTGTGAGTGGTCATAATAAATGCATCTGAGTACATTTTAAATATATAGTGTATATATTTTTAATTAAAATTTATTTCTAGATTTCTACATATTTCATATTCATAATGCAAGAAGAAAGAGAAGCTGATACTAATGAATTAAAGTTCTGGAAGCAGAATTTCAAGTGCTGGGAAACTGATAAGATGAAAAAGACATAGAAAGGCAGAACTGTTACTAGGATCTTTCAAAAGAATAATATACTAAGAGGAAAAGAAATGTTAATGATAGTTCTCATTTTTTATAAGGTGAAAACCGGTATAAATATATACATTAACAAGGAAAATACATACATTTTCAACAAACATTTCCATTTTGGCTTTGGAAAAATGTCAGCCAATTATGAGGATATAGTTAACGAATAAATACTTTCCATTTCAGCAATGGGAAATACCTTTAAAAGGAGCTTATTATCGCTTGATTTTTTTTTTTCTTTTCTATCAGCATGCCTGGATAATTGACAGTTTTAAGAGACATAAATAATTGTCTCCCTCTGCTCTGCTCTGCTGAGATCCCCCTGCAGTGCTGGTCCAGCTCTGGGTCCTCAGCACAGGACACACATGGAGCTGCTGGAGAGGGGCCAGAGGAGCCACAGAAATGACCCGAGGCTGGAACAGCTCTGCTGGGAGGACAGGCTGAGAGAGCTGGGGTGTTCAGCTGGAGAAGAGAGAGACTGGGGAGACCTTAGTGCAGCCTTTCCATACTTAAAAGGGGTCAATAAGAAAGATGGGGACAGACATTTGAGCAGAGCCTTTTGTGATAGAACAAGGGGTGATGGTTTTAAACTAAAAGAGAGAGACTCAGGCTGAACATGAGGAAGAAATTTTTGACACAGGGTGGTGAGAGCCTGGCCCAGGTTTCTCAGAGAGGTGGTGGATGAACCATCCCTGGAGACATCCCAGGCCAGGCTGGATGGGGCTCTGAGCAACCTGAGTTGGGTGAAGAGCTTTGAAGGTCTCTTCCAACCCAAACTATTATATGATTCTATAAGATATGTTGTATACAGTCAGGCCCTTCTGCTTCTTCCAATTGAGTGAAGCTGTTATGTTTACTTTGCCCATGTTGCAGTGTTTGTCCCTATTATCTTGTTTTTACGCAAATGTAGATATTTTCAGAAGGCTGCTCAGTCAAGATATGACTAATTCTTTTCGTCTTCACTTTGAATAGTAAAAACCAACTGTAGCGAACGTTTAGGAAAGGTTGTATCAGATTCTCCATTACTGAGCTGATTTTAATAAACATCAAAAGTTCTATGACCTGTGTTGGTAATAAGAATCTTTTCATCTGACAAACTATGTAGATTATCAGCCTTCACTGTTACCTGATTCTGTTTCTGTCCACATGTGAGTGAATCTTCTCTTTAAAAGCCATTTTTCTTCTAGCAAATATTTTCCTTACTTTTCTGTTACTGCCATAGAACTGCTAATACGTAGCTGCAAGGTAACAGGACATTGCTGCTATGGGATCCTCTTTTATAGAATCTGTAGGAACATGGTGTAGTTTGACACTCAGTGGTGTATGTACAATCCACTCTGAGCCCACCTCCTATAGAGGAATTAGCCTGTGTATAATTTCACTCAACAGCCATAGCTGGCCACAGCTTTTTCAGTGAACAGAACAGAGGAAATGTGGCTGACAGTGTTACGACCCTGATCAGAGCCAGGCAGTTGATCTGGTTTGTGTCTGTGCAGCTGACACGAGCCTCAGTCACAGATCAGTGCGTGATGCAAATCACGAGCATGATAATGTTTCCTTGACCTTTTTCTTCTGAAGTTCAAGACAGTAGTAGTGCCATTTTATATCATCTTGGCCTTATTCAAGCTATGGCCTCAGGCATTAAGAAATCCTGAGGCTTTTTAAGAAGATAGGTGCAGAAAAACACTGTATATTCTCCCATGGAGCTGTTCTGCCAACAGATTCTCTTGCAGCTGCATGGGAAACATTGGCTTCAGCTTCCCACTGCCATTCCAGCCCATTTGAAACAGTCACCTCACCATCCAAGAGAGAAGCTGTCTCATTTAGCAGACATTAAGGGAAAGGAACATAGATGAGCTCTTTATTACTAAAACTGGTGTGAAGTTTGTTTTCTGAGAGTGCTTTCCAAAATATGTCACAATAGTATTCATTAATATTTATGCTTACCAGTACTAATATTATTTTATAAAATGTGTAAGTTGCTTACAATGAGGCCCAACATTGCTAGTTTTGCCTGGGCTCAATTTTGTGTATAGTTGACCTTAGGAGAGACTGTCATGGTTAAGAAGAATCCATCAGACTCAGCGTAAATCTCTTTGTTGATTCTGACTTAATTATCTGCAATAGCAGAGACTATATTCCCATTCAAATCTTTTGCACGCTATAGTTTTAGTGTTCAATTGCTTTTTTAAAATATTTCCTTCAACTAGTTGTTCTATATAGAGCTTTCACTATATCTCCCCATACCATAAAGTTTTAAATGTATTGAAATTAATACAGTGATAGAAGAAAATGTATAATTTATACACACATTTGGAAAAAAAAAAAAGCTATGGCATTAAATTCAAAAGAGACATTGACAGCCCTTGTTGGCCTGCTGCCCTAGAATGACTTTCAGACCCACTTGCAACTGAAGCTTCCTTCAAGATGAAAACATGTCCATGACTTGTACAATACCCTAATAAGAGGTGTTTCATTATTCATCACTCTGAATGTCATAGCAGAGCAACACAAATAAGAAATAGTAAGAAATAATAGAAAAAATAGTGTTGAAATAAAAACTGTGTTTTAAATTGTGTGGGTTTTTTTTGTTTTACACCACACTGACTTTCTGATTGATCGTTCTTCAACCTAACTTTGTGCAAGTAGAACATTCATTCAGCAGACAGAAGTGGTGGCACACACGAGGTGCAGCTGGTCAGAATTGGCACTGCTGGGCTTCAGGGCTCTTGCATGTGTTAGCCAACCAGCCAGGAAACAGATTTTTGGTAGGACATACAAATCCACAGTTCTGATATCTAGGAAGATGGTGAGAATGCTTCCCATGGCCACTGGCACTGCTTATGATGATAACCCGGTTTGTTATAGGCTTCATCCTAGGAGCCAGACTGACTTATTTCCTCTCTCTTGTACAAGCCCAGGAACTCAAAGCCATCATCCTTCTCAACAGCAGGCTTTGCACTGAACATTAAAGCACTCTGTCCAATGGTTAACATATTGTCCGGGCTGGAAATAGATGGGCAGCTCAGGGGGTACCGCCTGCTATTAAATCTTAACTTCTTGATAGCACCATGACAGCTGCTCGTCTTGGCTCTTGTGCAATAGAAGAAGAGGTAGAGGAGGAAAGAATAAGCTTCTAATACCTCTAGTGTTTGTATTCAGAGCATAACTGGTTTTCTTGTCCAGCAGCCAGCACTGATACTATGCCGTTCTGTGGGAGGTGTTCTTCTGATAAATGGTACTCCAGTGACTTTGGAAGACAGTATTTTCTCTACTAAGAAGAAGATCATTAACTCTGTCAGGCCTGCTAGTCTGCCTTTGGCGGTGGACAGGAACATGATTTCTAAAGGAGAATAATGCACATTTGGTACAAAAATCGTTTGAGGGCTGAAGAGTTTGTGTTAGAGAGAATGACTGCAAGACAAACAAATAAATAAAGGCTGAGCTTTACTGTATGATAAGAGAGGAGAGAAGGAAATAGGAGAGAATGGTGAGATCAAGCAAAGAAAGCAAACATATATATACACTGATATAAAATACATATTTATATGTAATTTATATTTATTTATATATAAAAGGAACATAAGGATGTTATTTTACTTCCAGTGAAATTTCTGAAAGTCTGAAATCTTTCCTCAGGTTTCCTGCTGGAGAAGCTGCTAGTCACTTCTTGCTTGTCCTCATCTAGGTGTCACTGCTCCTGCAGCCAGGTAGCTCAGCTTTGGTGTCCTCTTTTATCTCCAGAGATGAAGCTTCCTCTTGTTTCTCCCAGAGGGTTTAGGTCTTCATCTCTCCATATTCGAAACCACTTCGTTTAAGAAAGACTTCAGGAAAATATGAAAGCTAGTTTGTATGTTCTCTAAAAACTTCAGCTCATCCTGTGGCAGAGTTATAAAACTGTCATCTTTCAAAAGAAAGAAAAATCCAGCTTCCATATTCTACTCCTCAGCTTCCTCAGCAGTGAATGTCAAAGAATGATTACTTGCTGCATCAAGATTTGTTTCCACTGATATGCTCTGAATCAAAAAAGAGCCAAAACTTTTACAAAATCATTAGTCTACTTCTCCACTTTGAAATAGTGTAAGATAAGGCAAATTAATCTTTCCATAGCAAAAATTGTGGAAGGAACTCAAGTTTCCTTAACTAAGTCAAATAAATTGCTCATAGTGCTAGAAGAACTCAGTCGCTGGATTCAGTAAATAAAGGACTTGTGGTAGAACAGGAGGACCTCGACTTGGAAATACTTCTGAATTTGGTATGGATGAGACCTTCATTTCTAGGCTTACTCTTCCAAGAAATCATTTGTCACTTTTGGAGAAGAGCTGTAAAATGTATCATCTAAAATCACAGTTCAGAAAGAAACAAAAAAGAAGGCAATCAACTTAGCTGAAGAGTAAGAGGAGATTCAGACAAGAGTTGTAATTAGTTACACAGAATGTACCTAATATTTAGAAAGAATTTTAATTTGCATCTGTGCATTAAAAGCTCCAAAAATTGGAAACTGAAATTGGCAATGTTCAAATTGAAAATAAAATGCATTCTCTGTAGTTAAATACTACAAGAGATTGTTGAGAAATTCTGAGAAATCTTCAGCATCAGCTTTTAAGTCAGTATTAGATGTTTTTTCCAGGAAACATAAGCAGCAAGAGCCATTTGGTGAAATTCCTTTGCATCAAAAAGGGAGCAGACAAGAGGATTATGGTGGCTTCTCTGTCCTTAAAAACTCTGACAATGAAAATCACATAAAGGGTATCAGCAAACCAGTTTTTATAATAATTGCAACTTTTCTGTTATTCTTGTATTTGATCCTCAGTTTTGATATGGACAATTAGTCTGATAATAAGTTTAGAAGAAAATACTTCACCAAGGTATAAAATTAATATTTTACCTTCTAAAGCTTGTATTCTTTTCTTGCTGTCAAAGCAGTTATGTCTTGATGGCCTGTTCAGGCACTACAACTGACTTATATTTTCTGATGTATTCAAATAAAAACAAAACAAAACAAAACCCTCACTCAAACATGCATAGAAAGCAGAAAAATTAAGTAAAAAACTGGTTTTCTTGTTTGTTTCTTTCACTTGAGAAGTACATTTACAGAGCAGCTTTTAGTGTTTACATTGATGTGGTCAATATGCCCAATGAATATTTTTTTCATTTTAGAGATAAAAAATGTTTGCAATTTTTCTCATCTCTTTCTACTAACATGCAGTAGTTCCATAAAAGCTGGAAAAAACAAACAAACAAACAAAAAAACCGAAAAGAGGTTATTGGCTTCATAGCTTGTTAAAAGGAAAGTGAATTTGTAAGAGAAAACTTTAAAACTTAATGCTAATTTAGCATACCAGTAATGTCTAGAGTTTTAAGACTGGTAAATTGCATTATATTTCCGGTAAGTTGCAGAAAGCTCTTTCTACTATAATTCTTCCAATTGCATAATTGATAAAAAATAATTCTTCCAAGTTGCATAAAGCTTTTTCTACTATAATTCTTCCAATTACTTTTTGATAAAAAATAGGATCTGCGAGAATGTGTCTGAGAGGAAAGGCCGTTCACAGGGGCTGCACCAAATTGTCACCTATTACATGTGTAAATCTGAGCTAGACCGGGGTTAAGACTGATTGGATCTGCAAGAGAAATGGGAGGATGCTGGAATGTGTTAGGGCAATGTAAGAATGTATTTGTTTTGGCTCTACTAATAGTTGTGGACCTAAAAGTACTAGAAAATATTAGTGTTGATTATGTTAAGAAAGGTTGGACCAGATGATCCTTGTGGTCTCTTCCAATCAGGTATTCTCTGATTCCATGATTCTGTGTGTTACGTAGCTTATCCCAGTCATTCACCCAGGGCAGCTGCTGTGATATCCCTCAAATATTATTTTCTTGACGCATTCTTGATTTTTGCCTTCTGTAAAGGAATATTCTACTATATTTAACTGTCACTTCCAGCAGGATCTTTCAAGGATCTTTCAGCAGGATCTTTCTTTCTCTAATTTGTTTGCTTTTCTACAATCTTATCTAAGGGAAATCTTAATTGACATAACTATACAAACGACTCAATGAAGTGACAGCTAAACTGCAGCCTCTAGGTTGCCTTGGACTTAATTCTCACAGTACTCTAGTCTGTAACCAAAACAGCTCTCCGTGAACCTTGCGAAAGCAAATGCTGTGTATCTTGGTCAGATTTTGAGGACACTGAGTCCTTCCACTAATAACTCTATCTGGCATCTTAATTAGTAACTAAATGAATAAAAGAGGTGTTTATTGCTGTGTAATTGACTTGTTTGTTTTCCCTGTTATCATTGATTTATTTTGGAGAGGGGAAGGGACACGTCTCCTACAACTTTTCAGTTCTAGTTATCTGCTTTTAGGAATCAGAACTACTATCTGCATATTTTCTCAAAATGGGGGCCAAAAGTACAGAAAACCAGAAATGTCATAGTAAGGTCAAACGTGGTGTGATTGTGTTTCTCTAAATTGTTCGAATTAGCCTGCTATGTGCCTAAGTGGCTTGTCATCAAAGAGCAAAAATCACGGCCTGTTTCATGATTTTTTTTTTTTAATTGTCTTGTACTAGTGAAAATACTTGTTGTACTTGGTCAAATTTTTGGAAATTATGATATTAGTTTCAGTTTCTAGCAAATCTGGTTGTCTTGGGTCTATATTCACATAGGGACTAAAGACAAACAATAGGAACAGCAGCACCCTAAGTGGCTTATATTTTATTTATTTTTTTCTGAACAATGATTTTGTTATGGAGTTGTGTCTCCACTTCTAATACTCATTTCTTGTCCTATGCCTGTAACACATGACAGAGTATCACTGTCAAGGCCTGTTGTAATACCCAGCTAGTCGCCCCCAGCTAGTCAACAGAGCAGAGTGTTTGCAAATGAAGAACATTTGTCTGAATGACATATTTCTGAATGAGAATTGCTTTGTTTTGCAGAGAGTTCGGCCGCTGGAAAGTAAACAATCTTGCTGTTGAAAGAAGAAATTTCCTTGGCTCCCCACTGCCACTTGCCCCTGAATTCTTCCGTAACATAAGGCTACTCGGACGCCGCCCGACCCTTCAACAGATCACAGAAAACCTTATCAAGAAATATGGGACACATTTCCTACTATCAGCTACCTTGGGAGGTAGGTTAATACTTGAAAACATTGTGTAAGAGTTTGGTGTGACTGAACTGATAGAATTGGTCACAACTGATTTCTGTGTAAAATGGTGGGGCTCCCTTCTCAGAAGAGCTGGGCTGAGCAGCTCTCCCTGGGCTGGACTTTAAAGCATGGGAGCAGGTTTTGCCTACAAGCCTCATTGATCCTTCAGCTGGTGTTAAACTCTGTTTCACTGATTCCACGTAAACAATTTTAGGGACAAAATTATAAAAAAACACATTGCTAAGGCTGAGGTACTTGTCCCAAGTTCCTGGTGTGTCTGCTCCTGGGATTTTCAGCATGTTTCTCTGCACTTAGAGGTCATTAAGGAGGGTGACATTTTTTCTGTAAGAGTCTGTTACAACAATTTACAGAAGAACAGATTACACAAGTATGTAGGTCCGTTACAACACCACAGAGATCAAGCAAGAAAACCAGTAATGATTATTTCCAACAGAACTTCTCAACTAGGAAATTTCTGAGCTACTTTGGCTGCTGGGAAGTCCCCATATTGTCACTCTACCCTTTTAGTGGGACTAAAAGTTTCAAAATGGGATGATGAGGCTTTGTCATGTGATTCCTACTAACTTAATGGAATCTGCATCTCTAAATCCCCTCAGACTAATTTGAAAAAGGACAGCCTGATGTGCAACTGGGATCCAGTCACCAAATGGATTGAAGAAATCCAGTGAAGAGGCCTAATGTTCAAGAGAGAGCATAAATTGTTCCGAATGAAAGATAATTAGTGCTTGCGATTATCCATCTAGGCATTATAAAATGAACTGACATTTTAGAAATGTGGTTTTATCCCTGGGTGGGTCATTATACTAAAGATAATTCTGGTGATTGAGTATCCTTCCAACAGGACAGTCTTGTCAAAATCCTTTATTCACCTGAGGAATGGTTCTCTTTAATACATTTCATAACTGAATTCTAACCATATATTAAGGAAATGACAGCCTTCCTATTCTCTTTTGGCTGATATGTGAGATCTGTAACAACGGAAATGGCTCACAGTAGCTCCATTTCGGAAAAGATCATTCTAGAAACAAGGTGAATTTCTGTCTTACTGTAGTTATTTAAAAAAAAAAAATAAGGAACTAATTCCTATCATTATTTTGGGAACTAGTGCTTCTACAGCAAATCCATCACCATTAGAATTTTAAGAAAAATTTACATGTGTAGACTGGAAATTTGGAATAAAATTCCCAGAATTTCTTTTGATTACTCGGTATATTTCTTCCATACAATAAGTACATATTTTATGAATGACCGTGTATTTCCTTGTGTATACAGCAAGTGTATACTGGGGCAGAGTACCCTTTTTTCATCCCTCTTCAGAACACATCACAAAGCCCCTAAAATGCAGTAGCAACCACATGCTTGCAAAAATTTTCCACTCATAGGGAGACAGTTTTGACTTCTGGGCTCTGTCAAAGCTAAATGAAGTCAAAGAGGGGGTTTGTATTAACTTTGGTGGGTTTTGATTTAGGTCCTGAGCCTCAATTTTTAGGCATGGTTTCAGGCACACCTGCTGCTTTCTATTGTTGTTGGATGGGTGCTGAATTCTTTGAAAAACTGGTTCAGTTAAAATAATTACAGGAAATTAGTAATTTCTAAGAATGCTTTCATGAGGTAGCTAATAACCCTATACTTTCCTGTATGTGCTATTTGTCATTTTTGGACTAGATTGAATAGGGATTCCCCGAGATGCTTGTCCACACTTTATTAACATGTAATTAGATTTTTTTTATTTCCATAATGTATTCATACTTTCTCTTTAATTACAAGTTGTTTTATTCTGAAAGCTTTGTCAGTTATGTAGCTTCTTAAAAGCAGAAGACCAAACTGAGTGTGTGTAGTACTTTTATTTAATGAATCCCAAATCATCTGTATTCATGGATATAAAGGAAAGCCTGGCAAATGAACGGTCTCGTGGTAAGATTTGTGTGCCTCTGTGACCATTTGGCTTTCATGAATATCCCTTTTTGGCCATAAAGGGAACGCTCACACATGGTTGTTTGTGATACGTTCCTAAGTCTTTATTCACAAACACAGAAATATATTCCTCAAGGGCATTCTGAAATGAGGACTTAGGGAAATTCTATTTTTCTTGCTGCCGCAAGATAATGTGGAAAATGACATTTCTCACTGCTCCTATTTCTTATGGAAATTTTATCTTCTTGTGACATATGCCAAATGTCCATAATGAGCAGCTTCAAGCTGCATGATAGAAGGACCCTACGTAACCCAGTGTTTGCAGAGCAAACACCGAATTGAGCAGTGGGTTCATGGGTGAGCTTGTGTGACTGTGCCCAGGAATAGCTTCTGCTTCTGCAGTGTCAAATCTGCAGAGAAAGGACAGCCATGGATGCTGATTTTTGTTTATTTTCTGTACACATGGGGATGCTGAGTGGCCACTGGACCACTCCTTTAGGACAACACATGCCCTGTTTGCATCAGCAAAATTGCATATTTATACAGCTCAGCCAACACTGACCAGAACAACTCTAGGGGAAAGGCAGAAAAAGACTCATACAAGGGAATTCCATCCTTGAAGGTGAGAGAGACTCTACTGGACGAGTCCCTGAGCATCTCATTTAATTAGACTTGTTTTGAGCAGAGGATTGGACTGGATGACTGCCAGAAGTCCCTTCTAGCATAGATTATTTTCTGACTCCATGAGATGTATTTCTAAATTGTTTATCAGCTTTCAGCTAGCAGTTCCAAAAGCCGAAGATTCTCCTTTGAATGAGAGACAATACAGAGTATTACTATTTCTCTTTTTGTTCTGCATTTATACTTTCCTGTTTTTCTTGCATACAGCATGAGACAATGAAGGTCCAGCCTGATGAATAATATGTAAGAGTATTAGCTGCTGTACACTTTAATGGTTTACAAAAAATAGTGTGCAACAGGGAGCTACAAAACTGGAAGTTATTGTGAAGCCTAGGGCACTGTTGCAAAATAAGTGCAGGAGGATGAAAATATCAGTGGATCTCATGTTTAATGCTATTCTTACCTATAGATGTAAAGGCTGCTCAGCAAACCAATAGACTTGGTGATGAGGAAATTGCAGATAACTTAACATACTACAATGAAATGATAGGCCCTTGTTCCAGGAATCTGTATGAAGTGAGTGGGTTTTAGGTGCTTTGCAAGATGAAGATAGCGGACTTTGCAAATGAATCCTCCTTGCATCTGGAAACATGGTAATTGTTCAGAAAAAGAACACAAATTTGCAGTAGGTTGCCAGGGTTTCTCATGAAACTACCACATTTTTAAGCAGTTGGCTAAATGGTAATCTCAAACATTCACGATAGATTGATTTATTTTAGTTGTTATTGTCAGTCATAATTGCTCAAAGTGTTCATTACCAGACCATCAATACATTCAGTTCTCTGGGTCAGTAAATATCTCTTGATAATGTTGAAGGCTTTGAGAATCAAAAGAAAAAAAAAAAAGTAGATTTGTCTTTATACCAGACAACCCTAACAGGCATCAGTAGATCAGCTTGACCCCAATCTCTTGTCATTCGCCTCTCCACTGATTACAGTTTGGTAGTTACTCTTTTACTATTCTATGCGCTGAATAAAAAGGGTCAGATTTTCTGTCCCTGATTAATATTCCTCTTGAGCAGTACATTACTCTGCGTACAGAGATGGGAGAAATTGTCAGATGTTGTAAAAGTGTGAATCTCAATGAATTCTGAAGGATTTATGATCATTTACAGTAACTGCTGATATGACCTTTGTTTTCTTTCACATTTCTTTCAAGGTAAGACACAAACTATTAACAAATAGGGGAGGGAGACTCCAGTCCCAAATGACTGAAACTTCAACATTTAGCATCAGACTGCCCCCTCCCATATGTATATTTTTCCAGCATTTAAGATTATGGATACTAAGAAGAAGAAAAAAATGCAAAAATGTATTCTCTTTCTTTTCTTTTATTTACTCATCTACTCAATGAAGAACAATTTAAAACCTCAAACCATGTGGTACATATGGAACTAACGTGCTCTGTTATTCACTTGAACCACAGAAATGATACCACATCTGGCCTGGTACAAATTCATATACTATTTGAACCTGTGCACATTCATCAGCACCTGCCTAAGCCTGGGAAAATGACCTGATAAAACCCTAATGGTACATTCTGTGATCCATACATAAATAGATTTTCCAGTAGAACTAAGCTACTTTTTATAGCAAAGGTATAACTTTTTTTTCTTTTTTTTTTTCCTTACTGTAATGCATTACAGCTATTGTAGCTGAGGTATTCTATTTAATCAGAAACTGTTGATGATTTCATAGACCTTTATATCTTTGTAAGACACTGTCGCAAGGGAGTAATTTAGGGTTCTGCTCACCACAGAACAATGTTTAGATTTCTCAAAGAGAAGTGCAACTTAAAATGTTGAGTTTGGTGGGGGTTTCACTCTATTGTTTACTGCATGGGGGAAATACACCAAGCCAAATGCTGCTGACCTGCTCTCCAGGAGCATGTGCCCATTCACAAAGCAAACTTTCAGGATTCTTCTCTCCCTGATAACCACTCGCTCCAAAGTCTGTATTTAGAGCTGCGAAGGCAAACTCTCAGGGGATGCCTGTACCCGTTCACAAAAGCAAACTTTCAGGCGTTCCCTTCATGATAACTGTTCACTTTGGGATCTGCATTTAGAGCTCCAGCAGCAAACTTTCAGGTGAGGGTTGATAACCGTGTGCAGGGCAGATTGTCAGGAAACAAAATTATCAGAAAAAAAGAATAAATGTAATGGAGCAGAGCAGCAGCAGGGCTGGCTCAAGCTGGTGCCTGCGCAGAGGCCCAACCTGAGCACAGAAGCCACAGACTTTTGTATCTACAGACCATTCACACCGTGATTCAGCCCAACAGCAACACTGCGCTGTGGGGCTCCTTGCTCCGCTCGGGATCCTTTTCACTGCTCTCACATGGGCCTTTGTTTTGTTCAGCTGTAGACACTGTTCATGGCCCATGGCCTCGCAGGTGCTGTTCTGTCTGAATAAATCCTTTTCTTCTCAGAAAAGTGCAAAACAGCCCTTGTCTTGTAAGTGTTCAGCGTAGTTTGTAGTTGTTTTTGGTAAATATGTACAGAACTTTACAGCTTAAGATTTCAGCAAATCCAGCTTACCGAGTAACATGAAGCAAAGATCATACTAAAAATCACACAACTTTATACTTCTAGATGATTCATTATATTCAGTATGCATTTCCTTCATCTAAATGATCAGTATGAAACCTGTGAGAATTAAAACCATTGCCATACAGCCAGCTTATTTGGCAGAGAGGGCTCAAAGTCAGCTCCCCCATGCTGTCAGATTTATGGAATAAAGTGGTTGTTTGTAGTCAAATTGCACACACAGGACAGGTCTGCACGACACCCCCTGCACCCACAACTCATCAGGGTTCAGTACCTGTTCTGTTTCCTTGGGGGTTTCCCAAAACAAAAGTTCTGGGCCCGGCTGCATCTCCGGCCTTTCCCTCCTGTGGAGCCTGAACACGCTGCTCCGGTTTGACTGGGGGCCCAGGGCACCCAACACAGATACAAATGATTGTGTGAAGACAGAGCTCTAAGTCAGCAGCTGTGGATGACGCTCAGATATACCTGCCTTTGAGTGTTATCCTTTTATTACTGTTCCCTCACTTTCTGACGTGAAGTGATAGGAACTGCTTGTATCACTGCTTTCTCCCACCACTACCCAGTCTACAGATGAAAATATGAAATGTCAAGGCATATGATCCTTTCATAGCTACAATGTGGGTACAAGAGAACAATCTCTCAATAATTGGGACAGAAAATAGCACAAAGTATCTAAATCATATGAATATGTATTATTATGTATAGTATGTATAACAAATTTATTCCTTCAATAGACAGTTACATTTAGTTACAATATTATTCCAATTCTACCAGGTCAATGATGGTGATTTCCATTTTTTATTTAAATAATTTGTGAAGATACTCTTAAGATGCACACGAAATTAATTTCTAATTTCGGAATGCTAATAACAAACTGTTGTTTAGGATTCTTATATCTAAATGGCCATGGGTGGGTTACGTATCTACGTAAATTTCTATATGCATTTTTTATTTCTTAGTTTTATTTTTTTTAAAAACAGCATGTTGAGTGCTTTTCTTAACTTGGGAGTTTAACTTATAAATAAAAATCCTAGAAAATATGCTCATATAAACCTAGAAAGAATTAAATATATAGGCTAATTTATAAGCTTGCAAATTCCAGGGACATTAGCATATACTGTGCCAAGGTCAGTCTGTAGTGTGAATGTCATTCTCCTGCCCCCCAATGTATATCTGTCAGTGACAACAGCTGCATAATAATAAAGCATTGGGGTAGTGATTCCAACAATTTCTTGAACAAATAATTGGATTATGTGGTATTGTTTTGTGAGCATGACCAAATGTTTTTTATGCTATTTCTTTTAAAACTGAGAAAGTGAAGTTAACTTACTCTTGAATTTGGTAAAAGAGAGAGAATATTTTTTTTCAGAGCTCACAGAAAACACAGCTGTGTAGATCCAATGTGGAATATTGTTTTGTTATGATAAACTGTCATTAAAAATTGTCTATTGTTAAAATTCATAACCTTGAATAGTTTTCTAAATCACATTTGTTTTTTAGCTAATGCTTCAATGTCTTCTTAGCTCATGTCATGATGGCAGACTGTAACCATTAAAAACCAAGATTTATCCATGTTTCAAATGTGACAGAAGAATCTCTTTTGTCATAGGTTTAATTTTCTCTAAATAAACTTAAAACTCAAATTGTCTTCCACAAATCAACTATGAGTCCGTGATGTTACTTCACAAACCCCAGAATCCTGGGTGCAAAGGGAGCCTTGTGACAACTTCTCAGTGACACGGATGCCTGCATATCAGCATATGCAGGAGTTCTCAGGTTTTTCATCTACTTTTTCTAGCAAGTGCTAAATCAGCTTTGACAGATGAAAAACTTTCAGACTCTGTAAGATGCCTTTTGAACGGCAAGTATTTTTGAAACCTGGTTGCACCTGGTATTAGCGTAGTGCTTGAGCATACCAGTGATGAATTAGGACACGCTTGTTTGAGATGCAATAAAAACAGAGATTTTTTGGAGGAGAAAGAGCTTCTTTCACGTTTATACAAAAGGCCACATCACTCCACTGCGTGCTTTCCCTCAACCTTAGGAGATGTGATCTGATGTGATCTGAGTCAAAGTAAACAATCAAAATCATTTCAATCTGGTTAGAGAGCATAAAAACACAACGTATCTGTCAAGGAGAAGGGATACAGACAAAAAGGACTGGGAATGCGGGAAGATCCTTCTGCCAAAATGTCCCTACCAGCAAGTGCCACAGCAGCATGGAATCAAGCAGGACTAGGAAAATAGCATGGTGTAATAACCATGAGGGGCTCAAAGGTTCTTTTCCTGACATTTTCTGATCAAAACAAAATAATGTGACACACAACACTATCCTTTTTCAAGGTTTGTTGTTGTTGTTGTTGTTGTTGTTGTTGTTGTTATTGTTGTTTTTAATGGGCATTTTTATTGCAGTTCTGCTCTCTGCCCCCTGAAAAACAAATGTTTTTAATGGCAGAAAAATAAACAAACTCTGGTTTAATAATAAAACTTATCACAATTCTGTTGAAATAAAAGCAGTCTCACCACCTCTACTTGTAACTAATACAGGTTAATCAAAAAGGTCACACCACACCATGGGGTGGCATACTAGCTAATGAAATGAAAGAACTATAATTTTTTTTTCTCTACTTTCCAGTGATTTTCTGCAATAATATATTTTCAGTCAAAAGCCAGCTGAGCTTGTAAAAGTCACTTGAATCTAAATACACTAGCTAAAGTCTCTGGAAAAGTGGAAAAAAATGAGAGAAATCTCCTAGTGAAATTTTGCACCTTATTTGCACAGTGTGAACCATTCATCAATACATTATCTATCCCTATGAATCCTGATGTTGCCTGATCTGACACAACTGTGTCTTTATACCTCCACAAAGAGCTGCACAGAGCCCACGACCCCTGGCTCAAATTGCAGGCCACTCTATTGCTTTTTATTTCAGAAACAACTTTCAGATTGGAGGACAGAGCCAAGCTCTTCTCAGTGACAACCAATGATAGGACAAGGGGCAATGGATTCAAACTGGAACACAGGAGGTTCCACTTAAATATGAGAAGAAACTTGTTCCTGGTGAGGGTGTCAGAGCCTGTCCCAGGCTGCCCAGGGAGGTTGTGGAGTCTCCTTCTCTGCAGACATTCAAACCCGCCTGGACACCTTCCTGTGGAACCTCAGCTGGGTGTTCCTGCTCCATGGGGGGATTGCACTGGATGAGCTTCCCATGGCCCTTCCAATCCCTGACATTCTGGGATTCTGGGATATTGTCTAGAGTCACAAGGCAGGTGTTGAAAAGGCAGATTTTATTGCATAGGCATAGTTGAATGCCAACAATGCTGGAACCTAGACAAGATTTTGATGGCAAATTTCTCTCAAAGTACAAGTCATAAGACTTTGCTGTGTTTTGAATGTTCTGCTCATGCGGTGAATAATGTCCTACTGGCCCCAGGACCAGCACCACCTCTCACCCAGGAAGTTTAGCAAAATGTGGTGCACAAGTCTGTGCTCATGCAACGTGCTCACGCCTGCCCCACCAAGCAACCCCAGTGTGCTCTGCAGGAGGTTTTGACCCACAGTTAAATAAAATGCAAACTTATGTTTATTCTTTACAGTAGAAAGGCTAGGTAACTGAATGGGGAAATCCTGTTACAGAGGCTGCTTTAATTCCTGGCTCTTTGGAGTTCAGGCAATTATTCTCTGCTTTGATGACTGCATGCACAAAAAAAATTACCCATTACAAAACTGTAGGAGAAGTGTAAATATAGTGGTGAAAACTGAGGTAGGCTCCAGCTGGAATAGCCAGCTGTCCTGGGCATCAGCTGTCCCTTCCAGGACAAAATTAACATACTGGACAAGCCCGGCAGCTCTAATTAGACAAGAGGCTCCTGGATACTGGCAATTTTGCCTGTGTAATGTCTGAAGTGCCTGACTGTCCTCTGAATTTGTGAGACATTGGGAACTGCTGTAAAGTACATTGCTTAGCATGAATGTACTCCTCTTTCTCCAAAAAAAAATGAATTTTGCAAGTTGAGGTAGCTGTGTGTCAAATTTGTCAACTGATGTGGTCTCCTGCACAGATGTATGCATTCTTCATTTAGCATTGCCCACCACCACCATTATCTCCATTTAAAGATGATGTCATGTTTTCATCCTATATATTATGCCTCTACTGCTATATTTTTTGGCAAGTATACTCATCCAAAGCTGGCATCCTGTCCTCTGCATGGGCAAAATGCCATTGCAGCAGATGGGTGAGTAGCGAAACCAGCACAGTGGCAAGTCATAATGTATCAGGGCAGTTTCCTTTCCAGGAACAATGAAATGGCATTCAGTGGAGATATCCAGCACCTAAAATGCAGGTATAATGATATTATTAACTAATTCTTGAGTTTATGTCGAAGAATGCAGGTTACCAAATACAGACTCAGAAAGTTTTGTAGTTACTTTGGATATAAGTTGCACAGAAGAAAATACTAAGCAAATTACTTTTCTACTTATTATTCTGAAGTAAATAGTTCTGTCTAATCACATTGCTAAGTGAATGAATTCTTGTTTAGCCTGAAATGCAGAAAAAAAATCCGTTAAATAAATAGTAAAAGTGGAGAATTCCTTACAAGTTTAACAGTATTGGTAGGTCTGGAATGGTTCTTAAGAACTCCCTCAGTTAAACAAGTGAGATTTTTCTTTGGTTTTGTTTTCAATAATCCTACAGGAATCAAAATTTCTATATTCAATAGTATTTCTCTATGTCTCTTTAACGCAAAAGGAAATGCGATATCCGCAACATAAGATGCTTGAGCTTCTCTTTTCTTTTGGAAAGACACCTCTTGGAGTTATGAAAGTGTTATTTATGTTTCCTTTTTTTAAAAGAAACTTATTAACATTCTTATTACATATTTTTATGCTTTTTGGTTATATAAATTTGGGTTTAAATGCCTGTTATATCACGTGTCAACATCCTGGCATTGCTGAATTTATTAGAAAGCATGGGATTGCTTGCAACAAGGTTGCTTATAACAAGTTGTAACTTTTTTCTGAAATTAGATATATGTTTTAAAATAAAAAAATTCTAAAGCATTGCACTGTTTTTACTTTCTTTTATGCTGACTAAAAAATGAAGGTACTAAGCAACTTTGGAAATAAATAGGTTATGTTTAATTTAAATTGAATATCTACACAATATTACTGGCAAATAGGGGTTAATATAGCAGAAGTACCCCCAGTGTCGTTGCATTTTAGGCACAAATGTGTCCTGTTGTATATTTGTTAATTACACAAGGTACTCAAAAAAAAGAAGAATAGATACCTAGAATAGTATCTGTTGTCCATGTGCTTAGGTACTGAAATATCTGCATCTGCTATCAGGGAGGGATATCTGAACATTAGACAACAGCTGGAGAAAACTGGTTTGCCACCTTATTTCTGGCAACGTGCGACTTACGGAACTGTCCCTGATGAACATTGTTGTTCCTGTTTCCCTGCTCAGGAGAGGAGTCGCTCACGATTTTTGTGGACAAACGGAAGCTGAGCAAGAGGTCGGACGGAAGCGATCCCAGCACAAACAGCTCCACCGTCACCCTGGAGACCCTGCACCAGCTGGCAGCCTCATACTTCATCGACAGGGACAGCACCCTGCGCCGGCTCCACCACATCCAGATCGCCTCCACTGCCATCAAGGTAGGGAGCTCCTCGGGTGTGTTTCCAGACTCACCAGCTGCTTCTCAGCAAAGATGCGTCCTGATTAGTAAAAAAAGATTTGTTAGCAAAACAGTAATTTTTGTTCTGAACCTTTTAACCTGAATAAAAGAACTCAGTTGATAATGAAGATTCTAGTTTAGAAGAGGGTCTAACACAGTGAAGGCATTACTCTTGATAAGTGGTACATAATTTGAATGATACAACTGGCCCTTATAGAAGAGTTTGGTCATTGAGACAACCCCCTTTACATTTATGACAAACTTATATCTGTACAGGTGCATATGGTTCTGTCATACTTATTTTCTTTTTTTTTCTTTTTTTTTTTTTCTTACTGACCTTTGGAACAATTTGGAGCTCTTGGTTCTGCAGTTTTGTGGAGGTGCACCTTAATTTCTGTTACAAACTTATTTTAGTACGACTTGTCAGTCAAAGCATCCTGCCGACTGGCAGCTGTATGTCACTCATACCACTGGAGGATGCCTGGCTAAGATCAGTGCCCTGGCAGGTATTACATAAAACAACACAGAATCACAGAATCACAGAATCCCAGAATGAGGTTCCACAGGAAGGTGTCCAGGCAGGTTTGAATGTCTGCAGAGAAGGAGACTCCACAACCTCCCTGGGCAGCCTGGGCCAGGCTCTGACACCCTCACCATGAAGAAGTTTCTTCTCATATTTAAGTGGAACCTCCTATGTTCCAGTTTGTACCCATTACCTGTTGTCTTACCATTGGTTGTCACCGAGAAGAGCCTGGCTCCATCCTCCTGACACTCATCTTTTATATATCTGTAAACATTAATGAGTCACCCCTCAGTCTCCTCCAAGCCCAAGAACCCCAGCTCCCTCAGCCTTTCCTTGTAAGGCAGATGCTCCACTCCCTTACAGCAACTGTTCTTCTGAGCAGCTCTGTAGCCTAATGCTGCTTATTTGAAATAACCTCTCTCATTCCAACTCTAGCATTGAACAGCAAATAAAATTTTAATGTGCAGTTGAGTATGCATTAATTATGAAGCTTTTAATGTAAGATGTGATTTAAAATCCATTTTGTTCATTGGATCTTTCCATTGGTAACTAAGATCTTCATTAAATACCGTCTGAAGTCAATCTGCAGTTTCCAACTAGCTTAGCTGTTACTCAAGTAAATATAGATTTACCTCCTTGGGAGTGTGAGAACCTTTACAGTAAGAAAGAGACAACTGGAATTTATGGCTTGGCAGCACCTGTTCAGTTTGGCTGCTGGTATATAGAAGATATTCCTCCTGTAGCATCCATCGCAGGCTTGCGGCATGGCAGGTAACCTCACATCAGAGCTGGTCAGCCCTAGGTGCAGGATGGAGTTTGGCTGTTCAGGCACAACAGCTGAAAATACAGTAGAATCAACACAGAGTCCGACTGCACTGAAGGGCTGCCCAGTGGATCACTCTGTCTTGCTGCAAACCATGGTACTGTGCACCCCTCTGACCTGACTTTTCTTTATGATCTCATTGTTTAATATGTAGATGTACAGCAACCTTTAAAACTAGGTTCCTTCTGTTTTTTTGCACATGCAAAACTTTCCTTGTATGCTAATTTATGGCTGAAACCAGTGGTAACTGAACTGATAGAACATAGAAATGTAAAGACAAAATGGTGCATAAAGGAAATATGTCCTTTCTATTCTCTAACTTATTTTAAAGCAAATTTGTATCATAATGCAAAATTCAACTCTTCTTGCTAGCAATTTACGTAATGAACCTTCTGCATGTCCAAAGGTTTTTACAAACACTGCAAAATGACTAAGTTTTCTCTCCACTCCCTCACTGTTCACAAGCAGGATACAAATGCAAGATGCAGTCCGTCAGCAAATCTGATTTGGTTAATTGACTGCAGCAGGTCTCTAGAAAATGGTTCTCATATCGGATGCAACAGTGCTGATACACGAAACCCTCGCCTTTTAGCTTGTTGTCATTGAGAGACCGGGAGCATTTGCATTACAAATTTCTGTTGCCAGAACACTCAACTGAACAGAAAAACTGTTCCTGTTGTAAACTAGGAACACAAAAGCAGCCAGGGAAGGCATTTTTTTGTTGTTGTTGTTCTCTCCCCACACAGATTTTTGAAACACTGCTCTTTTTGAATTGGAAAACCATCAAATAAAGTTTTAGATCCATGGTGTAAATAGGATATTTCAAGTTTATTTATTAAAATGTGTGTAGTGACTTCTGAGGTAGAATACGGGCTTTCTGTAGGGCTGCAAAGCCAGATCTCTCTGTTCCAATAGATCAGCTTTACAGCTGATCTGATAGAAGTGCCACTCTGGGGTGCTGAGGACCAGGGTGGTCACCAGCCAACTCAGTGCCTTCGGCCCTGGGCTGCTCTGGGAAGGAGATTGTCCCTTCCCACCAGGTGAGATGAGGGATGAGTTAACTCTGAATGCAACGTGCACCCTGACTCACCAGGTGAGATCAGGTGCAAGTTAACTCTAGGTATTTCTGCATGGTAATGGGAAGTGAATGACAGACAGTCACTCAAGAGGTCCAATTTAATTATGAACTTACTAAAAGCACTTGGTGGAATGCAAATTACAGCAATTAGTAACTTGGCAAAAATATATTATTATATCACAAAACTTAACAAGACTTTAGCAACAGAACTCACAATGATATTACCTTTATATGCTCAAGAAGAAGGAACAGAGAGAAGGAAAACTAAGGTATCAGAGAGAGAGGGTGTAAGATATCACTGCTTCATAGGCCAATCAGTCCCGTGATATCCTGTGGAGAGGGCGGAATGCATTGAAGATTTTTGTACATGCTACCAGGTCATATCACATATGAAGTTGCTTTATAACCCAGTTCATTTACATGCGAGATAGGAGAGGGTGGTTTGTCTCCTCCCTCTGTTTGCTTTTCATGCTAAATTAGGAAAACTCTTCTGGAAATGGGTCTGGAGTCTTCAAAGTAGGGGAAAGTTCATGATACTGACCATCAGGAGTAGCTGTTAGTTCATGGTTTCTTCTGGTAATTGGTTGTCCCACAGATGGTTCATCTCTATCATCCCAGTTAGACCATGAGGCCTTCACAGCAGCACTGCTAATTGCCTCTATCTTTCACAAAACCTTGGGAAAGAAAAGACAAAGTGTCTGCCTCCACAGCCATCTATCTTTTCCACACAAAGTATCAAAAACTAGATGTTTAAGGCAAAACATCATTCTTTGTTTTAATTGGAACGGGGCAGGGGGGAGTGCTTCAAGGTTGTCACAGAGAGTAAATTGAGTGGGGTTTTGCATTGTAAACTACTGGGCAGCTTTTTAAGTCACAGCAATTCTGTGTTTGCTTTGTGCACCGCAGCTCTGCACAAAGCCTTCTCTGCATGAGAAATCAAACAGGGATTTGCAAAGGGACTCCAAGAAATCTCTCTCAGCTCACCATAACTCCCTTCTGACCAGCACCAAAGAAATCCAATATAAAGGTGTCACACCCCACCCAGAGGTGTGAGTGGGGGCAGAGGTGACTCATGTCCGTGGGGCCCCTTGGATGGAGAACAGCACACACAACACTTAAGCTCTGTAAACAAGAAAGACAACACCTTGTATTTTGCAGCTCGGCCCAATTAGTGGATGATTCAGTGGCAGAAAGATTTACATTACTTAAACCTAATTGGTGGACAATTTAACAGCAAAAGGATTTACCTGAAGGGGTTTGTGGCACATGTGGGGCTGTGAGCCTTGTGTGATTATACTGCTCACAGGAGGAGAGGCACTGAAATAGGGATGTAGGGAAGGAAAAGAGAAGTGAAGAAAGAAGAGAACAGAAAAGAAAGGCAGAGAGCAACTGAGGGATCCCACTCCTCTCACAGCTCCCAGTGGAGATGGGAGGACTCACAATCCTGGCCCAGGGACGTGCGGTCCCCGCTGTCCCTGCCAGGGCTGCCAGGGTTTGTAGTTCGGGAGCACAGTGGCCACAGGTGCTGGTTCGGTTCCTGTGACGGGACTGGAATGTCCTCAGGATGGTGGGACCTCCAGCACTGTACAATGAGCATTTTACAGCCCTCTGGGTTGCCTGCCTGGGGAACCTTTGGTGTTTTGCAGAGGTGCTATTGCAAAAGAGAGAAAGGTCTGGGGGGTGATTGCGAAGGATGGACAAGGACGGACAAGTCTCGGCCATCTTAAAGAATCTTGGCTTTTCCCTCTGTGCCAGGCTGGACTGATCAGAAGATGGAGCTCCGTGCTCTCTGTCGTGTCCCCCTCCTGTGTCACCAGCAGCCTTTGTCTGCGGCTCCTCAGCTTGTGTTGGGAGTAAATCGAAATTCACCTTCTCCTGAGTGTCCCATCTCCTGCTGCTGGGCCATAATGTCTGAGGCAGATTCTTTTCAGTCTGACAATGTCCCATCCCCTGTGACTGGAGGAACTGGTTTTGCCACAGTGTTTGAGACAGAATTATTTTCAGTCTCTGACAAAAGATATTGGAAGAGGTTTAGAAATCCCTGAAATTCTGAATTTATATTAGAAGTTTTCCAAGTGATACACAATCATTTTTTGATTGCTGACTAGTTAACATTAAAAAAAATCATATTCAGAATCTGTTTATTATTTGATATGATCAGTTTTGATTAATTCTTAGATAGCAATTCTGTGTCTTAAAACACAATTTGTATGTGTGTACATAGAGCTTAGTTTCATTGAAAAGAAAAAAAAAAACAGATAGTTATCTTTTGGATAGTTTGTTTTCCCTTCCTTTAATGTCAATAAACTTTATTTACATTTTGAATGGCTTTTTAAGATGCAGTATACTTGATTCTATCATACTAGCAGAGCTCTTTATATTTTAAGAAGAGACTATGGCTATTAATAATGCTTCATTTAACTCATCCTCTTACTAGGAAGAACTTAACTACCCTTTTGGTAATACACATCTGAATAAAACAAAAGAAATTATTATTTGGAACAGGCAAGACTTAAAGCACAAATTGAAAGACATTATATTTGCAGATAAAGCATAACACATCAGTGCACAAATCAGCTCTGATACAAAGGTGTTCCTGGAATTTTGGACTTCGAAACTAACAGGGATCATAGAATCACATAATGGATTGGGTTGGAAGGGACCTTAAAGATCATCTAGTTCCAGGATTTGCCATGGACAGGGACACCTTCTACTACACCAGGTTGCTCAGAGCCCTGTCCACCCTGGCCTTGAACACTTCCAGGGATGAGGCATCCACAGCTTCTCTGGGCAGTCGGTTCCAGCACCTCAGTACGCTCACAGTAAAGAATTTCTTTCTTATATCTAATCTAAATCTACGTTCTTTCAGTTTAAATCCATTACCCCATATCCTATCACTACATACCACTTTAAAAAGTTCCTCTCCAACTTTCTTGTATGGAAAAGCCACAATAAGGTCTCCCCAGGTCTTTTTCTTCTCCAGGCTGAACAACCCCAACTCTCTCAGCCTGTCTTCATAAGAGAGGTGTTCCAGCCCTCAAATCATCTTCATGCTCTCCTCTGGACCCACTCCAACAGGTCTACATCCTTCTCATGTTGAGAGTCCCAGAACCAAATGCAGCACTGCGGGTGTGGACACAGAAGAGCAGAGTAGAGGGGGATAATCCCCTCTTTTGACCTGTTGATTATGTTTGTTTTGATGTAACCCAAGATACAATTGACCTTCTGGGCCGCAAGTGCACACTGCTGGCTCATGTCAAGCTTCTCGTCAACCAACACCCCCAAGTCCTTCTCCTTGGGGCTTGTCTCAATCCCTTCATCCCCCAGTCTGTGTTTGTGCTTGGGATTGCTCTGACCCACATGCATGAGCTTGCACTTGTCCTTGTTGGGCTTCATGAGGTTCGCAGGGGGCCAGCTCTCCAGCCTAACAAGGTCTTTGTGGGTGGCATCTCTTCCCTTCAGTGTGTCAACCACACCACACAGCTTGGTGACATTCAAAAGCTTGCTAACGGTGCACTCAGTCCCGTGTCTATGTCACCAACAAAGATGGTCCCAATAGTGACCCCTGAGGAACACCTCTCACCATTTGATAATAACTGTTTGTTGGCTTCTTCATTTGTTTTTCAAATTTCCTGTTTCTATGCACAATCTGAAACTGCATCAGTAGTTAGAAAGAGCTTTGCACAACTGTTTGCACAACTATGGATTTGCTGTTTGTAGCGTTCTGAGATGGCTATCTCAGTGGTTGTTACACCCCTAAAAATATTATTTAAGAAGAGAGATTAAAAATGTACTTTCCTTCCTTCAAAAACACAAACAAAAGAAAAAAGCAAACATTTTTGATTCCTTTCAGTTCCAAAATCAGTATAAGTTTCCTTTTTTTCAGGTTAGGCTAGGTCAATTCTCACACCTCTTTTTGTTATACATTTGGACCTGCAAAAAATGCTTTCTCCTAAAAAGCAAAAAAATAGCACTTATAAACACCCTGATGTATCTCCTAAACAAGTTACTATATCAAGTCTGTTCCCTTTCCTGTGATTTTTCTTTTCTCCTTACTGATCTGCCTTTTACCTATCTGCTTTACTCAGGGAGAAATTGTCTTTGTGGGTACATTGTAAATTGGTAACACATCAATATGGTTTAATAATCATTTAGTGACAAAAACGTAATGATAGCATTATAGAAAGAAAAATCTCATCTATAGGAGCAGGAAACTGTAAGAAAAAAAACCTAAGCATGCAATAGGAGAGAGGGTCTTTAAGATGCCTTGAAAACAATTATAACTGAGCAATTCTTATATTCTTCATGCAAATTCATTGAGATATTCGATAGACGATTTTTATTTTTTTACTTGAAGGTCTTGATACATTATTTTGTGGGACTGTTGCAGGAAGATAATATTTTGATAAGGTTCACAATTAAGCTTTTCTATCCAAAAACCTAAGTTATGTCACAGAGAAAGGAAAGCGTGAAGAAGGGGGAAGTAAGAATTCATATTAGTCTTCATGGTTAATTCTTACTTATCTAATGAAAAACAATACTGTTTAGAGTAAAATCTGTCAATGTGCAGCATGAAGAAAGAAGTGGAAGAGCTACATTTGATAAATCAAGTTTGTTATTCAAATTTGTTTGTAATCAAGTTTGTTAGCTGTGACATAATTATCCTTACAAATAACATGAGCATAACTGATTGAGGCTTCACATTAATCACAGAGACAATACATTGTTTATTCCACATTAAAAAAAGGTAAAATCACATTTTCCAACTGTAAATCAGATGTTCATGGGAGCCACCCAGAGCCTGTATCAATATTTAACTTATTTAAAAGTCCCTGATACATACAGTCTTTCAATATAATTTAATGCATGAATTTTAGTGTAAGTGGCTCAGCTCATATGCTAAATCAACAGTTTGCAGCCCCAAGAGCCTCATTGGAAACTCACCAAGTGCCTGACGGCTGCTTCTAGTTTGCATATACATTTACATGAATGTACATCCTGTTGTGTTTGAAATATTACAGATCCAACATTACTTCTTTTGTATGCTCATTTTAGAAGCTTTTTCCTATGAAAATTTCTCTTTGGATGCACTGATGGCTGTTAGCTCTCCCTATTAACATCCCTATTAGGATGATGGGTATGCTCTCCTCTTGTCTAATAAAATCCGGTACTGTCGTGGAAGCAGGGTACAAATAAAGTCAGCAAATGTTTTTCTTTCCCTGTGCGAAACCTTTAACAAGCAAAATTCTCAGCTCTTCCAACTCAGCGTGGTTCTCGCTTCTGTGTAGCTGTGCTAACGTGGACCTATCGCTGATCTACCCGTAGCTGGAGGATCAGGGGAAGGTGAAATCAGACCTAGGACTATGCAATGACCATATGGCTGACCTTCTTCCTTTGCCGATTGATGGATGGTGTCAACAAGACATGAATGTCACAAGTTACTGTAGCATCTCCTGTGATTCTGGTGACAAGTCCTGTCCTTGCCCACTGGCAGCATGGCCTTGGTGAACGACCCTGAGATCACGCATATGTTCACCTAGCAACTGATTAGTACACCTTTTCAACAACAGGTAGATGGAGAGGGCTGTCCATTGTGCAGATAGATTTCATTCTGCTTTCTGAGTCTAATACAGCTGGGAAACAACGGTTGCTTCTACTCAAATGACCCCAATTCCTGTTTGCTAGAAGCTGTAATTCCACCACTGTCACTAACGAACTTCTGCACTAAGGCCAAACAATTGTGCAGAACACATAAGAAACACATTGGTTGCATGGTAAATTAACTATTATTGAATACTCTCACTATGTTCTGCAAAACGATAAACACAGTTATGTTAAGCAAGTAGGATATTGTCAGTTAATAATGTGAGGCTGTTACAGTTGTTGCCTTTTGGAAGATATCCTTCCATCCTAGAATACATTTTCTTTGCAGGGAGTTGGGGCAGGTGAATATAGTGCAGGTGTTATCTCAAGGTCCAAATAGCTGTGGGACAGTCACAGTGCAACAAAAAAACAGGAGGCAACAGAAGAACAGATGCATAAATTGAATTTTCCAACAGCTATTTACAGCCAGATTACAGCCCATTTATTCCATCTGAGTGAGAAAGAATAAACATCCTTGAGAACGTGCCCTCTAATTTCAATTAAATTTTATTGTACAATTTGGTTTTTTTTCTTCCCCTAGAACACTTTTCTTGCTATGAGAGATTTAGGCACTTTTGTGATCTCTGAAAACTTTAAATTACAAATAGTTTATAAGAACAGGGCTCTATTGTGATGGTAAATATATCCGATTATCTATAATTAACCCATGAATGACTCATGGTGGTCTGTTAGAGGGGAAACTTAAAATGGAATTAGTTTCTCACTCAAAACTCAGAATGAAATCCAGACCATTTTTTTGTTTGTTTCTTTCTTTTGTCTGAAAAAGCTTCCTTGCTTCATTTTTTTCCTTTCATACCTCATACTTGAATGTGTTTTTCTGCAGATTCAAGTAATTGCTGTAATCAAAAGTAGAAATGCTGCGACACTATAACGACTTGTGCTTTTGTCAGATTTCTGGCAAATTCTAAACGTAGACATTTTTAATCATTTTCCCAATTTTGTATAAACAGACAAATTTTTGAACCTTTTGAAATGCAGATCTTGAACACTTCTCACCCTCATTTACCCCATTCAGTTTGTGGGACAGGATTTAAGATTGTGTAGCTGAGAAACCTTGTAAATGACCCAGTTTCGAATTCTAAAAAGATTTTGCCCAGCAAGACCTTTGAGTTGTAGAATCACAGTTAGAAACATTGCATTGGAAAGACATGTAATATCAGGTATTCGTTGACTCAGTTGAATAGTAAATATATGTTTAATTAAATAAAGCTCAGGAACCGAAAGCCCTTTTCAAAAATTTATGCAGGCATGGTGACATTACTTAATCATGTCAAGCAGAAGCCACAGTACAGATTTTCAAGGACAAGTATTCAGATCTGTTACAAAACTCCAAGTTCTCCACTACCTTCAGAGATCAGACAGAACTTCATACAAGGGCAAAACTTGAATTTTTTCAAAGAGGGAGTTAAAAATCAAGATTTTCAGGAAGGACCAGAAACTCCCAAATCTTTTTCTTGATGCAGTAAACTCTCATGAAATTTTTGTGAGAACTGAATATTTTGCAGATTAATTTGAAAAATCTCACTCATATTAAAAGCTCAAAAAGTCAGCTCATCTATTTATGTAGCTAGGTATTGATCTTTAAATTTAAATTTGAGTTATCATTTAATCTTACCAGAGGAACTGGGATCTGCAGTTCAGCATTTAGCTTCCAGTGCATTTTGGGTATCACCTAGATCCTAAGGATTTTTCAGTAGCCTGAATTTAAGTGTTGATTTGGATAGACAAGTTTAGACAGCTGGGATCAAAATACTGACATTCTGGTCTCGGAGCACCATGTGGTGCTAACAATAAGAACAAATGCAGCATATTTGCTCAGGAGCATTCCTCGACTTCCACAGCTCTATCCCTTCTTTTTCTGAAGCTACACCAGTCTCAGGTAGCTAAGATGTCTCTGTACCATGTTTCACTGCACAACACAGGACTTGTGTTTGTCTCATTATCAAATTGCAATATATGAGGTTTTATACATTTGTGTCTGGGAGATGTTGGAAATCTTTGGATCGAATTCTCTGTAGGTATAATGAAATCTTGTGCCTGCTACATGTGGAACGTTAACTAATTCTAAGAATATACCAAATGTAAAGGTTAGGGATTTATTTCCATATCTTACTCAGGAATTTAAGGTGATAATGTTAAAAACAGCCTTAATTCATTTGGACAGTCAAGTTTTAATTAAATTGAAACTCCAGGCTACTTTCCCTAGAAGGTAATGTAGAGGTCGTCCATTCAGCTGGTATAAACCAGCAAAATTCCTTTGAGAATCTGGCCTTCACTGTTTCAGAGAGTGAGAGAAAAGGGAGGGGGGAAAGGACCAGCAAGTTAATGCAATAACATGTTTTACTAAACACTCTGAGAATGCATACTCAGCAACATAATTGACACAATACATCACAGCAGCTGCAGCATGACACTCATAAAAAGATGTGTTTTAGCAGCATCTAATACAGACTGCTCTGTCTCATTATATTTTCAGCAATGTGCATAGAGGAGTAATGAGTGCAAGAAGTTATAACATCGCCAGCTACTTGGTAACACAGCATGAAATGCTTCCAAAGCAACAAAATAGCACATAATAGAGATGCTGGGATGTGCATGTTGGAAAAACTTAAGATAACTATTCTTAGCTTAAAAATAAAATGAAAGAAAAACAAAAACCAAACAAGAACAACTGAACAACCAAGCAACCAAAAAAAAAGAGAAAAACAAAACAAAAATAAAAACAACAAACAAAAACAACCTGCAACACAGAAGAAAAATAAAAAAGGATAGACTATAACAAATTGAAGGACTTTGTTATTTCAGTTATGTGCTTTAGTCAAGAGAGAAGAGTAAAAACAAAACCACAAGAAAATAAAGACTAACAAACCCTAAGTAGATTACAATTATACATAAATAAACAAGAGGCCTTAGCAATACTTACACAACACTTGCCATCACAACCATCAGAAACCTATAAGTTCATACTACAGGTCCTTAAATGTTTCTTTTTTTTTTTTTTTTCCTTAAAAAGTAAAGCGAAAGTAAATAAACCAGAAAATGGAGAAGGTTTTAATATTGAGTGATCCACAGTGAACACATTGAACAATCCAGGCAGAGCAGTTTGCTGATGGCACCAAACTGGGAGGAAGGGCTGACACAGCAGAGGCTGTGCTGCCATCCAGAGACCTGGACAGGCTGACTGGGCAGAGAAGAACCTGATGAAGTTCAACCAGGGCAAGCGGAGGGTCCTGCACCTGGAGAGGAACAACCCCAGGCACTGGTACAGGTTGGGGTGACCTGCTGGAAAACAGCTCTGCAGAGAAGGACTTGGGAGTTCTGTTGGACAACAGGATGACCATGAGTCACCAATGTGCCCTTGTGACCGAGAATGCCAGTGGTATCTTGGGGTGAATTAAGAAGAGTGTGACCAGCAGGTCAAGGGAGGTTGTTCCTGCCCCTCTGCTCTGCCCTGGTGGGACCACATCTGCAGTTCTGGGTCCAGTTCTGTGCTCTTCAGTTGAAGAAGGACGAGGAATTACTGGAGAGAGTCTAGCAGAGGGACACAAAGATGCTGAGGGGTCTGGAGCATCTTTGTGATGAGGAGACACTGAGAGAGCTGGGGCTGTTGAGCTGGAGAAGAGAAGCTGAGAGGGATCTGATCAATGGATCAATATCTCAGGGTGGGTGTCAGAGGATGGACCAGACTCTGTTCAGTGGTGCCCAGCGCCAGGGTGAGGGGCAACGGGCACAGACTGAAACACAGGAGGCTCCATCTGAACATGAGCAGAAACTTGTTTGCTGGGAGGTGCCAGAGCCTGGCCCAGGCTGCCCAGAGCGGATGTGGAGTCTCCTTCTCTGAGCCATTCAAACCCGCCTGGACCCACCTGTGTGATCTGCTCTGTGACCCTGCGTGAGCAGGGGTTGCACTAGGGGATCTACAGAGGTATCTTCAACCTAGCCAGGCTGGGATTCAGGGATTCCAGAACTAAGTTAGAGGCACTCAGATTTGTATGGGGTTTAATTTAGTCTTTATTCTGGTAGTGCAGTGTTTTGTGTTTGAGTTCAGACACTTACTGCAGCACTCGCCATGTACTCCACCCTCTAATTGACAGCTACCAGCTGTCAGCAGGTCAGAAAATGTCAAAGAAAGACTATAAAATTCACAGAACACTCTCCTACCTCTGAACCCTAAGAAATATAAGATACCATGTATGAACAACATGAATGAACACAAAAGATTCTGAACTTATACCTTGAATAAACTGCAATGAAGTCAAAGGAGTTTCTTAGCCAGCTCTCTCTAGCTTATACAAATTAATGCTTTCATTCCCAGGGAACAGTTGATGCCTCTCATGGTCCTTGGGGTAACTGCAGTATTCTTCCTTTGATTTTTGTTAAAAATAATATTTTTTTTTAAAAAAATCATATAATAACTATAATGTTACAGTTATACTAGTTCATAACATTGCAATAATTATAATAATTCCACTAAATAGGGGATACTGGTATGCATCCTCCTACCCAATGTGTAGATTTATAAAGAAATATAATTCTGTCTTCTCCAGTAGCGCCTAGAGACTTGAAAATGAAAAAATATTCCATGTTTGTCCTTCAAATTTTCATGAAATCCTCAATGTATAAAAATAAGTGATGATAAAAACGTTACAGATAATAGAGAAAATGGTTTGAAGAGGACCATTACAATATTTTTTCTGTCATGTTTTAGTCTATTTAAGTAGACTTTATTGCTACTCTGGTTCCCTACTAGAAATACGACATTCACAGCAATACTAAGCCATGCATATAATTGTAAGAAATAAATACCCTATGTTCCTTCAAGCATAGCTATTTATATACTTTTTAAAAGTATAATAATAAAATGTGTGGGTCTACTTTTCTAGTTTTTTTTTTTTTTTGGATATGCAAGAGGACTAAAGCATTTTGATTTTAATCTATGTTTGAAAATTCTTATTTGATCCTAAAGACCAATCTATTAAAAATAATCCTGTAGAATGGAGCTGTTATATTGTACAAACTGAAGAGTAAGGTATCTTTTTGCTTTTTCCTTCAGGTAAAAAACAAAAGCACTTTAAACTCCACAACATCAAGAGGTTACAGTGCAAAAAAGATAAAGAAAGTTACGTAAGATGATAATTATATCAAGTTTATCAATAACATTGATGTTGGTTTACTCTGGGTAGAATTTGTCCTTCCTTTATGAAAATACAGAAAGCTGGCAAGTCTACAGTGTGTGACATACAGAGTTATACAGTATTATGCTTTCACAGTATAATAGCTTAGAGAGAATTGTGCACTACATACAAGGTAAATGTTCTAATAGTAAAAAGGTATGAAAAAACATAAAGTGGCATATATAAACTTCATGCAAACATGTGGAAGACCTGTAACTCAAAAAGCAGCTTGTGTCAAAGGGTTTGCACCTACCATATCATGAAAGGAGATGGATACTAAGATATCTCTAGAAATCTTCTAAATTACGTGGAGTCTACATAGAAAGAAATCAAAACCTGCAGGTAGTAGTGTTCCTTTCAATTCTGGACAGAACAAAGTCTTTCCACTTGTAGAGGATTCCTCAGTACTGATAATAAGTGCTACTCTCTTTTCATTTGTTTCCTCCTTTTCCTTCTGAACTTCTGTCTTTCCCTAGATTTTTATGTTCATAGGAACTCTGGCTCTTTCTTCTATTTTTTTGGCTGAAGAAATGCACTTGCCTTTATGATACATCACTCTTTGCCCTAGGTGCTGTCTCATCTGTGTCAGGTCCAGAAATAAATGAATAAAACAAACCCTTGGACAAGATTTCATATTCTAAATACTTTTTGCAAAAATTATATCAATGCAAGATCCATAATAGAACACATTAATGTATGGTCTAATGAACAAGCCTCAATATTTGATAAATCTTTTAAGTCCAACGAATCAGGATGATCTGAACAATGATTTTCCAGATAGGCACAGTGGTCTGTCTGGGTAACATTGCCCCTAGAGCCTGATACCAAGAGCAGTCTTCTGTACATTAAAAATTCTCTTTTTCTCTAGTTCATGAAATAAGAATATTAAGAATCAGTTATCAACCAAAACTTTCCAAAGAGCGGTCACTTTGTTAATTCAGGAATCTTCATAAATGCAGATCTTGATGAAATATGCTCAATGCCATGTGCCAGAGGTGTTTTCACCTGTTGAAAACATGGAAAGCCCCGTGGTCCAAATTGTGCTCTTTATTACCATAAATTTACAGATATACTTGAGTACCATGTGATATGTTTGCAGTTCTGAGCATTTTACTATTTAATCAAACTCAGCAAATTTATACATCCAGTTTTACTTTTGTTCTCTTAGGTAAAACATTGAGCTTCCATCTAAATTTCCTACCTCCAGATGTAATGTACAATTTTTGGACAGAGAAATATTCTCTCTTTTCTTCTCTGTCACTTTTTGTGTGTTTATTAAAGCTTTAAGGGATATAGTGAAATTATATTTTTGTACCTAAACCTTCCCAGTTCTCATTTGCTAAAGGCAGTTTCTACAATCTTCAGACTTGTGAGTGTTTGACATTAAAATTTCTCTATTTAAGAGTGAGTATAATCAAAACCATCTCAGTCCTTATGCTAGAGGGTTCTTCACTTGACTTGTGCATATTTGACAGGACTTAAGTGGAAAAGAAATAGTATTTTCTCCGTTTATTTTGACAGACCAAATAAAAAATATCAGACTGTATACATAACACAGCTACCAACTCTCATTTCCAATAAATTTTGATTGAAATGAGAAACCTGGATTCAGTCTTCCTTTCTCATCTATAGCAAAAAAGGCAACAGAATTATCTGGAATACAACTGGTCTTAGAGGGAATAAAAAGGAGAATAAATTCTGTTTTGGTTAAAGTGTTAGGAGTTTGTGGTTTATTTAAAACCAAACATTTTGCTTTTATATGGCTCCTCACTTTCAAATTTGTTTCTTTCCTCTTGCCTTGTCTTTACCAAACTTTTTTTTTTTTTTTTAATCTAGAATACTGCTTATTATCACAGTGGCAAGTTTTCTGTAGAAATTGCTACCTGAAAAGTCAGTTTTTATTGTATACTTATAGTTAATTATTAAATAATGGTTTGGTTCATAGTAAAGAGTTCTAGGTAGAACTGTGTGAATATTTGGATCTTAATCAAATATGCCCTCAGGTTTGGTGTATTTGCCCTCACCTTGGACTTGCAACAAGTTGACCTGACACAGAGAGTTAATATAGCAAATAAACTGCCTCTTTTCCCAGTCACCCTTCCTTGGGGCTTCCTCAACTATTTCTGTCTGAAACCAGACTGGGGTAGCAATAGGGACACTCTGGAAGACTTTTTTACTATGAGTAATTTTCATATGAAGATAATGTATGGAAAATGAAGACCAATTTTATTCTTTTCTGACCACTGTGTATTGTAGACAAGCCCTGAAATGTTTCCTTAACATTCAGCACTAGAGTGAAATCAGAAATACCCTGGACGACAGTGAACCAAAAGGCTACTGAGACCTTCTACATCTTGTGAAAATCTCACAAGTCAAGTCCTCAAACCTGCTTGATGATATAAAAGCCACGGCCCATATATCAAAGGAAGGACCCAAGACTTTGGAGCCTTGCAATGGTGTCCTGAGTGCTCACATTAGCTTTGACTGTGAGCATTGCTCCTTTAACTCACTTAGATGATTTAGAAAACACCAGCAAATGTGCATGTTTCAGAGTAGACTCAGCACTAAGTCCTTTGTGGTTTATTGTTCTTTAGTTAATTGGATGTTGGTCCTTGATTGGAATTTCAAGTGCAATTTCAGATAATATTTGAAGATGCCTTTTCTTACCACATAATATTTAACAACCAAAACATATGTTGAATTTTAAAGGTAGGTGCCAGAGATTTGATTTATGAATCCTACGTCTGTTTTAGTTTATACAGTGAACAAGTTTGCCAGTCCTGTTGGAACACTTTGAGTAAGAACCATACAATCTGTAGCTGTGCACTGTGCATGATATATGTATTTGCTGCAACAAAATTTGGAATTGGATTCAGGTCTCAGATGTTCTTTCGGTGTCTTTTCATAAGTTAGTGGAATTTGAAAGTTGAAGATTTGTTTTCACCACAGTTGAAACTACACAATAGTAATGGAAGAGCGTAATCAGAGATATATAGCAGTGTACCTAAACTAGTAGTCTAATGATGAGGAGGCATGCATATGAAATCAAGTTTAGAGCTTCAGTATAAAGTTTCTTTCTTAAAACAAATTTAGCCAAGTGTTTCCCTTTAGTTTGAATATCTGATAGGGATTTAAGGATTAAATTATAGATCAATTGTTATTGCTAACCCTGTGGGTAGCCCTTTAAATATGCAGGAAAATGTGTAAAAACTGGTAGCATAAAAAGTTCTGCAGAACTGTAAGTTGAGAGTTGGCAGTACCAATGAGACAGAAAGGGCAAATGTGTTACAATCATTTACCAGGGGGAATAAACGGGTGGGAAGTAATGAGGATACAACCTAAAAATAAACGTCTGAAAACATATATGTGACCCAGGCAGAGAGCAAGCCAGCAGGCGTGAACGTTATGGACAGCAATGTGATTTCTTTTGAGAGGTTAGAATGACAACCCCATAAGGGGTAGTTTGACTGGAGTATGGCAAAATAAAGTGGACATGCAAAATGTCCTGCTGCAGATGTCACGGCAAGTGAGGTACAATGCATTAGGAATCGTAGTGCTGTGGACAGCAGAAATGAATCAGGAGTTTACATGCGTTCCAGGGGAGGAAACATGAGATCTGAAAATAACTTAGATTATTACTGAAGAGAATATTGGAACTAAGTGTTCGAACTGCACAGAAATATATATCACAGGTAGGATCTCCATTGAAACTCTGGTTCTTAATTAACCTGCCCTTATCACTTTGATTTTTGACCTTAAAGATATTACATTCTTTTCATATTGTTTTAGGTCCTCATGGTAACCTTTAACATATTTTTTTAACATCATATATATATAATTTTTAAAACTGACCACATTAAAGGTGAAATGTTTCCAAATTATCATAGATAATTTTTATATTGACCTAAACTTTCTGTGAAGACTGTGTCTTCACAAAGAAAAAGAACATTTTAACTTTTGATTCTCATTCAGGAAAGACTATATTTTTTTATTCACACTTTCCCAATCTAAGAAAATAATTTTCCATTCAACTGCAGTATTATTATGACTAATAATATCTGTGAGTCTTATAAATAGCAAAATCATGCTGTCTTCCTGAAACTAATGGAGAAACAATGAAAAAATCCAAGTAGCCTCAGCATTGTAGATTGGAACTGAGCCAGAAAGATATAACTCCTATTCCT
This sequence comes from Patagioenas fasciata, assembly GCF_037038585.1. Lineage (NCBI taxonomy): Eukaryota > Metazoa > Chordata > Aves > Columbiformes > Columbidae > Patagioenas > Patagioenas fasciata. The sequence continues at coordinate 40,609,126 of NC_092525.1, read as the reverse complement.
AATACTCTTGGGAAGTCCTTGCACGGGATGTTGCAGCTGGGCTAAATGTAGGTAGATGGTCTCTCTTTACAGTAGATGCCCCAAGATTTCTTTGAAGCTTTTTTGTCTTTTGTATAGTAATGGAATTATGGTTGGAAAAAGAATGGAGGGTTAGGAATTGGGGTTTGCTTCAGTGAGCCTCTTTGCTTTTGCTTTCTGCAGATACCTTGAGATTTTTATGAACATGAAATATTATTTTAATTTGTATCTGTGTTGTCCTCTTTGTTTCTAATTTTATCTTTAAAAAAATATAGATTTAATTTATTGTTTATTACTCAGCTGTCTCTTTAGGCAATACAAGGTGTGAAGAAAAATAGTATTCATTTAAGTAAAATGTGGGCAAGCCGAAGCATCTAAATGTAAACTGGAAAAAAAAATTAACTTTTATTACATTTTTGCTAAGTCTATTGCTTCTTCATAAGAGAACTTCACTCTCATCTATTCTTCAACATTAATTAAGAGAGATAACTTGTTCTTTCTGAGAGAATGCCTGTTGTCATTCTCTGTATAAGTCTGATGGACTCTTGATTCCTGAAAGTCCAGGAAATAAAGGCTCTGGTACCACTGCCCTGAGGGGTTTGCCAACAGCCTAATTTCCTGCAAACTTCCCTGTTGCTTTACAGGAGGATGCATGGGAACATTGCATCTGACATGCGGTGGATTATAAAATGCCCTTGAAAAGGGAAAACTGTGGCTCCAGTGCCAGAACTGTCAATGCTGCCAGTGATTTCAGCTGGAGTATATCCTCATTTTCAAGTTCTATGGACTCAGGCATGTTGCACAGTCTGCAGAGTCGGCATTACAGAACATGTAAGGAGTAATCACAGAGTCACAGGATCCCAGACTGGTTGGGTTGAAGGAACCTCTGTAGATCCCCCAGTGCAACCCCCCTGTTCACACAGGGTCATCAGAGCAGATTGCACAGGTTGGTCCACGCGGGCTTGAATGTCTCAGAGGAGACTCCACACCTGCTCTGGGCAGCCTGGGCCGGGCTCTGGCACCTCCCAGCAAAGAAGTTTCTCCTCATGTTCACATGGAACCTCCAGCAGGTCAACCCAACCAGTGCTGGTGCCTGGGGTTGTTCCTCCCCAGGTGCAGGACCCTCCACTTGCCCTTGTTGAACTTCATCAGGTTCTTCTGTGCCCAGTCCAGCCTGTCCAGGTCTCTGGATGGCAGCACAGCCTCTGCTGTGTCAGCCTTTCCTCCCAGTTTGGTGTCATCAGCAAACTGGCTGGGGGTTCACTCAGTGTGTTCATCCAGGTCATTGTTGAGCGAGTTGAACAGAACTAGACCCAGTGCTGACCCCTGGGGAACCCCACAAACCACAGGTCTCTGGCCAGACTCTGCACCATTGATCACAAACCTCTGAGCTCTGCCATCCAGCCAGTTCATGATCCATCTCACTATGCACTCATCCAGCCTGCACTTCCTGAACTTGCCTATAAGGAGGTTGTGAGAGACAGTGTCAAAAGTCTTGTTGAAGTCAAGGTAGACAATATCCACTGCTCATCTCCTTCCTAAATGACCTCTGCCTCAAGTATCTTTACAAGTTCGCTCAACCTATATATGTTACCTGCTAGTTCAGAGCTGAGGTATTCCTGAGAGTCTTGGTTTCTTGTCTAATTTTCCTGTGGCACACATGATTCAGAAACATTCTTGTGGATTCTCCTGGAATTTACAGATAATAAATTGCCCTGTAAGATAGTGAGGAATAGACAGGTGATAGCTTCCTATCAAATAAAAACATAAACAGCCTTAAAATAGTAATATTTTTAAGGAATGTTAAAACACAGAAGGATTCAAATAATCTGAGTTAATTTCCAATACCTAGAATATTCTGATTCCTGAGGTATTTAATGCTTTATGTGGGGATAATACATTTCCATTTCATTTTTGTTGTAGTGCAGTAGTTTTGCTCACTGTAAATTCCTCAGAGTGTACAAACAAAGGAGAGGGAATGGAGGGATTACACAGATCTCTTGGGAAGCTTTATTGCTGAGTTTGGAGAAATTCAAAGTCGCCTCCTTGCCCAGAAGCTTGAAAGAAGTCATTATTCCATTTCAAATGAGGTTAATGGAAATTTTGCAATTTATTTCATTTGCAGAAAGATTAAGTTTACTGTTCCTGTTACATCTTACAACAGCAGACGATAGAAAAATATGATGAGAGTGACTCCAGGTTTCCTGAGTTAGTGGGCTCCCCAAATTAAAAAGTCAGACCTATGCTATCAATACTGCTGCTAAAAAATGTGTTGAAAATGTTACATGCCTATGAGGTATTGTTTTAGAATAATGACAATTATTTTGCAATTAAAGAAAATATTAATCCAACCTCTAACATTTTGCATGCTGTTGGTTTGTCTGTACCTCCTTCAGAACTGTTCATCTAGCTGGTAGCGTGTCAGTGCTTGGAACATTCAGAAGATATGATTTATTTTAATTGCACACTAATTAGTGGGAGCCTTTTAATACGCTCAATGACACAAGTAGGACAGCAGGGCAGAAACTATTGTGTGGTAAAGGAAAGTGCTGAAAGAAAGGTGCTTTTGTCAAAAACTGTCGAGCCTGGGTGAAAAAAAAGGCAAGTTGGCAGGAGATCCACTTCTAAATAGAAAGTACATTTAGTTCCTATTCATTTGATCAACTTTCTTTTAGGTGAAATAAGCACTGACTACACTGACTGCGGGGATAGCAATGTGCTGAAACATGGGCTGGAAGACAAGTCCCGACGGTGAGGTTGATAGTAGGGTCATCCAGAGGAATCCTAAAGAATGCTGGAACCATTTTGGCTTGAAAAGATATTTAACCCAACACTGCCAATTTTACCAATAAACCACCTCCATAAGAACCTCATCTACATGTGTTCTAAACACCTCCAGGGATGGTGACTCCAGCACTGCCCTGGGCAGCCTGTTTCAACATTTGATAAACCTTTTGGTGAATAAGTTTCTCCTAGTATCTAATCTAAAGCTCCCCTGGCACAACCTGAGGTCATTTCACCTCATCCTACCACTTGTTACTTGGGAAAAGAGACAAACCGCCTCCATGCTACAAGCTCCTTTCAGGCAGTTCAGAGATCAGAAGGTCTCCCCTCAGCTCCTGTTCTCCAGCTGAATCCCCCAGGTCCCTCAGCCGCTCCCATCACACTTGTGCTCCAGCCCCTCACCAGCTCCGTTCCCTCCTCTCAACTCACTCCAGCACCTCAAGGCCTTTCTTGGCGTGAGGGGCCCAGAACTGCCCCCAGGATTCACGGTTTGTCCTCCCCAGGTCCCAGCACAGGGACGGTCACTGCCCTGGGCCTGCTGGCCACACCAGTGCTGGTACCAGCCAGGATGCTGGTGGCCTCTTGGCCACCTGGGCACACGCTGGCTCATGTTCAGCTGCTGGCACCAACACCCCCAGGGTCTTTTCCTGGGGCATTTTCCAGCTGCTCTTCTCCAGCCTGCAGCCTTCATGGGGTTGGGTTGGCTCAAGTGCAGGACCCGGCACTTGGCCTTGGTGAACCTCAGACAATTGGCCTCAGCCCATCAATCCAGCTGGGCCAGACCCCTCTGTATGGCCTTCCCAGCCTCCAGCACATCAACACTCCACCCAACCTGGTGTCATCTGCAAGCTGACTGAGGGTGCTCTCGATCCCCTCATCCAGACCATTGATAAAGAGATTAAACAGAACTGGTCCCAGTGCAGAGCCCTGGGGACACCACTCATGAACGGCCAACAACTGCATTTGGCTCTGTTCACCACAGCTCTTTGGGCACGGCCATCCAGCCAGTTCTTTATCCGGTGTAGAGTAGGCCTCTTCAGGCCATGAGCTGCAGCCCTTCCAGATTTCTGTAGGAAATGGTGTCAAAGGCTTTACTGAAGGCCAGGTAGAAAACATCCACAGCCTTTCCCTCATCTAATAGTTGGGTCACCTTGTCATAGAAGGAGATCAGGTTGGTCAAGCAGGACCTGCCTTTTTAAAACCCATAGTAACTGAGCCTGATCACCTGGTTGTCCTGCATGTGCCATGACCTTCCCTGGCACCGAGGTCAGACCGACAGGCCTGTAGTTTCCTGGATCCTCCTTCTGGCCGCTCTTGCCTATGGGTGCCACGTTTGCCAAACTCCCCTCAACAGGGAGCTCTCCAGTTAACCAGGACTGCTGATGAATAATTGAAAGTGGTTGGGGAGCATCACCACCAGCTCCCTCATACTTCAGGTTTCTCCCTGCTCCATACTTTTGCCCTTTCTTCTGTCTGCAGCAATTATTCAGAAGATACCTTGTTGCCTGAGTATTCATGTATACATGATGAGTTTGCTCTAAATCATTATTTTAATGTTTAAAATATTAAAGAGATTTATATGAATATGAATGCAGCTGCTTATTTTGAAGTGACTAGAATTGCCTCATTCTCCTTTGTGTTGGCTTAGTTATTTTCCTTAGAAGCCAAATACATTTTTTAAGAGTTTCACTGAAGAGGATAGTCTTTTATGAGAGACAGCACACCACCTCTGCATGGGCATGTAGTTAGGACTATTAGCTATGTGCATTTGAAAAGACCCATCAGGAACAAAATCTCTGCAGAAACAGATTTTCTTTTTATTAGGAAAGCCTTCTATGGGTTTAATTATCATGGATAAAAAAAGCACACTGTTTCCCAGGGAAATGCTACCCACCGATATCACAAGAATTCAGCCTTGCTTAAGTGCTAGGAGGTACGTTCTCAGTGCACTTATAATCAGGTCATTATCACCATGGTTATGACTGAAAACTGTAGGCATTTGTCTCGTTAATGCCAAATGTTATAGTTTATTTCTGGGAACTGAAAACCTTGCTGCCCAGGGAAACCTGTTCTGCGATAATATTTGAAAACAAGGAACTTGAGAATAGCTTGCCTGGTTCATGTCAGATGGTTTCACACATATTTTCTTACTGGTGCTTAGGGGGTTTTGGTTATTAAATAACTTTGTTCTATGGTATTTTGCTTTGTGAGTTAGTGTTGTTCATGGATTGCAGCTCTAGCTCGGACAAAACAAGCATGTGGTGATGATGCTTTTTATTCATATGTGATCGCTTCTGGACTATGCCAGCATCTTAGCATATTCTTTGCCTTCACATTTTACCTTTCCCTTTCCTCTTTTTGGTTTATCTTTTATGTACACTATCCAACAAAACTTTTTGAGCTGTGATCTTGGGACTGAGCATAGTCACACTTCTATGCTTGGAAGATAATTAAAAGAGTGCCATTGCCCTTCCAATTTTGTTCCTATCGTTCCTGAAATGGAAAATGTAAAATCATCAGTGATTGCAGCAACACTTGGATCAAACCAGAATAATACATTTGGACCGTTTGTTCCCCCCTCTATAGTCTGCTTTGTTAATAAAATGAGTTAATCCCAACTGAAAAGCTTGCATTTTATCAGAAAAATTGACAGAAATCTGAGACTTTTGTATATTAACTAGTCAAATTTTTCTTCTGATTTACAGTCTTTGTTGAGTAGGATTTGTACAGAGTATAAAAAAACATACATAACTACATTGCTTTAACCGCTGACTAGAAGTGTCATCTGTGTTAAGTTGGAGTTTGGATGATTTTTGTCTTTCTTTGTTGTATATCGGGACTATACTTTTTGATTTTCTTCTTCCAATGTATTTTGTGTGGAGAAGCTAAGAGTACCAGGGCAAAGGAAATGACAGAGGAAGCTGAGAGTACTTGGAAAAGTAAGAGAAAGAATAATATAAATAATAAATTTGAGTGAAAACATAATGTTTGGAAAAGATCCTTATTTATTGCTCTATTTATAGAATATTATTTATTATTGCTATTATCAGAACAATATGTTATTGCTTACCTATAACAATGATGAATATCTGTAAGTCATCTCAAAACCTAACTGTGTTCAGTTTTTTTCATATGTATAGGGTTTTTTTGAAATGGCAGATTTATCCAACCAGTCTTTAAAATCAGTCCAAAAAAAGCCATTTAGTGATGATTTTTCCCCATTCTGCTTCTTGGCACACCTAAATGCATCCCATAATCAAAACAGTGGTAGTGTCTACCTAGGTCTTGCATGATCCAAATGAAGAATGAAGATGCATGCACAAAAAAGGACACAGTAAAAGCTACATACTAACCTTCCTTATTTTGTGATTTCAGGAAGTATAAGAATTTTGAAAATGGATAGGAAATGTAAAATTTGCTTTACAGTTTATACATTCTGTATAGCTTTATCAAGCTACATTGCCATATAGACAAATGATTGAAAATAACAATGATAATATACAGAACTAAACAACACTAAAATAAAAAGACCTTTAAATCAAGATTTGCATAGATAAATGCTGAGCATAATCCTTCAGATAAAACTCAAAAAAACATTCACCTCTTTTATTGGCTTCTGGCTATTTATCTTAATTAATATAGGTGACTGTTTTTGTAATTATATAAACAGATTAGGATTCTGTATGTTGCCTGGGGGTACTACACAAAAATTAAACTTCAGAACAGAATTTTAGACCACATGTTGGGAGAGAGAGCAAACTGAAGGATCACAGGTAAATCAAAATTGTCATTCCAGCCATGTCCAAGCCAAATGTGATGCCCGTGCAAGAGTCTTTGTGCTGAATCAGGATGATTAAGCAAAAAACATGTTCAATCTGGCCCTGGCATAAGTTGTAAAGACTGACAAATATAATATATGCAGGGAGGAGACAGCCTGACTCGGTCTCATCTCCTTGTGCAGCTGGCACACTGCTAACAGGTTTGGCTGAATTTGCTTCTGTGTGTCCTCTCCATGGGTTGCTGGCATTGCCAAGAGCTTGCACTAGCCTAAAATTTTGCATAAACTTTGTGAAAGTGCAAGAGATCTTGGAAAATGTGAAATCTCAATGGTTTCAAGAATATCGTGATCCTGCTGCAGCCGCCCACAGATGCTGGTGGTAGCACAGACTGTAAGAGAGCCAGGCAATGCTAAACAACATGAAAATTCATCGAGAATTTAAGCAAACCTTCGTATTATTTTCAAAACAGATTGTTAAAGTAACAAGCTTCTTCCTGCTCATAAAAATTAATGTTAGTTGTCTGCATGTCAATTGGCTGCTCAGTGGAGATGTGTATTTTGGAAATGAGCTCCTTGACCCTATAATTTAGGCTTACGGTCCAGGAGATTCAGAGCTGAATAAAACACTTTAAGTAACTGAAAACAGAAGGGGTTGTATTTGAAACTGAGGCAGATCACCAAATAGGGGTAAATCTGACCACAGCGTCCAAGATGATGAAAGCGAGAGCCTCTATACTTATTTGGTTGACGCTTGAGAATTATCTATAATATTCCATGAAGCATATCAATCACTTGTTGTTTTTTATTGTTTTTTAATGTATTTACTCATTTAAACAATTACTTGTTACCAAGCACATTCTTCAACTACTAATCCAGAGCTCAACTTGCAACAATTCTGTTTTGATAAATTTAGCTATATTTTGATTCTGTGATCATGGATCCAATGAGTACAATAGGCAGGATGTCTAGAGTTTGATGTCTAAACTTACCTTCGGCCATTCCCTGATGAAAAATACCCCACCGCTACCACCATTATAAATACAGCTTATAACAAGTTCTTACTTCTGAATCCTGTTGTGCTACACAGGAAAGGCCAAGGTTATTTCTATGATTTCAATAAGGAGTTGCCACATGCACAAGTTTCATCAATGAAAATCACAGTCCTCATTTTTATGAACCCCGTTTAGTGCTCATTCTTGTTCCCATAGCTTTGAAAAAATAAATGGTCTTTAGGCTGTAGGACAGCTGAAGTGTTTGTAAGGATTCTGTGCAATAGAAATAGCACTTCCTGAAGATTGTGGTACTGGTAAAACATTTGCAGTCATACGTTTCATAATTAAATTGAGCTATTTCACCCTAATTAAGTCTGAAATGTATGGCCAGCCAAAAACAAGGGGCAACTTTATGAAATGAGCTTCTGAACTCCTCAGTCTGTTTTGAATAATACAGCAAATGCTTTTCCATTCCCTTACCATCAGGTAACAGAAACGCGGACTGGTCCTCTTGGCTGCAGTAACTATGACAACCTAGATTCTGTCAGCTCTGTTCTGGTTCAAAGTCCTGAAAATAAGATTCAGTTGCAAGGTATGTAGGTGCAATTTCATGAATTTGTTTTGGAACTGGATGACATTTATCAGAGTATTTGTTTTTCTTTCTCTCACCTCATAAAAGGTCATTTTCCTAATTTTTTTTTGTGTGTGTGTGTGTGTGTGTATGTCTGCAATAAGTACATTCTAGACAAAGAGAAGGAAATGTCAGTAACTCATTTTGCCTTTGAAATGGAAACAATTTCTGAACATATCAGAAAATAATTTGAATAACGCTGTTAACATTTTACAGCCCTATTTAGCAACCATTTGCAGATTTTTTAAACAGCCTGATTTCCCATAGATTCCACCAAGCAGGGACTGACATTTAATGTGCTGAGCCTGCTTTGAATAGACTGAGTAGTGGCTTATACCTTGTGCAATTGTCCCACTGAAATGAATGGAGTCATCAGGGAAACAGGATATAGATTTTCAAAGGTTCTAAATAATTTGGAATCCAAATGCCCATCTTGAGATGACTAAGAAAATTTAAAAGGCTAGGCATCTCCCTCATTAGAAAAATAATAGTAAGTATTAAAAAAAAAAAAAAAAGAAAATGAAAAAAGGAAAAGAGAGAGAAAGAAAGAGTAAATGAAAGGGAAAGCAAAAGAGGTAAATGAAAAGGAAAAGGAAAAGAAGGAGAAAAGGCAAAGGCAAAGGCAAAGGCAAAGGAAAAGGAAAAGGAAAAGGAAAAGGAAAAAAGAAAAGCAAAAAAAAATAAAATAAAAAAGAAGATACATAATTTCTTTAATTTTTTATTTATTCCAGTAGATTCATTTCCCAACCTAAATATCAGGTACATAAACCCCTCTAGGGTATCAGTCCATTAATAATTTGGGGTTTTTTTCAGTTACACAAATGTAGCATGACCAACTTATTATTATTACAAAAACAGACTAAATTGTCTTTTATTTATGTACTTGTGTATACCTCTGTGTATATACAACGAGAGAAGAATACTGTTCTTAATTTGCAGTTACAAGTAGCTATACAATTATTTCCAGGTTTAAAAATGTTCTGTATTGGTTCATAAATCAATTCGACATTCAGTGGGAAGCTGTTGCTGAATGGCTGTCAGGGAAAGATTATTTTCTTGTTCAAAACATGCATGTGGTTTTCTCCCCCCTTTCATTTCTGTCTCTCCAGAATACGTAAAAAACGTAAAAACATACAATTAGTTCAGAGATTGTATATATATATGAAAAAAAAAAAACAACTTGTCATTTCCACTGGAATGTAATGAAAAGTTTCCAGAAACAATTTGCAATTTTTAATAAACTCCATCATATGCACAATGTTTGTCAGTTAAAATTTGGAAAATAATCTTTGCATTCCTCATGCAGTACTTTGATGCATGTAATTGGGTTGTCATGAGAAATAAATTATCAGAGCTATTTCATACTTATCATGGAAGAACTGAAAAAGAGTCAGGTTTGCTTATCTGGGCGTTCTTTTCCTTTCACAATTTCAGGGCTTTTCACAAGTATGTAAGTACATTGAAAAGTTTAGTCAGGTAACAAGAGAGTTTTACAAATTTTGACATGAGGTAGAAGAAAACATAGGCAGACCTGATTTTAGCTATTGTGATATGACTTTCGACTTGGAAAAGTTACGAAATTACTGTTACAGCTATTGTTTCTATGTACCTAAAAATGAGGGATATATCTCCATGAAATTTTCCAAGTGCCTATGTAGAAGAAACCTACACCCTAAATAACTAGTCCATACACTGAGAAATTATTTGGCTCACAAATAAGCTCCACTGGTTCCAGAGATATTATTTTTGCCACAGAAAATAACAATTAATAATAAATAAACAATTATAATATACCTTGCAGTGGCTTTTTGAGTGGTTGATCACTATTGTAGCTGGAGTGATTGATAGCTAGTTAGTCAAAATGCTTGTATATAAAATATTTGTTCCCATCAGTGGGAAAATGTAAACAATGGTCAAAAATTTTCAGATGAGTTTAGATTTCTGGTTGTAAATATTCTGGATTTTAGATTCACCTGCTCCATGGTTCTGATATGCTGATGTGACATGATTTTGCAAGGCCTCTGCACATCATGGCAGGGTAAAGTGTGAAAACACTTTGCAAAGGGATTTGTGACATAGCAGGGGCTTTTTGAAATACCATGGGAGCTACACTTCGTACCCTTTCTGCATGTTAAACCTTTACCAGATTTAAGCAAGAATTTTCTTTTTCAAGGTTTTGTAGTCCTACTGACTGTCCCTTAGCAATTCAATACTAATGTTGTAAAAAACGCAATATCAGACAAATTTTACTTTTCTAAAATTTCCCCTTTCTTGTATGTTTGTCTGTACACAATCATGGAGAGATAACTGAAGTTATCTAGAGAAGCTGTATCTTTTTGTGTCAAAGGCGACATGGAAAACAAGTCCAATACGGAATGGAAATTTTTGCCTTCACACCTCTTTTTCTGATTACACTGACTCTTTACTCTGCTTTCCCTTCATCAGCACTCTCAAAATTTGCATGAGCTGCTAGTACCAAGATTGTAATTCAGCTCTGTGCTTCCCTACTGCAAAACTCTTACTGCTGAGGCTGTTCATTCAGCCATTCTCTACAAGGAGAAGTCGATGTAATCCTTCCTTTCTCTTTCTAAAAATTCCCTTGGAAAGAAATCACAGCAGCAAATTCTCTGAGGAATACACTAGTTAGTGGAATGGATGTTCCATACTCAGAAGGAAATGCAAGGAATATATCTGAAATTAATTTTGAAGCATGAAAGTAGTTGACACAGTGTAAATGCCAGACAGATGTGTAAATTGTCCCAAAAAGCCATATAGTTTTCTTTTTCACAGTTTGTTTGTTACATAGGTTGGGAAAAATGCTTGTCTAGAGCATCCCTTTGCATTCATAACATAATACTCTCTTTCCTTTAGGTCTTCAGGTCATCCTGCCTGAGTATCTGCAAGAACATTTTGTCCAGGCAGCTCTGAGCTATATTGCCTGTAATTCAGAGGGGGAGTTCATCTGCAAGGACAATGACTGCTGGTGTCAGTGTGGTCCCAAATTCCCAGAGTGCAACTGTCCCTACATGGACATTCAAGCCATGGAAGAGAATCTGCTCCGCATAAGTGAGACCTGGAATGCATACAACAGTGAATTTGAAGAATCGGGTGAGATGTTTTATAAAATTTTTGTCTGTTTGGCTCTGTCTCACAAAAAATATCTATACAACAGACTCCATCTGAAATCTTCCGAATGGTTTGTACATCTAAAACTAAACATACTTAAATGCATCTTGGATCTGAGTCTTAATTATTATAACATTCGGATAGGCATGTTGTCCTCACCTTGTGATGATCAGCAGTCTGTGTGATTTCATCGGGATTTAGGCAGGCTGTATTTGAGTATTTATCAGTTATACTTTGTGGAGTCCGGGGCTGCGAGGACATGGTCTCTGTTGAAGCAAGAAGTGTACTTGAGAAGGTAGAAAGTAGAACAAATGAGGAAAAAAGTCATGTTATACAGTTTATACGGTTATTCTGCATTTTTGTTCTGTAATGCAGCTGAAACAGCTTCTTGATTTCAAATCCATTTTTCAGTGTTGGAACCAAGTTCCTCCTGAACTTCCATTTTATTCTGTCCCTCAGAAGGTACCATGAAGCTGACATGGTGAGCACAAGCAGTTAATAGCTCATCCCATCATAGCAGGCAACTTCTTCACATAATTTCTGTTTCAACTGGTCGTATCCAAGTTGTCTCTACAACACATTTGTGCCACATCGGTTTTCTCTAAAGCACTGAGGTGTGTTTCATGTATCATTTCATGTATCCTGATCATCAGAACTTCCAGTCCCATAGAGAACAGGAAATGCAAGTAAAATCAGCTCCTAAACAACTGTTTCCACAACTCACTCACTCAGTGATATCAGCAACAGCTGTCCAACCAGATGGTAGGAAAAGTAAGGAGAGTTCAGCAGACCTGGGAAAAATCACTAAAAAAAAGAAAAAAACAGAATTAGGGACAAAAGAAAGAAATAGAAAAAGGAAAAAATCACAGTTTTTAATCAGTTGTGTTGGAGAAAGAGAATGAGCCAGTAGAAGAGAGGAGGAAGAAATCTCAGTGGTCATGGGAACAGTGTGAGAGAGAAGAAACATCAGTACAATACTTAACTGTGAACAGTACATTGGGTACATTTTTTATGTATTTGTTGTTCTATTGTTAAAGACTGATTTTTCAATTCAACATTGAGAATTTCAAAAGACCTGTTATCAGTAAAAATTTCAGTTGTTGTTACTTCTAGCAAGATCTGATGCCTAAATCTGAGTCTGTTTGCAAGATCTCAGCCCCTTTTCCCATTCCCGGTCTCACCCTAGCATGCGGAGACCAGAACTTATGATATTTCTCCTTGGAGGATCACAGACTTCTCTCATTTACAAGCATGAATGTATGGGTTTTTTAGTTTGTGTGTAAAAATGCATATTCCCAATAACTGTTTTGATGCCTTTAAGCATTTCTGGAGTCACGCTACCATTTACTACTTTGCAAAGTAGAACATGTGTATTGACTCTACGGAAAGGCACAGGGGTTTTTTTACCATATTTTGTCCTATTTGAACAGCCTGTGATACTGTTCAGTGACTGAAGAAAGTCAATTGATGACACCTTCTTAATAGCAATTGTAGTTAAGCTGAAAGAGCACACAAATGTGAATCTGGGAAGGATTCTTATGCTGAGCTGTACAGGGGCATAAAATTACTTATAAGTTTGAAAAGTTAATTGTCAGCTATGCTTATAGTCCTGTGTTCAGGATTGTGAAATGAATGATGGGAAAAATGGGTGAGAGTTAAATCCTGTGCTTTTTAAAAAGGTTCTTAAGCTGTGCTGTGTGAATCACTAACATGGCAACTTTACGTACATCTGTCAATTAGGTAATTGTTATTATGTGTGGTTACTAAAAAGGGTGAAATAGAATTATTACTATCATTAAGCCATATGCCACGGGCACTCTTTAGTCCTTGAATTATTTCAATTGTTTTTAATCTAATAAATACACAAAGCAGGATTTCCACATCTCATAGGTAGCTTAGAAAATTTCTGCTTTTTCCTTATAAACTGTTTTGCATAGAAGTGTTCATGGAAAGATAAGTACCCTTGTATGTGTATGGGCCTGTACTTTGTTGAAAAAAAGTTGGTACATAAATTTTTGATAGATAGATAGTTGTTGCTCATTCAGCCTCCCTGTATAAATTATACATTACAATCTGAAAATCTCCTCTGGTGCTGTCACACGTGGTCCATAAGAATTTCCAGACACAGTGATTAGAGACATGTTCTGAAAAATTTAGAGCTCTTGAAATATTTAATTATGAAAAGTACTGTTAACAAATATCAGTATGATATGATTCATGTTAATAGCATGTTCTGAGAACAAAAGTGCCCTTTATTAAACAAAACTGATGTTTTCAGTCGATACTGCATAACTCTGATGAGGGATATATTTCCTTTAGGCTTTGTCTAAATCAGTGGAAGTCAATATTTGAGATAAGAGGATACCTGATGTCCTTCTACGACAACGTGACCCACCTAGTGAATGAGCGAAAGGCTGTGGGTGTTTTCTACCTGGCCTTCAGTAAAGTCTTTGACACCGTAGCCCACAGCATTCTCCTGTAGAAGCTGCAGCCGATGGCTTGAACAGGCCTACTCTTCACCGGATAAAGAACTGGCTGGATAGCCGTGCCCAAAGCATTGTGGTGAACGGAGCCAAATTCAGTTGTTGGCTGACCACGAGTGGGGTCCCCAGGGCTCAGTACTCGGGCCAGTTCTGTTTAATCTCTTTATCAATGATCTGGATAAGGGAATTGAGGGCACCCTCAGTCAACTTGCAGATGACACCAAGTTAGGTGGAGTGTTGTTGTTCTGGAGGGTGGGAAGGCCATACAGAGGGGTCTGGCCCGGCCGGATCGATGGGCTGAGGTCACTTGTCTGAGGTTCACCAAGGCCAAGTGCCGGGTCCTGCACTTGGGTCACAACAACCCCATGAACGCTGCAGGCTGGGGAAGAGTGGCTGGAAAGTGCCTGGCGGAAAAGGCCCTGGGGGTGTTGGTGACAGTGACTGAACATGAGCCAGCGTGTGCCCAGGTGGCCAAGAGGCCACCAGCATCCTGGCTGGTACCACCACTGGTGTGGCCAGCAGGACCAGGGCAGTGACCATTCCTGTGCTGGGACCTGGGGATGCCAAACCGCCAATCCTGGGGGCAGTTCTGGGCCCCTCAGGCCAAGAAAGAGCTTGAGGTGCTGGAGCGAGTTGAGAGAAGGGAACGGAACTGGTGAGGGGCTGGAGCACAAGTGTGATGGGAGCAGCTGAGGGACCTGGGGGGTTCAGCTGGAGAACAGGAGCTGAGGGGAGACCTTCTGATCTCTGAACTGCCTGAAAGGAGCTTGGAGCCAGGGGGGTCGGGCTCTGCTCCCCAGGAACAAGCGCCAGGAGCAGAGGAAACGGCCTCAAGTTGCGCCAGGGGAGGCTGAGGTTGGATGTGGGGAACAATTTCTTCCCCAAAGGGCTGTGGGGCATTGGAACAGGCTGCCCAGGGCAGTGCTGGAGTCACCATCCCTGGAGGGCTGGACAGACGGAGATGAGGTTCTCAGGGACATGGGGCAGTGCCAGGGGTGGGTTATGGTTGGACTCGATGATCCTGAGGCTCTCTTCCAACTGAAATGGTTCTATGATTCTATTATTGTTTTATTCTAATTATTATAATTAAAATAAATTTACTAGACAACGGCAGAATGAGCAAAGGTCAAATTATTTTGCAATTTTGAGTCAGGATAATCCAAAGAACTAACTAATGGCCCATATAGTCTATTACTAGCTGCAGAGGAATAAATCGATGAATTCTGTTCTTTGACACTATGAATCCCAAGTAAAGATAAATCTTCAAGTAAAGGTAAATACACGTGTATTCGTGTTCTAACTTTCCTGCCTTCCAAACCCTTCCTTACCCTACATATAACATAATAGTCCTCTGAATCCAGAAGCAAATTTTGACCTTAGATACAGACTTATAAAGCTTACTGGGTTCACTTGAGGTGGTGCACATTATCTGTGGACAGAATTTAGCCTAAAGAGGAAGAAGTAATATTCTATTTAAGATGCGCCTTTTTTTTTTTTTTTTCTGTCAGTGTTATCTCTCCTTCTATCTGTTCAAGATAAATCAAGTAAGTAACAGATTTTCTGAAATAAATAAATAGAAGATCTTCACTGCCTAAACCCCATTTGAAATCAATGGATAGCTAAATTTAGTTTGTGTTTTTGAAATTCATCTGGATTTCTAGAAATAAAGAAAAAAAGTTAAAAAAGCAAGAGGACTGCTTTCTCTACAGCCTACTGCTCTTTTCCAAATTATGCAGTTTGCATTACTGTATTACCTTTTAAATCATGAGACAAAAAAAAAAGCCATATGAGGAGCGGCTGAAGTCCCTGGGTTTGTTCAGCTGGAGCAGAGGAGACTGAGGGCAGAGCTCATGGGGCTGCAGGTTCCTCAGCAGTGGAGCAGGAGGGGCAGGGCTGAGCTCTTCTCTGTGACAGTGACAGAGCCCAGGGAATGGCAGAAGATGTGCCAGGGAGGGTCAGTGGGACATGAGGAAAAGGTTCTTCACCCAGAGGTGCTGGACACTGAACAGGCTCCCAGGGAGGTGTCACAGCCCCAGCCTGACAGTGTTCAAGAAGAGACTGGACAATGTCCTCAGACACACGGGGTGACCTGTGGGGTGTCCTGTGTGCGGACAGGAGTTGGACTCCATGAGCCTTGTGGGTCCCTTCCAATTCAGGACATACTATGATTAATCTATGATTCTGCTCTACTCAGGGCTGGTGAGGTCACACGTGGAGTTCTGGGTCCAAGTCTGTGCTCCTTGGTACAAGAGCGACATGAACGTATTAGAGAGAGTGCAATGAGAGGCCATGAAGATGATGAAGAGTCTGGATCATATGTCTTGTACGAAAATCCCAAGAGAGATGGGACTGTTCATCCTGAAGAAGAAAAGGCTCAGGGGGATCTCACCAATGTGTGTAAACACCTGAAGGCAGGGTGCAAAAAAGATGGAACCAGGCTTATTTCAGTGGTGCTCAGTGACAGGACCAGAGGCAATGGGTACAAACTGAAATCCAGGAGATTCCCTCTGAACATCAGGAAACACTTTTTCATTATGAGGGTGATGGACCACTGGAACAGGTTACCCAGAGTGTTTGAGGCGTCTCCCTCCTTGGAGATACTCAAAAGCTGAGTGGCCACAGTCCTGGGCAGCTAGGTCTGGGTGGTCCTGCTTCAGCAGGGGTTTGCACCAAAGGTCTTTTCCTACCTCAACCGTTCTGTTACTTTGTCATCAAAGAATTTTCCTAGTTTCCAAATAGAAGGACTCTGGTCTGCAATTTGGGTTTGCTGGTAGTGGCAATTCTCTTGAGCAACTGTGATGATTATAGATTAGATGACCAAACATATTCCAGTTTAGAATGTGTCATTCATTTTTTTGTGTAGGTTTCATTTCACTTGGGCTCTTCTGGCACCTTTAAACTACTCAAATCTCATTTCGGAGGACACATAGCAGTATGTTATTTATCTCACAGTAAATTTGGCTACATTTTTCAGCTCTCTAGCTGCCCTTCAGTGGTACACACTTGATCACTATTAGCTCAATGGGCTTCAAATAACCTCTTAATATCAGGTTATGTACTAAGTTCTCAAAGAAATTACAAGAGCTACTTTAAATTGTTTACTCTGAACCATCTGCTTATTCTTTATCGTATCTTGTGGCCTCCAGACTCAGCTACTACCCTTGCAAATGAGCAGCTGTTTCCTCATGAAAAAAACATACTAAAGCAGTTCAACCTTTATTAACAAATTTCATTAGTTTCTTGAGGCCTTGGGTGGAATTAATGTCTAAGCAAAGTTCTCTCTGAGAACATCATTCCTAGAAGCTGTGTTCCTGTAATATAACACACGGACTAAAAATATCAGCTTGAATGGAATCAAGCAATATTAATTTGATCGTTTCTTTATGTGCATGAAACCAGTCTTTCACAGGAATTAGTAGGCTAAAAGGACAACTAGGTAGTCTAGCTGACCTGTTGTTACCACAATCCACTGAATTTCACTGAGATTCCAGAATATGGACTCCATTTAAATTAGATTAAAGCATTGTAATCATCACTAGTATGCCTATGTCCTGCCCTACCTTTTCAGTGTGTTGCTCTTTGAATATTACCAGTTTTCTGCACCCCTTTTGCCCTTAATAACAGGAGCAGACATGTATTCTGTTCCTCTGCCTACATCATCCTCTCAGTAAAATTCATACCTCCCTGTCAGGACAAAGCTTTGACCTAAGCACTCAAGTGCTACACTAGTTTCATACAGTAAAGAGTGTCAAAAGATTTCTCTAAAAAATTCCCTAATTTTTGCAGCATGTAGTACTTTGACAGCTTATGGTTACCGCAATGTTGAAGATGGTGTTTGTGAATATGTTGTCTTGTTACACATCACTGATTCTGGAAGTTTTTGTTACTCTTTTGGCAACACTTAATATACAAAAGCAAATTCTAACATCCAACTATGTCAACTACTGACTGGCAATTTAGCATTTTACAGAGATTATGATCCGCTGCTCTAAAACACATGAAAGGCATGAAGGTGCATAAAAACGTCGACAGGCTCTGGTTTCTGACAGCAAGGATAAGAATATGATCGTGCATTGTCTGTACCTTAATCCTGGTGTGGGTGGCTGCTGAGCACCTTCAGAAATCTGGTCACTTCATTTAAACAATTTAAATGACAGCAATTTTCTTTTAAGATTGTCTGCTCGACAGCATCTAAAAGAAATTCGTAGCATGCTGCAGCTTAATTTTTCTAAATTAAAAAGGCTACTGAAATAAATAGGGAGAAGGATGATAGGATTATTCAGACAACAGAAGATGGCGAAAGGCATAGGATGATTCTTACGGTCTACAAATATTTTAAAGTATATTTTGAAGATTGATTTGAGATTGAAACTTTATTCTTTCAAACATTTGATTTAAATACAAAATACTATGAAAGGAAATAGCACACCTACAGCTAATTGGACAGAAATTTTTCTGTCACAGCTGGTCTTAGAGGTGATTCAGTGACGTGCTGAAATATGTGCTTATTGCAGTCACTTGTAGCCATTAACTTCATAGATTTGACTTGTGTGCTTAGATGTTCAGCATCAGCTCAAACAGATCAGACCCAGGGCCACCAAGGACCTTGAAGAACTTGGCCCACCGAACACAAAAACTGTTTGTGCTACCAGACATGATGTAATGACACATCAAAAGTCATCCTGTAAATATTTTGAAATTTATCCTTCTACAGTTTGAAAAGACAAAGTTCTGTTCTCAAAATCCGGAGTTTGATTTTTCAGTAACTTCTGTATCTGCCTTATAGAGATACTTCAAAAGGTAGTTTTCAGTATCACAGCAAGTGGAAGTGGTATAAGTACAGCCAAAGTAAATTGATACAAACTTTCACATTGATATTTGCTGAAACTGCTTTTCATTGTGCATCCATCCTCCATCATCGCTTTGATTACGAAGTACAAGCTGAAGTCAACTGCTGTTGCAAGCTATTTGTTCTTAAATCCCTGGATTCACTGGATTTGGACTTCATGTCTAATGCATTTCACAATTCCCTAAGTCCATTATGCCTTGCTATTGAGCATTGGTTACCACTTACATGTACTGACTTAAAATCATCTGAAAAAATCCCCAGTTTTGAAAGGTTCACCTAAAAATTAGATCTGAATCCTCAGTTAATGTATAGTCCTGCAGAGAAAGTTACCCAAGTTTTCTTGTTTGCCCCAGATTCCTTTTGAGACTTCAGCGTCCTGTTTCCTCAGTTCAATTATATTTTTCCGTTTCTTTATAACGACTGAATTAATTATGGTCCCCAAACCCCTTGTATAAAAGAATTGGATTTAAAGTGTTGAAGAAAGCAGGTTCTAATAGCGGAGATGATAAGCTTATTACTGAATTAAATACCAGTAATACTCAATATGTGGAAGTTCAGGCATCTCATTCTTTTTGGGAGGGGGGCAGCATTTGCATCTTATGTAATCATTTTTATGTAAAATCTACAGAAAGTAATAGGACTGATCATCTCTACCATTCCACAACGTTCAGTGAGATTTAGAGAATTATCCGTTTAATAGTGTCATGAATTTATATATCTCCATCTTCTAAATGTCATAGTGGTGAAAAACCACCATGTTTTGGTGATGCACTTTCAGAACTGTCTCCCTTTTCCTTCAGTTCATGTTTTCCCATATGAAATGTAAGCATACAGTAAAATGCCAACTTTGGAATAGGAAAAGTTCTCTCCACTAAACACGTCTACTTCCCAGATCTGCAGATCTGCTGTATTAAAACTAAGCACAATAGAAGCTCAAAGCTAGTTTTGGGAAAAGTGAAGAATTAGTGTTCCCTCACTCTAGAGGTTAATCTAGACCTTAATCAGTTGAAACTCATATGCAAACTTGTGCAATATTTTGGCTATTGACAACTACTAAAAGACAGAAAACAGTTCAATTCACACTTCACATTTTGAGATCGGTGGTGGTCTTGCTGTGTAGACACCTGAGTTGTTTGGGTCACGACTTCTCAAAGTATTAACCAAAAATTTGTGGCGCCTTTATAGAACAGCACTCTGTGCTAAATCCAGGCTCAAAACTATTCTCCTGAAGAACTGTATTCTCACAGCAAAGGTGATTTCCAACACCCGGGCTGCAAACTGCGGTAAAATACAGTAAAATCAAAACTGAAAATCACAATTGGCACTAATGAGGAAGTGCAGATGCTCAGGGAGTAATTCTTTATACCTTCTGCTAACTCTAAAGGCTGAGGGAGCTGGGTTTCTTTGGTTTGGAGGAGACTGAGGGGTGACCTCATTAATGTCTACAAATATATAAAAGGTAAGTGTCACGAAGATGGAGTCAGGCTCTTCTCAGTAAGACAAGGGGTAAAGGGTATAAACTGGAACACAAGAGGTTCCACTGAAATTTGAGAAGAAACTTCTCCCCAGTGAGGGTGGCAGAGCCTGGCCCAGGCTGCCCAGGGAGGTTGTGGAGTCTCCTTCTCTGCAGACATTCAAACCCGCCTGGACACCTTCCTGTGGAACCTCAGCTGGGTGTTCCTGCTCCATGGGGGGATTGACCTGGATGAGCTTTCCAGGTCCCTTCCAACCCCTGACATTCTGTGGTACTGTGATTCTGTGAATCTGTTATAGATGGGCAGCGTTGCCTTTATGATTACTGAGGCTGTAAAGAAGCTGTAAAGGAGGAGTTCTAAGATTGTCCCAAAGTCAGAGACTGGGTACGACAGTCAGTCGATATGTACATCCAAAGCAAGTGATCCTATTTTATCTCAAAATCTACACAAATCTCTCATTGTTTCTCAGGGAAGAGAATTTTACAGTCAATATTCTTCCATGTAGAGTCTCTTAGATGCCAAGCACACAGTAATATGTCTGTTGAGGTTTTTTCTTTCAGCTAATTTGAGTAACAACTGAAAAATAGCAGACATAGACAAAGAAAGCAGACTTCATTAATTTTCTAAAAAGAAAAAAATAAAAGCTTAAAGTGGACATAAAACAAGTCAGTTGGACAAAATGTAAAGTGAAACCTTTAAGTTAGATTTAAATAGATTCAATTTAAAGCATAAATAAAAATAAACTAAATAATGTAAATAAATTTGAATAGATTGTTCAGTGCTGAAGACAGAAATCTTAGACATCTGGTTGACAGAATGCATTATGATGAGAGTCAATGACAAATCCAAATATTCAAGATCATGGGATAAACACACAGGAAACCTGGGGGGAAGAAGTCTGCATCATCAGATAGGTACTAGCTTTTTCATCATTTCACACACTGTTGTCAGCTGAAGCTCTAGAATCATCTTAATTACGAATTATATTAATATCTCCCAGCAGTGCATTAAAGAACGCACTAGTACCCCTCATGTGGTTCATTCTTTCTCCTCCTCTCCATCAGACAAGCATTTCAAAATATTGCTGTGATTATATTGTGTCAGGTTCTTTCTGATGGATGACTCCAGCAAACAAGAGCATGTCTGAATTTAGTCTGTGATGTTTAACCTTTACTCTTCCTTCAGTCAAAGAAATCTAATATAACTTTGGGTATCATTCCAATAAGTCAGAAATTTTTGCTATTCCTCTGGTGTAATTGCCTTCTAAAACCCAGTTTAGCAAAAGTGGGCACCATGGGATTCCTTTTTATTGCTTCTCCCTATCTTCATATCAAAGTCACCTAGCTGACGAGTAAAAAGGTGATTTTTTCTAACTGCCAAGCCTGCAGATTGACTGCATAATGTGGACATCAACCTGGGTTCTGGCCCTTGCTACCAGCAGTGGTGACAACCCTAAGGTCTGAGCAAGGCCCTCAATAATTCTTCTGTAAACTGTAGTGATGTTATTTTAAAAAGTTTCAGGCTACGTTTTAATGACTAGGTAAAAATTATCTTGTTTTTTGTAGGGTTCCCTGTGATCCTTCTAGTATAAGATAAAAACAAACAAATTTTAAAAAATATATTCTGTATTCTAAGGTAGATGTGTTAAAAAACAGTTAATGTACTAAATTTCTCATTTACACCTGTTCCAAATTACTAAAAGTGACTAAAAGGGCAGAAAGTAACTTCAGGTTTAATTTGGAAATGTCAGTTTAAACATAGCTGTTCCTGTATTTGCACTCTGATTGGAAGAAACTTCTTGCAATTATAAGGGAAGAAAAGTGTCCAGATTGCCTTTCAGTCTCTATGATGGGATTCCAAGTCTTCAATAACACTGCGAGATGACTACGTTTGATTTGGCATCACAGGCAGAATAAAATGTAGAGTCCCACATTGCCATTTGCCATGAAGGCAGTTTCCACTAGAAGCTATCTCTTAGTGGTCCGGTGACCTGTTGCTGCTCTTACAGTTACTGTGCTTCAGTGCAAATGCACGTAGCACAAGCTTAAAAATGAAACCTGGAGTTAAAACTGAACATTGGAGGGTTTCTTCCATTTACGAAATCCACACATTTAACCTTGCTCTCTAATGAACTTTGCGTTCTTTGCTTCAGCGGGATGAGAGAACACACCCATCAGAGGGTCCTACCCATCTCGCTGTGCTGAGGACACGGCGTGATCACTCGGGTCGTGCAGATAGCACAGGCTGTCCCTCTCTTGACTAAAACAGACCGATTGTGATGCAAAGTGAGTCTCATTTGAAATCTTAATTGAATGACTCCTTGTGAAAAGTCTGAGCAGACTCACTGGCAGTTGAAGGTGCTTTTTAATCACTGAGAATAAAGACTTCAATCAATATGGTTCAAACTATTTGCCCCTGAGCAGTAGAGCGGTGGTTTTCTTTAAAACAGTGCTTACAGCTTCAGGCTCAAGGCCAAGAAAACTTAGCCCCCTGAGTTCTTAATATAATTATTGTTTTCTCTATTATCTTGCAAGGGTGTTAATTTGCCTCCCAGTAATTAACTTCCCTTTGTGGATGTCAGGAAATTTAATCAATAGCATGAACAGACACACCAAGCTGTCATTCCTTCTGTGACCAATGCTCCCCTCCCCACCTCTCCAACCCCTGTGGAGGTGTCACTGTTTTAATAAAGTGAACAGGTGGTATGTGCATAATTTCTTCAGAGAGTCAATGTTGAAATTGTTCATCTCCTACTCCAAAAATGAAGGTACGGCCAATCAGGTCCTGTCAATGTAATCGCCTCTTTTTTCTTAACTAAAAGCATTAAATGACTCCTGCTAAAGCAGCACCTGGCAAATCAACTTATTAAAGTTGTACACCACATTGCCTTCTCAGACACTTTGAACATTCTGATGACATTGTAATAAGAGGAGGAGCAGAAGGCTTGATCTAATATTATTCTACTTATGTCCACCATGTACAGGACATAATGTAATTCCCTTCAAAGCTGGTGACAAAAAAGCCTCATTCTTGGTGGAGTTCCAAGCTGCCTTGGCAGCTTTGGACTTTCTTTATTAAGAGGGATGTCACTCTGTGGCCTCTCTTTTCTTCTAGGGCAGCGTTGTCTGTTCTGATTCATGGCTTCTTAAATCTTCTCTTGCAACAGCTTAACAGTAGTTATTTACTTCGGTGTGTTTTCCAAGAACACTTTTCAGTTTCACTCATTGTCTTCCCTGAACTATCCTTCTGTGACGCATTGCATGTTTATTTCCCTGATCCAGTTTTCAAAGCACAGGAGATACCAGCATGGCCAAGAACAAGGTAACTTCTAGGGTGACAGAGCTTATGTCTTAATCTATGTATACTGCTACAGAAAGATAATAACTAGCACCAGATAGAAATTTGAACATCAATGCTGCAGGAATATTTGTAAACCATGTTGAAATGAAATGTGTACCAAAAAAAAAACCTCCAAAATAACCCACAGATACGTTTTTGAGAAATTTTTCTTGAAAATTTACAATGAATTCTAAGGGACATCTATTTGAAGGGTAGTGATATAAATGTTTTTAAAAAAGTAATGAAGCAAAATCAAACCCAAAAGAAAAACTGTCAGGAGGAAGGGAACGTCCTTCAAATGTTGGGATTTACAGAGACAGCTGTTGGAGTCTCGCTTTTTGGTTTCTGAAACAGGAACTTGCTGTCAAGGTCATATTTAGATTGAGAATAAGAAACAAGCCATTTCTTGATTATAGAAAATGTGAGTCCTTTCAGCTTGCACCATGGTCTAGGGAAAGATATTATCTCCTGTCTACTAAAATTTCAGAATGAATCTATGATTTGCAGGGTGGTGTTCTATCTTTGCTACTAATGTTGACTCCGCAATATTCTTCCTCTTTATCAGGGCACCAAGAGAGTCTCAAGGCTTGTGAGGGGAGTATTTGTGCTTTCCTATAGTAGGTTCATATTACTTGTGTTAACTATATATATAACACATACATAAATGTACATGTCTATCTGTCTAAATATACGTGACACATATGTGAAATCAGTTGTATTGTAACGTTTGCATCAGGTTTCTCATAAACTGCATATTAACGAAGGATCAGAGAATCTCTGTTCCTGATCAGTTCCACCGTGACCTGTGCTGATACTCAGCCCAGTTCATTCCTCCTGTCAAAGCCAAGGGTTTAGAGGAGCTATGCCTGCAGCATTCCTCACTTTAAAAAAATAAAAAATCAGCAGAAAATAAAAGTCCAAACCTGCCTCACTTCTAGAATAATAAAAATTTGCTTCCCCTGAGGCTGACAAAGCAGATAGATTGTACCAGTTCCATTAGCCTGTCCAATATTAGGTGTTGAGCTTCTCTGTTCTTCCACATGCAGTCCATATCTTTCAGAGCACATACCTTTCTTTCCCTCTCTTTGTCCTTCAGAAAGTTTAAAGCGGAGTTTGTTTGCAAATATTTTAATTATGGAGAGAATGGGATGACCTAGCCTCAATGTGGGTAGGAAAATTCAGCTTTATGATCTTTTCTGCAAAGAAATAAGGTTGTTTCAAGCTGCAGTCTCGTGCTTCCTTCAATTGGATTATTTTCAAACATATTTCTTGAAACACAGCTGCTACTTCTTTGACAAATTAAGTAATGCATCATGAACAACTAAAATTCATTGCAACATAAAAACAAATATATGTTCATTTTAGTATTTTGTTTTCTCCAAGCTTTAGAATCATGGTGTGATATTTTTAAAAACATATATCTTTATAAATCTCTTTAATAATATCTACACAGTATTAAGGCAGCACTTTATTGAATAGCAAACATAACCAGCCATTTGAAATGTAGGTCCTATTGCTTTTTGTTCTCACAGATTACCAGCTTCGTGGCTTGAGGTTGCAATTTACAGTGGACACTGATATTTGACTTGCTGCCATATTTATTGCCCTGGTTACAATTAAAAGCATTGTTATGGCAAAGGAATGATCATACCTTGGTCACATTATTAGAGTAGAGGGTTTTTCACATACAGTACTATTATGTTAAAAGTGTGATAAACTGTTGCGGATTATGAGATCTTTCCTACCAGAACTCTTGCTCCTCACAATAATTGTAGCTACCACAGAGGACTCCAAGAAGGATGTAGTTGCATGGAGCCACAAGAAAATTTATTACTATTATTATTTCTAATACGTGGTAACAATTAAATTTGGGGTCTGTTGTCATAACTGCCCTACAAATATACAATAGGAGACAAGCTGAAGAACTTGCAGTCTAAACAGAAAAGACATTTGAAGGGTAGTAGAGATAAAGATTTATAGACAAAATATTGAGGCAGCTGTTTCAAAATAAACAGGAATAATCTTCCAACAATTGCAAAGTGGTGGGTTTTTGACAGAATACAGTAAAGTGATTTGACCTTCATTCTTAAAAGATTATTCATTTTGTAATTTCTTACTTTATAACTTTCATGTTATAATACATAATTAAAGGTTGACATAAAAATGCAATATTTCTCTTCTGTCAAGGTGAATTTTTTTTTTTTTATTTTATTTGAGGCAAAGCAAACCTTGCCATATATTTCAGAAAAATAAGGAGCATTCAGAGAATTTTAGAGAATTTCAAGAGTTTTCAGTTGTATTCTAATTTTGATATGCTGAAAATCCTTGGACAAAATAGATTTTTCTATGCTCTGCACAGTTCTACTTGAGCCTTCTTTGTTGTGAAATTAATGGCTTTAGCAGCTTTCCTTAGCTTTTGTGTGAAATTAATTGGTAGTCTTCTTTCTCACTTCTGATCTATAACAAAAATAAACTCATATCTGTATTAAATAGTAGGCTTATTTACAGCATCAGCAACTAAGGTCGGCACTGAAATGGGCATAGAGGTTAAATAAATTGGCAGAGCAGGGTTAGATGCCTTGTTTTGCTGTTGTGTGTCATCTTTTCTGTAGGTAAACTCTATGATTAAAATGTTGATTTATGGATGAGGGGAGAGCAATGAATGCCATTTACCTCAGTTTTAGCAAGACTCTAGGCATGGAATCTAGCCATGCAACTGGATTTTTACCCATCTATTTGTCATTGCATCCAGACCACTGTATCTTAACTTGGATAGCAGAATACTGTGGGAGACAGAGTGTAAAGTTAGTGGGCCACATATCCTGCCTGAAGACCAGTGACAAGTGGAATACAGCAAAGGTCTATTCCAGGACTTGCTCTGCTTATCTTCTTCATCAACGGCCTGGAGGAGGCAGTGAAGTACACTCACCAAGTTTGCAGATGATAACAAATTGAGGGAGGGAGATGGGAACCAAGTGATATGCTTAAGAACAGGGCTGCCATTCAGAGGCACCTGGACAGGCTGGAGGAACGGGACAAGAGGGACACAATGGAGTTCAACAGTGACAAATGCAAAGCCCTGCCCTGGGCAGGCAGAGTCACAGCGGCCATCCAGGCCAGCCCTGCCTGGCCAGAAGCAGGAAAGTTCCTGAGGCCTGTTGGCAGAGCATGGAGGGAAGCAAGTAGTGGCCTGAGACCACCAAGGCCACCAGCATCTTGGGTTGTTAAGAACAGGGGCATGACCAGGAGGAGATAAGGAGGTTGTGCTCCAGTTTGCCAATGTCTTTCCTGTGCTGTGGAGCCCAAAGCTGGATGAAACATCTGAATGTGGTTTAACAAGTACTGAGGCAAACTGGAGCATGCTCAGTGATGTCCCCAGTGTGGCTGGGCTTGGAGCATGCACCATGGCAGAAAGGCCATGGGAGGAGGGCTTGGTTAGCCACGGGCAAGGAGGCTTCAGTGGGACTCAAAGCAGCCACCCTATCTGCAGGGAGGGGATCGAAAAGATAGAGCTAGGCTCTATATCACAGAATCACAGCATGGTTAGAGTTGGAAGGAACTTCTGGAGATCATCTAGTCCAACACACCTGCTAAAGCAGGGTCACCTGGAGTAAATTGCACAGGAATGTGTCCAGGCAGGTTTGAATGTCTCAGAGAAGGAGACTCCACACCCGCTCTGGGCAGCCTGGGCCAGGCTCTGGCACCTCCCAGCAAAGAAGTTTCTCCTCATGTTCAGATGGAGCCTCCTGTGTTTCAGTCTGTGCCCATTGCCCCTCACCCTGGCGTTGGGCACCACTGAACAGAGTCTGGTTCATCCTCTGACACCCACCCCGGATATATTGATAAACAATTATTAGATCCCCTCTCAGCTTCTCTTCTCCAGCTGAGCAGACCCAGCTCTCTCAGTCTCTCCTCATAAGAAAGACGCTCCAGACCACTCAGCATCTATATGGTTAGAGGCAACACACATAAACTGAAACAAGAGAGGTTCAGACTGGATGAAAGGAGAAACCTTTTCTCCTTGAGGGTAGTTGAGTCTTGGTTACCCAGAGAGGTTGTGCTTCCTCCATCCACTGCAGTTTCCAAGACCTAACCAGACCAAACCCTGAGAAATCTGGGCTGATGACAGAGATGACCTGCTTGGAGCCCAAGGTCACATCAAGCTTGAATTAACTTGTGATACTATCATTATGGTTTAAGAAGGGAGATAGCTTACCAAAGTAGCAGTGGTCTACAAAGAGTAGTGGCCCTATGCAAGTAATTATCATCATAAGAATAAGAAAAGATGAAATACAACGTAGAACATGAATTCACTTCAGCTAATTTTGAAACTCTATGAATTGCTCTCATTTGGACTAGCATGTCAGACTGTATGATTTATTTTTCAGACATATACTACCACGTTCTTGTTGAATACTGGTCAATTTTTGTTGATTTGCCTTGAACCCACTGTAACATTTTGTTCTAGTCAAAGCAGAACCATTTTTACATGAGATATTATACACTTCTAGGCTGCAATGGAAGAATTTTAAAACCTTTAGGGCGAGTTAACGAGCTTGATAGAAAAAGAGGACGTATGTACAAATGACAGATGCATAGATTTTGCAGACAACGCTGAAGTGTCACAAATGCTGTCAATCAAACTAATGAACATACATCATTTTAACCACTACAAAGTTTGCCAAAGATTTTATATTATTATTCTTAGATAAATAGGGAAGAAAAATGTTTCATTAAAGCATCATTTAGAGAAAAGACAAAATAGCCCATTTCAGTTGCTGTCTAATGGTAGATTTTGACATGATAATACGATGTAAAAAGTGGTTTTCTCTGACAGACATAGTTTTACTAAGCTTCATTAAATGGAAAAACTGCTACAGTCCAAAATCTTATTGATTTTAGAAAATACATAGACCATATATAGGCCTATTCTCAATAATGTGTTTCAGTCAATAAAGGACTCTTAAATTGACCAGGCAAAATACTTTTTCAGTTATTGTCAGGTTGCTTTTGCTCAGAAAATATTATTACTTTTTCCATATTTGGATGTTGGTAAAAAAAAATGTTTAGGTTAACTGTATAATCTACAGTCAGACAAGGTTATATATTTACTGAAACATTACATTGTAATTTCCAGTATTAAAAGTTTTGATGCCATAAAATTAAATTATTTCATTTAATTTAGCTCATCAGAGTATGACATTAAATTAAATGACAGAATAAAACATGATGGAAGGTCAGCTCCCCAGAAACAGTAATTTCTAGAGGCTGAGAGAAGAGGCTGAAATTTCTTCTAGTTTACTTTGTTGTGAAACGATTTCTTTCTTAACATATCCACAAATTGAGGTTTTTCTCAAACTGTTTAGCTTTGCCTTTTCCCAAACTGCATGTAGATTGTGCCCCCAGCTTAACTTCTTCACATGTACCTGTATGCATTTCAGGCATTATACGGAGCCAGCATTAAAACAAACAAGCTGTATTTTTTTCTTTGTTAAAAATCCATGTCATTTTTTTTTTTTTTCCTGTTTACCAGGGGACTCAGGAATTTTGACCTTCCATAAAGTGCATTACTGAGACCTGCCTAAACACAAGCTGTGGCTTAAAGGAGCTATTGTTTTATCCTCCTGCTCGTCTTATCCTGACTGCAGGTGCTGAGATTGTTCTCTGCCTTTATACAGAGCGTGTCTTGGGCTGTGAGGGGAAATCACTCTGATTCTAACCCCCACAGACTAGAAATAATCTCTGTGACTATCTAATTTAAAAGAAAAATTCAGGAATAACAGTTTGAAAGCTTAGTCATGGACTTGCTCTGTTTATCAAAAGAAAATAGGAGAAGAAAATGCAGTGACATTATGTTGCATGTTACTATTACCGGCATTACATTATACAGTCAGATGTCAGCCTGTGGTACCGCTACTAACCTGGTTTTCCAAATTCCCAAGCTGGCATAAATCTGTTGACTTCCCAGATGTTTCCAAAGAGCCTCCAGAGGGATCTTAGGAAACAAGCTAGCAGAAGATATTTTGATAGCCTGGTAAGGTTCCAAGAAACACTCAGCTCAGCTGAAATCATCAAACCATTTACAAAGTGAACTTTTAAAATGAACACAGAAGCGTGCCGTCATCTTCTCAGTGTGATGGTCTTGTACAGATCTTATGATTCAAAATATTAGGCACATGTGCAATATTTGTAGCAGAGAAATCCTGTTCTTTCCCAGCACAGCGTCAACACCCTTTTTTCCTTGTAGCAGAACATTATTAAATCCTTCAGTGAGGGTTACTGCATTTTTCTGGTCTGTATGCAGAATGCAAATCATTGTGTTCAGCACTGAGCCCCTCTCTGACACTGAAAAACACTGAGAATCCCAGTTACAAGCTAACGAGTTCTAGGCATTTCTCACAGCTTAAGTGTATCTGGTATTTATTTCATTTCAGCAATAATGTTTGCTTGCATTATATTTTTCATTTATTTTTGCCACTGAAATGTGGCATGCCATTTCAATCTCCAGACACCGTTAGTACAAGGAAGATTTACCTTGCAGAAAGGGAGAAGAGGAAAACAGACATGGCCAACTATAAAATGAAAGTTAAATACACTTAATTGATCAACTACTGCATGTAATGTTCTACATTTTCCTCATTATTTGCAATTACTTAACAATATGAAAAAAATGGTATTGCATGTGCTACCTGTGTGAAAATAAATGCAAAAGCGCTGAAATCTTATCATTTGTGGTATCAAGTATCATGTTTTTAAAGTATCAATTTCTATGGTCCCCAGCATTGAAATACTGGCTGTTAATCCTCAGGAATGGCTGGTACAATGTGTTGATTAGAGTGTAATAGTTTAATCATCTCTCAGTGATAGGAGTTCATGTTGTAGTTTCACAGATCATGAAATGTGTCTGTTTAAGATATGAGCGCATTATCTTTTTTTTTTCTTCTCAGAAAGCACTATGTACCCACGCTCATTTTATCTGTCTCTCTTTTATCTGCATTGTGGTGCTCATTAGCATGAACATATAGGGCACAAGGATAGTCAAAAATTATGTTTATTACAGGAAAAAAAAAAAACACAGTATTTTCTTATTGGAAATGTTTTTGCATTGCAAGTTAAGGAGTGTAAACCCTCCTTATCACCTCTGAACACGGTATCCGATTAGTTGGTAGCTGCAGAGCTTATTGCCATTTTACAAAGGACAGCAAATTGACAATGTTTCTTAAATAAGTTATTTAAAAGCGATATGAAAACTGAAAAGGCATATTCAGAGTATCTCTTTCCTCAGGGATTTGGGTCTATTTTTAGCTTAATGAAACTGAATTTAGGTAAATAAACCAGAGTCTCAGAAGAGCAGAAGAGAGATGAGAAGTTAGCAATTAAAACAGGTAGTCAGGAATGTGGCTTTTGGATCTGATCCTTCCTCTGAATTCAGTAGACTTTGGCCAGTTTCTCTAAACTGAAGATCTGCATTTTGCCAAAGGACATTTGTAACAGTTCCGTTAACCTTGTTTTCTATTATTTTTGTTTGTTTGCTCATTTGTTTTACTACCACTTTGTTAAATTCGCGAAGACAAGTCAGACATAACTCTCTCCCATGGCATCTGAGCAGGCCTTGAAGGGAAGCGAGGAGCGAGAAGTGTAGCATGAGGAGATTCAGGTGTAATTGTCACTTGGGCAGGGGAAAACAGAGAGATGGTTTTCCCAAAACTATAATAAGACTCACAGAGATGCTATCCTGGTGATGCAGAATTTATCAAACCCTTTGGTTAAGTCCAGTTACTAAGCTACAAGCCCAGGAACTTACCCTTTTGGACTGAGGATAAGAACCAACTTCTTAGACAAAATTAGGGAAAAGCAAAGGATAAGAGGCTCTGAATACTTGATAAAATAAAGAAATGGTTCCTTTCCTCAGTCTCTTGGTTTGTACTCAGGGACAGGAGGGGGGCGTCACTGCTGTCCTCAAGGGGAGGACTGAAGTCAACTAATACTCAAAGAGGAAGGCGTGAGGAGAAAATGAATAACACATTGGAAATAGCTCCCAGATGCATTATTAAAACCACTTTGTGAAATATCAAATCATCATCTTTGCCCCTTGCCTTTCATTTTTTTACCTTCCAGAAGACCTTTCAATGCCTTTTGTCTTCCGGCGAATCTTAATCCATCACAGAAATACTATGCCAAGATCTGGCTGTTCAATTGCATCGTGGCACAGTGTCCCTCAGGATGTGGATGGGAGTCACTGTAGCTCATTTAGAAATTTCTATCCATCCGTTTTTCCTTTTTTTTTTTTTTTTTATTAAAACATTGGTAATAAAGCTAAACTGAAGCTAAAGCTAAAATCATAAGACATTTTCCCCAAACAATCCTCTCCCATGAGCAATCTAAAATTATATCAGTGTTAAATATTATGATTAGCTCTAGTTTTAAGCAGGAAGCTACTTGAGTTAGTTGGAACATTGCATTCCCGTAGCCTCCTAAATTGCAGACAACCCAAAAGGAGCATCTGGCAGGGTGAAAGCCAAACAGTGGGAGAAGTGACTTTACTGCAGGAACAAGCTGAAAGAAAAAATGAGTTGTGAAGGGTGGGAGGATAGCATCAGGCAGGAAAACATACTGAGACGTGGAAACAAGAAAGGAAAAGGATAAACATGTGCATTCAAGTGTGCTACTTGTTTTCTCTTTTTCTCTTTTTTTTTCTTTTTTTTTTTTGTTCCCCACAGTAATTACAGCTCTTATAAAGGGAAATGTTTTTAGGTTCAAAATTTACAAATCAATTTGTAAATAATACTACTTATCAAAATAGACTCACTTGCTAATAAAATTCCATTAATAAGATTCTGTTTACATATGTGGACTGAACTACCAGAACAAACCACCAAACATAGGATGTTCACAACAACAGTGATCCTGTGATTTTAAAAAGTCCTTTTTACTACTTTAGAGGTGGGGACACGAAACAGAAAGAAGTTATGAGAGACATTTTTGAAGTATCGAAGTACCGTAAAATGCTTTGAAAGGCTCCATTTCAATTCTAAATACTTTGGAAAGTCTGATCCTTAATGGCTTGTCTCAGGTGAAATAGCATGTCTTAAAGAGAGCTGGCTTGTAAAATCATGTTTACTTGCATTTGCTAAGTATTGGAATATACTCCTTTAATGACAGATTCCTATCTTCTCCAAATGAATCAACATACATTGATCTTTAAATATCTGTTTACAGATATTTGCAGGTAAGAAACTCTGTTTCTTATTTAATCTGTATATTCTCCAGGTTGAGAAATAATAAGAGCACTTGTATTTCTTTTTAACATCAATTTAATAAAAATATAAATACTGACTTTTGCTGGTTCTATGCTAATATTACCACTAGTTACTTTTCTACTTCGAAAGAGTTAAAATCTTCAATTCTAAAACTGCAGAAGTTCAAGTTTTAAAAAATCAGAAGATCAAGAAAAAACAAATTAGAAGTTATTTTTTGCTGTAACAATAACCATAATTACATAATTAAAGCCTATTAATTTTTTTTTTTTCAGATGAATTCAAATTATTTATGAAAAGGCTGCCCATGAATTATTTCCTGAACACATCTACTGTAATGCATTTGTGGACAATGGATTCTAATTTTCAGCGTCGCTATGAGCAACTAGAAAACAGCATGAAGCAACTCTTCCTCAAGGCACAGAAAACTGTTCACAAGCTCTTTGGCCTCAGTAAGAGATGCCATAAACAGCCACTGATCCGCATGCCAAGGCAGAGGTAAGAAAGCCCATGAAAACCTGAGAAACTCAATCTGCTGTCTTGACACTAAAATCTCCTTAAGGGCATCAATGTGGGAAAAGAGCGCAGCAAACAGTACATGCACAGTACATAATCCTTATATTTGGAGGACTTGAATAACTCCAGCTTTCAATATTGCTCCATTTGTGTCTTTCTAAATACGATGGGAAAAGTCAAAATAGAACCTGATTTGTGGCTGACTGCGTATTACGTGAGGCAGCTTAAAAATAAAATGAGCGTACAGATTCTTTCCATTTGTTCTGTTGTTTTAGAGAACCATATTTTCAGTGGAACTTGGCCAGGTGTAACAGTGCCAAATAATTGTATACTGAACACTGAATACCTATTCTGAAGCAAGCACAGCTATTTTAAGAATTTCCCAGGTCGTTATACAGTATATACTACATACTATTGATTTCTCGTCTCATTTGTCAGATATGAATTAGATTTGAAAGGATGCCTAAGGAAAGAAAATAGAAGTGTTTTAGTCCTTCCTAGAAACAGAGAGATCCTAAAAGACAGCTAGTCAAATGTGTATTAACATAAAGTGGTTATAGTTTATTGCTGATCAAAAATTGGTTACTTGAAATTAGTGGAATGACATTATAGTAAATCTGAAATGAATGAGCTTTTAAGGACATTACTCTTCTGAGTGCAAGCATCGTGGGTCTAATTCAGTGACTCCTGCATATAGCATGTATCTCTGTCCGTTTTAAAGAAATCTAGTTTAGGTTCAGTGTTGCAGAAGTGCCGGGGGTGCTCTACTCACTCCCGCTTTCAGCTCTCGCATTCCAAGCTAAGGTTTCATCAACTTCACTTCACCTTTTGGCGACACTTAGCTAACCCGCTTTTGCTTTCAGAAGGTGACAGCTGTTAAGGTTCTCATGCCCCTCTTTTTCTACATCTTGTGCTTTGCTTTGTGATCTGCTAGTTGAAACTAAAAAAAAATGTATTTTTCACTTGTGAAAAAATGTATTTTTCACTTTCCGTAATTAGAAAACATTCCTCTAAGAAAGGTTGTATAGTCACCGCGGCGCTTCAACATCGTCTCCTGTGTTTCTTGGGCATGACCTGAATGAGCATTCTGAAATAGAGATCATTCAATATGAAAGACTTCAGCAGGAACCCCGAGCTTTTTAAAACACAAGAAATAGAATCCAACCTCCCTTTCTCTCTCTCTATCAAAATTTAAAATAACCAGGTCTTCCAAAATAAGCACTGCAAGGTTCTGGGTCAATTTTTAGTTGACATGGGTAATGGCAATGATTGGGCACAGATAAACTGAGACAGAAAAAAAGCAAAGATCAGTTGAAATTATTGATCAATACACCTTTCTTGTTATATGAAGGACTTTTTTTTTTTTCCAAATGTAAAACTTGTGAGTTCGTGGTTTATTTGTTAATAATAAATTTGACTAGCAGTGGGAATACTTAGCCAGTGGGAGGCATTTGCTAAAAGAGAGCATTTTCCAAGGCTGGATTCCATCTGACTATCTGGGAAAATTGCCTTCTGACATCGAGGCTTTTATGGCTGATAATCAGAGCTTTAAATGGAGAAGTAATGGAAAAAGGTCAAAAGAAACTGGTTTAATTTCCACACCTTGTTAGAAAAAATCTGATAGACTAAGATGAAGGAATGGATAAAGGAATATCTGTGATGAAAAAAAAAAAACAAAAACAAAACCGAAAACCACCAAAACCAAAAACAAACCAAAAATCAAAAAGCAGATAGCAAGAAGAAACAAAATACAGGTTTTGACAGAGTAGTATTCAGGTACTTCTCATGATGAGAGTATATCTAAGATGAAAAAGATACTCAATTTTTTGATACAGAACTGCTAACAGGTAATCGTGAGTAATGCAGTGGACAATGAATACCTCAATAATGCAATGGACAAAAACGAATTATTGCTTTGGCCGCAAAAACAAGACATTTCAGCAAAAAATGAGTGGACTAACAGAAACAAAACCAAGTACTATAATTTCCTTTGTGTAAGGGAAGACAGAAGTAAAATAATAATTAAACAAAAAGAAAACAACTCAGCTTCATGGGCCAATTGATATTCTAGGCTCCAAAGAAACAAGAAGGGGGAATAGGAATAAAGTGTAATCCTTTCCAAAGACTTTCTGAACAAGTCCTTTAGATTAGTATTTGGGTTCTGCTATTGGTAGATAAGGGTGAATTTTATTATGGACAGAGAAATTAGATAGAATTAATGGAGATATAAATACTATTTTAAATCGCATTTTATGGGCACTTGCCTTTCCAGATACAGATTAAAGAGACAATGCTTCAGTTTTTAATAAAGGTCATGATGCTTGCAGTGAGTAAAAACAAAATAACTGTGCTAAGGTTCAATTTTACACTGTATTTCACAAGTCAATAGAAGATATATTGAGACTTGGTTTTCTCTTTCATGAAACTGGGAGGTATGTCCTAAAAGTTTAATATAATTCATGAAAACTTTCTATGAGACTGAGTTTTATAGAGATTTATCTATGTAGTCTGCCAGAAATCATTTTATCACACTTGAAGGAGCTCCTACATACGGTCAAGGTTATAATTCTTTACTGAAAGTACCTCTTTTCTCTGGCCTCAATATTTTGTTACTGAAAATAAAATAAATTGTTGCTTGATTTTTTTTTTTTAATTAGACAGAAATGCATGCAACTTTTTCCATATTTCCTGAAGAACCAAGCCCCTTCATAAGACCAAATGAGATTGTATTTTAATTTTCTAATCCTTGAACCAAAATACCATTGAATCCTCTCCTAACATCATTGTTCATAGCAGAAAAGAGTCAATTAACTTCAAAGTTAAAGAAACTACATTCCCATGTCTCCTTTTTAAACACAGTTCATATTCTTCAGCTACAATAATATATAAATAGTTTTCTTTCAGTCTGCACTAGCAATCAGAACAATGTCTTATTTACTGCACTTTGGTGTACACTGAGGATGGGAACAGGATTACTATTTTTATCCTATTCTGTTCATTGCAAATCTTTTCAAGTTCCAGATGTTCTTCCCAGATTTTAAGCTTTCTTTCATTTACATGAAACAGACCATTGTTCCTTTTTCTGAAAGTTAAATCATGCCAAGATACATCAAAAGTTTGTAGAATTCCATTATAAACTGTTATGGTGCTACTAAGTGTAACTTTCAAAATTCACCTGAATTAATTAATACACTTTCTGTAATCAGTGAGGTATTTACTGGTTGTCTGAATTAAAAGAAAAATAGCAACTGGAAATTCAAAACCAACAAGGAGCACAGAAATTGGTGTGTAGATAATCTGTTCCTATGTTGTATATAGGGATAGAATGATAAAACATTCCATTTGAGAAATAAAGAGAAAAACAAGATTAAAAAGAACGCACTCTGAAAAAGCAACTTGATGTTCTGTGGAACAGTGCTACCAGGTGAGCTACTGCCTCCATGAATTTGAGGCTCTGCTGATTCAAAAGGCTCAAGTGATTATTATTGGTATGTTCTCATTGCATCGACACCTCATATGCTCACTTGTCACATTTGCTTGGCCAGAGCCCACTGCGTGCAGCAATTGTTATTCCACTAGATGGCCAGCTCTTGCTGTGGTTTTTCCAGGGGAAGGTTGTTGAAACATAGCCAGTGGCACAATACATTTTGCTTTGCAGGAACCAGTAGGTGTTGCAAAATGTATACAGCAGGGTTGTCGAAACAGTGCTGCAAGCACAAGATGTTTTGCTTCATAGACATCAAGATGAGGGGTAAAACCATCTGTCTGCCCTCAGCTCCTCATGCTTCTTTCTGCATTAGGACCATGAGGTGTTAGGAACAGTTGTTAATCTTTGGAAGCAGTTTGCATATGGTATCTGTAGTCCAGTATATGTTCTCTGAGAAGAGGACTGACATAGCCATGAAGTTAGTTCAGGCTCTTGATTCCATCTTTCTTGGATGAGCGGAGAAAGTGATGCCCTGTCGCAGGCAGCAAAATGCAGGCTGAGCATTTTCACTGCGCATATAATCTCATGTTAACATCACCTTTGGATTGAGTCTTCTTGTTTTTCAAAGGCAAAATAAGTGGATGGAAAAAACACGTATTATATTTACTCAATGGAGATGTCCATGTAGGACACGGTAGCTCACATGGCCATGGGAAGAGGTAAAGCAGCAAGTAAAGCTGTGGTTATACATTCATCACTGTGTTATGGGGAGGGAAAGCTGGTCTTGTTTCTGATTTTGTTAACATGGCACCAAGATTTATTTTCAAACGTAATGATTCTGTGCTGAGAAGCTGAAATCACAGGAACAGAGATCTGATCCTACCCCTGTTGCTGCCAGTGAAACCCTTGCCGTGAAGCAGAGCCAGGGGTAAGAAGGCACTTACATCCACCCAAATCATAGAACTAAAATGACAAAACAGGAATATCTATTCTTAAGAGCATAAAAGAAATGTAAACTCTATTGGAAGAGAAGGAGAATCTTCACTTTCCCAAATATTTTTATATAAGAATGGCAATGATTTCCTGTAATTGGATTTAATATTCAAACACCAGTGAAAGACACTGAAGACAGGGAAAACCTTTCATTTCTTCCTTCAGAAGTGACAGTTTAGTACTTGATTTCATTCTTTTCTGTGTCATTTAAATTGGTTCCTTGGCTAATATTACACATTTGAGTGAACGTGCTCTGTACAGTATATTGCTGTATGTACAAACCTTGGTTTTATGCAGTTTAAATAACTTCATAATGAAAAAGGTTCACTTGAGGACAAATTTAACCGCACAATATATGATTTAATAAAGACAGAAACAAAAATAACAAAAGGAGAAACAGTGTAAATGTAACAATAAAGCAGTGGAAAATATTAAATCTTCCTTGGCATAATAATAAAATGGAAATCTACTGCAACAAACCGCAACTGAGGATTATGAGCAACTGAAGTAAATAAGAATTTTAATTTTAAAAGATGAAGGTACAACACTTGCACACAAAAGCACCTAATCTTGAATAAAGTGCCAGTATTTGAATTTTTGAAAAGACTAGATGCTTAATACTACCATTTAATTTACAGGGAAGGTGTCTGTTATCCCAACAGCCTAACCATTTTTTTCAAGGATCTTATTCTGGTAATGTAAACTGAAAGTAAATATAGACAAAAGTACTTAATAACTTTAAAAAATATTTTAATTAACATTAAAAAAACCCTTATTTCTGAAAGGAAAGCCATTCTCAGAAGCTTTATGTTTGAAGCACGTCTTTATCTTCATAAAGGACTTTTTTTTAGCAAATGTACTCTGAAGCCAATGTAGACTTAGAAGGAGTTCATCAACAGGGGCAGTGAATGGCTGCATTGAACAGAAGAACTGAAGAAAGGATTCTGTTTTTTAAAACTATAATTTATTTTGGAATTTCCCACTTGTTTTTAATTTTTTCCCTTCTTTCTGAATTTCACAGAGCAGAAAATTCACATGCCCTAGATTCACAACAGGGCCTGAACACTATGGCAACACTTCAGAGAAGGGACTTGTATTTTAGACTTCTTTTTAGTCCATATGCAGAAAAAAATATTCGAGATATTTGACTTTTTTTATAACATACATAACAGACTACATCAGAATACTGAGGCCTTGAAACCTGTTTTCTTCAGAATTCTTCAGAATGCAATACAGGCAAAAAAATATATTTTGTAGATTGATCCTATGCTCTCAGGATGTTACACAGGATTAGTTCCTTACAACCCAAAACTGGTTATCAGCTACTTCAGATTGTTTTGCTACAAGTATAATTGATTCATGGGCACAAAATTACTGAGGAATAAATTCTTCCACCAAGGAAGTCACAAAATTCAATATATGGAAGTTTCACAGTACATCACACAGAGATTTATCTTTCCAAAGCACATTTGTGTCATTGGATGTGAAGGAAAAAATCTAATTATACATCACTTAGCAGACTGCTAGAATGAGGGCGAGCCATGAGTCTGCATAAAATTGTGTTACAGAAAGATCGTGTAAAGACAACAAAACCTCAGCTGAATGGACTGAGTCTAATGTATATGATGTTTCTGAACAAGAGGTGCTAAACAAGCAATACTCTGGTTTTAGAACATCTCCTTTTAAGAGGTACAATGTATGATAGAGATGTTCTTAAACAAAAATAATTCTAAGAACAAACAGAGAAAAATGTACTTAGATTGCACATCAATTTGAACTATAAAAAATACCAGAAAATTGCTTGATCTCCTTCAATTAAGACATTGCATGTAGGAGTTAGAAATAGATTTGCAAGTTTCAATGTAAAGGAACGTCTCTCCAGTGGAAATTTTGATTTGATCTAACACATCAGGTGCACATCTGAACCTTGCATGTCAGAGAAAAGGAAGGTGATAAGATGAAAGTGTGTGAGATAAAATGAAGGTCAGTTTGGCAGTGGTTGTTTTACTAAAATGAATGATGATTTCTCAGAGGAAATAAAATTATCTGCTTTGAGGTGATACCTTTAATTGGGTTGAGGATTAGAGTTATTTAAAGCTAACATGACAAGAGATTAAAAATATGATATACAGGCCTGCAAATAACAGGTCTGATGACAATGACAAAGTAAAATAAACTCTTGTGTATATGTGTTTTTTTCACACATATTTTAATAACTGTATGTTGCTCTTAGCATCTGTCCTTTTAATATGTTTTCTCTCAAGGAGATCTGCTTTTCTGTTGCAGCACTTCATTACATACTCATAGAAACTGTTCTTGATCACATGCTACACACAAAAATGTTTTCAGTCTCCCCACAACTCCACTTTTGATTTTTTTGAATAGCAACATTAGAATGAAGTAATTTCCCTGTATCATAAAGTGTTGTGGAAATAGTAGACAGGTTATATAAATGTCATAGATCAGGAGTATGCCTGCGTCAATGCTCTGGACATACCATATGTGCAACATATAGAATGAAATCACATCTCTCTATGTTTTGTCCTCTTAAAGTACAGACTACCTATCAGTGCAAGTGCACTAGCAATTATATTTCACATTTTGTAACAAGATGCGAACCGTTAAAAAGAGAAAATAATCTTAGCAGGAACCAGCTGACATGAAAGGAGTATACCGATATAGTATGATATATGATATTAATTCAATATTGCAGGAGGTTGTATGACACTTTCTTCTAAGACTTGCAATACTAAAATATGATTACTGAATCACTAACCACTATTGGAGTGCTGCTGCGCTGCAGACAGTCTATACTTTAAAAGCACAAAACACTGACATGAGAGATGTGACTCCATTCCATGTATCACCCATATATTATATAGCGCTGCTGAACATTCAGACAAGATCTCAAAGGAGACAGTCTCAAAAAGTGTAACAGCACAAGATGACTCAAGGAAAACATTTCACTCAAGAAGAGTGGCTGCTTGAGTGTTCACCTCTTTCTCGTGGGCTTTCTTGAAAGAGTAACAGGGTGACAGGACCAGAAAACCCATATTCCTCTGTAAGACTCATTTCCTATATATAATCCAGTCCTGAGAAGGGAAAGTTGGGCCTAATTTCCCCTTCTCACTCATGAAACAGACTCTAGAGCATTCATTTTTTTCAGATCTGTTAACACGCATTCCACTACAAGTTGCCTCAGGCCCTTCTACGTACCTTTTTGTTGTTTCTAACCCAAATGTCCAGACTTCCCCCCCTTCTTTTTCTGCAGACTTATTTTGTAGTGCAATTGGTGCTCTCAGTACTGGAGCCTGAAAATTTGAAGACAATAAAACACAAACAGCTTAAAATAGCATTTTAATTTACATATATGTGGTATTAAAAAAGAAAAACACAGATCAAGAAAAAGCTGCTGCAGAATTTTGGCTACAAAGACACAGTATTCAGCAGATTAACCCCAGTGTAGATGACAATACTGAGGGCCTTGCTTTTGGCCTTGTTTTTTTTTTTTTTCTGTGACAAAACTGCTGTAAAGCACATTCCCTCAGGCCAAATTTAAAGATATCTTAATCACCTACCCACATGAATCACTTGTAGAAACAACATCGGCGCCAACACTGTGGTGACTCATAAGGCTTGCAAACCTACACTTTAAAATAATCATTTGACTTGTAGATAGGTCCTGGAACACGTTTCTGGGCTTGGCAGCTTCTGTTTGCTGCCAGCCTGATGACCACCCGTCTTTGGAGTCATGACATGTGACATGATGGAATGAATCTATCTAGATAACACCCCCCTACCGTCAAGCTTCATGGTAATGTACACCACAAATGCAACTGGTGGTCAGACATGGACACCCGGGTGAGATACTTGATCTTGGAGCATCTTGGCCTTCAGGCTATCTCCAAGTCCAGAAAGTTGCAGTGTCTTCCAGATTTCACTGTATAATTTCAACGTTGCTTCACCTGTTCCAGAAGAATATAAGATCTGCCATAAAGGTATTTCTTTTATCACCTATAAGTTATTAAGTAAGATAGGAGAAAAATAAGAAAGGGTGACCTTTGATGGTCAGTCTCCTGCATCAGGCTTTGTCTGTGGAGTCACCAAAGTCCCTCTGTCTGTACCTACCACAGTACAACAGGGCTGGCAATATCACATCTCCCTTGCTCTCTTTTGTCTATTTGGTGTCTTTAGTGCAATACACAGACTGTCTCATGCTCAGTGTTTGCACATCTCACAGTGGGGCCCCAACCTCAGCTCAGGCTGGGATGAATTGCTGTAACGTAAATGCTCTTCCCATCTGTGCTATTTGAAGTAAAAATGTGTCTCCTCTGTGGGAAGGTGATATTAATGCAAAGCACAAGAAAGATTTGACATGAGTGCAGAATAAAAGGAGAGATGAAGGCTGGACCTGTGGGGGTGGGGGATGTTGCCATGCAGATCCATATTTCAGGCAAAACCTTTTCATCGCTCTGATGCCTCGCTGACAAAGAGGTCTCTGCTTGTCAGGTCATGCCAGTCAGCACTCTGAAAACAAGTTTTTCAGGTTCTGAATCCTAAGAACTTCTCAATTAAACAAGTTAAAAAACCCTGAGATATTCATTGACATAGAAGCAGACACATACAAACAAATGTCTTATATTTCTCACCTTTGTTAAGCCACATGCGATTGACTCTGCTCGCTCACTCGGAAGGTGAGATACTGTTCCGCCAAGGGGACATCAAAGGCCAGACTTTAACCTTCAGGGTTGTGCCTCAGGTCATCTCAACTGAAGACATATGACAGCTTTGTCTTTACACACATTTGAAGGTTCGATGGTTTCAGGCCTGCGGAGAGTGGGATTTCAAACCTCTGATTTTTAAAAATGCTTTGAAAGGCACTATAAGCCTGCATCCGAGTTGTTCGTATTGTCTCATGTCTAATGTCTTGTTCCATTTTTTAAAAAAATAAGTCCTTTGCTTCCAACATGCAAAACGCACCAAACCCATTGTCTCTTAAGTGCTTCTAAATGACATGGTTCTGGGAACAGGTTTCCTACCTAGCCAGTGCATACAGATATGATCATGAAAAGACTTTTTCAAATTTTGAAATGGCTGTTTCATACTATGCCATTTTTCCATTTACAACACAAAGAAAGAAATAATTCTAATACATCAGCTTCCAGGTCATTCAAAGTTAGTAATTCTTTATTATTTACAGTTTATTATGTCTTTTATAAACCAAAAATACATCAATTTTGGTGTAATATGTTTTCTATACTTTCTTATGTGCTCTTGATGAGACCAAAATAAATTAATAGAAAGAATAAGGTGCATATTGAAAGGTAAAGAGTAGGGAGACATTTGATATCCTTGCAATCGAACTGCTAGATAAGAATTCAGTTTGTGCGTAATTGCTGTGGATGCTGTCAAGGGCACAGTAGTTTATGGACAGAAACAGCAGGAAAAACTTAAATACAACAGCAGCTCATTTTTGGAAACATGAATGTCTCTACTGTCAGCAATGGAATGACATGAGCTAGAAACTGTCTTTGCCCTCTCCCCTCATGTTTCTCCTTTCCTGCCTTCCCCAGTTTCTGAATGAAAAGCTTTATCGCTGAGGTATTCACCTCATAGTTTGTTTTGTCAGAATATTTACATTCCTGACAGATTTCTTATAAGCTCAAGGGCTGCATTCGAAGACCCCAGATAACACAAACCCCAGAGTTTTCAGTTCAATTTCTGTCTGGTATGTGGCAATATCTAGCAAGGTGTAACCTTGCTTCCGATATGACTATATACCACTTGGATATTTTTGTATCTCAAAAAACCTTCCAAGTATTACTAAGGAGCAGGTTATCATCTCCTACTCTGCATAATATCAGAGTTAGGAAAATTTCAGTAGTGATTTCTGTTTTCCTTATTCAGGTTGACCAAATTGTTTGTACCTGGAATAGGAACATATGCTTTCAGACAACTTATCAAACAAGAGAGAGAAAAACATGAGAGCAGAAGACATGAGAGAAGTTGCCCTTTAGAAATGTTAATTTTCAATGCAATCATTAGCTGCCATGGATGTTTATAGTCTGTGAATAACTCCTTATTTTATTGATGTGTAAACTTAGGTCATGTGTTTTGTATTGTTCTGGAAAGAAAAAAAGTATATATTTCTTTGTCATTGAGACTTTCCATAAGACATTAATGTACAGAAGGCATAGAGCTACATTTGAGCAATTTCTTCCCAGATATTTCCAGACACTTGTGTTGTTTTGCAGAAGTACCATAAATATACCACAGAGAATGAATACAGAACACTGTGGTATCAGTATGATTCTTTAAAGAAATCAATTTTAAAGTATTTTTTAGGCAGGGAATAAAAAAGCTTCAGGCTGAGAGAATGCAAATAGAGTTTTATTTCATCAATAAGTGAAGGAGGTCAGGGCCTTAAAACGACATCTGAAATGAGAACAAGGTTGCCTTTCTATCCAGTTTCCTTCCTTCCTTCCACGTTCACAGTT
Source organism: Patagioenas fasciata (assembly GCF_037038585.1). NCBI lineage: Eukaryota > Metazoa > Chordata > Aves > Columbiformes > Columbidae > Patagioenas > Patagioenas fasciata. The sequence goes on along the minus strand of NC_092525.1, from coordinate 40,564,961 downwards.
CAACCAGTATTTTGGAGTTAAATAGTTGTCTCCATATCCTACAACTGCAAAAAAAGCAACGACAAAGTCAAACATCTAAGACATCTGCGGCCTTCAACCCACACTCAGTGGAGGAAATGGCGGGAAGGGTTTTTCCACGGGACTGTGTCAGGGTTCATAAGAAGAGACAACACAGAAATCACACCCTGGGATCCCATGTGATCTGTCCCAAGTGGCTGGAGATCAAGTGCTGATTAAGAAGAAATAATCTGTTCACCCATCTAGTGCTTGCTCTGGTGGACTCTAAGGCATATTAAAGAGATACAATTAATAGCATAGTTTAAAATTGATGACCACATCATTAGAAAAAAAAAATCCCTCAAGTAGCAGATAATATAGCACAGCTGCAAAAGGCATTAATTCCAATTAATTTGTTAGGAAATTATCCAATCGTAGTATTACCAGTTTTCTAAAAAGCTATATATGGAGGCACAGATGATAAGCATAAAACAAAAGACTTTTGCATTGCAAGGAGCAGAAGTAATAAAAATTGTTGGCACTCCAGACAGAAGGTGACACTTGCTAATTTTATAATGTAGTTTTATTTTATTATCTTTAATGACTGACTTGTCTCAATTGTCAAGTTATTAAAGTAAGAAGGTGACCCTAATCAAACCAAACTGAAATCTTCCCTGAATTCTACCCAGAATCAATTTTTGTTTGCCTACTTTTCAATAATAAATGAATGCATTTGTTCAAAACTCAAGAAACGCTAAAAATAAATGCAATCTCTACAGAGAATCAAGCTTTTATCCTCATTGTGAAGCTTCTGTCATATCTACCACAAAATTTATTTTCTCCAGGTTTTAGTTAAAAAACAAAACAAAACAAACCCAGAGGCTTCTTATTTTTATTTTCCTTTGATTATCTGGCTTTTTGATCAGATTCTTAAAAAAATAGTTCCTGTTCTACACATATGACAGGAATGACTTCAATATGCATTCAGACCTCTCCTCATTATATGAAAGTGCACCAAATGTCAGGATTTGTTTCATCAATTAAAATTAATGTGTAAGTCTTTGTTTTTTTTAAAAAAAAAAAAAACAAAATTGAAAGAAATTAGCTTTTCAAAATGCATATCCTTCTGCAAAACAGCAATTACAAATCTTCTCAGCATTGCTTAGACTGTGTTCATGATATTTCCTAAGACTCGCCTTCTTCATCTTAAACAATATTTCCAATAGAAGCTGAAATCAAGATCATTATTTTAAACATTCATTAGTTTTAGTTTTGGTTTAGGGTTTGTTTTTTTTTTTTTTCTTCCAAATTTAAGAAACTTCTGGTTGATAGTTAAGAAGAAATCCTAGAAAAAGTTCTTTAATTGATCTTAGAAGAACCCAAGGGCATCATGCCCTTGAAACTGTGCATATATAATTCCACACATTTTTGCACAAAGTTGCCTTAATTTTGGAAAAAAATGGAAACAATAACTGATGATTTTTTTAATGTAAGTTGAAAGCTTACCATCTGTGTAGATTGCTTCATCAGTGTATTGTCTGCAGAAAGCACTACTCGTTTAGATAATTCCTGGAGTGATGGCTAAGGTACAGTATAAATATAAATGAGATAGTTGGCAAATAAGTCCAAGATGTGAGCAGGGTGCTGTGAAATGGATCCTGAGCTGCTGACTGTGTTGTCCCTAATGTTTCTCTACAAAACTTCAGTTAAAGAAGCTCTGAGTAGAGACAAATGTAGCAAATCCCGAGACAGCATGTAGACTTTCTGTTCAATCAATTTAGTCCTCAACACATCGCAAAACGCCTGAGTAGCATTTTCTATACTGCTGAGTCCAGTCTACGGTTTAATGAATCTTGCCACTGGTGTGAGGTTGTTCAACATTAAGTGATTTTTTATTTCTTCTGCTGACCATCTGCTGCATATGTAGGCTATTTATTTTTGTATATCCACATTTGGATATAATGTCAACTGCATTGGAGAGGAAACCTTTTACTTGTGGTTTAAGAGATGAGCAAAAGTTCATAAAAGCCAGAATCCTCAGCTTTGAATGATAGAAGTAGAGAAACAGGTTTCTACCCATGAATATTTAAAAGGAAGTCTACACAGAATATCTGCATCTGTGCTTCTAAGTGTTGCTGCAACTTGGGGCTGGATTAACTTCAAAGATAAAAATAGACCCTCTGTCTATGAAAGGCAACATTTCTCTGTACTGAATAGAGACTAGTGTCCTGACACAGAGGAGTGAAGCTTCATAAAGAAGTTTTCTGCTGGAGGCACCTGTGAATCTTGGCAAATGACGGTTCCAGAGCCTGTTTCTGCTTTTTGCTGAATAGCAGACAGTCATCTGGTTATAGAGCTCTATAGACAAATTCAGATGAATGGTGGCACACAGTTGTGAAGTCAATGACATTGCAAGTCTCACAGTCCATGGGATCACACATTTCACCCAAACTTGCAAATATATTTAAAAAAAAAAAAAAATAGAACTCCTTTAATCTATTTTGTCTTTGAAGTTTTCAAGAGCGTTCACTACATCCCTTACATTCTTTGTGTGAAGATGATAGTGAAATGGAACCGATATCTTGCGTGTGTGAAACTCACATAATTTTTATTAATTCCTAGTTTAAATGTCTAGCTTTTATAGTAAACGTAAGTAGAAATACCTTGCAATATTTGCAGATCATAATCCCCAGTTATAGCTAAAATAGTTAAAATGTACGTCTCTACACAGACAAAATCATTTCCACACATTTACAGAAATTTCGTGAATGAAAATAGAAGAACACTTTCAGAACTCTCTCTTCAACCAAAACTGTACAACTTTCCTTCAGAATTGTCAAGTAGAAATTTCTTGTGCACACAAGTTAAAAGGCACAAATCTTTTATTCTTAATTTTATATATATATATATATATATATATATATAAAAAGCATATATATACATATATAACTGTGCTGACTTGTGGATTCTGCTTTTGCACTCTGAGAAGCTTTGTTTTAGGACGGTACATCACAGATTAATCCCTCTGAGTCACAGAACTTTCTATGCCTTGGAACAAAAAACTCTGTTTCACAACAATTCTTTGGTTCTGATCTGAGGTACTGCTGTCATGATTAAGAAGAAAACCAGAGTTTCTGACTATCAGATAAAAAGTACTAGTTAGTTACAGTAGTTTCCTCTCTTCCTGACCTTATTACATGTTTCTTTTTAGATCTGAACTCAGTTGCTTGATCACAGTTCAAACCAAACATCACATCAATGTTATTCAGGAGAAAAATGAGCGGATCTGAGTTTTATTTGTTTGCACTCTTATGTCTGCAAGCTCTCACAGACTTCAATAAGATTTTCATTTCTTTATTGGCAACATCAGTCTACTATGGATTCATTCTTTTGAACCCCAAATAGTCTAATCCCTTCTCCCCCCAATGATGTAAGTTGACCGCTTACTGTTATTTGCGCCCCGTATCCTCATGGAAAAATACAGATGCTAAATCAGTTCAGGTAATATGTAAAAAACCAGAATCACTGATTTATTTTATTTTTTTTTAATGTGGTCAACACTTTATATTCAGGTATGGAAACTGCTGTACTTCTGAGGTTTCATTTGCTTACCTAGATTTCTAGGTTGTTCTGCATATGTTGTTGACATCAGAAGGTGCTGAATTAACATTTCCACTGGAGGAAAGGAAAAGATTGAGCGCTTAATTTCTGGAGAAGATAGCTTTTAAAGTGCAGTTAACGTGTGCAACTGCCAGTACTAAGGCACCTGGATGGCAGTAACACTTTGCACACTTTTAAGCTGTAAAGTAAAACTGAGTATGATTAATGGGATGGCTTTACACATAACAGCACAGCTGGGGATTATGTTATTTTATATTCATCTTCCAAACTCCCATAAAAGTAGATTATTGTAGCATAGCACTTCTGAATAGTTACATGATGATTGGACTCCTAACAGCTCCTATGTTCTTACAAAAGGAAATATACTGCATAAAAACTCAGTCTTCCTCTGTGGAATTCACCTTTCAAGGAGGAAGAGGACTATAAAGCACTGGAAGGCTGTTTAGGGGACATTGCGGTCATTATGAAAATATCAGAAGAGAAGTGAGTATTTGGCTGGGCATGAGAAAGTACATGAACAGAATGTTTGCTTAACTTCTGTGGCCCAGGTGCGCTGAGGAGAGGTTGAGGACCGAGCTGGGGCTAGGCAGCTGATGGCTGAGCACTGCTGCTCTCCTGGAATGTCCTGAACTGGAAGGACCCACAGGATCATGGAGTCCAACTGCTGTCCCTGCACAGGACACCCCACAGGTCACCCCGTGTGTCTGAGGACGCTGTCCAGTCTCTTCTTGAACACTGTCAGGTTGGGCCGTGACACCTCCCTGGGAGCCTGTTCAGTGTCCAGCACCTCTGGGTGAGGAACCTTTTCCTCATGTCCCACTGACCCTCCCTGGCACATCTTCTGCCGTTCCCTGGGCTCTGTCACTGTCACAGAGAAGAGCTCAGCCCTGCCCCTCCTGCTCCCCTGCTGAGGAACCTGCAGCCCATGAGCTCTGCCCTCAGTCCCCTCTGCTCCAGCTGAACAAACCCAGGGACTTCAGCCGCTCCTCATATGGCTTCTCCTCCAAACCTTCACCAATTTTGTGGCCTCCTCTGAGTACCAGCATCATAGTTTTACTGTACTTCATAGTGAAGGGATTAGCTGCAAAACCGTTACTATAGTGTGAAGACAGCGTCTATGTTCTTCCAAGAATCAAGCGCAAATTCCTTCAGTGTCATGTCTGAGCCTGAAGAGATGCCCCAGAGCTTCTGTGGTGCTGACAGCACCTGTGGTGGGACCTGTACACTAACACCTGAATAACCTCAACAGCAGTAGGCATTCAGCTTCAGGTCTTTATTGCCCACTAATTAGAAGACAACAATTTTCAACCATCCAAATTCTGCTGAACTTCACCTGGAATTAGAATTGCTGCTGTGTGTTGTGTGGAACCTCACTCACAAAGAAAGTTCATTTAAGAGGTTGTTGGCATCAGCTGGGAGAGACCCACTGATCTCACAACATATGAATAAGAGTTCTTTATAGAGACTACCCAAATTAACATACTTCTTACAACAAATTAAATTTTCCTGTATTAATACAATTTTTTTGAAGATTTTATTACTTATGACCAGTTGAGTCACAAGAAGAGAAATTTCTTATTGCTTAGTTTCTCTCCCATTCTTTTTTTCTGTTGTTTGTCAGGCAGTATAAGTTTATCACTAATGAAATACGAACAATTGAGTGAATTTTAACTGTATCTATAGTGAAAAGGATTCAGTTTGATTTCTGCAGCAGCAGTCATATCTATCTACAGAACAACTGGCTCTCAGTCTGGCAGGTATCAAAAAGATAGAGGTACAAAGAAAATTAAGAATACAGAAATGCAAGTTTCCTGAATTTCCTTTACACAAATAAAATTCCCTAAGTAGGATTTGGGTTCTTTTTTTTTTTTCTTTTTCCACCTTTTTAATTGAAGGGTAGTACTAATTAAATCCACGTTTCTGAATTCTGTGTTCTTCAGTACCTGTGTTAAGGATCAAAGAAGATATTGACATGGGCTCAGATAATACTTTCTTGTAATAATTTTGAATTTTTCATGGCTATGTTAAGCTTTTAGTGAATCAGTAAAGAAATTTTGAATGTATTTCAAAACCTGTAATTTTCTATAGAAAATTAACTTTATTCAGCTGCCTATTTTTTAGTATATAGTATTGTATATCTTTATGAGGCAACAACTGTGTATTTAAACTAAAGCTAAACACTGAAGACTGTTAGTAATATCAATATATTAGTGCAGTGTCACGATTGTGTTCCTCGAGTTCTTACAAGGATAGATCCTGTTAGCAGAAACTTAGGTTTGATAAGAAATACTTTAGCAGACCAGAATGAAATAAATAATAATAGGTGATTCATTGCTTTACCTGACAATGAGAAGGAATAATACAAATACATTGACCTTAGCAAAGCCATCTTAATGATAAATAGTGTAAACAGATACTCAAAAGCCATGTTCTATGGCTAAAAAATACTGTTGTTCTTCATGCTTTATAAATACGTCAAACTAATAGTTTTCAGTCCAGTTGTTCAAACCTTACACACCGCTTTAGAGAACCATTTTTGACTGTGAAAACAAGGACATTTTTAAAGAAAATCCCCCCCTTGAAACAGCTCAGCTTTGCATATCCACTGCAGTTTTGAGTTTGACTGTAGCTCTTTTTTGGCAACCTGTGATAAATGGATGTGCACAGCACTGGTGGGTTTCTGAACATCCCAAAAGCTGGTTACGCTACATTAAAGAACAAGTAAGCTATTGACATGAGCAATGAGTAGTGTTGTCCTGTGGTCATTATTCATTTGTCATAAGCACATTAACCCAGGAGAAAGGTGACATGTCTTAATGACTTCAGAGACACTGGCTTTGGCTTTTGACCGACTTCAGTGTTCATAAAAGAACTGTTAAAGATGTGACTTCTACAACACCACAATTTAAAATACATCAGGCATCTACCAGAATACTTTCCCCAAAATCTTTGTGGTTTTTTGTTTGTTTGTCTGTTTGTTTGTTTGTTTGTTTTTAAATAAGTTCTTGCGTAAAAACCACATGATTCTAAAAGAAAACAGTTCTGTAAGAGCAAAAACTAGTAAGTGCACTTTCCCCCAAAAATTAGACTCTCTTTGTTGAATTCCCACGTGAATTTACGGAATGTTTGGGCTCGCACAACTTAATAGGATCTCCATCCTATGGACTATCTTCTTACTTTCATAAAACTTAGAGGAACTCAATGTTTTTGATACTTCTAATCCTTTGGCAACTTTCGTAGATATTAGCTGAACACTTCTATAACTTGTTGAGAGGAATAATGAAGGAATTGCAGACAGTACTGCTAGACAATACTGCTAAATAAGCTTGCTTTGCTTCAGATTCCAAATGGGAAAACGTGCAACATGAAAGCAAAACCAAGAAGAGTGGTTTCTTTAGAGTCCCAAATGAGAAAGCTTAAATGGCAACGAGGTTTTCGAAAGTCCCAGCACCAGAAACAAAATTATGAGAATTTATCCTTAGGAAATATCGCATCTCCTAGTTTGATTTGTGCATACAATATCTGAGAAGTTCTCTGTGTTCACATATGATGATATTTTTTCCCTAAAACTCCCTCAGATTTAAATTATTTATGAAGCAGAACCTCTATTCATCGCTTCTCCTTTTCTTGTGAGATGTCTTTTAATTAACAGTACCATGCTCTCGGACAGATTTTCACATGATGTTTTTCAGCACCCAAAGAGCATCAAGGAGGTTTAAGCTTGGCAAACATTTATGTGGAGATTTAGCAATAAAAGAAAACAGAAACAGCAAACGTAACTCCACATGGGTACATAGTAACTATAACAATGCTACAGCAAAATTACTTTCCCGTCTACAGATTCTTGGATATGTAAAGGAGTGACCCATCTAAGACAAACAAGCAGTTAATATGGAATGCAACAGACCACATTAAAGCTGAATAAAAAACAAGCTTTTGAAATGATAACATCTCAGAAGAAATAGACTGTAAATTTGAAGAGGTGTATGAAATTGGGAAACCAACAAATCCCCTCACAATGTAGATAATGTAGAATCTTTGTTTTTTGTTTGCTTTTTTTTTTTTAAACCATCAGGGTAGTGTTAGCTAAGTCAAAAATGGAACAATCAGTTTGCCTAAGCTCTCTAAAGTGACAAAGAGGAAAAAAACCCACACTATAGATACATAGTGATCTAGTGGAAAATTGCAAATGTAGCAACAGATGGCAGGAAATGGAATTTGCTGTCTTATCAGGACAATAAAGCAGAAAACATTTGGGGTAAACTTGTTACAAAGGAAAAAAAAAAAACAACTTGCAGAAGAAAATAGGACAGATACTCTAGTCCACATTTATAGATTCTATTAAGGACAATCTGTTTTTAATTGGAGAGGGCTTCCTCAGCCTGTAAATGTAGCACGCATGCTCATCTAAAAAAAGTATTTGCAAGTCGTTGTCATGCTGAACACAAGTGGTGCTCATGCACTAGATTAGATTCACTGTTTAGAGCCTACAGGACTCCGGCCGCAAACCAGGAGAATCATGAGTGGTGTCTGAAACATCTTCACAAATCACTTCCACTATAGTGGATCCTGAGTAGAGGAGCTGCGTATTTCTACAGCTGAACTCAATCACTGTTGTATCAAAGGTTTTGAAAACTTATTATGCAGATGACTAATATATTCAACATGGCTTGGCTCTGGCTAGAATGGTCTGAAATTCTCTCTAAAAGGGAGTGAGGCATGGGAAATTTATGAGTCGCTTCCATTGCAAACAAGTGAAGAACTGATTTCAGGAAAAGACAAATAAATAAAAGATGACTCCCAGTGGATGCACACAGTACAGGGAAATCTGAGATTTAGGGACCCCAAATGCTTGCACTTCCAAATTTTGGATGATTTGTTTTCTTGTTTGTTTGTGTTTGTTGTTGTTGCTGCTCTTTTGTTTTAAGGTTGTTGTTTGATGAGGAAAGGGGATGAAAGATGCAATGCAGTGATAGTTCTGAGTTCTCTGTGATGTGACTGCGTATGACCCTTAGAATCAGCTTTGGGTTTCTTTGTCCTGGGTAGAGCATGCTTTGGGGGCAGAAGGTCTTATGCATCAATCATTTCTGAGGAAGACATCTGCTCAGGGAGAAAAAGAATTGCCACTATGTCCAATATCTGAACTAGACATCGGCAAAAAAAAAAATAATAAATAAAAATCACCTTTTATCCCTCCTGTTCTATCTGATGTGAGGACAACATGCAGCTTCCACCCTTCCCAAAAATAAGAAAGCTCTTTTATAATCTCCCTGGGTATCACAATATAAGTGATATATTTTCCCCACTGCTTGCCAAGTTTCCCAAGAAAAAAGTTTGTAGAGCATCTTTTGTTTATGAATAATAAATGTCCCAGTGATATTTAGAGGAAAATCTGGTCACTGTTATGTGTAAGGTCTTCATAATTAGCACTGCGTTTATTTAAGATACTGTAACTCTGTATTCCAAGGGAATCATACATAAATGAAAAACATTTAGAAATTGAAAGGTAGTCAAAAAAAAAAAAAGTTTTCCAACATTACGAAGATGGTAATTTTCTGCAGAACAGGATGAGATTTGGGAAAAGGTTATTTTTCTTCTGGATGCAGCAGTGCTAAATCTAGGCTTCCTCAGAGGCCTTATACTTTTTTGTTCATCTGTTCTTAGCCTTGATTCCATTTTGTTTGAGGTCCAGTGGTTCTGTTCCTCAAGTGGAGCTCCCTGACTTGATTCGTGCTTTAGCAAGGGTCATGGGAATTACCTACCCAAGGTATCCCCTCAGAATTCAGTGCTGCTACTTGCTGCCTGAGAACCATACTTGACTTTAGGATTACCTGAACGATAAGTACCGTGATTTTCAGGTGGCAGATTTTGTCTTGGCATTACGGACGTTGCTTTTAAACTCACGCTAATGGGTTTGTGCTCTACATGCTCAATAGCATTAGCTGAATAGCAGTTGGCAAAAAGCATAGACATTTTTTTTCCTGGTACACATTGTAAAAGGCCAAAATATAAACTGTGTTTAACAGTTCAAAATCTAAAAAGTCTGTAAAACAACTTCCTTGACAACCATGCTTTACTTCAGCAGGAAATTTTAAGAAATGTTGGTAGAAAGAATCAATCAAATTGTAGATCAGTGGTACCAAAAGCAATAACCCCTTTGGCAAGCAAACAAGGCTCTCTCCCACAGCCACCAAGTTGAATAACCCTTTCTCCCCCTCCTTGTAATGATTGTTTTTATCCTAACATCTTCTTTCATATAGAATTTGGGAAACTGTCGAGATCCACAAGTTGCAGCATATAGTGGGATCAGCGTCCATTACATGGCACTTCAGGTTTCACATTTTCTCACGTATCTCAATTATTTGATCCTGGGAAATTATGTGGTCTTACTAGTACCCAACAAATCCTTCATTTCTGGACCTAAGGGTGTAGATACTTCATTTAAGAGTTCAAATATCCCCACATGGCCTGGTAGTCTATGTAGCAATTCAATCCCACGTGAAAAATAAGAATTGAAATGGTTTCCATAGAAACTAAAATTATCCAGTGGAAACTGCTAGATAGTAATAAAAGAATTCAGTTAAGTTGTATTTGAATAAATAAGGATCATTTGCAACATACTATTGTTTGTAAGGATGAGTGGTGTTCTTTGTAAATATTTAAAAAATTGTAGCATTGAGCTGCAGCTTTTAGTTGAGCATGTGGTTTCTAACAGGGCTACAGGTTGATATTACAAGTATTAGTACTGTGGAAGTGGTTGATTGTGAATGCTCTGAAGTTAAAGGGATCCATTCAATTGATGCTATAATTTTTTTGTCCATAACAAGGTTAATTAAATAGATGAAGACAGTAATAAGCATTCAGGTAATAGTAACGTTTGACAGAACTATAGTGCAATAGCAGCAGTTTGCACTCCTTGTATCACATACAGTTTCTCTTTCTGTGAATGAGTGCTTGGCTGCTAAGAGTTAACTCCAAAACCAAACCAACAAGAAGCGTTTGAGCAGGGTCAATTTTTCTTTAACTTTCCGGTAATGTCAATTCGAGCTGCAAGCGGCCTTGTGAAAAACACTGGATTATGTGTGGATTTGGGCTTCTCAATCCGCTTGCCAGCAGAGACTGATTGTGCTGTAGAGGCAATGCAATTACTCACCAAGGTGAGAGTGTTTGTGTCGGAGCCCTGCTTACTTTCCTGGTGACAAGCCTGCTTGCCTTTGCTGTCAATCAAAAGCACCACAGAATGGTAGCAGCTAGAGACGAAGGAAAAGGCATTAACACACTGAGGGAAAGTGCCGTAGCAAGCAGGCTGAAAAAGATCCCCCTCAGATCTCTCTGCCCCTGTAAATGCTCCTTTAATAGAAATGCTAAGTCACCTTACCCACTAAAATGCATGTAAGAGACACCTCCAAAACCCATGCAGACAGACTGCGCATTAGATAAACAGGAGAAATGGTGGATAATGTGTTTGCCTGAGGACATTAGGGCTATTTTAATGGCTAGTCCTTGTTATTCAGTGGTATTCACTGCGCACAGTAGGAAATCCTCTGCAGGACAGGGGGAATATTAAAGATCCAAGCTTGTACTTTATCTCGTGGCTCTGCAGTTATCCGCCCTCTGTCCTCGTCATCCCCTCACTGCATCTCTAAAAAATTTGTGAGCACATCTTACATCCTATTTCTATTCTATTTTGTCTGTTTTACACTTAGACTGAAAACTCTTCAAGGCAAAGGCTCTTGAGGCAGGTTGGTATTTTCCATATGGACGATGTCTTCAGGCTTTTTCTGCTGTCACTTTTATTGTAAATACCATAGCAAGTAGAATATTATTTGTAGAGTGTTGAGAAGAATGGATGGAATTCATTTGGGGACATCTTGGCAGTGCTGTTACCCTAATAGTTAACTATTTAAAAAGTATCCCTATGGAATTCTTCATGTTTATGACTTGCTTCACAGTCTTAAGGTTTAACTGTCTTTTCTGATCTTAACTCATTAAAAGTGCAAAGATATTGAACTACAGGAGTTGTACAACATTGTACAAAGTAAATGTACAATATATGCACATAGGTTCCAAGATGAATATATATGACATCCAAATACATCAAGCAAAACACAGCAAGTTGTTGCACATGGCATTTCATTCTGTAATAACTGAAGACAGCATTGCACATTTCTGCAGCTTGTGCAGCAATTTCCCTCCAGGTAACTCCCCAGAAATCAACACGCTGCTTGCGTTTCAACACAAATTTCATATCAGAAACCTCATTTAATGGAAATGCATTTTAACAGTAACATAAGCACACAGCACTCATGTTTTCTCTCAAGGTTTGGGCTGTGACCGGCAAGTTACACTACAATGATTCAGCATAGCGCCTTTATTTTTTTTTTTTAAGTAAATCTCATGTTGCTTTTTGTATGCAGGACACCTTTTATAATTTCTCTGTCCCCAGTAAAAGATTCAAATTTATCTCACTTTACCATTCTTCTCCATTAATTAGAATCATCATGCCCCTAATGCCATTGTGACCCTGTTCACTTGCTTCGGTTGCAGCCCCAGAGACTGGCTTTGGGAGGACTTTTTCAGAGGATTTATGTAGTGCTTTTTATTTTCTTCTATGTTTTTTTGGGGGCTTTTTGTGTGTTTTTTTGTTGTTTTTGTTTGTGTGTGTGTGTTTGTTTGTTTGTTTGTTTGTTTTCCCTAGGTGAAAGCATCTAGCTTTCTGAGAGGGACAGATTAAGCTTTCAGAGAGAGTGTAGTGTATTAAGAAGGAGTTTGTGCTTATATATGTATATACATACACATAAATATATGTAGAAAGCAGACTAGACACCTTGTTAACAATAAATTTCCTCCAGATTCTTCAGAACCCCACAGTGCTTCTAAGTAAAGCTATGTGTTAAGGATGCTAAGTTTCTCTTGAAACATATGCTATTGTCGGCTCTGAAACATTATATGTCACTTGTCAGGAGAATATATTCTTTAACAGATTTTTTTTTTTCCTACAAGTAAATCGTGTCTGCTCCAATCCACTTTCAGTTATTAACGTTAATTTTCAGAAATCTTTTCCAGTAGCAGCATGCTAGTTTCCCTAAGGAGGAACTTAAGAGATGAAAATATTTGTGGGTTTGATTTTATTTTCTTTTGTTTTGTCTTTAAACTATAGTCCCTTATATAATAATTGCATGGTATTAAGGAAGCTGTTCAGCATGGGGAGATTTTCTTTCTCCCTTTTAGTATTATGGTACATAAAAGCATGCAATAATGAGGAGGGGATCAACTCAACAGAATGAGATTAGATACCTAGATAAATAGTGTATCAAAAGTAATATGTACTTTTTTGCAACAAGACTTGCCATTTCTTCAGGATATGATTTGCAGTTGATTATTCTGATATACTTTTCTCAGGGGGAGGGGATTTGCACGCAGTCCCACTGTTACTCTCCAGCATCTGTGATTTACTTTAACAGCTACCATGCCGATGCAGAAAATAAAACTCTAGACAAAATCGGTTGCCCCAACTGTATTTTCAAAACAAAATGTCCAGAAAAAAATAGAAGAGAAATAAAAAGTAAAGTTCAATTATATATTGGTGAGATATTCTAACAACTTTGATTTTTTGACACAGTTACAAAGTATTATACAGGTGTTAGTGGCCTCTAAAACCATTTCAGTGGTGGTACATATCACAATTTCACCTTTTCATGTGGTTCTGCCAGAAGAAATTTGGAGAGGTTACCAAGAGGTGTTACGTGTCCTGGCTTCTGCCACCAACACCACAAGCACTTGTGGCTCCTGTGGGTTTTTCTAACCAAAGTGAGTGAGTTTTACTGACAAGCGGGAAGCACAAAGGTTTCAGCAATCTGCAAGAAGGATTATTCTGAATTCTATATGTAGATCTTTTTTCTCTCAGCAATCATTCAACACCTGGTGGAGCACTGAAAATAGTTTTATAAGGTAAATCAATTTATCTTTGTAGCAATGTATATATTCCAAAATAAATTTGTACACCTTCCTAAGGTGGGACTTTGGTTCTTCACCCTCAGTTATCTCTACTAATTTTCCTTTTTTTTGGAGATCAATGTACAGAAATATTACACATTGTAGTTCAGGCTGTTGGATTGTTTGTTTTAGAAAGGCAAAAATGTCAGAAAAACAATTACATTTGCTTGATACTTTGCTTATAAGTATTATTACTATACTGTCTCTTAATTTATATTATTTACATGCAACATCTGGTCATCTATATTAATACTTTTCCTATTTATGACCATTACACAAGTGGCATCTTATTACAAGACAAACATTATTAAGTGAAATACATGCTGATTTTGAAAAAACAGCATGATACAACTTTTCTAGATAGCCTTTAATTTTCCTTCAGAAATTTAAGAGCATCCTTACATATCATGGCATAAAAAAAACAAACTTCTCTTCTGTAACATATTTTGTGCCTATATTAAAATTTTAAGGGTTTGCTCAAAGTTATAGTTATTTTAATTTATTTTCAGTTGTTATAACATGAGAGAAAAAGAGCACAAAAAAATACAAAAATAGCCCACTGAGCTCAGAGTCTTATTTTATTTAATATCATGATAAGCGAGGTATGAATACAGAACTGAGCTTTGTATTCTTTAATTAAAACCATTACTCTTTACTGGGAGATTCTTGCTTTGCTGCAATTCTTTTGATTCTACATAATGGAAGAAGATGGCAGTGTTGCTGTTTATACTACAGTAGCGTCTAGAGGCAACTTAATTTATAACCCAAATAGGCAAATAGTAGGAAAAACATTAAATCACTATAGAAGGAAAAGAGTAAGTGATGTGTCCATAGTCATGGTCATACATAAAGATCATGAAGAAGCCAGGAACAGAATCCAGTTTTTCTCTACCTCCATAATTAGAACTGTAACAAGTTTTGCAGGAACAGAAGCAGATGATTTTTTTTTTTTTTTTTTTTTTTTTTTAATTTCATTTATTTGTATCTGGGAATAAGGATGCTTAAAATAGGAACAGAGGTCCTATCTCAAAACCAGTAAGAAAATAGGAAACTATAATGGTCTTGCGCTGGTTTGACGGCTGTAATAATGGACTTACCTTTAGGCTACTGACTGTTAATAAGGCTGTGATTTTACCTGTAGTAGTAAGGTTTACTTCCAGAAAAACATACAATTTATGGCTGTTTTTTCTGGCACTTAATCTATTTTCATATCCAAATTAAATTAAAACTTTGGATGCTGTCATCAGCACAGGGTTTTTTTGCATTTTTAGTATGGTTTAGAGCCATCCTAAGAATTACACTTTCACATGATTTTTTATTATCCTACAAAATATTTGAAAGCTTCCAGCTCAGAAATTATCTCCAGTCTTCAAAGCCAGAGTGTTCCTTCCCTTCAGTCCATTCATTGTTAGATCTTACAGGCAGTTAGAGAATCATTTTGGTAGGAAGAGATCCTCAGGATCATCGAGTCCAACCATAACCCACCCCTGGCACTGCCCCATGTCCTGAGAACCTCATGTCCGTCTGTCCAACCCTCCAGGGATGGTGACGCCAGCACCGCCCTGGGCAGCCTGTTCCAATGCCCCACAGCCCTTTGGGGAAGAAATTGTTCCCCACATGCAACCTCAACCTCCCCTGGTGCAATCCAAGGCCAAAGGTGAGCACAAAGAGCTTCAAGTGGCCATTGCTCAAGCTGAGAGAGTTGGGGTGTTCAGCCTAGAGAAGACTCCGAGAAGACCTTATTGTGGCCTTATTGCAGCCTTTCAATATGTAAATGGGGCTTATAAGAAAGATGGAGAGACACTTTTTACCAAGGCCTGTAGTGATAGAACAGAGGGCAATAGTTTTACTGGGAAAGAGAGTGGATTTAGACTGGACATAAAGAAGAATTTTATTTAGGGTGAGGGTGGTGAGGCAGTGGAACACGCTCCCCAGGGAAGCTGTGGATGCCCCATCCCTGGAGACATCCCAGGCCAGGCTGGACGGGGCTCTGAGCAACCTGAGCTGGTGAAGATGTCCCTGCTCATGGCAGGGGTGGCACTGGGGGAGCTGGGAAGGTCCCTTCAACACAAACTGTTCTGTGATTCTGTGACTGTGTACAGTTGTGTATGTGACATTATCATGCCTTCATTTTAACTAGCTCTGTAAAAGTAGAGGGGGGGTCTACTTTCAGTGTACCAAAATTTATGACACTTCCTCAGTTTTTCTTCACACACAAAAAGCTGATTATGTTACAGTAAGATAGGCTGTTATTTTTCTAATGCTGTAAAGGGGCATATTAATCTGACTGTCACCAAAACATCTAGATAAATTTGGTTTTGATTTTGTTTTGTTTTTTCCTTTAATTACCCTTCAGTATATTTCTGGAAAAGTCTACCTGAAAATCCACTGAATTAATGGATAATCTGTGGCTCAAGCTGAGTTTTGCATTCATCTAGCACCAGTAACACAACTACACGTGTACATAGATACATAACATATGAATGTATGGGTCAGTTTGTTTGGACTTTTTTTACTTGTTTGTATTATTTTTTTCTTTTGTGTGTGTGGCATATTTCTTCCTTCTGTACATGAATACTCTTATTTTTCCTGATACCTCTGATTTCTTTCATTCTGCTTTTGACACCATTAATTAATTTGACTGGTATTTCCTTTATCACTGCTGCACTATGGGTTATTATTTAGTAAAGCTCTCAAAACTTGTATTTGATCTGAACCTCTTTAAACAAATAGCTGGTACTACAAAGCAATTTTATTCCTTTTTCAATATAGCACAATGGTCATTATGATTATAGCTGTGTCCAAAAAAATTGTGGGTATGTTATCTTAAAATGTCTTTTCCATAACAATTCTTAGGTGTATGAGGCAGAAATGTCTCATAATAGAAAAACTTTATTATAAGAATTAAAAGGGTGCAACTTTAGCATAGTTAAAGCTACAAACCTTTGTAAATAAATTCATAACAGGTTACACAGAATTATCTTCTGAAACATTAAAAATTGTAATGTAAATATATTGTTTGTCAGGAACATCAGCTAACTCATGGCGGTTTTGTTCTATGTGGTGCCACAAGTTCATATGATTTAATATAGGGGCTTAATTCCTCTACTTCTCATAATGCAAAGTGTATCTGTAATTTAAAAGTGATATGCAGTATTGGCTTCAAAATATACAGCACAAGCCTTCAGAAGGGTGGGGAATGGTGGCACAAGGGCCAGAGGATCAACAAATAACACTTCCATAATGATTTCATAGCTAATTAATGTCCTTCCTCTGCATGCTAATGGGGTATTTCTAGGAAAGGCATCCCTCTAAGTACAGGCTTTCCTTTATATGCGTTTAGTCTTTACCTCACAGTCACTTGCCTGGTTTTCACCATGGGCCACCAAGCCAGCCCAGACATTTAGATCAGTTTAAAGTATCTGGCTCAGGTGGAGCCAGCTGTGAAATTTTAAGTTGTGAACTCAGAACAGCTGCACCACTCCTGTGTATCATCTTTGCGAGTAGGATTTGCAGCTGTCATTGAGAGTCTCACTGATGTACCTGTAACATGAGCCACAGTAAAATTATTTCAGGCATGTTTATTTGAGCGGTGCTTGCAGTACTGCTTTAATTTTGTGAGGCTGAATAAACTAAAACTGATCACTCTTCTAATCCCTCACTGCCCTTCTGGTGACTGTGTTTTACTGGTAGTTTTACCCCAATTTCCAGAAGAAAAGTGCATTCACACGAAGACCATTATCAAATTTAGTAGCAATTAATGTTCTTGTTATGAATCACAGCACAGAAACAAAGTGCTTGGAGTCTTATTTGTCCCACCCAAGAGGTGATCCCGCACGATCAAGAGTAAGACATTTCAGAGGTGCCTTTAAGTGCATTTGGCTTTGATGTTGTCACCTTACAGATTTATACTGGACTCAGCCTCCAAAGGAGGGGAAAAATAGGTAATGGGTATTTTATTGCCTATGCACTTCTTGTTAAATTGTCTTCATTTTTTTACTTAGCGTCTGCCTCACTGAGTACTCATCATCTGCTACTGAGCCATCTGATGTACAACAGATGTTAAGCACTTAGTGATGCAGAGAAAGAGGTAAAAGTGTCGTATCATGATTAAATACCTGCTGCAACTATTACATAAGGTGACCATACTGCTTTGATCTTATATTTGATGTTACAGTGTATTGAACAAACATAAGCACATGTTTTGGATTAAACTTGCAACTGCTATTTTTCAAATATTTTTTTTTTAAGTAAACTTATTTCATAGTCCCCCTCCCCCTTCACCCCAAAGGGGGTGAAATACTTGAAATAGTCTTTAGAATCGAGAAGTGAAGAGCCTTTCATCAAGAGGTAATGCAGTACAACTTCATATAGAATTATTTCAACTAACAAAACACTTCAGATTTATATTTCTCATTGAGGCAGTTCTCATCAGAAACCTGGCTGATGTTAACTGATACATTAACTTTCACAGGATAATCCTATTTTTTATCATGTTTATGTCAATGTGGGATTATATGCCAGGCTTTCTTTACCCTGTAAGTATTCCAGCTGAAAGCATGGTAGCCAACTAATTAGTGCAACCTATGCAACATAATGTTCAGCCATGAAAGAGTCTCATCATCCAGCAACAGCAGTCTGGTTGTCTTGTAGCATAGGAGGAAAAGGACTGAATGTAGGAATGTGGAGATGTTATTAAACCATAATTAGTTAACAATCTGGTTCCCAGTAAATTTTAAGAATTGATAAAATTTGTGGAACATTGTCACATACAACCAAGTATATTTGTATTGATGTACATGATCAAATAAATTAACGAGGGTTGAAGGCACCTGTTCATCCACGCAAGACATGGTTGACGTGACCAGAAACCCTTTATAGTAAAAAATAAGATTGAAAGTTCAGATTAGTGCAGAGCCAGTTTAGGGTTCTTAACTAAGGGGCAGGGTTATGTGATTTGTCTGGGTTATCTGGCTCAGTGTTCCACTCTGTACGAGTCAGAGCAGAGGCTTGATGGTCTGTTTCCTATACAGACAACAGATATCCAACTAACAGGAAAATCAATAATATTTATATTTTCATAGAACTGCCATCCTGGACTTAGCACTTATTTTGCAATTTTGTGCTGTTTTCAAAAGATTGATTTCAATGGCTCAATATTAGTAAAAAGTTTTTTTAAAAAATCTAGAGAATTTCCATGGAGCTGTAATTTATAATATAATTTGATAAGAAGTATCCTCTACTTATCAGGCATTTTATTTCATTAAATTAAATATTACTTTATTTCTAAAGTAAAGTTATGATTTCAAGTGTATGATTCACCCAAAATAGCTTTTGATTACAGCTTATCTTGATTTGATGTTCATTGAAGTAATTAGGAAGATTTTTGCCAGTTTCACCAGGTTTGGAAGACAGAAGTTCTGTATCTCAGTGTTTGGAAAACTGACATATCAGGCCAGTAAATATAATTTTCCAAATCAAATAATACTGTTTGCAGTATCATTAAAAGAATAATTGGAGAGCTCTTTCAACTCTCCCATAGAAGCTAATTGTCTTAATTTATTTATTAACTTCTATAAACAAGAAGCAACTGCTCAAGATAAGCAGCCTTTGTCACTAGTCCCCCATTAACACAATGAGAATATAAATGATTAAATAAAACTGATTAAAGGTAGAATAACAGTGGGAATATGTACAGAACAATGTGGTGGGGAATAAAGTAAGAAGAATTAATTATGCCTGAAGAAAAGAATAAAAGTGTACTAAATTTTGAGCAAAGCCTCTTATTAATTTAAATGTGGACTTGAGGATCTTAAAGTCACAGATTCAGAGTCTGTCCCTGTCAAAGTAAACAGGAGTTTTTCTTAGTGACTTCGATAGACCCCCACATATCAACCCAACTTTGAAAGCAAT
Source organism: Patagioenas fasciata (assembly GCF_037038585.1). Classification (NCBI taxonomy): domain Eukaryota; kingdom Metazoa; phylum Chordata; class Aves; order Columbiformes; family Columbidae; genus Patagioenas; species Patagioenas fasciata. Next base: position 40,545,434 of record NC_092525.1, on the reverse strand, counting down.
GAAACAATGGGAGGATACAATGAAGTCCCATGACAGAGTGATGATCATTTTTCTTTCTGGTATCACAGCAAGGAGTAGATCTTGATTATCTCAAATGGAGAATAATAAAAAAGAGGAATTCGGAGTGGTATACTCGGTATACTCAAGTTTGCATAGAGTAGTTAGACAAACAAACATTAGTTGAGACAAATAAAGAATAATTTGACCTAAAATAGTAGAAAAAGGAAACCTAATCATAGAATTATAGAATCATTTAGAATGAAAAAGACCTTTAAAATCATCAAGTCCAACCTTTAACCTAACACTGCCAAGTTCAGCTTTAAACCACGTCCCTGAGAGCCTTGTTTACACAACTTTTAAATATCTCCAGGGATGGTTCTCCAGCACTGCCCTGGGCAGCCTGTTCCAATGCCCCACAGCCCTTTGGGGAAGAAATTGTTCCCCACATCCAACCTCAACCTCCCCTGGCGCAACTTGAGGCCGTTTCCTCTGCTCCTGGCGCTTGTTCCTGGGGAGCAGAGCCCGACCCCCCTGGCTCCAAGCTCCTTTCAGGCAGTTCAGAGATCAGAAGGTCTCCCCTCAGCTCCTGTTCTCCAGCTGAACCCCCCAGGTCCCTCAGCCGCTCCCATCACACTTGTGCTCCAGCCCCTCACCAGCTCCGTTCCCTTCTCTCAACTCGCTCCAGCACCTCAAGGTCTTTCTTGGCCTGAGGGGCCCAGAACTGTCCCCAGGATTGGCGGTTTGTCCTCCCCAGGTCCCAGCACAGGGACGGTCACTGCCCTGGGCCTGCTGGCCACACCAGTGCTGGTACCAGCCATGATGCTGGTGGCCTCTTGGCCACCTGGGCACACGCTGGCTCATGTTCAGCCACTGGCACCAACGCCCCCAGGTCCTTTTTCTCTGGGCAGCTTTTGACTTGACTGTCTTGCATCCAGTGCAGCCAAGCCTGCCATTGGCTTTCACATCCTCAACCAGTTCTTCCCTATTTATGAGTAGAAGCTCCAGCAGACCATCTCCCCTACTCAGCTTGTTCAATACCTGCAGAAAAATCTATCCCCAGTGCATTTCTTTGCTCTCCTAGATTCTTCATGTCCTTCAATGTTAACCCCACCTGTCACATCAGTGCTGGAACGGTTGAAGTCCCCCCATGAAGGTCCGAACCTGTGGTCATGTTGCTTCCTGCACTTGATTAAGGAAGCTTTCAACCACTGTTCAGCCAGGCTTTGACCCCTGGGAGGCATCTGCTTCTGACCACGCCTTTCCCTTGGCTGCAGGATCCACAATTTTAAATTCTTTTTATTTCTAAGAGAATAAGAAAGCTTTCAGAATGATACTCCAGGGTGAATTTGTCTAATTACGGATGAACGGCTTAAATAAAGTAGATATTGCTGATGTTTTATGTGTTTTCCCTTAATTTAGTTAATTTACCCAAGCGAAAGTAATAATTTCCAAAGAATAACAGTATTTGTTAGTGACAACTTTTTTTTAAAAAAAAAAAACAGCTAAGGCAGTTGATTTTATTTTTCAAAAAAGAATTTATGTTTGCAAAGTGATCAAAGACAAGTAGAACTTCTTCATATCTCTCTGGGTAAAATCAAGTTAAAAAAAATCAAAATAAGTTAAAAATATTAGAAGGTTATTGTTTTGAACTTTATCTGGAATAAGGAGAAAACCTCCTTGCACCTCCTTCTCTCTAAAGTTCTTGGTCTCCTTGCAACCGCTCATGGACATAGTTCTTTTAATAAGCTGAATAAACTGATACCTAAGTTTTAGAATGGAAACGTACTTAATTGTGCAGCTATGTCATTTCATGCAGGCTTTCAGACTGCTCCTTCTGTCTCTTATCAAAAAAAAAAAAAAAAAAAAGGAAGGTAGGCTCATTAAAACAAAATGAACAAAATGTGACATTAAAGATTTTGCTTCTTATAGTAATAGAAACAGTAGAATAGATCATTAATAAGGAAGAAAAATGTTTTAAAGACCGTGTGGTTGGAGAAGTGAGTAACCCAAACCTAATCAACCCTTGCCAGTAAATTAATTTTGCTGGTTTAGGTAGGTTTATTCTAACAATAGAAAATTATCTTCTTCCAGCAGTGCCATCTTCCTCATCAAGTATCTGCCTTTCAGTCACCTCCATGGATCAAGAGAACTCCTCCCGTTTTCCAAACTCGCTTCTCTTCATCAGTCTACGGTCAAGCCATGATGTTGCTTTTTTCCTTTGCTTGACATCCTCTCCATTCCAGATACTTGTCCCATCTAACCATGCTTTTCCCAAAACCTCTTCTATATGAAAAAACAGATGTGCAGAACACTCTTTCACTTAATTCAATGCCAAATCATAAGTGGAATAATAAGCAGTAATATTATATATCCTACCCACTGTATCTAAGAGGAAGAAAGGCCAGATGAAATGTAACAGGGATCAAATTGAAACTGTAAATTATCTCCCTTACCTTATGTAGTGGGTTAAGCTAGGTTGGCTGACAGATGCCCACCCACCCAGTTGCTCACTCACCCACCCTTTTCAATAGGAAAGGAGAAGAAAATAAAATAAAAAACCCTGTGTGTCAAGGTAAGAACATCTGTCTGGAACCAGCTGGATCTATCTGGAACCAGCTGTGTTTGGTATGGACCAGCCCCTGGCCTCTTCTCACAGAAGGTATTCCTGTGCCTGTCCCCCACTGTCAAAATCTTTCCAGTGACACCCAATACACTTCAGTAAAGAAATATTCAAATATTCAAATATCTATCAGAAAATATCTAAAAATAAACTCCAAAAATTCATAGCCATCTGTGCCTGAGCTCTAAGCCAGGATAAATGCTTAACCTTCAAATTGTGCAGAAACTTCTTGTCTGTACTAGCACAATATCAAATCCAGGCTAGTAATCTCTGCTGAAATACTAACGTAGTCATGTGAATCTCTTCCGCTTTAGAGCTCAGGTACCATTAGCTTTCTTCTGACTGGAATACATCATGCAAACATATCCTTTATGCTACGAACACAGTTGTTTTGTCTGAGTGAGCCAAGCAGATTTAATCTTTATGGATGACAATTTGCGATACACAGAAAATCTTTACAGAAAGTCTTCAAATATTTATTCTCTACCAAGATGAATTCAAAACTACAGCTGTAAGATCAGAGTTGGTCTACTCAAAATGAGGTTTTTTGGAAACGTGCTCCTAATATATGACAAAACTTCTCAAAGACATGGACTTCTGTTCACAAGAGAAGTGGAAGAGGATGCTAAAATTCACATTTACAAACCTGATTAATATCAACTGTTGAACACACTTAATGTTGACCCAGCAGTTGTGTGGTACCAACTGGTAGTAACAGTACAAGCAGAAAACTTGGAGATTAAAAAGCAAATGCCATGTTATTGAAATCTGCCTAGTTATCTGTTCAAGGTGACAAACCAAAATAAAGTGAAAACTTTACAAAGGCTATTGTGAAGCAAATTGCATAATCCAAAGATCTAAAGCAGGGGCGTCAAACTCATTTCACTGGAGGTCACATCAGCCTCATGGTTTCCTTCGAAGGGCCAAATGTAATTTTTGGACTGTATAAATGTAACTACTCCTAGAAAAGAGAAAGTACACAGGAACTTCCCATTCCACCTGGGAGAGCAACAGCTTTAATGTTCTACTCAGTTTTGGAGTGACTTTTATATTGTGACATTGACCTTGCTTGTAGAAAGGACATTATGATTTTTAATCAGGGAATGAAGGAATAAACTTGCCCCAAAATTTTTGCTTAATGCTGACTTTCAAATAAGCATAGAGAAGAAAGTTGTTTAGATATTCTTGTCCTGAATGTTATAATATTTTCTTATACTTCTAGAAAATATTAATAGACAATGTGTGTATTAAAAATAAACAAACAAACAAACAATATTCCCTCCCCTAACCAAAAAAAAAGAGAGAAAAAAAATAAAGTCACCAGAGTATACACTGAATTAATTGTGTAATTTTACTAGTCTTTATTTTCATGTTTCTGAAGAATCAGACTTCGACATGTCATAGATTTTTAGTTTTAACATTTTACTTAACATATATATAGTTCAGGGGAAAAAAAAATTCTGAATTATTAATTGCTTAAGACAAATTCAGATATGTAAAAAAAAAAATTCAGCAGTAAAAGAGACTCTTGCATGTTTGTCTTTTAAACAATTAATGAAAAGGGAAGAAACCGTATAAATAGTCATTCATGTGGCAACAATAAATCTGACTCTGCAGCAGCCAAAACAAGTTCTTGAAACTGTGCATTGCTAGGATTATTAAGAACTGAAAAATACAGACAAAGAAATAAGATAATTTTTCTCTTGACTATTTCCATGCAACCCCGTTGTTCCCATTGTCCTTCTAGTGACTGTGCCTCATCAGCCTAAACTGCTGGTTTCAGCACCAGTTTTCCCAGTGTGATGCAGGACATAAACTGACATTTCTAGTGAAACCAAAATGAGATGGCAAGAGCATTAAAGTGACCGTTTAATTTCACCTCCAAAGATGAAAAGCAAACACAGCATTCTCACACATGACTTCCTGTAGGGATATTGTATAAAGAACTTCCTACTGGAAGTCCTTTAAGGAATTAAGACTGAACCTGTCTTAGTGGTGTGCGGGGTCCTGTTTGCTATTCCAGGAAAGCACTTTGGCTCACGGTCTATAAATCAGAGCAGTTCCAGACGGTAACAAGAAAGCTTACAAGCTTACAAAAATCTTCATGAAGAAATAGACGGTACAGAGTTACACAGACTTAGATACATACAAAGCACCTCCCTGATCAAATAGTATGAGGAAAAATAATCTCAACTGCATAAAATTTCAAGATGTTAATTTGAAGACAATTAGGGAAAAATGGCTCTTTGTCAGTCTTCCTTGACAGAGGTGCAATGAGAACAAATACATGAACCAAATGTTCCTGTTGTGCCTATGAGTTTATAAGGAATCTTTTCTTTTGTGATTTTGCATTGTTAAAAGGCAATTTATACATGTATTTATGTGACAGCAGATGCTGTCATCTGACTTTAGTGCTTTAATCTGCTACTAAAACCAGCTTTATTTTCCTCTTTCCCATATAAAATAACAAGGTTGTATTTATTGTGTGCAGGTCTCTCTTTGTGTTAAAATACATTATTTTCACGTTGCAGATCTTCCAACTATTGGCTCAACCGCATCCAGTCCTTTCTCTACTGCAATGAAAACGGCCTCCTGGGAAGCTTTTCCGAAGAGACTCACACGTGCACCTGCCCTAATGACCAGGTCGCCTGCCACGGGTTCCTCCCGTGCACGGTTGGGGACGGCTCCGCGTGCCTGAGCTGCGCTCCTGACAATCGCACCCGCTGCGGGAGCTGCAACGTCGGCTACATGCTGAGCCAAGGGCTTTGCAAGCCTGAGGTGGCCGAATCAACAGAGCACTACATTGGGTTCGAGACTGACCTTCAGGATATGGAAATGAAGTATTTATTGCAGAAGACAGACCGGAGGATTGAGGTCCATGCCATTTTCATCAGCAATGACATGCGCCTCAACAGCTGGTTCGATCCTTCTTGGCGCAAGCGAATGCTCCTTACGCTTAAGAGTAACAAGTACAAGTCCAGCCTGGTCCATATGATACTGGGCCTCTCTCTTCAAATTTGCCTAACTAAAAACAGCACCTTGGAGCCCGTTCTTGCTGTTTATGTTAACCCTTTTGGGGGCAGCCACTCTGAGAGCTGGTTTATGCCTGTGAATGAAAATAATTTCCCAGACTGGGAGCGGACTAAACTGGACTTGCCCCTTCAGTGTTATAACTGGACACTGACTCTGGGCAACAAGTGGAAGACATTTTTTGAAACTGTACACATTTATTTGAGGAGTCGAATAAAGTCAAATGGTCCAAACGGCAATGAGAGCATCTACTACGAACCCCTGGAATTTATTGATCCCTCAAGAAATCTGGGCTACATGAAAATCAACAACATTCAAGTGTTTGGCTACAGCATGCACTTTGACCCAGAAGCAATTCGGGACTTGATTTTGCAGCTGGACTACCCCTATACTCAGGGATCACAGGATTCAGCACTTTTGCAGTTGTTAGAGATACGGGATCGTGTAAATAAACTCTCTCCACCTGGTCAACGTCGTCTAGACCTCTTCTCTTGCTTGCTCCGTCATAGACTCAAACTGTCTACCAGTGAAGTGGTGAGGATCCAATCTGCTTTGCAGGCCTTTAATGCCAAATTGCCAAACACAGTGGATTATGACACAACCAAATTATGTAGTTAACCATAAATGTGAAGCACAACACAAAACCTTGAAGGAGTTTTTACAGTGCTTTTGTGGAACAGTTTATGTTTGGAAGAGTAAATTTAAATTGTCTTTTCAATATCTGTCTTATATCAGTCAATACTGTTGGATGGCAATTTACACACATGAACTTGCTGACAATGAATATATTATACCTGCAGTTTTGGTTTATGAATGAAATAAATACTGACACCAGTCTAGAAGACATTGTACTTTTTACAATAAATTTCATTTGTAATTTTATATGTTCCGTGGCAATGCTTTTGTGCATTACATCCTCTAGAGGGAACATAGAAGGATACCAATAAAATTTTGTAGCAGAACAGTTATTAAAAAGAAATGCTGTGGGATTCTTTTTTCTTACACAAAAGTAGTAACCTTGATACACTTTTGTGTGTGTTGAATACAGGAGATGTAGTTGAAGAGAAGATAGTGATTCAAGATTTTAACAGAAACTGTAGAAAAACCAAAGCCATATTCTTAGGACATGGATGTAAATGTTCATGCTGAGCTGAAGTGACAACTGTAGTGATGCTTTACTTGATAGACCTGAGACTTTCCGAAGGCATGCCCTTTTCAAGGTGCTTACTATGACATGCAGACTCCCGGAGTGGTAATTTTGAGTGTTTTAGGACAGACAGGAGGTTAGAATTGTGAGATGCACAGTAATGAGAGGTCGCATTGGCTCAATAGGAGTTCGGTCAGAGGCTGTCTTTGCAACTGATGTTACTCACATTACAAAAGGAACAACCTTTTCCAGCCAAAGTGCTTTTTGAGAGTCTCCATAATCCTTTGCTTTGCATATTTATAGAAAGAATTAAACACATGTATACATTAACTCCTCCCAAATACACACATTATAATATTTATCTAGAATTATCTGTTTTGAACTAGTTATCTGAATACCAAACATGCTAATCAGATTCAAAGTCATTAAAAAATTTTCCCTAAAAATGCAACTGTTTAGTACGTGGATATTTTTTTTCCTTAGTAAAGATAATAACCTTTTGGTGCCCTTTTACAGATGATGACAGTTATTGAAATCTCATTCATAAAGCTGAAAGTGCAAATAAGTATGTCATTATCAATTAATGAAATTAATTAATGTGGATCAGAATTAGGTTCTTTGTTATTTTACGCATTCAAGCAGAAACAAATACATCTAAGATGGCAAAAGCTGGGACTCTCTGGAAGCTATGGTACGCCGTGCAAGATAATAGTATAAATGACTGGACTATCAGAAATCATTGTTATTAAATACAGGGTAAAGTGAAAGAAATTTATACACATATTTTAGTAGCACCTCCTTACGTTAAGTCTGAATCTGTGTGGATGTAAAAGCCAATTTGTTTTTTCAAATGGGAAATAATTATGTATAAAACCACCACTTTAGGTCCAAGTAAAGAAAGAAAAAATACCATATTTAATTAACATACAATTTTAATACAAGCAGACTTCAATTAATTTCAATTAAATTCAATTTTATTAATTTCAATTTAGTTATATTACAATTTAATTCTGGTATCCTAATCTGAAATAAATTTACACTCCTCGCTTTGTTTCTAGCTGGACCACAGCAGCAAAAGAAATGCAGTGCTTCGTAAATATATGCAACCAAAACAAAACACGAGGCCAGAAACACTTCGGGAAACCTACTGCCAAGGAAAATCTCTTATTTAGCGATACCTCTCTCTCCTGATGTCACCAAACATTCATAAAGATTACTATTTCACCACCAGACATTCAGATAATTCCTCAGACCTCCTATACTGGGAAGACCCTCAGAACTAAAATTAGCATATTTTTTTCTGGTAATCAACCTCTAGATGAATTCCTGGTCAATTTCTACTTAGAGTTTTCTTTTGTTGGTAAATTACATAACTCAGCCCTTCTTCTCTGTGTCAAAATTTTGGCTTGCTCTTGCATCGGTAAGACCTTCTCATTTCATATTCTTACCATTCTTGTTTTCATTTCCAAGCCTTTCCTTTGGTATGTCTTTAGCAGATATAATAAACTGTAGAATTAGATAGTTTGATTTTACTATTCAGTACCTTGAGTAGTCTTTCTAGATAAACAAAAGACTATGGTGTTATAAAATGAACAAAACGCCAAAAAGAAAAAATCATGGTAAATGATCTGGGGGATTTCCCCCCCACTTTAATGTTTCTTCCTTAAACAGTTCCTCAATTATTATTTTTTCTGAGTTGATTTTTTTTTTAATATGTTCCTCTGCCAAGATAGAAAGTTCTTCTTTATGCCCAAATATGTACACAATAGAATGTACAAATAAGAAGCCAAAAGAGGTTTCCACAAGCCAACTATTAATTACACAACACATTAAGTGTATTTGATTGGACTATTGGAAATGGCCTCTCATTGCTATATCTTTGTGCCAAACTAAAAGTATGATACAATTTTCTTAGCCTACTAGTTATGAACTAGATTCAGATTTTGGAAACTGTGGGATCTTGGAATAGTGGAGATTTCTGGTTTACCCAAACTGGATTCCATAAAGTTAAATATAAATGGGGAGAAAAAAAAAGTGAGCAATGAAAAAAAGTCACAGGATTTATCTGGTTCTCAAGTTACAAACAGGAACTAACAATATTTCCCTTTTGATACTTTTCCAATTGAAATCTTTCTATGTTCTCAAAAAGAACTCCAGAATGTATAACAAAAAGATGAGTAAGTCAAAAGAGACAAGCACCTGATCCATAAGAAAATTTTGTAAAAAGATATTAATGCAATTCTGGGGAAGAAACAACTGTGGCTGCATCTATGGATGCAACTGGACATGGTAGATAATATTTAGTGTATGCTGTACATCAGATCCTGATTCTGTTCTGGTTTTGTGATTTTCTGTGATTTCTGATTCTGTTTTTTGTTTTGTTTTCTGTCCGTTTCCCTTTGCAATCACCAGTGACACCGTGACAACCTAAACCAGGAATCAGAACAAGCGTTAGTGACTACAGTTACAGTAACCTTCCTCTTTATGTGAAGGCAATAATTATCTGATACAAAAATCTTGTAATACTGTTTTCCAAGCAAATACAGTTCAGATCATGTCTAAAAGCTGAGAGTCAAACTAACGTCTAGAACTCCTGTTGCACGAAAAAAACTGTAATAACGATAGCTTATCACTGCCTAGAAATGAGAATTCAGTTTGCCAGAGCAATATAAACCCCTGGGTGACACAATGCAGAATACAGAGTCTGAATTGAATTATATTTAAAATATTGTGAAGATGAATAAACTTTCATTCCTCTCATTTGTTACCGAAAAGATACAGGAAGAAAGAAAATGTGGTCAAATTCTAGTGGCTGAAGGTGGGGAGAGGTGTAGTTGGATTTCAGAGTATTTTTTCCGTTGCCACACAACGGTTATGCCTGGACAAATATTTGGAGGAAAAACCTTTGTTTCCGAAAGTATGCATATGGAGACTGCATTTGTTGTGAAAGTTTAAGAGGTTTAAGAAGGACAGATTTAAGAAGGACGAGGAATTACTGGAGAGAGTCTAGCAGAGGGACGCAAAGATGCTGAGGGGTCTGGAGCATCTTTGTGCTGAGGAGACACTGAGAGAGCTGGGGCTGTTGAGCTGGAGAAGAGAAGCTGAGAGGGATCTGATCAATGGATCAATATCCCAGGGTGGGTGTCAGAGGATGGACCAGACTCTGTTCAGTGGTGCCCAGCGCCAGGGTGAGGGGCAACGGGCACAGACTGAAACACAGGAGGCTCCATCTGAACATGAGCAGAACTTGTTTGCTGGGAGGTGCCAGAGCCTGGCCCAGGCTGCCCAGAGCGGGTGTGGAGTCTCCTTCTCTGAGACATTCAAACCCGCCTGGACCCACCTGTGTGATCTGCTCTGTGACCCTGCATGAGCAGGGGTTGCGCTGGGGATCTACAGAGGTCCCTTCAGGCTGGGATTCTTTGATTCTGTGAAAGTGCTTATTCAGCAGTTACCTCAAGTCGATTAAGAGGCAAAGGTGAAGAGCAACCAGTTTTTCCCAGGCTAAGCAAGCAGATTGAGCTGGAGAGAGGACAGAGACATGATGGGAGGTGCTACAGCTGTCCAGAGGTCGTTTGCTTGGACATATTCTGGATACAAAGCAGAACTTAGCAGATCACCAAGGAAGATAAGGGATCAACACCCACATGACTGCTGTAATGAGCTACATCTGAACTTTGAGTCTTGCCTGGCAATAGAGCTGTGACAGCAAATAGGCAAATGTGATACGGTGAAGGATCAGATCCAGCAGCTATTGTTTCTTTGACACGTAGATGACAGAACCTAAAATAAAGCTTGTGATTGCAGTTACCCCTAGCTCTGCTGGATGGTGCAACTGGGACTCCTGGCAAGATCGTCAGGAAAAGGTGGAGAGAGGGAAGGAAGAAGGGTCTCATTTGTTTAGGCTTTTAAAGAAACAGAAGAGAAGCCTTATGTCCCATTGTAGGTAAAACAAGAGATCAAGATCGCTTTAAATGTCGTAGGAGCTCAGCAACAAGAAATGCCACAGTTCTTTTTTCATCAGAATCAATGACATGAGACATCTTGACACCACAATTAGTAGTGTCATTACTGGCATACACAGTTGATTGAGATACCAGAGGCAGTTTATAGGACTGTGTGACTGAGTTTGGATCTATTCACTCAGCTTCATAGAATCATAGAATCATTTCAATTGGATCATCGAGTCCAACCATACCCCACCCCTGGCACTACCTGATGTCCCTGAGAATCTCACCTCCATCTGTCCAACCCTCCAGGGCTGGTGACTCCGGCACTGCCCTGGGCAGCCTGTTCCAATGCCCCACAGCCCTTTGGGGAAGAAATTGTTCCCCACATCCAACCTCAACCTCCCCTGGTGCCACTTGAGGCCGTTTCCTCTGCTCCTGGCGCTTGTTCCTGGGGAGCAGAGCCCGACCCCCCTGGCTCCAAGCTCCTTTCAGGCAGTTCAGAGATCAGGTCTCCCCTCAGCTCCTGTTCTCCAGCTGAACCCCCCAGGTCCCTCAGCCGCTCCCATCACACTTGTGCTCCAGCCCCTCACCAGTTCCGTTCCCTTCTCTCAACTCACTCCAGCACCTCAAGCTCTTTCTTGGCATGAGGGGCCCAGAACTGACCGCAATATTTGAGGTTTGGCCTCCCCAGTGCAGAGTACAATTACTTACTTACTTACTTACTTAACTAATCTTGCTGACCATACTATTCTGGATGAACAGCAGGTCGCTGGTGGCCTCTTGGCCACCTGGGCACACACTGGCTCGTGTTCAGCTGTTGTCACCAACACCTCCAGGTCCTTTTCCCCTTTCCAGCCGCTCTTCCCTGATCCTGTAGCACTGCCTGTGGTTGTGTTCATATGGTAAGTAAGAAATCTGTTTTAAACGTAGTATAGTAATCGAATGCTCTGTGTACAGATATCACTTATGATATCTACAGCCCTGGGACACAGTGTATATAATGTTAACTTACCCACATGACAGAGGAGCTAAAGTTCACAACACCAGAGACTACACTGGTTTAGGAGTGAGTGAGTGAGTGTGGAGGAGCAGGGGTCATAATTTCTTTCTCTCCTTGCCAAAGCAACAACATTAAGGTGTGAATTATGAAAATAAAACAGTTTTACCTCCCAGAAATGGTGCAAATTTTTCCTTCCCTATAGATTATTTCTCGGATGGTAACATACATCTGAAACTATCAATGTCTCTTGTCATCACGCCTACATATTGCTCTTTATTTTATGTTGCATTTTAGCCCAGCATATGCGTATATGAAAGAGAAATACATCTAAATGACAACACTACTAACAATAGTTTATGTGGAAGTGTCTGCTCTTTGGACACAGCTGCACCACAGCTACACCTGTTATTGTATGTTTGCCTATGATCTCCTCTTCAATGTACAGCAAACACGAAAGGGCGTAAAACCACCCGGGAGGCAGAGATGGTTTTGCTCTGAAAACAACACCCCCCTGAGAGGGCCTGATCCAGAGCATGACCACCTATCTCACAGAATACAAGAGTTTCCACGTTTTTTTAAAAAAAAGGCTTTTTGTCATTTCTCAGCTGATATGAAAGGCGGGAGGGAAGAAGAGGATTAAAACAAAGCTAGGTGTGCACAAATCAACACTGTTCTTCTGTGGGAAAAGCGGGAAGAACAAAGAGTTTTTGAAGTCCCTTTGGGAACTCATCACAGGTCATAACTCACTCTCAGAGCATTTAGACACAATAAGGATGGATACAACAGAAAACCAGAAATACAAGGATTAGGTACAATCTCTTAGCATGAATGAGACACAATAAAATTGACCATAATTAGTTTTGAACACACAAAATTTTGTCTTACATCTCTCACTCTCTCTCAGCAAAGAAGAAACTTGAAATATTAAAAGTTAAGAAGAGAACTACAAAAAATAACTAATATTACCAATGTGTAGATCTTTTATGTGTCTTTTTTTATTGAGTCCCCACTTCCACTTTAGTTATTCAGCATATCAGTTGGGTATTAAGACAAAACTCCTTTGCCTGTAAAATTAAGGCATCATAACATGAGAGAAAACTATTGTCATATGAGTTAGATTTCCAAATAATTTTAAATAACTATATGTCTTACATATAATTAGAAATTTTCCAAGTAAGTAATTCCTCACCACTAAAAAACAAAAACAAAAAAAAAAAGCTCCCCAAAAACACATACACAAAACCAAACAAACAACTACAAAACACCCACACTAAAAAATGTAGTTAAGACAATTTCCAGAAAGAGATGATGGGCAATATATGATGCTCATTTTGCTCAATGAATACAATTACATCAGTCAGTTTTATTTGCAGAAGCTGAAAGCATTTCATATTCTTACAGTGTAACAAATTTATCCCATCATTACATTGTTAACATAACGGCCTTGGTGCATATGTTTTTAAAAGACATGCCATAGGTTAGACAGTAATCAGTGTATCAGTGATCTGAAAATGATTTAAAAAAAAAACAAAAAAAACCAACTGGTTTTGTTCCACTGACATTCTATGAATTTAATTCATCTATTGCTGTCCAATACTCAAGATTTCACTACCAAAATCAGTATTTCTTCAGGGACACAGCTTAACAACATTAGATATGTAAGTTCTTGTTTCACAGCAGGTTACCAGATAGCATCACAGCTTTTTCTATTTGGATTTATAAATTTAAGAAGAGGACTGAGTTGCTAAGTTTTAATATACTGACTTGTCAAAACCAAGCAGAAAATGGAAATTCTTAGTTAAAAATTTTATCTGGAGCAATGAAAACATAAAGGTCTGTAGCCAACTAGAATTTATTAATAAACATGGAAAACTACAAAACATTTATTTTCAAATTACCAAATGCAACTGATTTAGATTGAACAGATCAGTGTTATTTCCAATACATCTTAGGTTAAATGGAATATATTGATTACAAATATTTCCCTTCTTCAGGAAAAGCAATGTGATCCCAGACTTATTATTTTATTAGAATACATGGGAGTAATTGTATCACTTCAGTTCATCCCAGATATATTTGATTTTTTTTATGTGATTATTTATTAGAATAATTTATACACACGCATGCAGAGTTACTCATTGAACTTGCCTAGTTGCTTTTTTCTTTGAGCTAAGTTCTAATGTTTTTAATAAAGTGGGGAAAAGCTGTTATATAAAGAGCAATTCACTGAACAGTAATCCCCCTGAAAGTCCAGCTATTTGACTTTAAGGTTAATAGATGTCATTTCCACCTAAGCACTCTAGGAATGAGCAATTCATGAGAAGCTGAAGCTGGTTTGTATCAAGCTCTGATCACACTGATATAAGGTAACACATTTCAGATAGCTGAAGCCATCCATGCTTGCATGAAGGCATCTGTCTGGTAAAACTTAAGATGTCTGAAATCAGTGTTTTAAGATAGAAACATAGGCTTCTTCTATTTGCTATAAAGCTCTGAAGGGAAATTCAAACATCTCAATAGCCTGTCCATCAGCTGTCCATCAACTATCCAAAGATCCCAGGTTCCTAACCTAGATTAGATGTGTAACGTTGGACAGCATGAATAATCAAGGCACACACAAAAATAGGCAGAAGTCCTAAGACTGTTATTTATACTAACTCTGTTGAGCTTACGGGTATTCCCTAGGAAATTCTGAAATGTGAGAGATTAGGGGGGAAAAAAGAAAAAGAAAGAAGAAAAGAAAAGAAAAGAAAAGAAAAGAAAAGAAAAGAAAAGAAAAGAAAAGAAAAGAAAAGAAAAGAGAAAAGAAAAGAGAAGAAAGGAAAGGAAAGGAAAGGAAAGGAAAGGAAAGGAAAGGAAAGGAAAGGAAAGGAAAGGAAAGGAAAGGAAAGGAAAGGAAAGGAAAGGAAAGGAAAGGAAAGGAAAGGAAAGGAAAGGAAAGGAAAGGAAAGAAAAAAAAGAAAATAAAAAAAGAAAAGAAGAAAAGAAAAAAAGAAAAGAAAAAAAAGAAAAGAAAAAAAAGAAAAGAAAAAAAGAAAAGAAAAAAAAGAAAAGAAAGAAAAGAAAAGAAAGAAAAGAAAAGAAAAGAAAAGAAAAGAAAAGAAAAGAAAAGAAAAGAAAAGAAAAGAAAAGAAAAGAAAAGAAAAGAAAAGAAAAGAAAAGAAAAGAAAAGAAAAGAAAAGAAAAGAAAAGAGAAGAGGAGGGGAGAGAAGGGGAGGGGAGAGAAGGGGAGGGGAGAGGAGGGAAAAGGAGGGGAGAGGAGAGGAGAGGAGAGGAGAGGAGAGGAGAGGAGAGGAGAGGAGAGGAGAGGAGAGGAGAGGAGAGGAGAGGAGAGGAGAGGAGAGAAGAATTTTAAAAGCAGTTATAACAAAAAGGTCACAAGAAGTCATTAAGGTCCACATTTAGCTACACATAATCACGCAGGAAGCTTCCTTAGTCAATGCACTGAAACTCAGCAAGGTTTGATGTAGCTTAATGCAAAGACTACTGCAGAATCAGGCCTTAAGGAAATATTTTTAAAACATTAGGAGAAAATGTAAAATCTCCTTATGAAATATGATGTTTGAATTTATAACGTGGTTTCCCCTGGTAAGTTCTGGGAAATATCCCTTAATCAAATTAAACTCAGGGAGCAAAACCTGCCTCATAAATCACTAGTCTAAACTAGGCATGCTTCAGGTGTTGCACATCCAAATCAGAAAGTATGAGGATAAATTTGATGACATGTAATGAGCCTGTTAGATCTGGATAAACCTGTGAATAGGCAGTTTTTATATCTTACCCAGTGCAAATGAGGCCTGTTTTTGTAAAATATGGGATCAAGCGTCCACACGTGCAAGCTACGCCGCTGCAGTCCCACTTCTTCTTATTCAAAAGCTTATTGTACATTCACAGCAATGAAAAACCTTTATGCTCAAACAATTTTACAGGTTACTCCAAAACTTGAATCTGAAAATGTATAAATAAGTATCAGGTCCTGGATATCTGTTTCGCCAATGTCTGTGCCAACAGGCAGGAGGCAACTGGAGAACAGGCAAAATGCTACAAATGAAACCCCTTCATCTTAAGAAGACTGTCACTAGGGTAAGAATGAGGTCTTATTTCTCCTTAAAAAAGTATCAGAAATTCACATTTCACTATATGACTATGCAATACTGCATTTACAGTGAATTAGACACAGTGGAAAGCGTCTGTGCTCAGCTTCCATTTACCAGGAAAGCAGCAATAGCACTCATCAGGTGACTGAACCTCACTGGGAAGGTCTTTGGAGGGGTTCACAGTCCTGCAGGAAAGGATCTGCTGGTGGGGAAAGCACCTGTGCCTGGCTCCTAATCAGTATTTAAATGGCAATTAGGGAGCACAGTGACCTGGAGTGCTTCAAATAAGAGCTGGCAACAGAGATGTGCTGCTTGAGCTGCTTTGAGATAGCGAGGTCCATGCTGGTGTTCTGGCAGGAAAACTGGTGATCATTTCAGGTGACACAGCACAGGATGCTGCTCCTGGAGCAACCCCTTGGGTAGTTCTGGGTATCCCAGAGACACTGACCCAGACGTTGCTGCTCAGGGGAGATCATAGAATCACAGAATGTCCTGAGTTGGAAGGAACCCACAAGGATCACTGAGTCCAACTCCTGTCCGGGCACAGGACACCCTACAGGTCACCCTGTGTGTCTGAGGATGTTGTCCAGTCTCTTCTTGAACACTGTCAGGTTGGGACCTTGACAGCTCCCTGGGGAGCCTGTTCCAGTGCTAGATGGTCATTTAAGTGATGGGTTGTAGCAAGTATCTGGTGGGGCATATCATGCGGGGTCATGATACTGGATGTGTCGGTCACCCAAGCGAGTTGGTTGGTGACATCAAGATTGGAAGCAGCCTGGGCTGTAGTGATCAAACGCTCATGGAGTTCACAGTCCTGAGGGATGAAAACTTAAGTCAGGACCCTGACTTTTAGGAAAGCCGACTTCCAACTATTCAAGGAGTCAGTCAACATCATTATGAATCTGTCTTCCAAAGAATCAGCACTCCGTCTTTATACATGTGTCTCAAAGGCCTTGTTGTTGTAAAGACACACGCATGAACATATACACAAAGACAGATCTTTATATTATTTCTCCTATCATCAGAAAAAAAAATCATGCTAAAAATACAGCTTCTTCAGACAAATATTTCATGTAAAGCAAATTATTTTTATCAGGATATATAAAACCTTAACAGAATAATCAAAGAATTAATATTGGTTCAGATCAAATTATTAGAATAAAAACAAAAAAGGCAAGAGTAGAATACTTCTGCACACTGAAAAATAACAACCATAATAATAATAGCTAAACATATTATTTGGCTTCAGGCAAATGCACATAGAGCAAGATACCAGCATCTCGGTTCCTTTACTGGGAAGAATAGGGTGTGATTTTCCACCACCTCCATCTCAAGGATATGCTTGGTATTTCCAAATGTTTTCTAACAAGCTTCTACACCTTTCTCTTCCTTCACTGGTGTGAAAGTTCATGCTATATGTGAGTTCACTGCACATGGTGCATTTTGCACAGGTTAGATATTTAGGGTTTGCTCTTTTTGTTATCTCTAAAACAATTTTGTCCAACCCGAGGTCTTCATTTTTTTAATTGACTGTAGGTTACTTGTTCAGTGCCAAGCCTGTGCCCTGTCTCTTATTATCCTGTGCTGTGTTCCTATACCCTGCAGCCTGTGTCCCTTTATCTCTAGGGTTCCGCTGTCACACTGGGTCCGTAGTTTTCCATGCTACATCATTATGTTCAAGTTGTGTTTTGCTACACAAAACAACTCTTTCTTAATTCCATCTATATAAAAACTCTGGTTGTACCATAAGCATAAGAGAAGAAAAACAAATTATCCATAGCTAATAGCTAGTTACAGCTAAACTGAGTAAAATCAAAGCTTCTACCAGCAAGTCAAGAAAAGTTCAGACAGAGAAAGCTTAATGAGGCTCAGTGCTAAGGCTTTACAAACTCAACGATACAACCAATGGCAATACCTTATTACAGAGTTACCTTTCCTGCTTGTACAGGAAATCAGTAAGAATGCACAGTGCAATGTAAAAAAACTGTATCTGACTGAAGCTTTTGGACATGCTAATAAAAATAAAAATTATTTATTGTAACAGGATTTTCTATGATATTCTGGTCTACCCTATTAACCCCCGAGGACACACTAAAAGCTTAGCACAATTTCAGGCACTCTAGCAGTACTAGTGTGATGGCCTAGTTTCCATTTAGAATGATATTGGCTTGCCTTTGTTTTCATTTCCAGAGTGCTTCATTAAGTTTACAAATGTTTCATTAAGTTTTATTAAATGCATTAAGCTGAGAGTGAGGAGCTGCACTTTGCACACTGGGTGAAATGGACTCCACGGAAAAAGCCTATTATCAAGAGTGATCAAGAGTGATCTATGAATGCTTTGGCTAATTTGTGGTTTGAGGGAGAGTGATTTTTACTTGCTGTTTATCTAAGGGAATGAATTAACATTTTGTCAAACAGTTAATATAAATAAAAAAATCCTCCAAAATAAATCAGTTTTGATTAACTGTTTTCTGGTTTTGGGTTTTTTTTATTATTATTATTTTTTTAATTTATCTGGAGCAAATGTATATTCTCCCTGTTAGCAAACAGGCTGAACTGACTCATTTAGGAAACACTGATCTTTTGCCAAATCATGGACTTTACTGTAAGTCTGGTGGTACCTGATTTATGTTTTAAAGCCCAGGTCTTGGAAAGTTGTCATTAAGTGAATCTTCATTGTGCTAACACAAAAAAATTCTAGTCCTTAAGCTTGTCTAGAAACCATCAGCAATATAATGGGAATATATTGAGGAATAGGCTTCCAGATGGCATGTTGCATACTAGGCTCAAGCTTAAAGAAAAATCTGAAGTTTTACAAGCTGCCAAAGCCATTAAAGTTTCTGATATGTAACATCTCCCATTTCTGTGGCAGATGAAAATGTTCTTGCTGTCCTTCTTGCTTTGAGTGCAACTGACATCTGTGGCTGAAACTCCATGATGTGAAAAAACAAAACCAAAACACTAAAAAAGTCCAAGTCTTCAATTTTACAACACAGTCAAATGTTTTTAAGCCTGATTCTGATGTTCAAATGCTGCTTGTTTTTGTAATTATGCTAAGTATATGTAATTTATGCTAATATATCTCTCTGATTACTGGATGTTCTACGTTTGTTTTTGTTTTTACTTGAAAGCTCACAACTAATCAAAAAACTGTTTCTATCCTTGGTTGAACTTTAGTTTTTATATTCAAAAGTTTTTACATGCTATAATGTTCTTAAGTCCTTGAGAAGAAGATACTGGTTTTGGAGGAGTAAACTCTTCATTCAACATATCCAACATTTTTTGTCTGAGTTAGTGTATACTTTGTGCTAATTAAGACAGAACTTTAAATAGAATTAATTATATCAATGGAGCATCTAATCTACACCACACAGCAAAAATATTTCATTTGTTAATGAAACTCTACCATACTACTGTTTTGAAAATAAACTGGAAGTGAGGATGAAAGTGTGAGGAAGAATCCCAGAATCCCAGGCTGTTTGGGGCTGAAGTATCCTCTGCAGATCCCCAGTGCAACCCCTGCTCACGCAGGGTCACAGAGCAGATCACACAGGTGGGTCCAGGTGGGTTTGAATGTCTCAGAGAAGGAGACTCCACACCCGCTCTGGGCAGCCTGGGCCAGGCTCTGGCACCTCCCAGCAAACAAGTTCTGCTCATGTTCAGATGGAGCCTCCTGTGTTTCAGTCTGTGCCCGTTGCCCCTCACCCTGGCGCTGGGCACCACTGAACAGAGTCTGGTCCATCCTCTGACACCCACCCTGAGATATTGATCCATTGATCAGATCCCTCTCAGCTTCTCTTCTCCAGCTCAACAGCCCCAGCTCTCTCAGTGTCTCCTCAGCACAAAGATGCTCCAGACCCCTCAGCATCTTTGTGTCCCTGCGCTGGACTCTCTCCAGTAATTCCTTGTCCTTCTTCAACTGGGGAGCCCAGACCTGGACCCAGAACTGCAGATGGGGCCTCCCCAGGGCAGAGCAGAGGGGGAGGAACAACCTCCCTGACCTGCTGCTCACACTGTTCCTCATGCACCCCAAGATACCACTGGCATTCTTGGCCACAAGGGCACATTGGTGACTCATGGTCACCCTGTTGTCCCCCAGAACTCCCAGGTCCTTCTCTGCAGAGCTGCTTTCCAGCAGGTCACCCCAACCTGTACAGGTGTCCGGGGTTGTTCCTCCCTATGTGCAGGACCCTACACTTGCCTACACCCAGGTGAGACTAGAAGGAGGAGGAGGAGGTGCTCCAGGCATGAAAGGATCACAGTGGGGCAGATGTGCACCCCAGAGGACCCCACACCAGCACAGGTTTACCCCAAAGGTCTGTAGCCCATGGACAGGACCCACACTGAAGCAGAGGAAAAATAGTAGGAGGAAAGGGCAGCAGAGAGGAGATGTCATGCATTGACTGCAACCTGCCTTTCCTCATTCCCCTTTCAGCACTCCACTAGGGAGGAGATGTAGGAGCTGGGAACGAAGGAGTGATGTTGAACCTGGGAGCAAAGGGGAGGTGAAGGGAGCTGGAAAGTGCTGTTTTAATTTATCTTTTTTCTGTACTATCCATCCTTCTTTTTAATTGGTGATAAATAATGGTACTCAAAGAGTTTTAAAATGAGGAAATACACTATCTGACTTCAACACAGATAACAGAGAACTGGGATCATCTGTGTTCACTAAATCAAGAGATAATTCACCAGTAGGTCACTTTGTGAGAAAACTTAATCCCAGTCATTTTTCCTTAAATCTTAGTGTCTAATCACACATGGCCTATAGATGGCACAGACATGGCTACTATTTACTGCAATGTATGACAATTCAGCATGAAAGTATTTTGTGACAGGAAATGTGTGTCTGAGCAAAGCGAAGGGTGAATCACATAAAATAACTCTGTAGCCCATTCGGAACTTCCTCATGAGACATGGTTTTAATCTTCCAGATCGATAAAAGTTCAAAGAATCTGAGGCAGGACACACCTGTGCACTTTTCATCCAGTTGAACTGTGTGGTGAAGCAGTACATTGGGATTGGTTTCAAGTATTATGAGAATGGGTAAGAAGTTACACTCAGAATAGCTGTAGCTTGACAAGACCTAAATAAGAATCTGGGCAGAGCTTAGGTGTTACCTCCCCTGACATCAGTGAGACTATGTTTTAACCACCTATGTGATACATACATTTGTGCATCAAGACTGTAAAGTCCACCTATAATCTTATACATATGCATATGTTTTTTTTTCATTTTTAGATAGTTATAATTACAGTATCCATATGTTGAAAGGATCAACACTACAACCAGTAATAAAGGCGTTTGTGGTCTTTTGCATTGTGCTTGCAAACATTTCTGCAGCTTGACAGATTGTTAGAAAACAATGAGCCACAGCCTTACACACGGTTCCTCCGTCTAAAATTTGAGAATTACATAATTTGCAAATTACAAAAGATAGAAGATGTATAGTTCTCATACATAAAATATATCTACCATATCCTGTGTCTTACATTTTACATCTTACATCTTATTAAGATATATTTCTCCAGGTAGTTGGCACTTGAGGTAGATGGAAGGAATTAAATTAGTACTTTTCAATCATTGTCACCTATGTCAACTTTTTCTCAGTCATTCATTCTCAGATGAGCATATTTTTAACTCATAAAGCTCTGCAGGGAACTTATGAGGACTATGAATACTGAGAAATGAGCCAAAGAACTGGAAGTTTCCATCAGGTTCTAAATCACTCTCAGACCTGAAGTTGTGTAAGAAAGAAAGAATGTATTAGGTTCACTTCTAATTGCAAATGCTCTTTTGTTTAAAGCATCCTGCAATTTGAGAAAATACACAAACGAGTCACCCCTTCATTGCTGCTGAAAGCTGTGAGACCCGTTCACCATCACTTTCAGACTTTCACAGGGAGTAAATTCAAATTCAGAGTGAGAGTGTCTCTCTCTCTTTCCTCTTCCTCTATCAATCACTAAGCACCACTTGAGCCTGAAAGTCTTGCTTGAAAGAATCCACATTAATTACTACTCATCAGCCTTAAATATGGTGACAACTCCTGTCAGCAGCACTGTTTATTTTGTGTCCACCTTTTCAGCTCTGCTGCAAAATGGAGATTTTGTTCTTGTTCCCAAGAAAACAACCTTCCTCTGTGACCAGCTGGTGAGAACAAATCTCCCAACCCTCTCCTTTACAGTTCAGGATTTGCCATCCTCATATCCTTGCCAATGAAATTTTACCCTTATATATAAGGGCCAGTTTGAAGTTATACATGCAGTTTTAGGCTGCTCAAAGGAGAGTAGCTATATACTACTTGTCAGCTGATATAAGACCAAGAGAAATTCTCCTGAAATCAAAACTCCTTGATGGTACATAAGACAGAAGCTAAACTCAGCTAGGTCTTCCAGAACAATAGTGTGCTTTATTTACAATTATTCCTGTTAGATATATTCAGTGCTCACAAGAACATAAACACTTCAACTCTCTTTCTAAGACACCTGCATGTTTTAAGCCTTGTTTAATGAAAAGAGCTTGATTGTCCAGTGCTCTTACCTCTCTGGATCGATTTACTTTCTCTCAGTGTAAGAGGGTGGTGAGGCCCTGGCACAGACTGCCCAGAGAAGCTGTGGATGCCCCATTCCTGGAAGTGTTCAAGGCCAGGCTGGTCGGAGCTTGGAGTAACCTGGTCTAAGTGGAAGGTGTCTCTCCTATGGCACGGGAGTTGGAACTAGATGTTCTTTAAAGTCCCTTCCAACCTGAACCATTCTATGATTCTATTCTGTCTCATCTATAGGTATCTCTCTGCCTGCAATAGAGTATTTGCCTTCTCCTATAGGCTGTCCAGGCAGTTGGGAGACAACAACACTGGAAATTAAGCACTATATTTTTAGCAAATTTAAACAAGGCTTTGCTAAAACCAGTTTGTAGGTATAGGTCACAGTAAAACAGCATCCCCACAGGAGAAACTGATATTAATTTGATTTTAATAGGTAAACAGAAATCTAAACAGAAGTTCAGCGAATGGCCTCAATTTCTCTTTAACATTCAAATCTCAAGTTACTCGTGTAATACCATCAGATTTACAACAGGTTACTACCAACCACAGACACAGGAGAGCTTACAGCAGTTTACAGACCACCTGCCCTGCTGCAAGGGAAGTTCTTGAAACATCTCACTAGCTCACCTCCTGCAGGGAAAACTACACCTGTGTTTCATGTCAGTGTTAAGCCATGACATATCGTATGTTGCTACCTAAATCCTCTGTAAGCTCTTGATAGTATTGTGATCCAATAGTCAAAACATTCAAACATTCCAATTTTCTTTTACTGTCTGTGGTTTCACTCTCCAGAGAAATATTTTGTGTTGTAAAGATTTGTTTGGAACACTCTCAACGAACCTGCTCAATGTGAAAATTCTTTCTGATGGAGTTGCTATTCAGTATTTGCTTAATATTTCTTCAGTAAACTAAGTCTGGAAAAAGAATGCCTGAAAGTCTATAAAACAAGACATCATTTTAACATCTTTTTCTTCATAGTCACCATTTGAAAAAACAAAACAAAACCAAAAACAAAACAAAAAAAAAGCCCACTTCTTCGAATTTTCAAATATTAACATAAAAAAACCCTATCAATTTTAACTGAAGAACTGTAAATAACATTACAAATATTACTTAAGGAAGAATTCTTCTAGAAGTTCTTCTGGGAAGAATTTCTAGATATAAAAGTTTTTGTATTAGAAATTTCTTAGCATTACTTTTTGAACTAAACCACTCCTAGCACTTAAAATACAGTTGTGGATGACAGCAGTTCATGACACTTACGACTGGTCAACATTTGTCCAGGAAGAGTAAACTCAGTTCACTGGGACTCCTGTTGTTTCTAGTGTAACTGTTTCTCCTGGTCTGAGATCTACCAAAAGGCTTCATCCTAAATATAGCATAGGGTAATTATTGTCTAAGGAAAAAAATCCAGTCCCTTATATAAGACCCTGTATAAGACCAATTACCTTCTCATATCAGGACATCAGATTTATAATATAGATTGTGTCTAAAAAGAAAAGAAAACCCAGCAGTTAAAACATATTTCAACTCTATGGGAAAGGACCCTCAAGAACATAAGATTGAATGAGTCTGTTGAAGGTTAATAGTTGTTAAGCTGAAAATAAAACTTGTATTATATATTTAAAAAAAGACTTTATAACATAATCAAGGTGAAAAAAACAAGGTAATCATTGCTGGAATTTTTTAAAACTCAATACAATGTGTTAGTCAAGAGGGCTTTTAAGTCCTGAAACTACTAAGTAGCTGGTGGTTGGCAACTAGCATTTTTTATCACAATGGATATGAAAAGAATATGTTCTACGCGGTATTATGGATGTTATAAGACTTTAAAAGGCTTTTCTTTCAGTGGCAAGAAGTTTCGGGTGAGACTGTAAACAGCAAATTCTATTAAGCTGTTACAGCGAACAGGAGCAGCCTGGGCACAGACCCCTGTCACCACACAGGGAGATCAGGATCCCTTTAAAAAGATGATTTATGAAATCTTTGCTGCAGTAATTTAGCTGGATTAAACTTGTTACTGCAAGTGGGGAGGAAGAGAGAAATACTGAGTTTATACATCTGCGTGGCTGCAGCACACTCACTTAAATGACTTAAATGATTCTTATATCAGTGTTTATGCATAGTACAAACTCAATGACTGTATAAGCACAACTGTTTCAGGTGAGATTTTTCACAGCAACAGTGAGCATTACACTAAAAAAATTGTATCATCCTTACCTATGATATGTTTGTCCTTACTTTATGCTACACAAAAATAAAGTATGAGATATTATATCTATAGAATGAGTAAGAGCTATTATATCAAAGGTAATTACGTGATACATTTTAATGAGTGGTTTGTTATAAAAAATTACATACTATATTTATGCCAAGAATCTTATTAATCATGTTAAGATACTTTTTTCTTGAGTTTACTCAGGTATATTTTGTACTTAAAACATTTATTTCTACTCTTCACTTTCTTTTTTTCATTCCCTAGAAGGTTCAAGAGAGGTCTTCTGATTTGTTTGAGTTAATACTATTGTCTTGAGACGCTACTAAAGAACGTGTGATTAAATATCTGAGATAGAACAGTAAACTACATGCATTTTTTAATATCTTGAGAGATTGATGCTATAAAAATGTTGTTGTTACTCAAATCAGTTGAGTTGTAATAATGTTTTATTTTAATTTGTTGGAAGTTTCCGTTTTTCTATGTGCACTCCTTGCACGAAGGAAGAAAGGACTTTAAATATTTAACTTTTGCAACATTCAATGGAAAAATATTAATGTTGTTGGCTGCAAGCATCTTTTCGCAAAAGAAGATCACAAATCCTGTCCACAAGAATCTGGATTGTGTGGGGAAAATTATGACATTAGCTGCTTTCAGAAATGAATAATCATGAATCTTTGGGTTTTCTAACTACCCTAAGTGGAACTCTAAATTAGATGGGTCAAAGGAAATAAAACGTTTCTGCAGAGAAATCCAGCAATAAAAGTCGATCTTGAAAACTAAACAGACTCTTGCAAAAAACAGGACCTTGAGAAACTGTGAGTTGTTTGTTTTTTTAGTGGTGTGGATTTTTTAAAAAAATTTATTTTATTTTTTCTGTCCATGATTTCAGGGACTTACAGAAAATAATTGGACTTATTCTTCTATATGCAAGTTTCCTCATTATTTGCTTTGAAGTTCCTACACCTACTTCATATTTTCCATCACTCAGAACTCTATTCTTTGTCTTTCTGCTAAGAAAAATTTCAGTTAGCAATATGAGCAGGGAAAAAAGAACAACATCTTGTCATTCCTTGGCAGAAAAGACCGAAAAAAAGCAAACTGAGGGGGACTGATGCACTGAGCAGCATGAGACAGCCTTAACCTGCACTGTTTTAGTTGTAATGTGTTCTTGAAATGAGAACTGAGAATTCGATTTGGGCTTTACTACAACGCTGTGCCATTAACTTCCAGGCATCTCTAGAGCTTTTCCATTTCCCTGGATTCATTGTTAAATCTTGCCAATCATATGTTGGGGTGCCTCAAAAACAGCATGACCAGAAAGTTGAGGGAGGTGATTCTGCCCTCCATTCCACTCTCATGAGGACCCATCTAGGGCACAGTGTTCAGCTTTCAGATCGCCAACATTAGAAGGACATGGACCTGTTGGAGCGAGTCCAGAGGAGGCCACGGAGGTGATCAGAGGGATGGAGCACTTCTCCTATCAGGAAAGGCTGAGAGAGTTGGGGTTGTTCAGCCTGGAGAAGAAAAGACTCCAGGGAAACCTTAGAGTAGCGTTCCAATACCTGAAGGGGGCCTGCAAGAAAGCTGGAGAGGGACTTTTTACAAGGGCAGGTAGTGACAGAACAATGGCTTTAAGCTGAAAGAGGATAGATGTAGAGTAGATATAATGAAGAAATTCTTCCCCATGAGGGTGGTGAAGCCCTGGAACAGGTTGCCCAGAGAAGCTGTGGATGACCCATTCCTGGGAGTGTTCAAGGCCAAGTTGAATGGGGCCTTCTGGTGGAAGGTGTCCTTGCCCATTGCAGGGGGGTTGGAACTAGATGAGCTTTCAGGTCCCTTCCAACCCAAACATTCTGTCGTTCTATGAATTAGACTGCATTAGCCTTCAGCTGAGGTGCAGGATCCACCTCAGTCTTATGCATCTGTTCTACTTCTCTTCCTTTAGGTAAATGTCCAATTTCTCCTCCTCTCTTCTTCCTGGCATTTTTTTCTTGAATGTTTGACATAAAATCATCTGTACTACTCCTTACTTTCACCTCTCAAAAGTAGCAGTAAGATGCTATTCAACAGATATGTGAGTAACAGGGGTGGTTAACAGAGACCAGAAATACAGTTTTGTGATTTTTTTTTTTTTTTTTTTTTGCATTCTACTTTGTTGAAAATGTCAAACCTTCAAAGGCTTTCAAAAAAACCCATAATTTTGTAAATATTTACTTTTAGCTCAGAGAGGTTTGGTTTTCATTTTAATTTCCCTTCAACCAGTGGATTCACCTGGACCTCATAAAACTTTTAGTGAGAAATGCTGTGAAAATATACACAGCTCCATAAGACATTTAGCTTTCAATGAAATTGAATTTTCTGCTGAAAAACCTTATGACCAGCCTTGGTGAATGATACCAACTCTGACAGATCTCGCTTACACGGGAAGATTTAAGAGAGTGTCTGTGTCATATGTACATTCACCTCAGTAACTTCTTGTTCTTGTAGTAACAAGATATTTCTTATTCTCTCACCAGGCTCTACATCATCACCTGCAAGGAAATGTAGGTGTCAATGCCAAACTCAAATCAATAAAGAGCTGGAGTACCTGCAATGGTGCCAGAGGTAATGTTTCAATTAATCTCTCTGAATTAATGTCTGCTTCATTTCCAGGAAGTCCGGAGGCATACGTAATCGACCCATTTTGCACTATTAAAATACTATGAGAAGAATGTTGCTTCTCTAATTTGGATTACAGGCCAGCAGGAGGAATTAGGCAGGAGGATAACAACTTTGATTCTGAGGAAAAACAGAAAACAAACAAAAAAGTCCCTTTTTATTCTCTTTTGCAACCAGGTAGAAAAGAGGAATATTGCTCCTGTACTGTACTACCAGCAGGAGAACACAAATTTGCTGCCAACTCAGCCTAAAAGAAATCACTGGCCCTGGTGACTGGTGCATTTGTGTCATTGTGGAAAGACCTCTCCACCTGAGCTCCTCTTGAGCTCCTGGAATATTTGAAGCCTCCACCTAGCATCAAAATCTATTGGAGATATTGAAAGTTACTCAAAACTGCTGGACATGGGCAAGTTCATCACAATGATTGCAAAAGCCTGGACCCCATGAGCTTTATATTTGCCTCAGGGAGAATGATGGAATTGTGCTCTGTTCTCCAAACACGATGCACAGGCGCCTGCTGCCTTTCCCTCCTAAGGCTCTTTTATACTCGTCAAGCCACTATAATCTGGCTGTATATAACAGTGATGAAGCTTTCTAACACTGATGTCGATAATGCTGTTATTACTTGGTAATTTCTTCCATTGTGAACACAGGAATGCAATGATTGTTTGCCTGATGCTTGATTGTGATTTTGTCAATACGGAGCTCTCACTTGCCAACAACCAAGAAAGTATGTGACTAACTCTTTTTTTCTGAACTGTTAAACATATTTGAGTCTCTCTGCTCTCCTGCAAAGCCAGCTAGCAGGAGGGCTCCTCATTGATTCATTCATTGTTTAGTAACAAAGCAGCTATAGGAGTTCAAATGAATGGCTGAGTGACAGAAACACTGCCATGTTGTTTCACCACAGCACCTTTTGCACCTTGTCATAGCAAAATATGTGTGGGTGTTGCCTGTGAGCAGCATACTGAGACTATCACTGTGTAATTTAGTTCCGTCAGCTGTCAGATCTCAGTAACTCAACACAACTCATTGTAAAGTTGCCACGAAGGCGAGAGCCAAACGAATCGGAAATGTAAGAACTTCTCTGCAACTGATTTATAATGAAAACTACCTATCAAGATTAGAAAAGTGTGTATTTCTTAAACTATTTGGAGCTTTATTCTTTGAGGTCCTGTGTACTTCTAGAGAAGTCACAAAGAATTTAAGTCTCTCACCATCTAATTGCTTGGGGCCTATAAACAGTACAAACAGTGCAAAATTATTCCTTTCTCAGCTATTTATATTGAAATAAAAAGGCAGTGAAATTATTTGATATAATATGAAAAGTGCATTCAGAGAGTACTAGGGTCTTACCACTTGAAGCTGTTAGAATACGTACAGAGGCACAATATTCTTACTTAATTTATCCTACAAAGTTGTATGGAAAAGAAACCAAAGTCCGGTGTGCTAATGACTGATTGGGAGCTTACAGAACACACACAGGAGGATTAAGAGGATTATTTTGTGTGGAACATTTCCACAGACACTGAAACCTTTACTAAGGACCAAATCTTCATCAAGGTTTCATTTTAAGACCATGTAGTTCTAGAGGAACAACTTTGGGCCTCATATTTTCTACCTGATAATCTCAGGGTGTCTGTCAGAAGTAACTGTATTTTAAGTGCTGACATTCTTACAGAGTAGAAAGCCTTCTGGAAATAACTCATGAAAACTGTTTTTTGAAAGTTTTGGTTGGTTGAATTGCTTTTGGTTGGTTGGTTTTGGCTTTTTTTTTTTTTTAAATCTATGGAACTTTAGTGTATGTTTTTTCTAAGGCTCTATGCAATTACACTGACAACCTTGGTTCAAGACACTGACATTTATGAACACTCTGTAAATTAAGTACTCTGTCTCAGATTCACTTTAACAAGAATCTGAGCAGGATTAGGAGTAGGCTCAGATATTTGCTCATTGATAAAGAACAGTATTTAAACCACAGAACAATTCACTCATTACTTATGGCCCACATTGAGCATTATATGTAATTGTAAGATTGTCTCATGTATTTTTCTTAATATATCTTAACAAAATTTGACAAATCATACATATAAACAAAAAAATAATTTTTGGAGTGGCAATGTTACTACATCTAGAAGACAGTTTCCCTTGCTATTTCCATTAATCAGGGTGGGATGAAATACTAAGCCTACAAATGATCAGTAGAAAAAAAACACGATAGAAGACAGACATTGGCTTTAGTACAGTGTGCTCAAAATATATTTAGAACTTACTAGTATGTTAAATAGTCATTCAAGAACTATTCCTCTGAGTCCTCACAGGACACAGGTTTATTTCTCTTGTCGTATACGCAACAGATAGAATTGGCATTTGACACTCACTCAGTTTCAGCATCCAATGAGGAAGGAGAAAATGGTCTGTGTGTTCCTCACTCAATGGCAACTGTACATACAACCTAACTGGAATTCAGCTCAGTCCTAAAAGAACTTCACACTCAGAATTAGCAAAAGGCCTGTAGCATTTCCTTACATTTATGATGTTGCTACTGGTACTACAATCTGGCCATAAGAACTCATAGAATACTCAGATATGATATAGCTCCACCCTAGCTTGCAGTCCGCAAGGCAATAAATTCCTCTTCCAGAACTGCTTATAAATTCTAACTCTCAGAAATAACAATGTTATCACTATTCTAATAAATTTTAACAATAACCAAAGAATGCCCTAAAACCCAAGTGAACGAACTGTTTCAACAAAGCTGGAATGAAAACCACAAAACATTACGAAGCATAAAACCAGTACAGTGCAGTATTTAAGAATTTGGGTTACTGCAATCCTCCAAGAACCAACAAGCTTCCAAGTTATCTCCCCTTTGTGGAAACAGAAACTCCCATCGGATCTCATCATACACATGCAAACACTTGGTAGAGGAAAAATATTGACAGCTAAGTATGAAAGATACAAAATCATATGGTGAGAAAGAAAGACTTAGTGGTTTGAAAGCTTTAAATATCATTTGATCATTCAAAAGCTCTAAGTATACACAGCTCCTCGTGCCATGTTAAACCAAGACCAGTGTAATGTGCCCTACCCTCCCTTCGGCCTCCCGAAAAAAATATTGAGACTTATCTCTTGTGAGGATTAAGGTTTATCCAAAATCAGCAAGAGAACATGCATTAACTCCATTAGAGTCTGAAATTGCAAACAGGGCATATCACTGTTCTAATGAAATGCATCAAGGGATAAACAATTATTTTTTTGGCTCCTCGCCTCTTGTCTCTAAATATTTGTCTCCTTGCTTGTACACCTTTTGTGCACTGTACAATATCATAAATAATTACTAGCACACACAGAATCACAGAAAATGGGGCTGGCTGGAACACCATTTAGTCCATTTTCTTACAGCAAGGCAGCACTAACCATCCAAATGCAGTTCCTGGCAGATGGTGGTCTGCTTTGTTCTCACAGAACTTCAGCAACTGAACCTCCTCAGACCTTCCATGCAATTTATTCCAGTGCTTCACAACTCTTGCATTAGCTAACAGAACGTGTTTTTAATATCAAATTGTAGCAATAAAAGATTATGGTTGAAGCCATATGTTTCAACTTCCTTCATAATGGACAGGAAAAGTGGATAATTTCCTTTCCCTTTGAAGTTTGTTATAAAGACCATTGTTTTCTTTCCAGAGTGAATATGCAGAAGAAAGTTACAGAGAATTAATGATCTCATAGTCCCTCTAAGGACTTCAAAATAACTTAGGTAGCTCTCACTAAATTAATTATTGAACTTTCTCTAATTAAAAATTGTTCATAAGAAATGCTTCCTAACTACACAAGGGAAGCTTGACATGCCTGGTGAAAAACTGTACTTGCACATTCAGTGTTTGGTTAACAAAGTAAAGTTAGATGAATATTTAAAAGGCCTCACAAAAGCCGAAAACAAAGTTTCTCTGTAGATATAATACAGTGCTATTTATTGATTTCAGTGATTCCAAGATGGATTTCCTTACGTAGTGGTTAAAAACATGTTTTCTCCCTACTGCTATGGGCTGCACGAAGGCTCAGCTCCCAACAGAAGTAAGAATCCACTCTCAAAATTATTGTTCAACCTTAAACAAGGCTAGAGTAATCTAGCACTGGAAATTGAACCAACACTTTCCTTAGGCACTACCATGGTAAGAGCAGTAAAATTTTATTTTTTGTCATTACTGGTACAACTATAACCAGAACCAAACTTGCTGCACAGACTCAGAGAAGGAAGAAAATTTGGATTTGTAAATTATTGAGAACTAATTTAGCTATTAAGCAACATAGACAATAACATAATGTAGAGTTCCTGTCCTCAAGAGTAATATGACTAATGCTATAGTACATTGATGCACTGGGAAATCAAGAGAAGGCTTCTGCTGAATGGTGGTGATTGCGTATAAATTGCAAGTCAGTGCTTTGAAAAGTTGTAGAGAATGCCACTACCTGTATATACAAAGAGTAGCGGGGTGGTTGACAATTCTTCTTTAGGAAGGACTATTGTGTATGTTTCACTGTTTTAACTTCATACTTACAGCAAGAAAAGATCAAAGATACAGATAACCTGAATAGAGGTTGGTAGTATCCTTCTGGCAGCCACAACGGACACGTTTATTCAAATTGAAAGGGCACACAGTCTCTTCTTAAAAATAAGATGTCCCTATCCTTAACATGTGAAAAATTTTATGTAGGAATAATTTACATGGAGAACACTTCCAGTTATCCAGTGTTTAGAGTTGGTTTGGCTACTTGGTTTATAAGTGCTGTGTAACTGACAACTAATTGACATTTTATTGTTTCAGCTATGAAATTATTCCTCTAATACACTGCAAAAGGTGCCTAATAGGACAGCAAAAGAGTCAAATGGTTAAATAATTGCATTTCTTCTTCAATTTTAGGACTACTACAATTTTTCTGGATGTCTAAGACTGACATCTTTCAGGTTAATACTAGTGATGGGATATATATCAGTGGATGTAAGAATACTGAAAAGCAGCCAAAAATGAATGGAAAAAAAATAGCAAGTACCAGAATATTCATACCTACTTTCTAAGCTGAATTTCTTGAATAGAACCTTAAAATGTAATTTCTCCTGAAGTAGGGCTCTAAAATTCTGCAGTGATTTTATTCCTGAGCAGCACAGCTAGTGCTGTCTTAGCATCAATCCTTTCTTAGTGGTGCTCCAGTCTCCCTGTGTATACGATGAATGGAAACCTCAGGCAGCAATGGCTTCAATGCACTGTATAAATCATGCTTTTGGTTTATTATCCATATCTTCAAGAGAAAAAGATTGAAACCGTTCACATCAGAAATCCCATATTTTAAATTATAAACCCTCTAGTCTCCCTTGGGGAGAAGCTTGTGAACCTGTTTGCCAAATGTTCTGAAGCAATGAGGTACAGTTACTATTTAGATACTCATGAGCATTGTTCTGACTGAATAAATCACAATTTAGGCTTATTACCTGTATCAATTGGAGAAAACCTTGGTGACTCAACACAGGATTGCAAGAGCATTATCAGCACAAAGGGAAGTTCTTCCTGTTATTCCATTCAGCTGATTCTTTCCCATTTTCTTCATACAAATTATTTGATCCAAGAGTATCATTAACATTTAACAACAGCATGAGGAATCACGATATTTTTTTCTGTAAATTCTTTATATGTATCTTAGATGTGTTTATTAACAGCTCAGATGGAAACAGAGTATAAGGTCCCAGTCTCCAATGCTACACTACTAAAAACAATTCAGCTATTGGAGTAGGGTTAGTAAAAGAACTACAAGTAGTAACTACACAGTTATGTAAAACTC
This sequence comes from Patagioenas fasciata, assembly GCF_037038585.1. NCBI lineage: Eukaryota > Metazoa > Chordata > Aves > Columbiformes > Columbidae > Patagioenas > Patagioenas fasciata. The sequence goes on along the minus strand of NC_092525.1, from coordinate 40,512,338 downwards.
TGTTTGATGGTTCAAATTCTTCCTGAATTATTTCCATTTAAGACACACTGCCAGATTTGGTTGAACTAACTGCCAAATTAAAATAGGTTGTGACTTCCTCAGGAGTTGTTGGTTACCAGTTCTATTCAAAAGCTTGCCTGGTTATGAGTGAACAGAAATTCCTTGTTTACTACAGAAATAAGAAATCATTGCATTTTGGAAGCAGAGGCTCTGTTGACCACGATATTTCTGTTTGAATATGCCTCTGTTACAGAAAGAAAATCATATTTCTGTTTGAATATGCCTCTGTTACAGAAAGAAAATCATATTTAAAAAAAAAACCCATGAAAGAGAATGTATATTGTCTAAAAATCTCTCTCCTCTTCTAAGGAGAAAATGATAAAAGAAAATATATGAGAACTTAAAAGACTTCTCAAGAGAATTGAAAGAAAGGCGTAGTATGCTATGTGCAACCAAATTTTCAAAAGTTGTAATTGAAGGAAAATGTTGGTTTAACTATTGATATTTCATTTTCAACTGGTTTAAGCAATGGGTTCAGAGAAAATGTTTAGAAAAATATTGTGATCTTGCATATACATTTTATATTCTTTCGTGATTGCTCAGCAATTAAGAATATACTAAAAATGACATATCAGAGTAATATAATGAATTAGACTTTTTTATACTTAATATATTATGTATTTCACATAAACCTTGATACAAAAATATGTTCTTGTCAGTGCGAGAGCAGCTGTTTGCTATTTTAAAAATATATATTTTGATTCATATAGTACTATGCTATTAGGTCATAGTATGCACCATTACTATTTTATCACGTAATTGAAGAAGCATTAAATTACAGAATACTAAAAAAATACCCTATTTTTAACTGCACTTTCTTCATAGCTACCTCACCTCCATAATTTCATTTTCCAGAAAGCTATTTTAGCAAGATCTTTCATCTGGTCCCAAACAGTTAAATTTCCAGACAGAATCTGAGGGAAATGACATTCTGAGAAGCGTCTCTCATTCCTATGCGCAAGGGATGTCCAGTAGCTGTTGAGTTTTGGACCGTATCGTTCAATATACCTCAGGGCATGGCCTTGCAGAGCTGCTGTTATATGTTTCGCTTTAGACATATCCTGAATTATATAAGAATGCACTCATAATTTTTAGGTTTCTTGATAAAGAGAGAACCTTTCAACTTTATTAAATCATGCACTTCTATGTTAAAAAGGCAATATGCTTTAAGCTTGATTGAAAATATTTTGAAGCCAACAGGAGTAATTTCATCGACTTTAAGTGGGATTGGATCACACACTGGGCAAAATCAATGGGCGTCGAATTCAGTATGCCCTATTTTTGTTATGTTTATCTTTAGATAAGTTTCACTTACTATGTATCAAGTTATGTGTGCTGAAAAGACAAAGTCAGAGTATTGACTTAGTAATTTCCCTGTGTTCTCTGACTGTAAATTAACTCTTTTGTTTGGCTTCCATTCTCCAAGGTTTCCTGTAGAAATAGCAAAATTAACAGCAAACAAAAGATGGAATATTTTCTCCTCCTTGTAGCTTAAAAATTTCTCCTCACAAACATGTAAAAATAATCTGAAATACTCTGCTTTCACCTGAGACAGTCTCCTGCCTCACAGTCAGCTTCTCTGCCTCACTTAATTCATGCTTCAAATATTTTGTCTCATTCTTCTCTCTTTAAAGAAACAAAAATAGCCTCTTCAGAAAAACAAAGAAATTAGAATTCCATTCACTGTTCTAAATGTTGCACTTGGGGTAATGATTTTTCAGAGTAATACAAAATGTACATGTATTAACCACGATTCACTGTAAAGGCTCAAAATTTAAAGATGCAAATGATCTGATACATACCATATACTCGTGTTTTTCCTTGAGTATCAGATTTGTAGGGTGACATACACTTAATGTAAATACATGTTAAGTTCATGAATATTTTGGGTTTCTTTTCAAAATATATCAGATCCATTTAATGATATTTTAGTATGGTATATAAATTCCTATAAAACCAGAGAAATGAGAACAAAGCAACTTGAATAAACAGTGAAAAGCAATTATTTCTGGAGTTTGACGTGTGTATAGGATTTCAGGAGCACAACTCAGGATCAAAACACAAAGTTGTAGTTACTGAAATGTTTATATTAATTTCAACTAGTGTGGAAACATCTTTGAAACAGCTCTAGTCTCTGTTCTTAGGTTTGCTCACACTCATCTTGGTGGAGGTGGAGGTATTTTTCAGTAGTTATGCATATTCCTTAGTACACTATTTCTTTAAGCAATCAATGCAGACAATTTAGATCATAAGTTATAAAAATATTGAAACAAAACAAAACACAACCTATCATTTTCCCCTCTAATCGGTAGAAGCAGGGCTTTTTAAATTTCATTTTGTTTTGTTTTCTTCAGTTTTATTCTACAGAAATTTTTGACACTATTAATGTGTTTAAATGAAATTCTAAATGAAAAAGGAAAAAAAAAATAATTCCTACACTAATGGTTATGCTGTAGCATTACGGTGACATCTAGGAATCTACAAAGTCTTTGCAAAAATAAGTCTGAACACACTGAAGCTTCCTAGCCCTCAGATGTCAAATACAGATCACCTTTTAATTTTGTATGTTCATTAGTCAATCTTAGGTAATGAGAGGAACAATAGATGCAGTAGTTAATAAATTATAACTGTGCAAATTCTTCTGTTTCTCTCATTCAGCTGTGCCTCCTGGTAAATGTTTGTATGATCAGAGTGTAGAATTACCATGACACGCATTGGTATTGATTGCCTTGTGCACTGTGCAGCTGGTTTACAATTTTAACTTGAGTCACTGTGTGACCAGCTCACAGTAAGGAAAGTGGGGAGACCTAGAGACTAAACTTTCCGGCTTGGTGGCAAGGAAGAAACAGTTGATGTTAGGACTAATTAGAATCCAGAAATTACCCATTCCTGTGATCAAGGCTACCACTTGACTCTTGTTGGATGTGTTAAAAATTAGTGAACGCTTGTCCTAACAGTGTCCAAATATTAGAAAATTTATAAGAGGTTCTAGATTCCCCTTGAGAGTCCAGACACAGGTTCTGCATAGTTTTCTATTTCTGATAGAGAATAAGCTTTTTGCTTGATTTAGACCCTCCTGCTTATTTTCAATTTAACACAGACCTTCTATCTACTGCCCTTTTTAGCTGAGCTTATTTCTTACAGGAATAACGCTTTTGGTTGCTGTTACAATATTTAATCTATGAATAAAAAAAACTATACAGACTTTATCAAAAATGGTCCATGAATAAGGATATTTAAAATGCCAAGAAGTTTTTGAAGCTAAGCATTTGAGTTACATTCTTGGTTTTGTACTTCTTCTGCAGAAGAGGAACTTGAAGTTACCTGTCTATAAAGAAGTTACCTGTCTATAAAGCGTTTTAAATTCTGTTTCTCAGTTTTTCTCATTGTAGTACCAGTCTGCTGTTTCTCAAAATCAGGATATTTAGCAAATCCATACTGAACAAACTCTAGATCAAATTCCTCCTACAGGAAAAAGTATGGAACATTTGCTTGCCTGAAGCACTGTTCAACAGTGATAGCACTTTACTTAGTATGTATAGACAACCACATTTTCTAATGCAGTACCAGGCAAACATGTATCTCTCACTGTAACGAAATTCCAACGAAATTTAATTGAACAGAAAACATATAAAATAAGACAGTAGCACCATAGACAGTCTCTGACTTTATTAGACTACTTTTAAGAAAATGGACTTCCAGTAATCCATGATGGCTGCAATAGGAGCCATTTCCAGGTTCCATCAATAGAGAACTTTTCTCCTTTTGGAGGCTGCATATATGTGCTTTCATCACCATCACCAACATCACTGATGCCTCATCCTGGTGCCTTAATTTGGGACTTTGAAAATACATGTGGACTCTACCACAGAATCTCAACATCTGACCACATCTCAATGCCAACACATACCAATCCTGTGAAGGACCTTTTTTTTTTTTTGTATTTCAGTTATCTCAGCCCTTGAGTCAGAAACTCATCCTGCTCTCATGGACTATGCATACACTTCCCATTAGCTCCAGTGCTTGTATTTGAACTTGAATATTACCTCCCGTGTCATATTGCTCACTTTTGTCTGAGTATCATCCGCATCACAACTGATTTGACAGGTATTTGGCAAGGTGCTTCAGCCCAAGGGAGAATCAGAAACCCATACCTCATTTTCGAGGCACCTGGAGTGTAACAAACCAAATCTAAAGCCAATACCAGAAAAGGTATGGAGAACTGGCTAGGAGTTGGACAGGCTGGAGAGTTGGGTGGCAAGAAATTTAATGAAATAGAACAAGAGCAAGTGTAGAGTCTTGAATCTGGGCAGGAACAACCCCAGGTTCCAGTATAAGTTGGGGAATGACCTATTAGAGAGCAGTGTAGGGGAAACGGACCTGGGGGTCCTGGGGACAGCAGGGTGACCATGAGCCAGCACTGGGCCCTTGTGGCCAGGAAGGCCAATGGTACCTGGGGTGGGTTAGAAGGGGGTGGTCAGTAGGTCAGAGAGGTTCTCCTGCCCCTCTGCTCTGCCCTGGGGAGACCACACCTGGAATATTGTGTCCAGTTGTGGCCCCTCAGTTCCAGAAGGACAGGGAACTGCTGGAGAGAGTCCAGCGCAGCCACCAAGATGCTGAAGGGAGTGGAGCATCTCCCGTGTGAGGAAAGGCTGAGGGAGCTGGGGCTCTGGAGCTGGAGAAGAGGAGACTGAGGGGGGACTCATTCATGGGGATCAATATGGAAAGGGGGAGTGTCAGGAGGATGGAGCCAGGCTCTTCTGGGTGACAAACAATGATAGGACAAGGAGCAATGGGTACAAACTGGAACACAGGAGATTCCACTTAAATCTGAGAAGAAACTTCTTCCTGGTGAGGGTGTCAGAGCCTGGCCCAGGCTGCCCAGGGAGGTTGTGGAGTCTCCTTCTCTGCAGACATTCAAACCCGCCTGGACACCTTCCTGTGGAACCTCAGCTGGGTGTTCCTGCTCCATGGGGGGATTGACCTGGATGAGCTTTCCAGGTCCCTTCTGATCCCTGACATTCTGGAATTCTGTGGTTCTGTGAAACTCAAGAGCATTCTTCACAACTGCATACCTTCTCTGGTAAACACAATCCTCTCGCTTCACATTGAAATGAATAACAAATACCAAGTTGAATTTATTTCAACAAAATAATGCCAAAATAACTGCAAGCAACTGGTTAGGAGACCTAAGAAGCATAGAAACGATCCATTACTCTAATTAGAGAGTGATTGTTAACCGCCATACCAGCAAACTTGATCATCAAAGGGAGGTATTTGTTAACATATCTCATACCAGTTCCCTGTGTCAGGGAACTACTCTAACACTTGCATAATTTTTTTTAACTATTAAATATTTGCTCTTTTTCCAGTCACATTCTTAAATTACACTGTTATTTTCTAGCAAAGCTGCACTTGACAGGGAAATGATTTTTCACACTCTTATTTGATATACTTGCACTGGCAAAACCTTCAAGCGTAGCTCAAGCCAGAAAAACACTGGAGAGTATTCCCTGAGCAAAGCTTAGCCGAAAAGAAAATTAATAACCTTTCTTTAGACAAATTCAACAGAGGACAAGAATTAAACATTTTTCAGTGGAACAGCTAAAGGAGTGATTAACACTTTGATACTATTCAAGGATATTTAAAATAGCCAATTTATTTATTGTTTAGTAAAAGCCAGTGCAAGTAGCTCACTGTCTTTTAAGAAAATGGTGGATAGACAATGGCAAAGCAGTGATTGTGGTCTATTTTGATTTCAGTAAAGCATTTGACACAGTCTCCCACAGCATCCTCGCTGCTAAACTGAGGAAGTGTGGTCTGGTGATTGGGTAGTGAGGTGAACTGCAAACTGGCTGAAGGGAAGAAGCCAGAGAGTCGTGGTCAATGGGGCAGAGTCCAGTTGGAGGCCTGGATCCAGTGCAGTGCCTCAGGGGTCAGTGCTGGGGCCGGTATTATTCAATAAATATATATGATTTGGATGAGGGAATAGAGTGACTGTCAGCAAGTTTGCTGATGACACCAAGCTGGGAGGAGTGGCTGACACTGGAAGCTGTGCTGCCATCAGAGACCTGGACAGGCTGGAGAGTTGGGTGGGCAGAAATTTAATGAAATGTAACAAGGGCAAGTGTAGAGTCTTGAATCTGGGCAGGAACAACCCCAGGTTCCAGTGTAAGTTGGGGAACGACCTATTAGAGAGCAGTGTAGGGGAAACGGACCTGGGAGTCCTGGGGACAGCAGGGTGACCATGAGCCAGCACTGGGCCCTTGTGGCCAGGAAGGCCAATGGTACTTGGGGTGGATTAGAAGGGAGTGGAGCATCTCCCATGTGAGGAAAGGCTGAGGGAGCTGGGGCTCTGGAGCTTTGAGAAGAGGAGACTGAGGGGGGACTCATTCATGGTGGTCAATATTGAAAGGGTGAGTGTCAGGAGGATGGAGCCAGGTTCTTCTTGGTGACAGCCAATGATAGGACAAGGGGTAATGGGCACAAACTGGAACACAGGAGGTTCCACTTAAATTTGAGAAGAAACTTGTTCCCGGTGAGGGTGTCAGAGCCTGGCCCAGGCTGCCCAGGGAGGTTGTGGAGTCTCCTTCTGTGCAGACATTCAAACCCGGCTGGACACCTTCCTGTGGAACCTCAGCTGGGTGTTCCTGCTCCATGGGGGGGATTGCACTGGGTGAGCTTTCCAGGTCCCTTCCAACCCCTGACATCCTGGGATTCTGTGAAAATCTTTACATGTGTTGACAGAAACTGGAATTCCCTCAGAGCCTAACCCTATGGTTCCAGTTCAGACAAAGTGCCAATTGACTTAAAAGGCATGTAAGAAATACTCTCACTCCAATATTTGGTATAAGAAGGAGCAATATATTACAAGGTCTGTTAAAGCAGCTCCCAGTTCCTTGTGCAATGTTTGTGACATTTCAATGTGATGTTTCCATTGCCACTCTAACCCTCAGCCAGCCATGAAAAGCTGAAAAATGACTTTGTGCTACTGAAATGACAAATACAGATCTACAGGATCAGCCTTCAGCAAGAGTCAATGGTCATAAATTCCATGTTTCCATTGTCTCCTTTAAAAATTTAAGATATAGTTTGGGTTACTTTTTAAATGAATGCTGAACACACATCGTCAGCAGAAGGATTCCACAACTCTGTAAACAATAATGCTTTATTTTAGATCCTAAAGATTTGTCTCATTGGGAAGGTTTCCAGCATTACAGAATCTGGTTGGACAGCAATTTATTACTTTGTTTAGGCTCTCTATTACATTTTTATTGTATTTTAGTTATTCATGATTTATTCTATTTATTCTAGAAACATGCTTCTAGAAGATGCTGCTAGACTAGAGCCATGCTGTGTAAAGCAATGTAGAAGTTTTAAACTGTCCATATCCTAAGATCCTTACACTATAAAGATAAAAAAAAAGAAGCAGGAAGGGAATAAATGTGAAAAGAGGATAAGATTTTCCCTTGACAGGAAAAACAAACAAACACACACACACAAACAAAACAAAAACACACACACAAAACAAAAACAAACAAAACCCAAGAATACTCATATTTCACTTCTCATCTCTCCCACAGTCATACTCATAACTTGCCTGAATCAAGTCACTTCACCCATTCACGCTTCAGTTCCCTATGTATGAAAGAGGAATAGCGGGTTTTCCTCTATCCCAACTGTTTATTTACTGTGTGGAGGAAGGAAGCTCTAAGGATTTTAGTCTTTTTTACTAACTCACCACTTCAGTTCCTCTGCAGTGATCCAGGAAATGTGCTCATCCCCTCCAACTCCTCTAATATTACACATGAGAAAAGGGGAGCTGGGTAGAATTTGCAAGATACTCAAAAGCAGAGCGTGTGCATTTCGTCATCAGCGAGTCTGCAGTACAGTGGAACGCTGTCATCACCATAATTAAGTGGAAGAAAATGCTCAGTCTCTCACAGACTATGGTCTGGCTGTAGGTCTTGGATTCACTCACATCAACTTTTCCAAAAAAAAAATCCTTAGTTTGTTGAAACATTCCACGGCCTAAGTTTAAGCACCACTACTAGCACCACTGATAGGAGTGCCTGTTTTCAGACTTTGCAAAATCAGGTATTCTGGGCAAAAGAATGGAGCTGTCTATAGCTTTTAGTCATATAAGCACTTAAGGGTAACCCAACACTTAGTTATGCTGACCGAAGAAACCACAGGCAAGTAAATTCTGCGTCAAGGAAATAGTGTCATGTCAGTTCATTAAGCCCGTAGAGGAGATGAGGAATCCTGCAAAGTCATCAAACACACACAAAAAGTAGAAAATATTAACAGGGAATATTAAGCATTTGCTTCCTTGCTGCTGCCTTTCTTCCCATCATCAATACATTTCCTTTTCTCATGAAGTGCTGGTCTCAGAAACTACGCAAAACACTACAAAAATTGGAATATCTTAGGGGGTTTGATAATTTTATCCTCTCCTTTTTGCAGTACACTCATGTACAGCAGCAGTTGAAAACCTGTCAGACTGTTGATAATTTTGGGGAGTGGGAAGATAGCAATATGTTGGTATAATACAACTGAGAGAAACCAGTTACCTGATTCTCTTGTTTTAAATACAAAAGGAGGCAAAGAAAAACTGATGCATGGCACATACTGCCCCTGCCATATGTTCACTTTTACATGAGTGTTGCCGTTATCAGTGTCTTTGCTCTTGTACTTGGCTCGGAGATAACAATGTAGGCAGAAAAGAGAGGTGCCTATATCACTGTAGCAATTATTCTCTTGTTCTCTTTAGTTTATGAAAGAAAGTATTGAAAGCTTTTAATATTTTAATTCTTTCCTGGCATACAAGTTTTCTTTTTTTTTTTTTTTTCTCCTTACAAATTAAAATTTCTTAGTGCTATTCTGATAATTGTCTTTTCTTTTTTTTCCCGATCTCAAAAATAATGTCTCATAATGATAATAAATGATAATATTTTACTATGTTTTCCTGTGTCTAAAGAAGAACTCATCAGAGTAGTCAGTGAAGGGTATAATAAGGAAGCAGGACAAGTGTCTTTCAAAAAATATCCTCTGATATTTCTTGAACTGTTTCTGTGTTTCAATCCTGTCAAGGTCCCTCTGGATGGCAGCCCTTCCCTCCAGTGTGTGGACCATGACACTCAGCTTGGAGTCATCAGCAAACCCACCAAGGGTGCACTCAGTCCCACTCCCTTCTGTGTGTGCTGGTGGGGGAGGTTTTGTCTGTTTGGTCATGGGCCACCATAAAATTTATCTAGTAAGTTTTTTGTATTTAATTCAATACAAATTAGAAATGCAAGGATTATCTTAAACTAGAAGGTTTGAAGTTAATATAAATATTTGATGCATCTTCAGTCACAACCTTTGTTTTTAACTAGCTGATGCATACAACAGATAGCATTTTATGTAACAGTTTGTGACCTTTTATTCCCCCACTGTTTCTGTAAACAGATATCTAAAAGAATCTATTTTCATGTCGTGAACAGATGGTCCCTGTGTAAATGTGTGCAAAACAATTGTCCCAGTGAACCATTATGGGTGTACACATTTTAATGGCATTCATTCACTGACACATAGCAGGAGATATGCTAAGATATTTCTGACTTGTAAGCTGCTGAGCTGTATAATGCAGTTAGTGTGCAATAACCAAAGAAAGTGTATTATAGTCATGTCATTAGTGAGAGAATTTGCATAAGAACTTGCAAGGTTGTAACTCTATTTACAAAATATACAACCAAGAACTAAGACATTTGGAAAGAGAGTGATTGGAGCAACACCGAGAAAAAAACTGGGTACATAAAATAGTGATGGCCTTTGATATCAAACCCACTGAACATACTTTAATTAGGTGCTGAGATTAAAATCTGTAACCTTCAAAGGGGTTTTGCGTTGCATGCTCACAAGCTGCTCAGAGGAGTGCACAGATGGACATACAGACTGTTGTCCAGCTAGGCCATGGGAATAGCTGCAAATTAAGCAGCATATCCAAATATGGGATATTCCTGTCAACTTTCAAAATAAACTGGTCTTTATGTCTGTGTCTCATTGGTGCTTGTGAAAGGGGATGAGCTGTGGGTGGGTGGGAATGTCAGCCGGTGGGTCGGGGCCTGGATGTGACCCAGTGAGGAGCCCCAGGGTCAGACACAGCCGGACAGGGCCAAGGCAGGCCGTCAACCTGCAGTTTAGACCTGGCTTTTCAGGACCCATGGCCAGGGAGAGCAGGGCAGGGACGTGGCTGGAGACCAACAACATTGCTGAACAGTTCAGAGAGGCTGACATGGGGTCTTTGGTCCAGGATGGTGTTTTAGGGGGCACAAGTGGGGCTGATCAGAGCTATTAAGGCCTCTCTGGTCCATGAAAATAGCTTTTCAATGCAGGAATCTATTTCTTCCATTAATCGGAGAAAAGAGAAATAAAACGCTGAACAGAGCAGTCATCAGAACAAATCATCGCTCCCTGGCAGGTTTACCCTTCGTTCTCAGCCTGATGGCCTTTTTCATCTTCAAGGTCTTTGCCATTCCCAAACACTTACAAATAAAATAAAAATTTCAGTTCATTCTGCTAATTGCACTACATCTCAGTAGTTTATGAAATTATCTTTCTCTTTTTCATTAAAACACTAATCAGAATACTATTTTCCTACTTAATGTTTCCTTTTGATCTAGCACTACATTGCCTACATCAATTCCTACAAGCCTTATTACTGTCATTAATATTTCAACCACGGTGAAGTCCAAAGGCTTCACATTAGGGCAGCAATCATTTGCAGTGGATGCTTTGAAAATGTAGAAGAGGATTTCTGGGGTTTCCTTTAAAGTTTCCTCTTTGCTGATTATCTAGATCCTTTATCAAGTCAAACATAATACTGCTGTTTGAGAGTGAAACTAGTTTTGATGCCAAGAATACTCCACCTGAAAATCCTTAGAAGGGTTTCTCTAATAATTAGTGTGCTTCCTAGTGATTGATCTCATGCGCAGTTTTCATATACTCTACTGTAACAAACACAGCTCTTAAGAACACTTTAACAGCATGACATCTCTCTTAAAACGATATAGCTGAAGAAAAACTTTTTCTTGCATAGACTGCAGCTTACATGGTCTCCCTAGAAGATATCTGAAACGTTTTTGTTGCTTCATCATCTTATTAGCTCAAAGCCAGGTACAGAGTATTTTTTAAACAACACTGAGTGTTAAGACAAAGTCCCATTTTGTGAAGAGTTCTGCAGGCTGACACAGGGATCACACAGCGCTCTGTTCTGCAGATGTCTGGAGTGAAGATTCATAGAAGAGAAATTCCTCTGAAGATTATGATCTGGGAAGAGAAGGCACCGCAGTAGGTACCTTTGAAATCTCGCTAGTTCTTTACCTACTGGCACAGTCCACAAAAGTTCTTGACGATTACTATGGATTAACATAATTGTTTTTCCCTTACCAATGCTGTAGAGTGGGCCAGCTCCCAAACACATGCTGTACTGGAATAACTTAGAAGAGCCATTATAACCTTCGGCTCAAAGTACACAGAAATTCCCATTTAAATACACACCGCAGAAGACTAAGTCTAAAGTTCTGCAGATCTAAAATAGTTAGAGAATAATAAAATTATTTCCAGTTTTAAATATACAGGAATTGTGTGTTCTTTTTGTAGGAACAGCAGAAAGACAGGCTTCCCCATAGTGTAAACCAGAGCAGGAAACAAACTTAGGAATTTTAATATGCTATCCTCTCAACAGAGGTGTCTACGCCAGGAGTCTAAAACTTGACAATATGAAGGTCTACTCCACACCATCTTGATATAGACCATTAGATAAATGGTTAAAAAAGTACATTAGAACGTTTTCTGTGACTGAGGATATGTATCAGTAACTCTCAGATTTAGCCTACAATTCTCAAGCCAATTATAGCATTATGAAATTAAAAATGTTGTGGTGTTACAAACAACAGTCCCAGAACAATGTATCACTTTTATTTGCATTTCTTGCAGCCTTCTGGCATCTTATTATTCCCCTGGACGCAAGGCCCATAACCTTAATGAAATACCAGAAGATATGTTTTATATACAATTCTAGCACTTCTAGTTTAAAAAAAAAATGCTGTACGCTTCTTACTCCAGACCAGATTATTGGCTGTTTGTAAAGAATCCCACTTGGGACAGAAGCTGATACAACTGTGAACCCAGTGCCCTTGACTTATAAATAACCCATAATTTTGGGATGCTGTTCTGAGATACAAACAGTGAGCAGACACTTTTTGGAATTACCACCAGGATTAATAATCACCAGAAGAAGCTGGGGAGAACAGCTTTATGGTGCAGTAATCCCAGCAGGCCTGCAGTCCAGCTCTGGTCTCTTCCCCTGTTCTTTGATGTGCTATGCCCACATTCAGAATCAATTAGATTTAGTTAAGGCAGTGAATTGAAACTGTAGTTTGTAACAGTAAAAGGTTCAGGTCGTAAATAAGTTGAACACTAATAGATAGAGAAATGACAAGGGAAAATATGAGAACCTGATAATATTTCACTATTAGTTGTGCCACAGCTACTCTGTATGTCGCATAGAGAGATGTGATTTATGCTGTTCTTCGTTTCTTTGTTTAGCAGTTTGTCTTAGAGGCTGTAATCAAGAGCAGCATTCCAATGCCCTACGCAAACACATCGTAAAATGTAATCTCTACCCTCAAAGTGTCTGATGAAGTAGAAATATTTCCACTGAGCTGATTGTGAGTTATTACAGTTTTGTAGCTGAACATTTCAAATAAGTGATTCTCTAACTTCATGAACAGAAGATGTCATATGTCTCAAATGAGCTCTTCATTCATTATGAACAATTTACCAGTGCCCTGGAAGTCACAGCAAACAAACCAGTGACACAGCTTCATTCTTTTGATGAAGTCTTTCAATAATCACCTTTACCACTAGATTTTTTTTTTCTGCCCCCACAGATACTCCATTCTGTCATTATTTTCTGGATTAGGACCAGATTCTCTGTCAGCCAATGTTTTCCAGGATCTCATCTGTAATACTCGGAATTGGCAGACTTCTTTGATACCAAATGAGGTCTTTGATACTATTATTCTCCTAAGAACATCACTTTACACTTCTCTAACAAATTTCAATAGGAATTTTGTTAGCTTGTTGCACAACAAAGTGAAACCCCACAGATTTTAACCTCTATAGAGAAATTTTAATAATATTTTCCATTTTATAACCTTCTGCATGAGGTTTGGGGTTTTTTTTGGATTTTTTTGTAAGGGAAATGCACGTCTTAGATTCTTGGCATTCTATTAAATAGATAGGTCCTGAATTTTGAAAGGCCCTGGAGAGGAAAAGTTTCCTTCTATAAAACTTTCAAATGTCTTTTGGAAAATTAAAATCAACAATGGATTTTTTGAATAATGAATTCTCCCTGGCAAAGGCTAAGAAGCTGATTTGTTATTCAGAATGACTGACCTGCTGCACTTACTCAAACTGAGCATGAAAAAAATATATAATTGGGCTTCCTAACAATGGTATTTAGCATCAATATACAGTTAGAGTCTTCATTACTTGAGCTATGAGTAGAACTGACATTGTAGCACTCTATTACCATACAACAGTTCTGCAGAACATTTTGAAGTTTAACTGCAAAATAACAAAATAATTCAGTGTATAGAAAATCCATTAAGGTTGTACAATACTTGAATGAAGATGTGTTTACAAAGATACTACTGAGAACGCAGAAACACTTTCTCTTATTCACAATTCAGAAGCCAGAGTCAGTGAATTTCTGCACTGTCTCTTAGCCCCTAACCTTACAAACTTCAAAAGAGATTTTCCTCTCATGTCCTTGACTCTGCCGTCTGCTGATAACCATTCCCTCAAAGCGCACCGGTGAATTTCACTATTTAAAAGAATATGTAACTGCTGATTTTAGCATTTAGCCTCGTTCATAAAATACACAGTCTATAGCCTATCCTGCAATTTAAATGCAAATAATATTTAAACAAAACTAATCTGGAGGGCTTTTGTGTACAGAGTGATACATGGGAAGGAGCTGTTTAAGGTGCAATAGTTTACCACTATGATTTCCTTCTCACATCAATCATCTCACCACATGGTTTGATAATTAAAATGGTTGATGGCTACAGGGACTATGACAAACTAACTTCATCATTTAAATACCCATGATAGCACCTTTGAGCATAAGAAGCTGATAGAAGATGATAAAATGTTAATTATAAATTGTAAGCAGAATGAAATACCTCTATTCATCAGTGAACTGCTGATTATAAATAGAGCTTGTTTATACACCCAACATACACACAGCAAAATATTCTTGTGGTAGAGGTTGTTCTTACTTTATACTTTTCAGTATAAACCAGACATGGCTATATCTGCTTGTTGCTGAGAGAAATGTATTTTTACTTTCCTTTCCTACCTTAATACAAGGATATCGTAGAATAACTGTCCCTCCACTCAGAGAAAAACATCAAAAAGTTAATCATGAAAGTGGGACTTTTCATCCTTCCATAAAACGCTATTACAATGGATGTGTCATGATCAGCTATTTCTCTGAATTGCACTTCATGCTTTTGTCCAGTTCAAAAGGGACTGCTGACACTTATTTTTCCATCTTCCCAGATGGATTCTTAGATTTGCAGTGTCAATTTAAATTGATGCTGACACAAACTAAAGAGGATACTTTTTTTCCCCTGTCCTGCAATCAGGATAGTGATGTTGAATTGTGTTTAAAATGGTTCTCCACTTTCCTTTTCCTTGGCTGGAAACCAACTCTCATTATTTTAGAGTACACTATGACCATGTTCTTAAAAATGAGTCATTTGAATGATCTATTTTATCTGAACTGTAGAAGTGAACTATAATATTATAACAGGAATTAGACATTTAAAAATATATTTTGATAGAAATTGAATTATTTTAAAGTAAAAATATAGATCTTAATGTAAATACATGTATACCTGTTTTATATAATCTCATTTACTGCAGGAATATTTTTGGGTGCATATTTCTATGTTCAGTTACATAAATTTATATTTAATCTATATAACAAAGTGATTTTTTTTTTCTCCAAAGCAACAGCTGTGTACTAATATTCTAAAACTTTGCCATGTTTTTTCCTCAACTCTTTTCAAGTGACCTGTGAAACTTGGTTTCTTACAAGCACAATGATAAGCCAACACACAGCAGTAGGAATTTTCAGGCATATGCCCTTACATTTGAAAACAATACAATAACAGGGGAATCTGGAGAAAAATAGTACAGTGAATAAGCGAGATAAGTCAGTCTACAATACAACACTATTTCAGGAGAACATAAAAAGGAAATGAGAGCTCAGAACAAAATGGAGAGCAAGTATTTTCTTGCTTTCTTCAAATGAAGTAAAAAAACCATAACAAATCTAATAATGAAATTTAGTCTATTGATTATAGAGATATTTTTTAAAATCATCAATCCTCTTTGAAGTTTTTTTTTTTTTTTAATTGATATTAAAGCTGCCTTTTCGATACAGTCAAGGTTTTCACCTTCAGATATGGGTGTCAAACTCATTTTCACTGGGGCCCACATCAGCCTCATGGTTGCCTTCAAAGGGCTGAATGTCATTTTAGGACTGGATAAATGTAGAGTACCTTCAAAAACAAAATTAATCTTCTACCAGTCTTTGAGAGGATATTTTTCATCTGTTTACAGAAAAGTTAGCTTTGGTAGTCAGTAAGCATAAAACTGCCCATTTGTAACTAGTTAAAATTTATTTGCTACTGAATACAATGAGAGAGAAAAATACATTACCCATTTGGTGGAGACTTTATAAACATGTAGACTGGTAGAAAACAGCACAGTGCTAGAACAAGATTACTAGTAAAACCAAGAATTTTGCCCCTTGGCTCCTTTTGATTTGTATACTCAGAAAACATTTTAATCAGAAAGCCAAGCTGTAAAGTTTTTCTTCAGAATTTCTATTTTTTCTTCCACACATTGAAATTCAAAAGATAGTTCCAAAAACTTTCTCAGTCAAATATTTTGCTAAGCTTTTTCTCCTGTGTATTTATCAAAAAAAAAAAAGAGCCTAAAGTGGAGCTGTACACCTCTGTTTCTCAGGAGAAAGATCTATTGGCAAATGAAATTTACTCTACTATGATATCACACGTTAAATGAGATAAAGATTCCAAACATCAGTTCGCAGCAATTAACAACTGTAGTTAAAAGAAGAATTTTTTTTTTGATATTTTTTTGTTTTTGTTTGATTGTTTGTTTTATAGCAGTCATGAAAAATCAAACACTTTCAATTTTTTGGCTTTAATATACTTTAGATTGAGAAGATTAAAACTGCGAAAAAATTCAATTCCCCAAACAAATAGAATGAATGGGAAAAACAATATGAAAGCTCAATTATCTACTACAATAAAGATCAATACAAATACAGAAGCAAAGTACATGCAGTTTTCTCATACAGGAGGAAGAGCATAAACACAAACTATAAGAAAGTATAAGAAAGTATAAGAAAAGTGGTTTAAGCCCCTCACTCTGAAAACAAGTAAAGAATCTTTCAAACACTTAGACTAATCTTTTTTTTTTTACTCTCCTGCTTATATAAGAAAAAAAGAAAGCAGCTTCAGACTTTCTTTGAATTACTGTTTCAAAATATTATTACTATATTTGTTAATCTTCCTGATCTTACAGCTAGCTACACATCCACCATCCTGTTCATACTCGTTACTTTCCATTTTGGGCAAGACAAACTTTCATACATTCCTTAATTAGCTTTAATGAGATAATGGCAATAGCCATCTGCTCTGATTAACTGACTCAGTTACAAGAGTTGCTTGTATTCAGCTGTCATTGTTGTATACTTTACATATGATTTGTATGTAAATATGCAAAAATAAATACTAGTATCTGAAAAATTAAATCAGGTATACAAAATATGGAAAGAACTGAAAAGGAATTGATGAAAGTATAAATTTGACTACTCAAAGAGAATTAAGAAAAGATTTCCACGTTTATTCTGTTATTATTTACCTCCAACAAAAAAGGTGTGTTAAGAATTTGCAAAAGCCTTTTGAAATTCCGTTGTCCTATCTTTTCTCACCGGTATAGAAAAGAACGTTCTTAGACTCTGAAGTCTATTTACACAGCAGATTTAAACATGGGTATTTAAAGATATTTTTAAGAAACTATTAAGAGTCTTTATTCTTAAAAAGTTAGGAAAGGCAAGCTGAGGCAGCTGTGACTTTGATGCTGAACAGCTCCCCTCTTCCTTTAATCTTAATCCCAACCTGGAGGAGTGAGAGCACATAACTTCTCACAGGAAAACTTTGGTACTGCATGTGTTCAACCATGAGAGATGGGAATATCTCTCTGAGAAGGGCTCTTACACTGCAGCACCTAGGACCACTGAGAAAACATGAGGTGATGTTGTGGTTCACCTCTTCCTATCAGCAGGCAGATATTCAGCCATCCCCAGGAAAGCTGTGCTCCACCATGCATAATAGTGATTTGAGAAGACAAAAGCCATAACTACAAGCCTCCCCTCCTCTTCCTTCTTCTTTCCTCAGCTTTATATGTTGATTATGACATCATATGGTGTGGAATATCCCATTGGTCAGTTGGGGTCACCTGTCCCACCTGTGTCCCCTCCCAAATCCTTGAGCACCCCCAGCCCACTCACTGGTGGGGTGGTGTGAGGAGCAGAAAACCCTTGACCTCGAAGCATTCGTGGCTGTAGATAAGTCCGTGCTGTAGCAGGTACGCCATGAAGCATCAGTGGACATCAAGTGTACAAGTCTGATTCTTAGTAGGAAAGACATATCTGCCAGGTACAATTATGCAGGTAAAGCTAAAAGGCTTTGGCTTAGTCCTGTCTCTGTTTATAAAATATGTGATGAGTTGCTTTCCATGCCTTAGTTTTCATCCTCTGGTAAACTGGGATAACATTTAATTCCTCTGTAAAGCACTTTGCTACCTACAAAAGCTAATACTGTTTATCAAGAAACTATGAGGAAAATGTCTTAGTTGCAGCTTATTTCTGTGCAGGCCTTGCATTTCTTCTGTATCCAGAATGCTGGAGAAACTGAACAATGACTAGATCCCTGGAAAATCAAGGCAATATGTGGGTTAGTCTTGTATGTGCTTGGTAAATCTGGGTTTTATTACACCCAGATTAGGATGATAACTACCAGTACATCACCAGTGACAGTTTGGAGCTTCTCAGTGTGCTATAATGATTTGCAGACTGGCAGATATTAAGACTTTCGAACTACAGTTCTAAAAAAAAAAATAATATATATATATATGTATATATATGTGTATATATATATATAAATCTGTAATGAGTACAGAGAGGAATGGTTTTTGGTTTGGTTTGGTTTTGTTTTATTTGGACACAGCATATTCAACAGGAAAAATAAGAGGTGACACTAACAACTGATTTTCATTACATTATTCAGAAGGTATTTCTCTGGACATTAGCTTCTGTAGTCTAGGCTGTTGTTACTGCATATGAATTATTAATTCATCTTTATTGAATATGACCATTTAAGAATCTAAATTACAGATGTATAATACATATGCAACAGTACTAAAATGGCAGATTTATTGCCTGCATTACATAAGAGAAATGAGGTTCATGGACTGTGTGCACTGAAATTGTAACAAGCAATATTCTGCTTCAGGGAAGCTAATGTAATGTCAGATCTCAACAGGGAGGAAATTCTTGGTTGTCTCAGTTCATCACCTTGCTTTTTAATATTTCTTTTTTTCATATTTAATTAGGTTACAGAGTATTTGGGACACCTTTTATCTGTTATGTTTACAGTACGACCAATTTTGAATGGAATCAGTGGATGCTACCATGGAAAACATAATTCATAGCATGGTTTGGGATGGAAGGGATCTTTAAAGATCATCAAGTACAACCCCTTGCCATGAGCAGGGACACCTTCCACTAGATCAGGTTGCTCAGAGTCCCAGACAACCTGACCTTGAACATTTCCAATGTTGGGACATTCACAACTTCTCTGGGAAACCCCATTGTCTGACCACCCTCTTCTTCCTTGCATCCAATATAATCTACCTTTTTTTCGTTTAAAACCATTGTCCCTTGTCCTGTCACTGCAGGCCCTGATAAAAAGTCTTTCTCCATCCTTCTTGTAGTTCCCTCTATACACTGAAAGGCCACAATAGGGTCTCCCTGGAGCTTTCTCTTCTCCAAGCTATGGAACCTCCACTCTCTCAGCCTTTCTGCATAGGAAAGGTGTTCTTGCCTTGTTCATTTTAATGGTTCCCCTCTGCATTTATTTTAAATTTGAAGTTAGACATACACAAATGAATTTCACAAATGTATGTTTTGAGTTCTATTGTTTTTAAATTACTTTCAAAATAATATTACTCATGTAATTTTGCAGAATCAAGCACTGAAATATAATTAAATATATAATGAGGTGATCTATACAGTCAATGTTACTAGCAAACCAGTGCAAACTGAGAGCCTTAATATTGGTTTCTCATCTGAGAAATATTTGTTACTGAAAAACTTCCAATGCAAATCATTGTAATATCGATGAAGGCAGATACCTGGCTGAGTTTTTAACAAACTACATAAAAATCTTGATATATAGTTGACTGTATAACGAAGCAAACATTAGATGTTAATTCAGGTCACAAATAAAAGCTACTTGATAAATTTTAGTGCCAAAGTTGAATTTTAAGGTGCTCTTGGGATGATTAATACCTGCAAGAACACTTGAGCGTATTCAGTGGCTTTGCTGGCCCTTAAAAGCAGCATCAGTGTATAGAAATTAATTAAATGTCTGTATCTCCTCCTCCGTGTCTAACACCAACTGGCCAGTTCATCTTTCCAGTTCTGACATGATGCTTTTTCTCAGCTGAGGTCTTGAAAATGTTCATTGCTGAAGAATTTGCACTTGTCCTAAACGGGATGGAATTTTTCTGTAGGAAGGCAGCTATAAAGAGCAGGGTCATATGTTATAAATAACTCAAACCAGAAGGCTGCAATAAAAACTTTTCTGTTTTCATAACTATACTAGCCAGCTTCTCTCCTATTGCTATAAATAAGAACGTTTACAAGGACAGAGGGTTTCCTACGTACCTTATTAAAACAGATGTGTTTTGGACAGAATACATAATCAGGAACCCATTTGAAAAAAAATCCTGCATTCGCTTTATTAGAAATGGACATTAACCCACTGACACATTGTCCTGTTGATAAATACTTCTTTTTTACAACAGTCAACATTGAACCTGCTAAATGTACCAGAAGATGAAGATTGAATTATATTTCTCTGACAGCAGTTAAGCTGGTGACAGCTGATTTTTGTAGTCCTATTGAACATTAAGCCGGTGAATACATTAGTAGAGCTAGATTGTGTAGGCAGATTCAAGATCTGACCCTAAGACATTTACTGTACTAAGACAGCAAGGAATTTGTTTATCAGGTGATATTTCATTGGACTCAACAGCAACTCTGCCTCCACAGAACAGTGACGTTGCAAAGAATCATGCATTTCAGAGATTACATGTTTCAAACAAGAAAACAATTCATTTCAGTGAGGCATAAAAAGCTTCAGATAGTTACACAATTACAGAATCTTTGAGAGAGAATGATGGTTGGAAATACTAAATAGAAAGATTTCTTGAATGCTGGTAGATGCTGGTAGAAATGGTTCAGTATACCAAGGTGGTGTTCATTTAAGGAAACACCAGTCCTCCAGGATGACATCAAGAACCCGTTCAACTCATTGAAGAAAGCAAATACCAAAGCAAAAGAGAGATAACAGATTTTATTTCCCCCCAAATATTACATCTTCGAAAGGGAAAAATAGTTCCCTAATGGTTTACCATGAAGAAGATGTCGATTGCTAAATAACTCTTTTCTTAATACACTCTCTGAAATTCAGGCAGAAATAATATCCCTTATGGAAATGGAGGAAGCAAATTTGAAATAAAACAAACCCCAGTGATTAATTTTATAGAAATATTTTTCTGATTCCAAATGCCTACAAGGAAAATGATAACCTCAGAAAAAGTTTGGATATATTAATTAAAATAAACAGCTTTAATATCCATTGAATAGTATTCTGCTGACTTTGCTCTAGTATTCTCTTGGCAAACAACTTGAGTAATTAAGACTAAAGCCAGATATCACTTCCTCCTTTATTTGACATATCATTTGGGCACTATGTGTACTGGATGTTCAATATAAAGTAGAAGCAGGAATAGGGTCATAGAGTGGAATTACTGTAGGTTTAAGATGGCTTAGGTAGACTGTTAGCACCTGTATTTAAAACTGAGATCCAGAGTCTTCCTCCTCCAACTGTAACAAAATCTACTGCATGTCTAAATAAACTTCATGCCTGTGTTTTGTATCACAGTGTTCTCTGTTTACCTATATTCAGATGTCTAT